>NC_086098.1:180025603-180650603 GCF_963921235.1 Mobula hypostoma
AGGGGGGAGGTGGAAGAATACTGTAAGACCTGTAGCTGTTGCGTCAGAAGGAAGACCTTGCCTGCGCAGGCAGCCCCGTTATCCCACTTGCAGAGTGCGGGACCCATGGACCTGGTGTGTATGGATTTCCTGTCTATTGAGCCAGACATCAGCAACACTGTGAATGTCTTGGTCCTCACGGATCACTACACTAGATATGCGCAGGCTTTTCCTACTAAGGATCAGAAAGCGACTACAGTGGCGAAGGTGTTATGGGAGAAGTACTTTGTTCATTATGGCCTTCCCCGGCGGATCCACAGTGATCAGGGACGGGACTTCGAGAGCAGGCTTATACATGAATTGCTGGATATGCTTGGGGTTGAAAAGTCCAGAACCACCCCCTATCACCCGCAGGGTGATCCTCAGCCCGAGAGGTTTAACCGGACCCTGCTGGACATGCTCGGCACCTTGGAGATTGGACAGAAGAGTAAGTGGAGTCGGCACATTGCCCATTTGGTTCATTGTTACAATTGTACTCGCAATGATGCTACGGGGTACTCGCCCTACTATCTGATGTTCGGACAGGAAGCGAGGTTGCCCATTGATCTGTGTTTTGGGACTGAAGCGGGGGAAATACCTTCGAAGCCATGTCTGAAGTACATGTCCGATATGAGGAGAGAGTTGAAAAGGGCGTACGAGTTGGCTGAGGTGGCAGCCACCAAGCAGAACCAGCGGAATAAAAGGAGGTATGATCAGAAGGTAAAGTTCATCCAGCTATTGCCGGGAGACCGAGTCCTTATCCAGAATTTAGGACTACCTGGTAAGCACAAGTTGGCGGACAGTTGGGCAGCCACCCCCTATGTGGTGGAGAGTCAGATGCCGAATCTCCCAGTTTACCGGGTGAGACCTGAGGGCGGGCAGGGGCCTGTCAAGGTATTCCATTGGAACCACCTGTTGCCTTTGGGTCGCGAGGTGAAGATGGACCCAGAGCCCGAATGGGAGTTTACTCCTATTACGAGGACTCTTCGAGGGCGCGGGGCGCGGGAAGAGCCCGCTGCGAAGAAAACGGGGCCGGTCCCCACCTTGAGAAGGGATACGTCATTGGAAGATGATGATTCGGACGTGTGATACCTGCTTCCGTTCGCTGATTCCCCGGTGCCGGGAGAAGAGACTCCTGGCCCTTCCATCACTGAGTCAGGGGAACCGAGGGAGGGAGTTGCAGAGCCGCCTGTATTACAGCCGGGATTGGGGGAGGGTGTTGCAGAGCCGCCTGTATTCCAGCCGGGATTGGGGGAGGGTGTTGCAGAGCCGCCTGTATTACAGCCGGGATTGGGGGAGGGTGTTGCAGAGCCGCCTGTATTACAGCTGGGATTGGGGGAGGGTGTTGCAGAGCCGCCTGTATTACAGCCGGGATTGGGGGAGGGAGTTGCAGAGCCGCCTGTATTACAGCCGGGATTGGGGGAGGGTGTTGCAGAGCCGCCTGTATTACAGCCGGGATTGGGGGAGGGAGTTGCAGAGCCGCCTGTATTACAGCCGGGACTGGGGGAGGGTGTTGCAGAGCCGCCTGTATTACAGCCGGGATTGGGGGAGGGTGTTGCAGAGCCGCCTGTATTACAGCCGGGACTGGGGGAGGGTGTTGCAGAGCCGCCTGTATTCCAGCCGGGATTGGGGGAGGGAGTTGCAGAGCCGCCTGTATTACAGCCGGGACTGGGGGAGGGTGTTGCAGAGCCGCCTGTATTCCAGCCGGGATTGGGGGAGGGAGTTGCAGAGCCGCCTGTATTACAGCCGGGACTGGGGGAGGGTGTTGCAGAGCCGCCTGTATTCCAGCCGGGATTGGGGGAGGGAGTTGCAGAGCCGCCTGTATTACAGCCGGGACTGGGGGAAGGTGTTGCAGAGCCGCCTGTATTCCAGCCGGGATTGGGGGAGGGAGTTGCAGAGCCGCCTGTATTACAGCCGGGACTGGGGGAAGGTGTTGCAGAGCCGCCTGTATTCCAGCCGGGATTGGGGGAGGGTGTTGCAGAGCCGCCTGTATTCCAGCCGGGATTGGGGGAGGAGAGGGTGTTGCAGAGCCGCCTGTATTTCAGCCGGGATTGGGGGAGGGTGTTGCAGAGCCGCCTGTATTACAGCTGGGATTGGGGGAGGAGAGGGTGTTGCAGAGCCACCTGTATTACAGCCGGGATTGGGGGAGGGTGTTGCAGAGCCGCCTGTATTACAGCCGGGATTGGGGGAGGAGAGGGTGTTGCAGAGCCGCCTGTATTACAGCCGGGATTGGGGGAGGGTGTTGCAGAGTCGCCTGTATTACAGCCGGGATTGGGGGAGGGAGTTGCAGAGCCGCCTGTATTACAGCCGGGATTGGGGGAGGGTGTTGCAGAGCCGCCTGTATTACAGCCGGGATTGGGGGAGGGTGTTGCAGAGCCGCCTGTATTACAGCCGGGATTGGGGGAGGGTGTTGCAGAGCCGCCTGTATTACAGCCGGGATTGGGGGAGGGAGTTGCAGAGCCGCCTGTATTACAGCCGGGATTGGGGGAGTGTGTTGCAGAGCCGCCTGTATTACAGTCGGGATTGGGGGAGGGTGTTGCAGAGTCGCCTGTATTACAGCCGGGATTGGGGGAGGGAGTTGCAGAGCCGCCTGTATTACAGCCGGGATTGGGGGAGGGTGTTGCAGAGCCGCCTGTATTACAGCCGGGATTGGGGGAGGGTGTTGCAGAGCCGCCTGTATTACAGCCGGGATTGGGGGAGGGTGTTGCAGAGCCGCCTGTATTCCAGCCGGGATTGGGGGAGGGTGTTGCAGAGCCACCTGTATTACAGCCGGGATTGGGGGAGGCAGTTGCAGAGCCGCCTGTATTACAGCCGGGATTGGGGGGAGGAGAGGGTGGAGCCAGAACCCGAGCCAGAGGGCTCACAGGGGCAGAGGGATCCCGGTGAAGGGGAAGGTCCGACAGATAGGCCCGAGGGGTCACCTGGGGTGTCTGAACATGGAGAGTCAGCAGAGGAAGTACAGAGGCCTCAGAGGAGTAGGCATCCCCCGGAAAGACTCACTTATATAGCGCCGGGAGAGTAGGGTGTGATCTCTACTGCCCTGCAAAGTTATGTCACTGCTTTGTGCACCTGGGTTGGGTTTTGTGTTTTACAAGGAGCACTGGTGAACTCTGTTAACGTCATGAGGGCATGACTTTTTGTGGTGGGGGAGAGTGTACGGGGTCTTTCTTTTGTTACATTTAAAATGGCGACTTTGTTATGTTAATCTGGGGAATGCGGCTTTGTTCTGCTTTAACACTGAAGAGAGTTTGCGCTAGCAGTTTGTTTACTTCAAAATGAGATAACAGGGTTCTATTAGCCAATGGGTGGTTATGTATCGTTTTGTTTTCGGATGCCATGCTGTATGATATGACTGTGGACTGGGTTTTGGCGGGGAGTCAGGAGGAGAGACGAGGAGGACTGCGGACGTGTGGAGAGGCTCCGGTCGATCACTCAGGGTGGTCCCGAGCCGTGAGTCGACGGAATTCGAGTGGTCGTCTGAAGTCGAATTGAGCTCCAATGTAGCGCGCAAAGAACTTGGACTTTGATAAGTGTTGGCGCCTTTTTTTGTCATTACCTTCCTCCCTGTATCAAATGCATATTAATGTCATAGAATTAGTAATATCTATAAAGTGTATTTGTTAAAATTTACTGGGTGTGCTGGCTGATGATTGATGTTTGTGATTGATTCGGGCGGCAACCGACCCTGTGGGGAGTGTTGAGGCGGGTGCTGGGCTGGATTTCCCCAAGACATACACGAGCCAATATAACTGAACGTTACACTATAGAAAGAGTGCAGAGGGGATTTACAAGGATGTTGCCTGGATTGGGGACCATGCCTTATGGGAATAGGTTGAGTGAACTTGGCCTTTTCTCCTTGGAGCAACAGAGGGTGAGAGGTGACCTGATAGAGGTGTATAAGATGATGAGAGGTATTGATCACATGGATAGCCAGAGGCATTTTCCCAGAACTGAATTGGCTAACACAAGGGGGCATATTTTTAAGGTGCTTGGAAGTAGGTACAAGGGGGATATCAGAGTTTTTCACACAGAGGGCGTTGAATGCATGGAATGCACTGCCAGGGAAGGTTGTAGTGTCTGATACAGTAGGGTCTTTAAAGAGACGCTTAGATAGGTACATGGACCTTAGGAAAATAGAGGGCTATGCTATAGGGAAATTCTAGGCAACTTCTAGAGTAAGTTACATGGTTGGCACAACATTGTGGGCCGAAGGTCCTGTAATGTGATATAGATTTTCTTTATTTCTATGTTCCTAGTCTATGCTGAACCATTTTATCTGCCTACTCCCTTCGACCTGCAACAAGACCACAGACCTCCATAACCCTTCGAACTTTCATGCATCACTTGTGCTGGCAGCTCATTTCATTCCACACTCTCATGAGCCTCTAAGTGAAGAAGTTTCCCCTCATGTTCCCCTTAAACCTTTCACCTTTCACCCTTACCCCAGTCCCACTCAACCACACTGGAAAAAGCCTGCTTGCATTTACCCTATCTATGCCTCTCATAATTTTGCATACCTCTATCAAATCTCCTCTCAATTTTCTATGTTCCAATATCAATGCAGAAAGTTTCTAAATAATTTGTCCATTGCTACAAATCCCAAAGAAATAATTTTAGTCAAATAGTTGCAGCTCTTTGTTAGACAAAAGATGGAGTATTTTGTTCAGCTCTGGTCTCCTCATTATAGGAAGGATGTAGAAACTTTAGAGAAGGTGCAGAAGAGATTTTCTGGGATTAGAGAACATTGTTTATGGGGAAATATGTACAGAGCCAAGACACTTCTCTTTGAAGTGTAGCTCTCAGTTCGGCTGGCGGCTTAATCTACGGGAAGAAAGCCCTCGGCCCAGCCAAATTTAAGAAACCTTGTTTGGGTGGATGGTGCACATGTGTCCCCTGTTACAAATCAGTACCATGAAACAACAAACAGTTCACAATATGCGATTAAATGATTGAGCTTTATAATTCTTAATTTGACTATATGGTTAGTAAAGAAACAAAAAAAAAGAAAAGGGCCTATTCTCATGAAACAGTCTAATGTGCAACGTTGGAGCTCACAGTTCAGTCCACTGGTTTCCCGTCGACCTGCTCCGAGCGTTGCCAACCCTCGGTCCCTCACTCCAAGTCCACTCTGTCCGGTGGTCTACCAACTCTCTCCATTCGCGTCTTCTCTCCTCATCTCTCCCCAGCAAAAGACCACAAAATCTCTGCTCCCAGACCCACAAGAAAGAAAAACATTCCTCTCATTGGAGAGCCCCACATTCCAAAGCCCCGTTATCTCTAGTCATAACCCAAACATTGCTGATACAGAGAAACCCTTACATTCGCAGTGAAATCTTACAGTGCGTTACAGAAGCAATGGAGGATGAAACATGACTTAATTGAGGTGTATATGATTATAAGAGACATAGATAGAGTGGACAGCTAGCAACTTTCTCCCAAGTTGGCATTACCAGAGAACACCCTTTTAAGATGAGTGAAGCAAATTTTCGGAGAGATGTCAGAGGCAGGTTTTCTACACAGAGAGTAGTAAGTGGCTGGAATGCACTTCTGGGGGTGGTGGCAGAGACTGATACATTAGGGACATTTAGGGGAATCTTGGATAGACACATGTATGTAAGAAAAATGGAAGGTTATGGGCTGCGTAGGAGAGAAGAGTAAAATTGATCTTGGAGTAAGTAAAGTGGTCTATTATATGCTGTAATGTTCAGTGTTCTGTAAGCAACTCATTCTCTTTATCAGAGGCATAAGAAGTAACTGATTGACTGCTTAAACTGCTGTTCTGTGGGAGGTTTGTGGCACATAAGCTGGTATCTGAATCAAACGGAGAGTGTAGTCATAGAAATCACAGGCACTCCGGAGGATGGAGCCTCGAGGATCAAAGTGGAGATGAAAGCAGCTCTGAGAGTCACAATCTGAATGAGTGGAACTTGGAGATGAAAACATCCCACTCAGTAATAATGAAAAAGAATTGATTATCCTGGCAGTGTGCCAGGCAGAGATTCCATAGATCATTGTGCTGGAACCATTGTTCATTCAGCAGTATGCACGTAGCTCTGCGGGTGCAAATCATGCACGGAAACAAATTATGAAAATGAAAGATTGTGGCCAGCATTATTCTGGACCTCATTCAGTTGAACTCTATGGCCGAGTTTGTGTAATCAAGCAATTTCAATTTTATCTCATCTGCATTTTGCCTTGCCTTCAATGGCATTCCCTTCCACATGTAATTATTAGCTGCCAAGGATAACTTACTGACTAACTCCAATCCATTTTGTTCAAACATAGCAATTTTGTTATCTCGGTTTGTCCACATACTGAGAAAACAGAGTAGCGCTTCTGTATATCTGGATGCAAAAAAAAGGAGGAAATTCTAGAATTTACAAACTAACATAACTTGAAGTTAGAACATAAACAAAGAGACTGAGATTTTTATTTACCGGTCATGAGAGATGGCACAACATGTAGATAAAAAAGAATCTGTGACAGACAAATAACTGGATACATTCTTGCTTCCATTTGTTTCCCGGGCAACATGCAATGAACTTCAAAGATGTAAAGAACCAATTGATTTTTACAACTCTTGTGGACAACAACCTGGTCCCAAAATGCTAAGAAGATGGCTGGAAAGAATCTGAGCCTTCAGCAACTTTATTCCAAAAATTTCTGAAGATTAACACCAAAATTTACTAATTAGTTAATTAACAGAACTTAAAACTGTATCCCTTCTCCCTTACGACAGGCTTCAAAGTCTGCGGAAAAGGCTTTACATAGTCATTATGATAGCTGCTGCCATTCAGCCTTTCACTTCCTTAGATTGTCTTTATATTGGAATGGGAGTTATGGAATCATCCTGTTCCCTTCCTGATAATGACCACAGATCAAGAATCAGATTTATAATATGTCCTCTTCTCTTGTAGTACCATAGTGCAATCACACAAGTCAGGTATGATGTTCTCCCAAGGGGTTATTCTTTTAATGGAGAATGCCCGTGCATGACGATCTTAAATGTGGGGATGCCAATGCAGCAGGCAGCCACCACACAGTCCTTGACAAATTGGGATCAGAGCCCAGTGGCATGGCATGGAACACAACTGGGGACCCTTCAATGCTCCAGTTTTCCTCTGACATCACTGCCGTTATGATGTGTCTTCCACCAGCTCCACTGCTGACGTGTTAGTTAGATTGCTGTTAGTCTGGAATCTCTCCTTTGACCTTACCACAATTGGTGACCTTACCCGGAACTAAGCTCCGGGCTGCATCACTCGCAGGATCTCAGGAACTCACAAGCCTCTCACCACAACAAGGTGACAATCCTCAGAGAAGTGGTACCAGGATCTAGCTGACTCATCAGCTCGATCAAACTCAACAAATGAACAGACTGAATGAATAAAGAAGGGTGCCCATGAATAAAGAAGGGTCCAGTGAGATGGAGGAACTGAGCGAAATACATGTTAGTAGGGAAGTGATGTTAGGTAAATTGAAGGGATTGAAGGCAGATAAACCCCCAGGGCCAGATGGTCTGCATCCCAGAGTGCTTAAGGAAGTGGCCCAAGAAATAGTGGACGCATTAGTGATAATTTTTCAAAACTCGTTAGATTCTGGACTAGTTCCTGAGGATTGGAGGGTGGCTAATGTAACCCCACTTTTTAAAAAAGGAGAGAGAGAGAAACCGGGGAATTATAGGCCGGTTAGCCTAACGTCGGTGGTGGGGAAACTGCTGGAGTCAGTTATCAAAGATGTGATAACAGCACATTTGGAAAGCGGTGAAATGATCGGACAAAGTCAGCATGGATTTGTGAAAGGAAAATCATGTCTGACGAATCTCATAGAATTTTTTGAGGATGTAACTAGTAGAGTGGATAGGGGAGAACCAGTGGATGTGGTATATTTGGATTTTCAAAAGGCTTTTGACAAGGTCCCACACAGGAGATTAGTGTGTAAACTTAAAGCACACGGTATTGGGGGTAAGGTATTGGTGTGGGTGGAGAATTGGTTAGCAGACAGGAAGCAAAGAGTGGGAATAAACGGGACCTTTTCAGAATGGCAGGCGGTGACTAGTGGGGTACCGCAAGGCTCAGTGCTGGGACCCCAGTTGTTTACAATATATATTAATGACTTGGATGAGGGAATTAAATGCAGCATCTCCAAGTTTGCGGATGACACAAAGCTGGGTGGCAGTGTTAGCAGTGAGGAGGATGCTAAGAGGATGCAGGGTGACTTGGATAGGTTGGGTGAGTGGGCAAACTCATGGCAGATGCAATTTAATGTGGATAAATGTGAAGTTATCCACTTTGGTGGCAAAAATAGGAAAACAGATTATTATCTGAATGGTGGCCGATTAGGAAAAGGGGAGGTGCAACAAGACCTGGGTGTCATTATACACCAGTCATTGAAAGTGGGCATGCAGGTACAGCAGGCGGTGAAAAAGGCGAATGGTATGCTGGCATTTATAGCGAGAGGATTCGAGTACAGGAGCAGGGAGGTACTACTGCAGTTGTACAAGGCCTTGGTGAGACCACACCTGGAGTATTGTGTGCAGTTTTGGTCCCCTAATCTGAGGAAAGACATCTTTGCCATAGAGAGAGTACAAAGAAGGTTCACCAGATTGATTCCTGGGATGGCAGGTCTTTCATATGAAGAAAGACTGGATGAACTGGGCTTGTACTCGTTGGAATTTAGAAGATTAAGGGGGGATCTGATTGAAGCGTATAAGATCCTAAAGGGATTGGACAGGCTAGATGCGGGAAGATTGTTCCCGATGTTGGGGAGGTCCAGAACGAGGGGTCACAGTTTGAGGATAGAGGGGAAGCCTTTTAGGACCGAGATTAGGAAAAACTTCTTCACACAGAGAGTGGTGAATCTGTGGAATTCTCTGCCACAGCAAACTGTTGAGGCCAGTTCATTAGCTATGTTTAAAAGGAAGTTAGATATGGCCCTTGTGGCTACAGGGGTCAGGGGGTATGGAGGGAAGGCTGGGTTCTGAGTTGGATGATCAGCCATGATCATAATAAATGGCGGTGCAGGCTCGAAGGGCCGAATGGCCTACTCCTGCACCTATTTTCTATGTTTCTATGTTTCTATGTTGCTCTTCTGTCATGCACATAGTTTTAAAAAGTTCCGTATATGTGAAGTATAATTAAAGAAAGCTTTATACAGATATTTATACAAGGCAAGATTTAGAATTGGATCTGCTTCAGGCAGACTAAACAACTTTAATTGCTTAAAGTTTTTATTGGCGCCGTAAAGTGTTAGGCTAACCGCTATGGGGTGGCACGGGAGCATAGTGGTTAGCATAACACTTTACAGCAGGGGTGACTCAGGTTCAATTCTTGCTACTGTCTGTATGAAGGGCGTGAATTCTCCCCGTGACTGTGCAGGTTTCCTTCTGGTGCTCTGGTTTCCTCCTACATTCCAAAGACGTACGGGTTAGTAGATTAATGATCATATGGATGCAATTGGCCGGCATGGGCTCATTGGGCAGGAAGGGCCTGTAGCTCTAAATAGATTTTTAAAAATAAATAAATAGATAGATAGATAGATAGATAGACAGATAGATAGATAGATAGATAGAGAAATAAATACATTTTTAAGCAGTTATAATTCCAAAGCAACACACACAAAATACAGTACTGGAGAAACTCAGCAGGTCAGGCAGCATCTATGGAAATGAGTAAACAGTCGATGTTTCTGGCCAAGACTCTTCTTCAGGACTGAAAAGGAAGGGCAAACACACCAGAATAAAAAGTTGGGGGAAGGGGAAGGAGGCTGTCTGGAAGGTGATAGCTGAAGCCAGGTGGGTGAGGAAGGTCAAGGGCTAAGAAGAAGGAATCAGACAGGAGAGGAGAGTGGACCATAGGAGAAAGTGAAGGAGGGAAGTGATAGGCAGGTGAGAAGAGGTAAAAGGCCAGAGTGGAGAATAGAGGAAGAGGGAATTTTTTTTTACCATTTGTTATAATTCCAGACTTTACAAGCTACCATAACCAAAATTGATCATTTAAATATAAAGAACTATAGTTTGGCCAATAATAATTCCTTATTCAATATTAGTAATCAGATCAAATGGCCATTGTTTCATTGCTGATAGCGAGAGCTTGTGTAAGAATTGGCTGCTGCATTTGCTGTACAAGAATATAAAATATGCTTCATTAGATATAAAGCATTTATCAATGTCCTGAGACTGCAAACAGGGAGTTATGGATAAGTGGAACTTCAATTTTTGTTTACTTCCTTCAAAGCGTTTGCATTTTGGCTGACATTTTATTATTCATTTTTGTGAACTTCAGTTCTGAATATTATTTCTTTGCTTTTATAGTTTGCATGATTTGCGTTCTTTTCTGCACATTGGGTGCTTGATGGTCTTCTTTTTATTAAAAGGTTCTTCTGGGTTTCTTTATTTTGTGGCTGCCTGTAAGGAGACAAATCTCAAGGTTATATAATGTATATGTACTTTGATAAAAAAATATACTTTGAACTTCAGGTTTCTTTGTTTTGAAGCTGCCTGTAAGAGGACGAATCTCAAGGTTGTATGTGGTATATGTACATTGAACTTTGAACTTTAATTATGAACTGCTTATATTCTAACCTTCACTTACTCAAGGAACAAAATCCACTTCATTTAACCCTCCAACATAGGGAGAAGGCTCTTCAGAACCTCCAGTTATCTACAAGTGTGTATTATCATCACTTCCAATGCCTACATTACTGTCTAAAACTGAACACTTCAATTAGCTTTCCCTTACTCATTATACAGATGTCCAAATCAGGATTGCCCTGTACTGAACCAGCTGATGTCCTGAAAATATGACCCAAAATGGTCATAGTTGCATAAAAAACGAAAAAAAAGTGTGTAAAGTTGTTCCAACTGACACCTCCACAGGGGCATGGTTACAAGTGTGTATAATCAAATATAACTGTGTGGCGGCCTGCACACACGGGACTCGAACCTCCATAGTCACCCCGCAGTTCTCCACGGCCGACCCCAAGCACGGTGTGCAGCACCACATCCCCACACAAGGACCACCGCTGCACGCCCGAGCTCGCAGGCTCCCACCCGACAAGCTCCACCTCGCCAAGGAGAAGTTCCATAAGATGGAAGAGATGGAAATCGTATGCCGCTCAGACAGCCCGTGGGCATCCTCGCTGCACATGGTGCCCAAGTCCGCAGGAGGATGGAGGACCTGCGGAGACTACAGAAGGCTCAACGACGCCACAACCGCCGAGAGATACCCGGTACACCACATCCAGGACTTCATGGCGAACCTGCACGGAGCGACCATCTTCTCCAAAATCGACCTAGTCAGGGGATACCATCAGATCCCAGTGCACCCCGATGACATGCCTAAGACAGCCCTCATCACCCCGTTCAGCTTGTTCGAATTCCTGAGGATGCCTTTTGGTCTCAAGAATGCAGCCCAAACTTTCCAAAGGCTCATGGACTCAGTGGAACACAGCCTAGATTTCGTTTTCATTTACTTGGACGATATCCTGGTGGCCAGCAGTTCGCACCAAGAGCACATGGCATATTTGCGCCAGCTCTGCCAATGCCTGAGCAACCATGGACTGGTAATCAATCTGGCAAAGTGCCATTTTGAGCTGATGGAGATCAACTTCTTGGGCCACAGAGTCAACCGACATGGCGCAGTTCCCCTACCGGACAAGGTCCAGGCCATCCGCCAGTTCCCCAAGCCCAGCACGGTCAAGGGCCTGCAGGACTTCGTAGGGATGGTCAACTTTTATCATCGGACCAGTGGCGACCACTCGCTTTCTTCAGCCGGCACCTATGGCCACCAGAGGTGAAGTACAGCACTTTCGTCAGAGAGTTGCTAGCGCTCTACCTGGCTGTCCAGCATTTCCGGTACTTCCTCGAGGGAAGGGAGTTCACCGTGTATATGGACCATAAGCCCCTCACCTTCGCACTGGCCAAGGTATCGGAGCCATGGTCAGCTCAGCAGCAGAGGCACCTGTCCTTTATTTCAGAATTCACCACGGACGTCCGCCACATCGCAGGGAAGAACAACATCGTCGCCGACACACTGTCGCAGCCCTGCCTCCACTCAGTAGGCATATCGTCCTCAGGAATAGACTACGCAGCACTGGGGGAATCACAATGGTCGGACGCCGAGATCCCGGCTTACCGCACCGCCATTTCGGGGCTCCAGTTGGAGGACGTCTCCATCGGCCTGGCAGCAGATTGACTCCTGTGCGACGTGTCTACCGGCAAACCCCGACCCGTGGTACCAGCAGCATGGAGGCGCCGGATGTTCGACACGCTGCACGACCTGACCCACCCGTCCATCCGGGCGTCCATCAAGCTGGTAGCGGACAGATTTGTCTGGCAAGGTTTGCGCAAACAGGTCGGACACTGGGCCAGGACCTGCGTACACTGCCAGACCGCCGAAGTCCAGCAGCACGTGAAGGCTCCCTCCAGCAGTTCCAGCCGATGCACAGGAGGTTCCAACACATCCATGTGGACATCGTCGGCCCCCTGTCAGTCGCCCAGGGTGCCAGGTATATCTTTACCATGGTAGATAGGTTCACCAGATGGCTGGAAGCCGTACCGCTCACAGACACGTCCACTGAGACCTGCACCAGGACACTCATTGCAAACCGGATCACCAGGTTTGGCCTCCCAACGGACATCACCTCCAACAGAGGGGCGCAGTTCACGTCGGGTTTGTGGACAGCACTGGCGCAGCTCCTGGGCACCCAGCTGCATCACACCACAGCGTACCATCCCCAGTCCAACGGTTTGGTAGAGAGATTCCACCGGCATCTCAAGTCGGCCCTGATGGCGCACCTCAGGGGCCCCAACTGGACAGATGAGCTTCCCTGGATCCTGCTGGGCATCCGCACAGCCCCCAAGGAGGACCTGGACACCTCCTTGGCCGAATTGGCCTACGGCGCCCCCCTGACAGTCCCAAGTGAGTTTCTTACCAGAGGCCTGAGGTTCGGAAGAAATTCCAGCAGCAGTGCTAATGGGGCTGCAGGACAAGGTAGGGACCTTGGCACCAGTCCTAACCTCCAGTCATGGTCCCACGCCATCCTTCACCCCTAAAGACCTCCGAGACTGTGAGTATGTTTTTATTTGCAGGGGCATGCACAGGTCACCTCTACAGCGGTCGTACGAGGAACCCTTCAAGGTGATCCAGCACAACGGAACCACGTGTGTCGTGGAGGTGGGTGGCCGGGAAGAGACTTTTACAGTGGACCGCCTCAAACCGGCACACTTAGACACTGAGCAGCCAGTGAGGGTACCCGCACCGCGCCGGCAAGGCCGGCCACCCAGGCAAGCCGCACAGACTGGGGGCTCCACTCCCCCGATGGACATTTCTTGGGGGGAGGTGGCGGCCCACACACACGGGACTAGAACCGCCATCGGGAACCGCGGGCAGACACACAGTCACGCGTTTGGAACTATCCACTCGGGGCGGACCTTCCAGGGACAGTCTGACGTCCGCCCCACGGGTCGCAGGGGCCCATGGGAGGGGAGATTTAAGCGTGCGATTTTGAATCAGTAAAGGCATTCTGATTTCAGCTCTCTCTGCCTCCGTGTGCTTCTTTAGTAGCGTGTTTGCATGCGACTACAACTGAATCAAAAAAGTTCAACACCTGGCCATGAAATTGGTCTCCGGAAATGCGCCTGTATTCCCTTTAAATTCACTCATATCTGGGTAGTGTCCTGTAGGGGAACTCAGCCAGATCCACAACCTATTAAACGCCCAACCGTTTTTTGGAAGATCCTGGAGGAATTCATTAATTGCAGGCATGTTTAAATGAGGTGCTAATAACATGGCACCCTCTCCACCCCAGCCCTCTACCTCTGTGGTCAACCTCAATTGTAACTTTGCAAAGCCATCTAATGAGCAGATAAATTACAAGATTTAAACATGGAATTTTTTTTAATGCAATTAACATTTTTCTAACCACTTTGTTTTGCTTCTGCCCACATTTTTTATTTGGCCAGTGCATTCTGGCATTTGACATCCAACTGGAATTTTCAATCACTCTTTCTAAACAGACAGCATGATTCATTTTTTGGGAATCACCTCTTCAGTTGCTTCCAGAGGGAAGACAGGCTGGGAAGGTTTGTTAGTGACGGGGCTAAAGTCTAAAGAGATGTGAGCAGAGGTTCACCTAGCATATTCAGTTGCTGTTCTCTTTCATTATCATATTTATTCTTCGCAAGACGCTACCTGCATTGTGATAATAAGGGGAGCATCACATAATCTGGGGCCTTCCTGCCATGCAACTGTTATCATTAACGTTTCTCCAATGCCACAGATCTCCATCCACACCAACAAGAACACAGAAGGTGGTGGACTGTAGCCCAGTTGAAATTGTTTGGAAAATGGATGGATAGCAGTATCCTAGAAGCTGGGAGGTGGCAGGTAGAAGTGACAAAGGTTTGAAGATCCCCATCAACTCCTTCATCCATCTAAAAACCCTCCCCCTTGCCTAGATCCAACAATCACCTGCCAGTTCTTGCTCCACAACAATCCTTCCCCCTCCTTCATTCTTCAGTCCTGACGAAGGGTTCCGGCCCGAAACGTCGACTCATTGTTTCCACTGATGCTGCCCAACCTGCTGAGTTCCTCCAGCGTACTGTAAGTGTAAGCTCTTGCTCCACCCCATTGCTCCATGGGTTTATACCGGCTATATTCCTTCTTTCATTCCAGTCCAGATGAAGGGTCTTGAACCAGTGTTGACTGTCCATCGGTGCTGCCTAACTCACTGAAATCTTACAGCTCTTTTCATGTCGCTCCATACTCCAGCATCTACAGTCTCCTGTACTGCCAGAACTAACACAACAATGGAATCATCCAGGAAGCACTGATTGTCCCTAGAACCTTAATTGTGGGAGGTTCCAAGGATAAATTCCAGGAACAAGGGTGCTGTGTAGTCACCATCAGCATTTCAACATATATGTGGCTGACCTCTCTGCTCAATCATTCATCTGTGGCACACTGACTAACACACATTTCCCAATATTTATACATTTGCACAGCATGTGAAGACTGGGAATGTATCATTCAAAATGGCGCCGGTATCTGGCGACTCTCCCAAGCAAATTGCCCTCTACACTATCCTATACCAGAGAAATCCTCCTAATCCTCCAATCTGCTACATCTAGCAAGATCAATAACACCCTGGCGAAACTACTGACCCAGCTGGAGATCACTGAGCCAGAATTGCTTCTTCAACTCCGGACCGTACCTGGACCCGACCAACGAGGCCTGGTCCAAGGCCCACCAAATTCCCAGAGACCCGCGGCCTGCTATGGTGCCAGAGAGCTTGGAGACACGGCCCATTATGACCAGCACCTCTCCGGAGCAGACAACCACACAGAAGTGACATCGGAGACCTCAAGGTGCCCCAGATACTTCCCCGGACCGACCACCGTAAAGCGCTGTTGGTGGACATCCACGGCTGCCAGAAGTGAGGCCTCTGCCGCCGACCTTGGAAATCGAGCCCGAGGCTAGGCTGGATCGAAGGCCTCCGCAACTGTGACTCAGCTCACAGACTTGTTTCAGCCAGGAGCTCGGCCCTCCGCAATTAAGTGTCGGCTTCGGGGCCCGACCCAATCGACAGCCCGGGCACCCGGCAGCTGGAAGTGCCAGCGGAGCCTCCCCCGTCACTCAGCCCGACCCGGAGCACTCGTCGACGTGACCCGTCGATCGATCCCTGTGGGACGCGTCCACTAACCTCAAAGAGCTGCCAACAACATACTGCATCAATGGAAACCTGGAAAGATGCACTATTTACTGAGGAAGCATGGGGAAAGAGCTGGGCTACTGGTCAGATTGAAGCTGAGGGGCTTCAGGGTCCCTATGCCCACCATCCTATTAGCTAATATGCAAGCCATAGAGAACAAGGTGGATGATCTTAAAGGGGGACTCACCTACTGCAGGGAGATGCAGAACTGCTGTGTATTCTGTTTCACCGAGACCTGGCTCTCCCCTGCCACCCCCCGACTGTGCCATCCGACTGGAGAGATTTTCGATCCATCGGATGGACCGCACGGTGTCTTTGGGCAAGACGAGGGGAGGTGGTGTCTGCCTACTGATCAACACTGGGTGGTGCTCAGACACAGTGACACTGACAAGCTCCTGCAGCCCGGACCTGGAACACCTGTTGGTGAAGTGTCGTCCCTACTATCTGCCACAGGAATTCACCTCGGTCATACTGACAGCGGTCTACATTCCCCCCCAGGTGGATGTGGAGTGTGCTCTGAACATACTGTATGCCAACATCAGTGAACTTGAGACCAGGTATCCGGAGGCTTTGCTCATTACAGCCGGGGACTTTAACCAGGCCAACCTCAGAAAGGTGCTACCAAAGTTATACCAACATGTCTCCTGCCCTACTAGAGGCCGGATTATACTTGACCACTGCTACACAGCAGTCAAGGATGCCTACCGTTCTGTCCCACGACCTCACTTCGGAAAATCGGACCATCAGGCCATACTCCTTCTCCCGGCTTACAAACAGAAACTGAAGCGGGAGGTCATGGTGTCAAAAGTGGTGTTGCGTTGGACGGAGGAAACGGATGAGATCCTATGTGACTACTTTGAATCGGTGGACTGGTTAGTATTCAAGGACTTGGCAGCTAACCTCGATGGATATGCCTCAGTTGTCACGGACTTTATTTGGAAATGTACAGAGGACTGTGTGTCTCGCAAGATGATCTGGGTATTCCCTAACCGGAAACCTCGGATGAATTATGAGGTCAAGCCCCTTTTGAAGGCTAGAGCTGCGGCTTTTAGGTCCAGGGATACCAGTTGCTACACGGAATCCAGGCATGAACTCCGGAAAGCCATTAAGGATGCCAAGAGGCAATATCGAGCCAAGTTGGAAGCCCAGGCTAACCAGAGGGATGCTGGTAGACTATGGCAGGGTCTAAATGAGATCACTGGGCACAAAGAAAAGGCTGGGAATATCAATAACTGTGGCGCTTCTCTTCCTGACGAACTTAACATATTCTACGCAAGATTCGAGCAGAAGAGGAGTGTCCCGGTCCCTCCGGATGAACGGGACCTGGTGGCATCAAGATTCATCGTCACCGAGGAGGACGTTAGAAGGGCTTTCCTGAAGATAAATCCAAGGAAGGTGACAGGCCCAGATGGCGTCCTGGGACAGGTTCTCTGGGCCTGTGCAAGCGAGCTAGCTGGAGTGTTTGCTGATATCTTCAACTGCTCCTTGCTTCAGTCGAAGATCCCCTCATGTTTTAAGAAGGCAACGATAATCCCGGTGCCAAAGAAGAGCAAGATGGCATGCTTGAATGACCATTGACCTGTGGCTCTGACATCAATTGCTATGAAGTGCTTCGAGCGATTGGTTATGGCACACATCAACCACAGCCTACCAGTCACCTCGACGATTTGCAATTCGCCTACCGGAGCAACAGGTCAACCGCAGATGCCATCTCTCTGGCCCTACGTTCCTCCTTAGAACACCTGAAGAATAAAGACGCATACGTAAGACTCCTTTTCATTGACTACAGCTCTGCCTTTAATACCATCATTCCAAATAAACTGATTCCTAAGCTCTGGAACCTGGGCCTTAGCACTCAGATCTGCAGCTGGATCTTCAACTTCCTTACAGACAGGACCCAGGCTGTAAAAATAGAGGACAAGTTCTCCTCTACAATCACTCTGAGCACCGGTGCCCCACAAGGCTGTGTACTCAGCCCCCTGCTGTACTCACTGTACACCCATGATTGTGTAGCCAAGTTTCCATCAAACTCAATATATAAGTTTGCTGATGACACTACAATTGTAGGCCGTATCTCGGGTAATGATGAGTTTGAGTACAGAGAGGAAATTAAGAACCTGGTGGCATGGTGCGAAGACAATAACCTATCCCGCAACGTCAGCAAGACGAAGGAATTGGTTGTTGACTTCAGAAGGAGTAGCGGACCACACAACTCCATTTACATCGGTGGTGCACAAGTGGAACAGGTCAAAAGCTTTAAGTTCCTTGGGGACAGTATCACAAATGACCTGACTTGGTCCCACCAAGCAGAGTCCACTACCTAGAAGGCCCACCAGCGCCTTTACTTCCTGAGAAAGCTACAGAAATTTGGCCTGTCCCCTAAAACCCTCACTAATTTTTATAGATGCACCGTAGAAAGCATTCTTCTAGGGTGCATCACAACCTGGTATGGAAGTTGTCCTGTCCAAGACCGGAAGAAGCTGCAGAAGATTGTGAACACAGCCCAGCACATCACACAAACCAATCTTCCATCCTTGGACTCACTTTACACCGCACGCTGTCGGAGAAGTGCTGCCAGGATAATCAAGGACACGACCCACCCAGCCAACACACTTTTTGTCCCTCTTCCCTCCGGAAGAAGGCTCAGGAGCTTGAAGATTCGTACGGCCAGATTTGGGAACAGCTTCTTTCCTACTGTGATAAGTTGCTGAACGGATTCTGACCCGGATCTGGGCCGTACCCTCCAAATATCCGGACCTGCCTCTCAGTTTTTTTGCACTACCTTACTTTCCCTTTTCTATTTTCTATTTATGATTTATAATTTAAATTTTTACTATTTACTATCAATTTGTACTCCGGGGAGCACAAAGCGCAGAATCAAATATCGCTGTGATGATTGTACGTTCTAGTATCAATTGTTTGAACATAGAACATAGAATAGTACAGCACAGTACAGGCCCTTCGGCCCACAATGTTGTGCCGATCCTCAAACCCTGCCTCCCATATAAGCCCCCACCTTAAATTCCTCCATATACCTGTCTAGTAGTCTCTTAAACTTCACTAGTGTATCTGCCTCCACCACTGACTCAGGCAGTGCATTGCATACACCAACCACTCTCTGAGTAAAAAACCTTCCTCTAATATCCCCCTTGAACTTCCCACCCCTTACCTTAAAGCCATGTCCTCTTGTATTGAGCAGTGGTGCCCTCAGGAAGAGGCGCTGGCTATCCACTCTATCTACTCCTCTTATTATCTTGTACACCTCTATCATGTCTCCTCTCATCCTCCTTCTCTCCAAAGAGTAAAGCCTTAGCTCCCTTAATCTCTGATCATAATGCATACTCTCTAAACCAGGCAGCATCCTGGTAAATCTCCTCTGTACCCTTTCCAATGCTTCCACTTCCTTCCTATAGTGAAGTGACCAGAACTGGACACAGTACTCCAAGTGTGGCCTAACAAGGGTTTTATAGAGCTGCATCATTACATCGCAACTCTTAAACTCTATCCCTTGACTTATGAAAGCTAACACTCCATAAGCTTTCTTAACTACCCTATCTACCTGTGAGGCAACTTTCAGGGATCTGTGGATATGTACCCCCAGATCCCTCTGCTCCTCCACACTACCAAGTACCCTGCCATTTACTTTGTACTCTGCTTTGGAGTTTGTCCTTCCAAAGTGTACCACCTCACACTTCTCCGGGTTGAACTCCATCTGCCACTTCTCAGACCACTTCTGCATCCTATCAATGTCTCTCTGCAATCTTTGACAATCCTCTACACTATCTACAACACCACCAACCTTTGTGTCGTCTGCAAACTTACCAACCCACCCTTCTACCCCCACATCCAGGTCGTTAATAAAAATCACGAAAAGTAGAGGTCCCAGATTAGATCCTTGTGGGACACCACTAGTCACAATCCTCCAATCTGAATGTACTCACTCCACTACGACCCTCTGCCTTCTGCAAGCAAGCCAATTCTGAATCTACCTGGCCAAACTTCCCTGGATCCCATGCCTTCTGACTTTCTGAATAAGCGTACCGTGTGGAACCTTGTCAAATGCCTTACTAAAATCTATATAAATCACATCCACGGTACTACCATCATCTATATGCCTGATCACCTCCTCAAAGAACTCTATCAGGCTTGTTAGACACGATCTGCCCTTCACAAAGCCATGCTGACTGTCCCTGATCAGACAACGATTCTCTAAATGCCTGTAGATCCTATCTCTAAGAATCTTTTCCAACAGCTTTCCCACCACAGACGTAAGGCTCACTGGTCTATAATTACCCGGACTATCCCTACTACCTTTTTAAAACAATAAAGCATAAAGTATGAAGTATCTTTAAACAAGACACCAAATAGGAACCAAAGCTCCTGAGTCCACACCCAACAGCATTTCAGACTGGGCCCGGTCACTCTTATTGTTCCACTTCCTCACTGATCCTGTAGTACTTACATTTTGACTTTTGTGTGTCTTCTCTTCATAATTTTACAATGAAGGCACAATTTGAAGATGATTGGTGGAAATCATAGGAGAGATTTCAGGTTTTTATTTTACATACAGAGAGGTGAGTGTGTGGAACATCCTGGTGATGGTGGAGACAGATATGTTAGGGACACTTAAGAAACTCTAGGATAGGCAGATGGATGATAGAAAAATAGCATGCTATATAGATTGATCTTTGTTGGTTCATTCTGTGCCATGTTTTTTGATATGAACAATCATGGTCTTTCTGTCACCATGATTGTTCTTGGCAAATTTTTCTGTTGAAGTGCATTGTCATTCGCTTCTTCTGGGTAACAAGACAAGTGACCCCCCAGCCATTATCAATACTCTTCAGAGATTACCTGCCTGGCGTCAGTGGTTGCATGACTAGGACTTGCGAAATATACCTGCTGCTCATATGACCATTCACCACCTGCTCCTATGACTTCCTGTGACCTTGACAGGAGGTAGGGTGGCTAAGCAGGTGCTACACCTTGTCCAAAGATGACCTGCAGGTGAGAGGAGGGAAGGAGTACTAACACCTCCTTTGGTAGAGACGTATCTCTACCCCTACAGCAACACAAAAAAAAATTGCTGGAGGAACTCAACAGGTTAGGCAGCATCAATGGAAAAAAGTAAGTAGTCAACATTTCAGGCCAAGACCCCTCTTCAGGACTGAAAATGAAGGGGGAAGTTGCCTGAATAAAATGGTGGGGGAAGGGGAAAGATGCTAGCCAGAAGGTGATAGGTGAAGCCAGATTGGTGGGAAAGGTCAAGGCCAGGAGAATAAAGAATCTGATAGGAGAGGAGAGTGGAAAGTAGGAGAAAGGGAAGGAGGAGGGGACCCGGGGGAAGTAATAGGCAAGTGAGAAGAAGTGAAACGTTAAAGTGGGGAATAAAGGAAGAGGAGGGGGAAACTTGTTCTCCCAAAGTAGAAATCGATATTCATGCCGTCAGATTGAAGGCTACCCAGCTAAAAGGTGATTTACTATCTCCGCCCCACCATCCAAACATTGATCTTAGGGTAAGTTAAAAAATCAGCACTACATTGTGGGCTGAAGGGACTGTACTGTACTGTAGCTTTCTATGTCCTATGTTTTATGCTGTTCTATATTCTATGCTCTTCTGATTAATCAGTGTTCAGGCTATCTTGAATGTATTTCAGAGAGCATAAAAATACATGATATTTTCATAATGTTGTGTGACACATAATGTAGTGTTGGGCACGTGGCCAAGTGGTTAAGGCGTTCGTCTAGTCACCTCAAGGTCGCTAGTTCGAGCCTCAGCTGTGGCAGCGTGTTTGTGCCCTTGAGCAAGGCACTTAATCACACATTGTTCTAGTCTGTACGAGGAGTGGCACCCCACACAGACTTCCAATCTGCGCCTTGTAAGGCATGAAAATGCCCGACGCAGGCCTCTCATGGTCTGAGTCAACGTTACCCTGTGTGACAATTTGTCTCTCGATGCTGCACCTAATTCTGCAGAATGGTATGGGACACCCATTGTAGGAATGGGGGGAGTAATCGGTTAATATCATACAACCAGTTCAATGGAAGGAACGATCAAACAGATTTCTTGTTGGATGCTTCCAACCATTCTTTCTTCGTGGAGAATAACGTTCAGTCTTTGAAACATACAGGAAGCCCCCTGCCCAGATGCTGCTTAACAGGAGTCCGTATGCATTCTTAAAGACCCCCTCATCTGTCCCCGAAACACATGGGTTAAACCAGCACGAGGAAGTTTAAAACTACCAACACCAAGTTAGAGATCCTTTCTATTGTTTCATCTTACACTTTAGATGTAGAAACCCTCTGTCTCTGACCCCTTCAGCAACCTTTGTTCCAATGCCAATGTTCCTGCTCACAATGCACTTGGCTCAAGTTTCCTGCTCCTTTCCAGAGCAGAATTCAGTGCCAAAAGTTTTTTTTCCTCAAATTTGACATCGAGACTTGTAGAATATAACGTTTCCATTAGGGACAAGCTCAATGAAAAGATGCATTTGTTATGAAGCAGTGTCTGGCAGGGGAAAAGGAATTTAAACAAAAAGACAACAAAAAATAGTATCAGAGTCCTGGAAAGGTGCCCCGCTCTCTTAAGCTGAAAGGAAGCAATAAATATTGTTGTTCTGTTTGGATTATTGACGAGTTGCAACCTTAGGCTTGGATTTTAGAATATATACAGTATGCAGCCATAACATCATGATATCAATTCCATTTTTTGTCTGACTATTTGATACACACATTATGACAAATCAGTTTGCATTGATGACTAACCTATTATTCAGTAATCTACAATACAATTTCTGATTTGAGAATCACCCACAAAGCTTGTTTTATCTCCTCAAGCTTGGTGAGCAGCAGGTCCTGGTGATGATACTGAGGATTGAAGCCAGTGGGCCAGTCAGAATTCCTGAAGTCGAGTCCCATTAGCCAGAGCCTCAAGTCTAGAATTCTCTGTGAGTCGGCGACTGGAAGTGCTAGATCCTAAGAGAAGTAAATTGTAGTATGCCTGCAAGATAGCTTTTTAGAGTAGCTTGTGCTTGAGCCCACTAGCAGAAAGGCAATTCAAGATTGGGTGTTGTGTAATGAACCAGATTTGATTAGGGAGCTTAAGGAACCTTTAGGAGGCAGTGATTATAGTATAATAAAATTCACCCTGCAGTTTGAGAGGAAGAAGATAAAGTCGAATGTATCAGCATTGTAGTGGAGAAAATAGAAATACAGAGGCATATGAGAGAAGCTGGCCGAATTGATTGGAAGGGGACACTAGCAAGGATAATGGCAGAAAAGAAATGACTGGAGTTTCTGGGAGCAACTCAGAAGGCACAGAATGAAGATCCCAAATATAACAATGCATTCTAAAGGAAGGATGGGGCAACTGTGGCTGACAAGGGAAGTCAAAGGCAGCATAAACGCAAATGAGAGGGCATATAATATAACAAAAATTAGTGGAAAGTTAAAGGATTGGGAATTTTATAAAAACCAACAGAAAGCAACTAAAAAAACCATAAGGAGAGAAATAGTGAAATATGAAGGTAAGCTAGCCAATAGTATAAAATAGAATACCAACAACTGTTTCAGCTATATAAAGAATAAAATAGAAAATGGACCGGTAGAAAATTACAACAGAGAGATAGTAATGGGAGAGAAAGAACAGAAGATGAAATTAATTAGTATTTTGTGTCAGCCTTCACTGTGGAAGACACTAGCAATATGCCAGAAATGTGAGATTGTCAGGGGGCACAAGTGAGTGTAGTTGCTAATACTAAGGAGAAGGTGCTTGGGAAGCTGAAAGGTGTGAAGGTTGATTAGTCATCTGACCGGATGGAATTCACACCAGGGTTCTGAGAAAGGTAGCGGAAGAGATAGTAGCATTAATAAGGATCTTTCAGGAATCACTAAATTCTGGAACAGATCCAGAGACTGGAAAATTGCAAATGTTATTCCACTCTTTAAGAAGGAAGGGAGGCAGAAGAAAGGAATTTATAGGCCAGTTGACCTATGGTTTAAATTATAGTAAGATGTTGGAATCCATTATTAAGGATGAGGTTTTGGGATACTTGGAGGCACATGATAAAATTCGCTAAAGGCAGCAAGGTGAAATCTTGCCTGACAAATCTGTTGGAACTTTTTGACGAAATAACAGACAGGATAAACAAAGAAGAGTCAGTCATGCTGTTTATTTGGATTTTCAGAAGATCTTTGACATGATGATACACACGAGGCAAGATAAGAGCTTGTGGTATTAGAGGAAAGATTGGTTAGTAGATTGACTGACCGGTAGGAGGCAAAGAGTAGGAATTAAGGGGGCCTTTTCAGGTTGGCTGCTGGTGACTAGGAGTGTTCCACAGGGGTCAGATTTCTTTTCCTTTTCTTTACTAACCCTTAAGTTAAGATTCATAAATATAATTCCTTTAGTCGTATGCAGTGTGCTGTCTGTTATTTCATGGCACTAATTTGTAACAGGGTGGTAAATTACACAGCATCCACACAAACCGGGGTTTGGGGCGGGAGGGGTGTCTCAATCTCATGAGTTTGGCCTCCCCCTCCTGTCTTCTCCTATCATTTTGAATCTCCCCCTTCCCCTCCCACTTTCAAATCTCTTACTAGCTCTTCCTTCAGTTGGTCCTGACGAAGGGTCTCAGCCTGAAACGTCGACTGTACCTCTTCCTATAGATGCTGCCTGGCCTGCTGCATTCACCAACAACTTTGATGTGTGTTGCGGGAATATATATTTGCAAAGTCCCCTAACGTGACTCCACAGCTGCAGAGCCCATTCAGAGCTGAGGCAAGTGAAGCCAGTCCAGGGGCCCAATAGCTGCAGGGCAACAACTGCTCCTGAACCTGGCGGTGTGGGACCAAAGACTCCTGCACCTCCCATGCAACGGTAGTAGCAAGAAGAAAGGGAGACCAGTAAAACGCAGGCAGACAATGCTGAACACTTGTTCGTTTTCCGCTCTAGTGCTCAATGATTTTTATCTGGCTCGCCAGTAAGATAAGGAGTCAGCCACTGGTTCTTCTTCCTTGTCTAAGAAAGGATAAATCGGCATTGAAGAGGGTCCAGAGGAGGTTCATGAGAATGATCCCAGCAATGAAAGGGTTAACATATGAGGAACGTTTGCTGGCTCTGGGCCTGCACATGCTGGAGTTTAGAGGAATGAAGTTGGATATCATAGAAACCTTTTGAATATTTAAAAGCTTAGATGGAGAGGATGTGGAAAGAATGCTTCCTATAATGGATGAATCTAGGACAAGAGGGCAAAGCCTCAGAGTTGAGGGACATACATTTAGAACAGAGATGAGGAGGAATTCCTTTAGTCAAAGTGTAGTAAATCTGAGGAATTCATTGCCCAGGATGTCTGTGTAAGCCAAGTCACTGGGTATATTTAAAATGGAAAATGATAGGTTCTTGATTAGTAAGGGTATCAAAGGTTTTGGAGAGAAGCCAGAGAATGGGGTTAAGAAGGGTAATAAATCAGCCATGATGGAATGGCAGAACAGACTCAATGGAATCAATAGCCTAATTCTGTTACTATGTCTTATGGTCTTATTACCTAATAGGATGAAAAATACAAACATAGGCAATGAGACAAATAAATTATGGAATCATAACAGCAGGCTACAGTAATGCCAGTGCCGAAGACAAACATAGTAACCTGCCTCAATTAACACTTATGTCCACTGTGATGAAGTGTTTTGAGAGGTCGGTGATGAAACATACAGTATCCACTCCTGAGAAGCAACTTAGATCTGCTGCAATTTGTCTACTGGCACAACAGGCCCACAGCAGATGCCACCTCATTGGTTCTTCACTCAAACCTACAACAACTGGACTACAAAGATACATACATCAGGATGGTCATTATCGACTACAGCTTGGCATTCAATGCCATCATCCCCTCAAACTAATCAATAAACTTCAAGACCTTGGCCTCAATATCTTCCTGTGCAATTGGACCCTTGACTTCCTCACTTGCAGACCCCAGTCAGTCTGAATTGGCAAAAACATCTCATCCATAATCTGCTTCCGCACAGGTGCGCCACAACCCCCCTACTCTACTCGCTTTACACTTATGACTTTGTGGCTAAGAACAGCTCCTATACTATCTTCATGTTTCTTGACAATATCAATGCCGTAGGCTGAATAAAAGGTGGTGGCTAATCAGCATATAAGAGGAACATTGAAACACAATAACCTCTTTCAATGTCAGCAAGACCAAGGAGCTGATTATTGACTTCATTGAAACTCGAAGTCAATGAGCAGTCCTTAGCGGAAGATCAGAGGTGGAGAGGGTCAACAACTTTAAATCCCTCGGTGTTAACATTTGGGAGGACCTGTCCTAGGCCCAACACTTAAGTGCAATTACAAAGAAAGCACAGCCGTACCTCTACTTCCTTAGAAGTTTGTAAAGATTTGGTATGGCAACACAGCCTGGTATGGAAACACCAATGTTCTTGAATGGAAAATCCAACAAAAAGTAGTTGATACGGCCTAGTTCATCACGGGTAAAGCCCTCCCCACCACTGAGCACATCTACTGAAGCGCTGTCACAAGAAAGAAGCACCAGTCATCAGGGCACTACACAATCCAGGTCATGCTCTCTCCTCACTGCTGCCATCAGAAAGAAGTTAAAGGAGCCTCAGGACTCATACCACTAGGTTCAGGAGCAGTTATTACCCCTCAACCATCAGGTCCTTACCCCTCAACCAACAGGATAACCACACTCCACTTGGTTCATCACTGAAATGTTCCCACAACCTATGGACTCACTTTCAAAGACTCTTCATCTCATGTTCTCAATAGTCACTGCTTATTTATTTATTTATTTATTATTAATTCTTTCTTTTTACATTTGTACATTTTGTTGTCTTTGTACACTGATTGAACACCCAACTTGATGTGGTCTTTCATTGATTCTATAATGGATTTACTGAGTATGCCTGCAAGAAAATTAATCTCAGGGTTAGATATGGTGACATATATGCACTTTGATAATAAATTTACTATGAACTTTGAAATGTTATTGCATAAGATGCATTCAACCATTCAAGTAAATGTCAACTCCTAAGAGTAAGTAACCACATTTGTCCCATTCCCCCATTTAGCCCCATAAACCTACTACAGATATTAATTAATCCTTGAGTTAAATATGATTTTACTGTCATGCCTCTTATTTCTTTTGTCCAAGTTGTTAGTTATACCCTATACCCTCTATGTGTAGTTTCCCTCTATCCACCTAATTTGTTTTCGATTCCACATCAGCCTTTGTGTGCAGTTTTTTATTAATTCTATTGCATTTTGCTTTGTTCTACTGTGACTGCCTGGAAGAAAATGGATCACAGGTTAGTTTATGGTAACATATACTGTAAGTACTTTGATATTAAATTTACTTCGAACTTTAAACTTTGATAGTAGGGAATTCACGGCTTTTTGGCAGAGAAGAGAACATGAGGCCTGGAGCTACAAGTATATTGAGTAGCAGAGCAGGCTCCAGGGCCTAAGTAGCTACTCTTCCTCCTATTTTCATGAGTGGACTAACCTCGATTGTAGATGATAAAACAGTAAATAAACATTTATTCTTAAGCTACAGTTACAAGGTACTTTTGACCAGAAGAACCAGTGGTAAAGTTACCATGTTGAACTATCCTTGGGGCTGTGATTATATAGAGTTGGGAGTGGAACTGAAAGATATATATACATTGAACTCCACACGGGAAAATGGAATGTCTCAGATAAAGTGAGTCAGTGTAAGGGATACTAGTTATAGTTGCAGTTGCCTGATGGGAGGGTTCAAATTCTGACCAGGTGGCCAAGCAAACTTATACTTAGCAGCCTCCCTAGCCTCGGGATAGCTGACAGACGAGGAGATGGCAGAGATTACTTGCCAGTAATTCAACCTCACTGAATAATCAGGCTACATCCTGTAAAGCAGTGCCTTACAGCCCAGCCAGTCACTAGGATGAGTCCTGGTCCCTTAAACATTATAAAACTGGGAAAAGGAGGGAGGCAAGGCACGAGGGTTTGCTGACATCAAAGGGAATCTGAGTGCAAGGGGGATGTGTGAAAGGTGCAAATCCAAGGAATCAAATGCTGTTGGACCAAACAAACCGTTGCACATAAGTGTCAGAGTTGCACGACATAAGAAACAGGACCTTTGGCCCATCACATCAGCCTATCTCTAAACTCACTTGACTGCATTAATTCGCTCTTAATCTGTGTCCTATTCATTCACGTACTAATTTAGATGCTATGCGATTATTGTTACTCTTCCTGCCTCCACCTTTCCTGGCAGCTCATTCCAGATACCAACTACTCTTAGTGTGAAAGATTAACTCCTCAAATCCCCTCTAAACCTCCTTCTTTTCACCAAAACCCTCTGCCCTCTAGTTTGAGGCACCCTTATCTTGGGAAACTGACACTGCCTATCTACCGCAGTTTTGCGTCTCATAGTTATATACCAGGGGTCCCCAACCTTTTTTGCACTGCGGACCGGTTTCATATTGACAATATTCTTGCAGACTGGCCGACCCGGGGGGCGGAGGGGGGGGGGGTAGGGTTGGCAACGGACAAGAGTAACAGTCAAATACATTGTTTACCTTGAGACTACAATGGCCATGAAGCCTTGCGCGGGCACCAGTGCGGATGCGTGTATGCGCCTATTTTTTCTACAAATCTTTTTGGCTATTCTGTTTTGGGGGGGGTGTTAATCATGTTAATCATGACTGGAATATAGGTGATAAGTGGCTAATACACTCAATTTCGTTTCTAAAAGGGATTATCTAACGAATTTAATATTAAACACACAGCGCATATTTTCCTTGCATTAATATAGCGATAAGTCAATTATCAGGGGAGGACAGGGGAGCTTGAAGTAAGTGTTGAACGAACTTCCAGTAGAAGTGGCAGAGGCAGGTTCGATATTATCATTTAAAGAGAAATTGGATAGGTATATGAACAGGAAAGGAATGGACGGTTATGTGCTGAGTGCAGGTCGGTGGGACTAGGTGAGATTAGCGTTCAGCATGGACTAGAAGGGCAGAGATGGCCTGTTTCCATGCTGTAATTGTTATATGGTTATATAAGTCACTTATAAGTCAATAGCATCATAACATTTTAAGTAACATTTGGATATTAAACACACAGCACATATTTTCCCCGTATGAACATATAAAATCATTGCAACACACCAATACCGTTGAATCAGTGGGAGCCCTGGGCTTGTTTTCCTGCAACAAGACAGTCCCATCGAAGGGTGATGGGGGACAACGATACTCGAAGGGGGTTCTTTATGTCCAGTCTATTACGCAATTTGGTTTTCGTTGCATTCATTGCAGAGATATGTTGGAAATGGAAGCAACGTTTTCAGTGCTTTCGTGGCTATCTCAGGATATTTAGCCTTGACTTTGAGATCCAGAATGCCGGCTGAGATGTTATGTCCAACATACTTTTCAGCCCGCCGTCATTTGAAAGCTTGAGGAGTTGATCTCCTTCCCGCGTTGACATGGATGACGAGTGGATAATGACCTCGCATGCATAATGGCTCAACAGTGGGCATGACAGGGAATGAGGTAAAGTGCAGCTGACTCCTATCGCCAAATCATATCGTTTCCTTGCAGCCTGGTAGCGGATGCTTTGCAGCCTGGTACCGGTCCACAGCCCGGTGTTTGGGGGCCACTGTTATGTACAACTCTCTCATGTCACCCCTCAATCTCCTTTACTCCAAAGGTAAAACCCCCCAGCCTATCCAATGCCTTTCTATAACTCGTGCCTTCCAACCTGGCCAGTACTGTTATGGATCATGACGAGTCCTGATGAAAGGTCTCGGCCTGAAACGTCGACTATTTATTCCTCTTCATAGATGCTGCCTGACCTGCTGAGCTCTTCCAGCATTTTGCATGAAGGATTTCCAACACCTGCTGCTTTTTTTGTGAAACTGTCCTGCACCTTGTCTAATCATATTCTTCCTATAGTGTAGTGACCAGAAGGACAGACAATACTCCAATTAAAGTATATAAAACATTTTTTATAACTGTAGCAATTGAATAGGAGGCTAAGAGTGGGCCTGGGTGATCAACAATGCAGTCTGTTTAATATCTGGTGGAATGCCATTGAGTTCTAAGGAGCTTGGAATGCCTAGAAATTGAATTTCATCCATTCTTAGTGTGCTTAGGATGTTGAGTAGGATGTGAACAGCTTCATCAATCTCCCAAAATCTTGCTGAAATCCATTAAAAGTGTTGTTGCCTCATTTTGTGCAGAGAGACTTGCATTAACACAGAACCCATGCATTTCCTGTCGGGAGCTGTATACACCGACCTTGCAGTTGCTGTGTCATTACACCACTGACTCCTGGGAAGTAGGTCACAGTTTGTAAACCTCTCCATGGAAGCTGTGATACAGAGGCAGAAAAGGCTGCCATTGTAGTAAGAGAAAGTGCATGGAAGAAGGGTCTTCCTATGCTGAATGAAACTACTCTGACTTTGCTGCTGGTAGATTGGAACAGACAGTGCCAGTGCACCATTACCCCTCCTCTGAGGAAACATTTCAAAAGAAATGTTCCCACATTTCAGGTTAAGTTCTGGGCCTCTTCACTTTGGGCAGCACACCTGCTCAGCCTGAAGTAGTGCCTCTCCCACAGCTTCAGCCTGCCTATTTCAGTCCTGACCTCTGCTGTCTGGGCGGTAGTAGCATGTGTGGTGCCTCCCTATGGCCACACGGGTTTCCTCCGAATGCTGTGGTCTCCTCCCTCAGGCCAAAAATGTGCAGGTGAGTCTACCACTGTAAATTGCCTCTAACGTGCAGGTGAGTTGTAGAAACTGAGGGGAGTTGATGGAAAGGTGTGGAGAGCAAAATGGGTTAGAGTAGGATTAGTATAAAAATGAAAGCTTAGTAGTCAGTGGAATGAAAGGGCTATTTCAGTGCTCTGCCTCTTTATGCCTCTATGACCTCATACCCATGTCATTGTTATTCCTGCTCTGGAGCGCCAATGAATAAAGATTTCCGATTTGGGGCCTCCATGGATGTTGCATCTTAGCTGTCTTGATACATAAGCCTGGGCAGTACAATATGGAGAGCAAGCTGTTGCTCACGTAGCAAGCTCCCCCTCTCCGTGCATCTGATGAACACAAAGGAACGGTGGAGCCTGATACAGTTTGGTACCAGCAGTGTCACAGGTGTTGCCAGTCAGCATTGAACTCAATGTAGGACTGCCTTAAGCACTTCAGCTCTGGATTTTTCCGTTAGGGTTTACTCCCGAAGCCTTCCCCATGAGTGATTATAAATGCAAGGCGGCGGAGGTTTGAAATCAGAGTTTTCTTCTCCTAGATGAGCTGCCTCATCTGCCCAAAATGACTGGTTTTAAGGCACCATTAACCCGCCTTTGCCCCAGCTCCTGTTAGTAGAAATGGTTTCGCTGGGCTTAGAAGCTAAGTTACATGTGAAGGCCAGGAGCTGGACTTGGTTATCAGAGGCTATTTGAGGCATTTAATAGGTAGTGAGAGTTTGTCCCTATTACCACCCCTGGCTATAACAACATTAAGGAACCTTTTCAGATTTAATATATTTCAACAACATTGGAATGATTTCCATTCTAACCTGTACACACTGTTCTGATCTGAAGCACCCAGCACACATTCTGATCATCTGAGCTTAGCCAGTGCATAATGTTGAACATGATCCAAAGTGAGCAATAGAGACATATTCATTTTCAGTCAATTTGTGTAAATCGCAAGAGATCAATCATACTACATCAGCACAACAGTCAAATAGATAGACTAATCAGTCCAAAAAAAAGGATTGCCACCAACATTACTAGAGATATAAGCCAAGTCTCCTTGGGGCAAAACATATTATGTTCTACAACTATGCCTTCTCACTGCTGTATCATGCCTTCTGCATCACGAAAGGGAATAATATACCCATCATGCCTTTGAAAACCTCTTCACTCTTTCCTTTCATTCCATTTCTTGATCCTTCTACCATCCAAATTACATTTTTTTCAAGTACTTTATCTTTTCATGATTGTAGCATAGCTTCCTTTAAATTTCTTATGCAGGAAGGGGAAGTTGGGAGAACACATACCTGTCCTCATTGGAGATTCAGCAGTGGAAAGAGTGAGGTGCTTTAAGTTGTAGAATATCAACATCTTAGACGATCTATACTGGGTCCAACACATTGACGCATTTACAATGAATGCGCATTAGTGGCTCTTCTTCATTAGGAGTTTGAGGAGATTCACTATGTCACCAAAGACTCGCAAATTTCTGTAGATGTATGCTGGAGTGGGTGGTGGGGTGGAGATATATGTCTACCAAAGGAGGTGTGAGGCACTCCTTCCCTCCACTAGCCTGCAGGTCACCTTTCAGCAAGGTGATACACCTGCTTGGCCCCCTGATCAGGGTCATGTGAAGCCATGGGAGCAGGAGGTGGTTGGTCATATGAGCAGCTGATGCATATCACAAGTCCTGGTTATGTGACCACTGACGCTAGGCACACAATCTCTGCCCAGAGTATTTGTAATGTCTGGGGTCACCCATCTTGTAAAGATACTGCCCAGAAGAAGGCAATGGCAAACCATTTCTGTAGCAAAATTTGCCAAGATCAATCATGGTCAAAAACCATCCATGATCGCCCACAGCCTGGGGTGGTGACTCAGAATCACAAGAAGCTGCGGAGGATTATAGACTCTGCCAGCTTCGCCATGGGCTCAATACTGCCCACCACTGAGGACATCTTCAAGAGGCTGATCTCCAAGATGTTGGCATCCATCACCACTAAGAGGGACATGCCCTCTACAAATTACTACTTTTGGAGAGTAGATAAAAGAGTCTTAGACACACACTGAATGATACAGGAACAGCTTCTTCATCTCCACTATCAGATAGCTGAACGGTCCATGAACACTATCTTGTTACTCTCTTTTTTGGCACTACTTATTTGTTTTCATCATTTATAGTAATTTTATGTTTTTTCACAGTACTGCTGCCACAAAACAATACCTCATATAACTAAGTTATAATAAATCTGACTCAGATTTTAGCTCACAGCCTTTGTTAAAAAAGGAATCTCTTAAACCTTCTTAAGACTTAAATCCTTTGAAACATTTGAGGCAGGAAAATGGGATTGAGAGGGATAATAAACCAGCCATGGTGGAATTGTGGATTAGATTCGATGGGTTGAATGGTCTAATTCTTCTCCTATGTTTTATGGTCTTATCATCACAGGACTGGTGAAGAGGAAGCCTTTCAACTCCATTAAAGTTCAGTGTTTAGTTCTTTCTCCCAAACTTCCCCATAGCCCTGCAAATTATTTTCTCCCAAATATACTTCCAATTTTCTGTCTTAAAGCCCTAAGTACTCTGCACAAAAAAAAGGTATTTTTGTGTTTAAATCTGCCATCACTTGAACATTGGAAAATAAGAACAAGCTCTCGTGTTTACACTATCTAAATCCATAATGGTCTGCTATCAAATCTCATCTCAGCCTCTTCATCTTAAAGAAAACTGCCCCATTTTAACTAATCTAATCTGCTTGTCTTTATCCCTGGAACTACAGCACTACAATTCCTCACTATTTTAATAACAAACTTTAACTAGCAGCTCTCTGGATATAGTACTTCACGTATTTACTTTATTATGTGTTAGGAATCTCAATCAAATTTGTTAATCTGCTCAAATGAAAAACACCTCGGCTTTACACACCAATCAATAGAACTTGACAGTCAGGACTTTAAATGTTCTAAAATGATATGTGCATTTTTAACCTTCTGGTAAAAAGTTTCTTCCCTCCCCCTCCCCTCTTCTTCTATTCTGCACCTTGACCTCTCAGCTCTCCTCACCTACATATCACTTCCCCTGGGTCCTCTCCTCCCATGGTCCGCTCTCCTCTCTTATCAGATTCCTTCTTCTCCAGCCTTTTGCCTTTCCGACCTTTCTGGTTTCACCTATTACCTTCTCGCTATCCTTCTTCCCCTGTCACCAACACCCGAAACGGCAACTGTTTATTCATTTCCATAGATGCTGCTCCAGTTCCTCAAGCATTTTGTGTGTGTAGCTTTAGATTTCCAGTACATGAAGACTTTCTCACATTTTTAAAGCTATTTTACAATCAATGGAAAATTAGATCTGTGGAAAATGACTAAATGGTGACCTCCTACTAGGAGGTACCGTAACATTACGACAAGGACTGTTTGGATGGGAAATAGCTTCTTCCTCCAGGCTGTGAGGCTACTGAACTCCCTGCTACAGCCCGGGTCTCATCACATATGAAGCACCAATTTACTGTTTAGCTTTGAACTTGTGCCATAAATTCACCCTATTTTTTGTGATAATATTACCTGATGTGTAGTGTGTGAGTTATTAGTACTGTGTTGTGCACTTTGGTCCTGAGGAACGTTATTTTCTTTGGCAGAATACATGTACATGGTTGAAATGATAATAAACTCGAACTTGAAGTGAAAGTATCGAATGTACGCCAGGTGTGCCAAAACTGAAGAGGCTGTTTAATATTTTGCTATACGGAGTTAACCTTTACTTTTTGCGGGGGGGGGCGGGTCTGTAGCTTCTATGTTTCTATTTTTTTACCAAACTTAATGACTTTAGTACTTAATAGAGGTTATTTTTGATCAATGTCCCACATAAATGAACTACATCCCCAAAGTATGTTTCCCCAATTTACCATTGTTGCTTGTGATCTCCTGGTCCCTGTGTAGCCTTTCTGTTGAGCTGCCTAGGGCAGCAAGCTGCTTGGAGAGACAGCAGACAAGAGACAGTGGATGCTGGAATCTGGGGCAACAAAACAATCTGTTTGAGGAACTCAGCAGGTCGAGCAGCATCTGTGAGAGGAAGAGAATTGTCAACATTATAGGTAAAAACCCTCCATCGGGTCCTGACAGATCACTGGCTAATTCATTATTATTAGGAAAGAGTGGTAGCTTGGGTTGGCGGCTTGTTTGTAAGGTTGTTCGCCGAGCCCCAGCTCAATAGTCAGCCAAGCAGAACAAGTCAGACAAATATAAATGCGAGCACTCGGTAGAAACAACACTCGGTCGCGCACTGATGATGTCACCTCGACTGGTGATGAAATGTTGCTACCTGACCCCCAGGCTCACCGAACAACCCTACAAACATTTTATTTTCTTTTTGTATTTGCACAGTTTGTTGTCTTTTACACTTCAACTGTTCATCCTGTTGGGTTCATTTATCCTTTGTGTTTCTTTGTATTCATGGTGATTGCCCACACAAAAAAAAAGCATCTCAGGGTTGTATATGGTAATCAGTTTACTTTGTACTCTAAACGAGGCAGGGTTTTGATATGACGCAATGACTATTCCTTTCCTCTCACAAATGCTGCTAGACCCGCTGAGATCTCCCAGCAGAATGTTGCTGAAGGCAAGTTGTTTCCTCGGAAAGGGAACTAATAGAATGAAATAAAGGACTCGCACTTCTCAGGTATCTCTCTTAGGCTAAGTCCACACTACGCCAGATAATTTTGAAAACGCCGGTTTCGAGTAAAAATGACAGGCGTACACACTAAGCGTTTTTCAAAATATCTCTGTCCACACTAACACAGATATTTGGGCGAATCTCCTCCACTGGGTACGCGCAGGACACACAGAAAACAAGCGAAGAGGAAACGGTATACTTAGTGCACGTTTGTCCAGTTACAAAGTAGAAAAACTTAAAAGGAATTGCTCTTGGCTCTCGCGCAGGAGGACTTAAAACTAAAAAAAACAAATACAAATACTGGAGCATATGGAGGCAACCGACAGGGAGTTCACAGACAGTATGACCCGGCTGATGACAAACTTTGAAAAACTGACTAACTCTGTTGCATTAATAAAGCACCTTGTTAAATGTATAAAACATGTCTGCATCAGTGTTATCTTGTATTTCCATACAATATTGCATTAGGCTGTTACACATCCTTTGTCAGAGAAGTACTTGCATAAATAGGTAAACCACCTTCATACAAGCAAGGACAGAAAACAAGGCAAAGTGAGTATACTTATTTATTCAGTAAGCTATGGGTCAAGGTATTTGGTGAGTACATTTCTAACTCTTCTGGCTTCAGTCTCGTTGCCGTCTGTTCTGAAATTGTTAGGTTATGTGGGGGGTTGCGTTCAAGAAAACAACGAAATGCTACGCTGCGGCCATCTGTTCCAGCACGTCATGACAGCGTTTTTAAATAGTCAAAAAAGCTCACTTTATAATTTAACACTCACGCCGTTCACACCGACTGCGCGTTCTAACAGTCGTACGACAGTGCTTGCGCAGTACCAAGCAGAGGCAGAAAAAGCATTGTTGTTGTGGTGTTGTCATGACAGCGTTTTTAAATCTCTCCGTTTACCCCGTACACACTACAACAGATATTAGGCGTTTTCAGATTTATTCACTCTGGAGACCGTTTCTGAAAATCTCCATTTTCAGGGGATGAAAACACTGTTTTAGTATGGACAGAGGGTCAAAACGAAGAGAAAAAGCTTCATTTTCAAAATTAACCGGCGTAGTGTGGACGTAGCCTTAAGCCTTAACATTTTGAGAATAAATTGTAGCACTGCAGGGAAATAAGGAAACAAAGGATGATACTGATTGGATTGCTCTGCCCTAGATTTGATGGGCTGAATGATCTCCCGTGTGGTAAGTTGAAAACCTGTGTTTGATGGCTTCCGGTCAAGATGGCGTCGAGGTGCAGACTCTGTTGAACTCAACGCTATCAGACTTAGTTGTTTTTTTGAGGTTTGTAGGGATGATTTTGGGGACAGTGAGTGAGGTTAAGGAGCCAGTTTAGGATTTAGGGACAGGGATGTGGGAAGTAAGAGGTCAGGCCGGAGTCTCCCCCACTTGGTACTTTGCACTCCGTGTTCAAAAGCCAGTGATGAGGTAGCTGAAGGACATTCTGGACAAATGTTAGATGGCTGATAAGCACTGTGGACAAAGCCCAACAAGGACAACAGCTGGTGCCTTCCCAACCCTCTCCACCTCCCGGTCAGTGAGTGCCCATGCGATCAGCGGGCAGGAGGTACGAGGGCTGGTGATGCCCAGAGTTTGAGGCCTGGAGTTGGTGACTCATCAACAGTGAGTCCTGAGATTGAAACAGCCCAAAGGTTGATTGGAAGTCCAGAAGTCGAGGCACAGTGCTGACGTCCTGGGTCTGCAAGTCTGTGAGTCACCAAGTCCAATGGAGCCTAGAGGCCTGGTCATGGCCTCTCCACAGGTTGGAGAATTGTCCATGTGTGTGAGTGGGTGGTGGGTGGATGGGAGGGAAGAAAGAGGCTTGTTCTGCTGAACACTGTGAGCATGCTATATTAGCGCTGGAATGTGTGGCAACACCTGTGGGCTGCACGCAGCACATCCTTATGTCGCGTTGCTTGTTAACACAAATGATACATTTCACTGCATTGATGTACAAATAAATCTGAATCTGCATCAAACAATGTTTGCACTATTGTCATTGACGAGTCAGGGTTAAGTGAAAACTGCGAAATAATAGTCCTGAAAGGAAATATGCAGTCCACATTATTGGTATAAGGACCTAGAGAGTGCTGGAATGTTAAACTGGAAGGTTAAATCTGTAAACTTGTCATAAACAAGAGATTGTGCAGATGCTGGAAATCCATTAATAAAGGTCTGGGCCAGAAATATCAACTGTTTATTCCTCCCCATAGATGCTGAGGCTTTATAAAGCATTGGTCAGACCACACTTCGGGCCCCTTATCTAAGGAAGGATGCAGAGGGACCAGAGGAACCAGAGGAAGTTCACGAGAATAATCCCAGGAATGAAGGGCATAATGTATGAAGACTGTTTGCTGGCTCTGGGCCAGTACTCACTAGTATTTAGAAGAACGAGTGGGGGAGTGGGTCTCATTGAAACCTATCGAGTATTAAAAGGCCTAGATAGATGGGATGTGGAGAGAATGTTTCCAATAGTAGAGGCACTACGGGGAGTTCTGCTCAGAGTCACATTTAATTTAATAAGTGATTACTTACTGCTTCTTAAAATTGATGCAAATGTTAACAACCAAATGAAAAAAAACTCTTACTTTTTCTATGGCTTTCTGCTCAGTGTATTTTAAAACAATCTAAGACAAGAGCACACAGCCTCAGAATAGAAGAATGTTCCTCTTGGACAGAGATGGGGAGGAATTTCTTTAGCTAAAGGGTGGTGAACCTGTCCCAGACAGCTGAGGAGACAAAGGTTGATAGCTTCTTGTCCAGTAAGTGCACCAAAGGTTATGTGGAGAAAGCAGGCAAATGAAGTTGAGAAGGATAATAAATCAGCCATGGTGGAATGGTAGAGCAGACTCGATGGACTGAATGGCCTAATTATGCTCTTATATCTTATGGTCTTATGGGCCCACTGAATTCCTCCTGCATTTTGCGTGTGCTGCTCTCGAATCTTGTTCATGTGTACAGAGAATGCAAAACAGAAGCCGATTTTACCCTGGCATCAGCCACACAGACCTTGCTGACCTTTTCCAAGACAGTTTAGCTACAGGTGTGGAAGTAGTAATACTAGTTCCCATGAAATGGGGAAGAGGTAAATGTAAGTGAAAGTATAACTTTTGAATAGAAAGGAAAAGTTTGTCTTCAGAGAACACAGCAACAAAAGTAAACTACTGCCCCTGGCTGGGGGATCTGTGTAACTAACCACACAGCTGGATATAACAAGGCACAGTCATTAGTATGAAAACTACCACAATACTAACATCAAAGCAGCAACACCAAGCTTATTAATGCCTCATTTATGGAGATACCAGCAGGCATTTCAAACACCATTTGTAGTCAGTACAATGTAAAGCCTTAGTGATTGTGAGATAGTAAAGCACAAAGCACCAGCTAAGACAGAAAAGCAGCTTGATTCTCTCAGTTAAGGAAAGTATTTCTATGAACCTGTTATTCAGTGCATTTAATCTCCTTCAGCAGGTTTGGAATTATTCCCAGAAATTTCATGCAGAGTATAAATGAGACTACTGCATGTTTGGACATCATGTCAAGGGCACCATGGGGAGTTCTGCTAAGAGTCACATTTAATTTAATAAGTGATTAGTTATTGCTTCTTAAAATAGATGCAAATGTTAACAACCAAATGCAAAAGAAAACTCTTACTTTTTTTTTCTTTTGGCCCTCTGCTCAGTGCATTGTAAAACAATCACATGTTAAAGCTTTTACCTAACTGTCCGCATATGGATTTTCAATCAGGTCCTGAAATGAGTGCTTTTTCTTCTCCCCCAAAATTTTCCATTCCATTGCATTTGAATGCAGAGTGGCCGAACTTAAACTGCACTCTGGAGCTGAAGGGATGGTCACTGAGTTTACAGAGATCTGTTCCAAAGGTGATTTTTCTTGTCGGATCGCTGTGGAGAGGCAGTATCTCTCTTTAGCGTTTCTGCAGGTTTTGCTCAGCCGGTTTATAATAACTTACTGAACTACCCCTTAGATCTGTGATGTTCAGGAAAGGTAATGCAATACAGGAAGATAAAATTGCCACGTTGTATCATCAGTCAATCCTGATCCTACCACACTCCACCCCATTTCCATCCTCATCTTAGAAGGGAGTCAATTAGTATTAGTAAAACATCAGGTGGTAAGGGAGACAGCGTAACACTGTTACAGCACCAGCGATCGAGGTTCAATTTCCGCCACTGTCTGTAAGGAGTTTGTATGTTCTCCTTGTGACAATGGGTTTCAAGTCAAGTCAAGTCAAGTCAAGTCAAGTCGCTTTTTATTGACATTTCGACCACAAACTGCTAGTACAGTACACAGTAAAAAGGAAACAACGTTCCTCCAGGATCATGGTGCTACATGAAACAACACAAAATTACACTAGACTAAAGGCCAATTTATACTTCTGCGTCAAATCTACACCGTAGGTATGGCATAGCCTCGTACCCTACGCTGTAGTCTGATGCGCACCTCCCCAAAAACGTAACTACATGTTGTGGCGACGCAGACCGCAACAAATGTGATTAGTCCGCTTGGTAGCATCGCATTTCCTCCTACGCTGCAATAGCTTGCCATTGGGCGACTGAAGGGCAGGGAAGGAACTCTGGCTGCAATGCTTTCCATAAAGCTTTACAGACCTCCGAAATTATGGAGGACCCTGTGCTTGATGCCAGTTTGTAGCTAGCTGCAGCAGCCTGTTGACTTTCACCTGAAGCTAAAACTCGAATGGTGATTGCCAGTCTCTGAGTATACTGTGCGTACACTGATGCAAAATAAATTGTTGAAGATGATGAACCAAATCATCAAATCTACCTGCCGATGTCCGAAAATATTTGAAATGCATTTCCTCGTCCATGTCTCTCAGTGGCCGGCCAAGCACAGAAAATTCACCCTCCTTCAGTTTCAGTCGCCATTGGTTGAAGTTTGAGTTTCTTCGTGTTGAGTTTCCTCGAGGTGCTCCGGTTTCCTCCCACAAAGATGGTTGGTATGTTAATTAGTCATTGTAAATTGGCCCATGATTGGGGGGATTGTTGGACAGTGCAGCTCAAAGGATCGGAAAGTCCTCCTCCATGCTGTATCTTAATTAAAAAAATGATGTACATGAGTGTGTGGGCATGTGACAAAGTGGTTAAGGCATTGGACTAGCGACCTGAAGGTCGTGAGTTCAAGCCCCAGCCGAGGCAACGTGTTGTGTCCTTGAGCAAGGCACTTAATCACACATTGCTCTGCGACGACACTGGTGCCAAGCTGTATGGGTCCTAAAGGCCTTCCCCTGGACAACATCGGTGGCGTGGAGAGGAGGGACTTGCAGCATGGGCAACTGCCGGTCTTCCATACAACCTTGCCCAGGCTTGTGCCCTGGAGACTGAAGACTTTCCATGCGCAGATCCATGGTCTTGCAAGACTAACGGATGCCTTTTACATGAGCAGAATAGGCTTGTTGGGCCAGTTGGGGCTGTTACTGTGCTATATCCCTAAATAAATTAAAAATATGTGCCCCAATCATAAGAGGATTGGAGGCACTTTAAATGCATATGTAACGAAGGCTCCTGAAACAGGCACTCTTCTCCAACTCTGCTGTAACAAGAGGCTTCCATGACACAGGTTTTGCTCACAGGATGTTCACAAAGTCTCGTTGTAACATTGTAATGTCTTTTCAAGATCAAAGACACCACCAGTCCAAGACAACTCAAGGTGCAGAGGAGCATCAAAGAAGACATTGTAAACACAAGAGATTCTGCAGATGGTGGAAATCTAGAGAAAGACACACAAAATGCTGGAGGAACTCAGCAGGTCAAACAGCGCCCATGAATCAGGAGTTGACGTTTTGGGCCAGGCCCAGAAATGAGTCAAATCCTAATGAAGGATTTCAGCCCAAAACGTTGACTGTTTATTCTCCTCCATAATGCTGACTGACTTGCTGAGTTCCTGCAGCATTTTCTGTGTTTTACTCAAGAAAACATTGTATACCTTGAGTCTCTTCAACAGGAGCAAATAGCGGTAATTCACAAAGAGTGAAGGGAGCATATAACTTCCTTTACTCATCCAGCCCATCTGTGAGTGTCCTTTGCCCCATACTGACTTCATCAACCACTTCAGAACCCTCAGTCATCCACAGCACTGAGAAGGGGGGATTCCCTGAAAGTTACATTAGCAATCATTTTAGGTGCATATGTCAAAATTCTTTACCCTTTTAACAATGTTGTGCCCTTTCCCTAACAGATTACTGTAAAAATGTAAAAGTGTTTAATATAAACACAGTATCTTAAGTGCTTCGCAGGGTGGAGGAGCAACACCTTGTACTCCATCTGGGTAGCCTCCAACCCGATGACTTGAATATTGATTTCTCCGTTCATTAATAAAATCCTCCCCCCCCCATCCTCTCTTCTTCTATTCCCTACTCTGACCTTTCACCCCTTCTCACCTGCCTTTCATGTCCCCTGGTTCCCCTCCTCCCTCATCCTTCCCTTTCTCTTGTGGTCCACTCTCCTCTAGATTCTTTCTACTCCACCTCTTGACCTTTCCCACCCATCTGGCTTCACCTACCATCTTCCAGCTAGCCTCCTTCCCCTCCCCCCACCTTCTTATTCTGGCGTCTCCCCCCCTTCCTTTTCAGTCCAGAAGAAGGGTCTCGGCCTGAAAAACTGACTGTTTATTAACTTCCATAGATGCTGCCTGACCTGCCGAGTTCCTGCAGCATTTTGTGTATGTGTTGTTTCCCCCTCACCTGGCAAACATCACCAGGTTTAATTATTTTCCAAATCTCACCTGATTAATCAAAAATATAAATTACTAAATAACTTGGTTGTTCCTTAAACCAAAACTGAACAGTAACCCTGCCAGAATTAAATTTCCAGTGATTATTGTTTTCCTTGAATTTCTATGGAGAGAAAATATGCATCGTGGTAGCTTACAGTAAGGATTCACTCTATTGTAGATCAGATAAGTGACAGAAAACACAGGCTGCCTTTTGAATCTTGCAATGGCATCCTCCAGGCTTGTAAACATTGAGAAGTACTACCTATCAGTAACCTGCTCTTATCCTACTGATCAACCTGTGTGCATGGAAGGTTCCTTAATCAAAGTAACAGGTCATTTAAAGTTAAGTTGTGCCACTTGAATACTAGCCTTGTAGAAGTCAATCACTCTTTTGAAATAGAAGTAGATCAAAAATATTTGGGGACACCAAAGAAAAAAGACTAGCCAAAGTCTTTGAAAAAAAATACTGAATCCTATGATGTTGGCTTAGGAACAGTACAAAGTAAAACTCCAGCCCCGAGGAAGAAAAGAAAACAGGTCAGAGTGAGTGCTGGCTTTATTATCTTAGGCAGCACATTACACAGCGCAGCCAAGTCACAAGTGAAGGAGAGGCATGTTTAACTGCTGTTCACATGTCGTGATGTTCAGGGTGATGAACCGCTCCCTGCTCCACTGAGCACTTTAACAAAACGCCCTGGTTTCTTTTGGATGCACACCATGTCTCTGCCTTGTAATAATAACTTCAGGCCAGCAAAGCGTGATTTTATTTCACATCATTGAGAGGTTCAGTGATTAGTGCTTGGCTCAAAGCTGAGTCCAGCTTTAAACATTCATTTTCTGCAGTTTTTTTTTAAACACGAAGAACAATATTTCTTTTCGGATTCTTACTGCCTGGATCATTAACTTGCAGCTTTTCCCTTTCAGTCCTCCAAGTGAATGGCACGTTGTAAACTTTACATCTTGGATCCCACTTCAGCGGGTGGGTGGTGAGTGGGTTTCAGTAGGTTGATAACTCCCAGTGACAGTTTTCGTTTACCATGTTGCTTTTAATTTCCTTACAACGTAGGAGGGGATCGTTTGGCCTATTTAGTTTTCGTTGGTCCACAGATCATTTCAGTTGGGTGCCACAGTAGTGTAGCGGTTAGTACGACACTATTACAGCTCAGCGTGTTCCAGAGTTCTGTATTCACTTCTGGTGCTGCCTGTAAAGAGTCTGTACATTCTCCTCTTGGCCATATGGGCTTCCTCCAGGTGCCCTAGTTTCCTCCCACAATTTAAAGACGTGCCAATTTATTGGTCTTAATTAGTCATTGTAAATTGTCCTGTGATTGGTCATTGTAAATTGTCTAGTGTTAATTAGATGAGTTGCTAGGCAGTGCAACAGCTGAAAGGGCCTCTAAACAAAATAAAATTGCCCCTCTAATTTTCCCTGTAACCTATTCTCCCTGTATGCCCACCAACATCCTATACATGACAGCCAGTTAACTAGCAGGAAACTAAAACCTTATTCAAACATATATTTTCACAACCTTTTGAAGGCCTTCACATCCTTCCAAATACGAAGATGTGACCAAAATTTGAGACCAGACCAGTGTTTTATATATGTTCATCAAAACTTGCTACTAATCAATGGTTAAAGAAAGGAATGTCTCAGCTGAAGGACTTACATGAGGAGAAAAAATGTTGGAAGACATGTTGTTAGGGTTACAGAGAAGGGGAGAAGTTTTTTTTAGCTTGTCGCATCAGACAGTCAGCCCCATTCTTGTCTGGAGAAGTGAACAGATTAGAAGACAGAAAATTAAAGTTTTTCGTTTAGCATCTTTCATGACTTCAGTAGGTTTAAAGGATTTCATTTGAGAGTGATGGCTGATGTACAGTATATGGTTGATTTAGTTTTTCTCTCAACCCCATTCTCCTATAACCTTTGATGTCCTTACTCATCAAGAACCTATCAATCTCCACTTTAAGTATACCTAATGACAGTGTATCCACAGCCATCTGTGGCCTAGAATTCCACAGATTCATCACCGTGGTCAGGAGTTCAGTTGTTGTTCAGACCAAACAGAATGGGGAAGAAATGTGATCTAAGCGATTTTGACCGTGGAATGATTGTTGGTGACACACAGGGTGGCTTGAGTATCTCAGAAACTCCTGATCTCCTTGGCGTTTCACACACAACGGTCTTTAGAGTTTACAGAGAATTGTGCAAAAAACACACAAAAAAAACCATCTCGTGAGCGGCAGTTCTGTGAGCAAAAACACCTTGTTAATGAGAGAAGTCAGAGGAGAATGGCCAGACTGGTTCAAGCTGATAGTAACTCAAATAATCATGTGTTACAATAGTGGTGTGCACGAGACCATCTCTGAATGCTCAACACATTGAACCTTGAAGTGAATGGGCTAGAGTAGCAGAAGACCATAAACATACACTCAGTAACCACTTTATTAGGTACAGGAGGTACCTAATATAATGGCCACCAAGTCTAGTTTTCTACAACTAGTATGATCTGCAACAATTCACCAAGTCCTTTTGCTACCATCTTCCAGATCCACAATCTCTGTTGTCTAGAAAGACGAGAGCAGCTGATGAATGAGACAGCATCATCCGCAGTTCCCCTCCAGATCATGCAATATCTTGACTTGGAAGTATATGATTCAAGATTCGAGATTGTTTAATGTCATTTCCAGTACACAAGTGTAAAAGAGAACAAAATAATTTTTACTCTGGATCCAATGCAGCACAAAAGACACATTAAATACTATAAAGGCATAAGATAAGATATACATAGATTGATTTTATGTCTATAAAGTGGTACTAGATACAGGAGTGTCTGTACATAAGGTGACCCTGAGGCCTACAAGGAGGCTGGCGCAGTACGAACAGAAAGCTTGTCAGCTCTTCCAACTTATGTGGCAGCAAGAGATGACTCCACAGGAATTTAAAGGCTCAAACATCAAACACCTGTATAAGTGAAAGGGAAACTTAACAGTTCTGAGACAACTCGTGGGGAATATCCTTGCTGTTCATCACAGGCAGATCTTCACCAGGCTTCTTCTCAACTGTCTCATATCACATCTTGACCAGGGACTCCTATCCAATAGCCAAAGTGAATTCCAGAAAGAGTGTAGGACTATCGACATGGTGTTTGTTTAAGGCAGCTGCAAGAGAAATGTCAGGAGAAAAACACTGACCTGTTCTCCTGGTATGTTGATCTGACTAAGGCCTTTGATACTGGTTGGGCTGAGTTGTTCTCTGATCTTGGCAATCCATTTGCAAGTGTTTCATCGCCACAGGAGGAGACATCATCTGTGCACCGTTCACTTGTGGATTGTCCTCTGAATGCTTGGCCTTTATATACTTATCAATTAGTTGATTAGTGCTCCTTATGGAAACTCAGTTGTGACGTAGGGCGGGGTATCATCAGCTGACTGGTTGCGTGGCGATTCTGTGCATTGTTTGAATATTTTGCCAGCATTGACTTATAAATGGAATGAAGGTCTGCATGTCTGTTTATACAATTGCTTGCAGAAAACCATGCTTATAGAAGTGCACACCACTATTGTAACACTGTTAGCAGAGAGGCCTGTGGAAGATTAGATGCCCAAGAAGACCCGTCACCATGGTGCAGCATCTCCACAAACGCATGCAGGCCAGTACTCAAGACTATCGTGAGTCATCTGAGCTTTTCCCTGACTCAAGCTGGGTCAAGCTGCCTCTTGGTGCCAATGCTATACAGTCTGGTGTTTTCCGCCATGTTGACTGATGCCTTCAGAGAAAGCAATTTAGGCATCGGCATCAGATTCTGCACTGATGGGAAACTGTTCAACCTCAGGAGGCTTCAAGCAAAAACTAAGGTTATGACAGACATCATCAGAGACTTCTGTTTCTGCTGACAACCGTGCCTTTAATGCTGATTCAAAAGATGCTATGTAGCACTCTATCGACGTTTTGAGATGCGTGTGGCAACTTTGGGCTTTCCATCGTGATTCATGGCGGGAGGAGAAGATGGTGGTGCAACGCAGTGTGCGCGGCCTCTCCAGTGAATGATATCTGTAATCTGTCAAGTAGGATGCCGTGCACAATTCTGATTTGATGGAGGCAGACGTGAGAGTACAGAGGAACATCTGGTGAAACTTCTGAAATGCCTGTTTCGCTGCCGCCACTACTGTATGATCCAAAATCTCCGGAGGGGAAGGCCCCGAGTCCTTGGCTCTGCCTGTTGCTTGATGGCCGGGGCCGAAGTCGAAGCGCTCAGCAGAGATGGTGCTCGGTGCTCGGTGTCGGAGGGCTAGTCAGAGGCTCGAAGTTTTCGGATGGTCTCAGAGTCGGACTGTGGTTGGGTGCTTCCAGGATGCTGCATCGACAAGTTTGCGATGCTGGAAGCTCATGGCAGGGAGAGTTTCTCCCTTCTACCGTCTGCATGAGATGATGTACTATCGGGACTTTGAGCCTTTTTTTACCGTGCCCATGGTCTGCTCTTTATCAAATTACAGTATTGCTTTGCACTGCTGTAACTATATGTTATAATTATGTGGTTTTTGTCAGCTTTAGTCTTGGTCTGTCCTGTGTTTCTGTGATATCATACCAGAGGAAAATTGTATCATTTTTTAATGCATGCTTTCTAAATGACAATAAACAAGGACTGAGTGTCCTCATAATCTAATAATCTAGTAATAATCCATCAACATCGAGGAGACTGAAGTAGTGTTTCAGCCAGTTCCAGCAAAATCATACTTTGAGACAAATATAATAATCAATGGGTAAAGACTCAACCCAGTGAACACTATCCCAGAACATTGCCATAGATGATGAAGTAAATACCAGGATCGCCAAAGCAAGCGTAGTCTGTATACCAATGAATAGAACAGAATAGACAGACGTCTACAGACAAAGCTGAAGGAGTAGAGGGCTATAATACTTCCCACTCTACTTTACACTCGCAAAACATGGACGGTGTACCGATGGCGTGCCAAGAAACTGAACAATTTCCACACAGTCTGCCTCAGAAAGCTTCTCAGCATTAAGTGGCAAGACAGAATCCCTGACACTGAGGTACTTACCAAGGCAGGCCTGCCCAGTATTTTCATCGTCCTGAGGCAGTCCCTGTTATGCTGGGCAGGGCACATCACTTGTATGCTGGACCATCGGCAGCCTAGGAATCTGCTTTATGGCGAAGTACAAAAAGGAAAGTGTTCCCATGGAGGCCAAAGGAAACACTATAAAGACACCCTAAAAACTTCACTAAAGGCTTTTGACATCAATCCAGACATATGGGAACATATCGCCCAGGATCAGGTTGAGTGGCATTCCTCTCTCCATAAGGGAGCAACAACACATGAGGCAGAAAGAACAACTGCAGCAGAGAGATGTAGGCTGGCTAGGAAAGCCCTAGTCAGCGACCCCCAAAAAAACATGGCTGCCATCTTTTGTCCGTCCTGCCAAAGAACTTTTAGAGCGCGAATTGGACCTCTCCATCCGTTTGCGTATCTAAAGATCAATTCAGCCCCTACAAATCACAAATGACTAGAGTGGTTCACATCATTGCATGATGGACAAATGATGGTGAGGTACAGGAGTGTCTGTATATAAGGTGACTCTGACAAGAAGTGATAAAGCAGTGGTGGTTGGGGGTGTGGCGGGGTAGGTCTGTTGATCAGCTTTTCTGTTTGCAGAAAGTAATTATTCTGGTGTGAATGCTACGTGGCCTCCTCCCTGATGGAAGTGGAACGAATCAGCCCATGAGCTTCAAAACTGCTGCCTCTAAATTCTAGCAGTTCTCACCCAAGAGCACAGTGGGAGCACTTTAATCAGAAGGGCTGCAGCAGTTGTAGGAACTCGCTCACCATGACCTTCTCAAGGATAATTACAGCTGGGCATGAAATGCTGACCTTGCCTGTGGCATCCAGATCCCCTGAGAACATAAAGCTAGTCTTCTAGTAAATAAGCAATATAATAAGCATGAATGGATGGGTAGGGCTGGGGTATCAATATGTACACACACCCTGAGATTGTTTGTTAGAACTGATGGATTATTTTGAAGTGCAATTTCTAAATGAGAAGGAAAAGTCTATCTGTGAACTGCAGCTAAATTTAGATTTAGATTGTTGGTTAAAGGATTGAATTGGCTGAGAGCCATTGATTTTATCAAAGGGTACATTCGAGAGCTGCTCATTGGAACAGAGGGCTGAACAGGTGGAGTTCAAAGTTGAAGTGAATCCAAACCTCAGAAGAAATTTCACACTGCACCCGAATGAAAGGAGCAAGTAAAAGTTGGTTCCAGGTAATAAAAAGGCCGATCAGTTACAGGCTATAATAGGAATAAAATGAAATCTACACTTGCCCTACTACACTGTTAGTTGCTGCCAGTTCCCTATTTAAATGTTTTTTATAAACCTTTGATCTATGGGAGCAGCATGGTCACCACCAATAAAAGATGGGTTTTATAGATTCATTTGGAACAAGAATAAATGTATATAATGTGTTGCCAGCTCCATACAGATTCTGCAAAACACATGTAGTTTTAAATTTTATTGAGCTTCTGGTTTTGTTCAAATTCCTGTCAATCCCTTTGACATCCTGATAAAGGAACTTCAATTGTAACCTCAGTGGGTTTCATCAGATCATAGAATTCTCAGCACAGAAAGATAAATACACTCAAACTGACACATGCACACAATCACACAGGGAGAGGCACCATGCACAGACTCCTAAGGATGCAAATGATACACTCTCACACACAAACACAGATGTACATTCTCAAACACATACACTCTCCACTCACAGGCCCACAAATACATGTTTAAATAGTCTTTAAAGATGAGCTTTATTCGTCACATCTACATCGAAACATACAGTGAAATGTGTCATTTGTGCCAAATCAAATCAGCAAAGATAGTGCTGGGCAGCCTGCAAGTGTTGCCACACTTGCGGTGGCAGTATAGTATGCCCACAACTTTGGAATTGCCCACTCTGTCTTTGGAATGTGGGAGGAAACCAGGGCACCTGGAGAAAATCCTCGTGGTCATGGAGAGGCTGCACAAACTCCTTACAGAGGGCTACAGGAATCGAAGCCGAACGCTACAGCTAACTCTGTAAAGTATTGTGCGAACCCTCCGCTACCATGTCGCTCCATGCTCACCACACATTGGTCCTTCATCTTCTGCCCAAGTTTTCCACACAGAAGTAAAGGCAGCCACTGATGTTAGACCAAATTAAAATTATTAACATCTGCTATGATGATAACTTTGCTAGTAGTTTAAAGCTTTGTTTCTGACCTGCAGGGATTTTTAGAATGTTTTCTTTTGCGAAGGATTAACATGTGAAAAGAGTTTGATTTCTAAGTCCTGTACTCAATGGAGTTCAGAAAGATGAAGGGAGCAGATAATTGAAACCTACTGTATACTGAAAGGCCTGGAGAAAGTGAATGAAGAGAGGGTGTTTCCAATCGTAGCAGAGTCCAGGACCTGAGGGCACAGCCTCAAAACTGAGATGAGGTGGAACTTCTTCTGCCAGAGGCTGTTGAATCTGTGGGACACGTTGCCACAGAAGGTTGTGCAGGCCAAGTTTGATTGGTTCCTGATTCTTAAGGGGGGGGGAGGTTTTAAGGATTACAGGGAGAAGGCAGGAGAATGTTGTTGAAAAATAAATCAGCCATGACTGAATGGCAGAGCAGGCTCAAAGTGCTGAATCTGCTTCTGCATCTTATGGACTTGTGGTCTTAAGGTCTTATGGAGGAACAAAGGTGTGAGTCCATGTCTTGGGTTGTGCGACTTCATCAGGAGTTACTGGAAAGAGGAAAGTTTGCCTGCAGGTAGCAGTGCAAGATGGCGTGGGAGAGAGGGCAATGGGTGATAGGTGAAATCGGAAGAGAAATGGATAGTAGATAGATCAGGGGTTCCCAACCTGGTGTCACTAACCACTCAGTTAATGGTAGGGGTCTATGGAATTAAAAAATACTAGGAACCCTAAAGGTAGATGGAAGTAGATGGTTTTAGGGGGAATGAGAGAGGTGAATATAGGAAGAAGAAAACTAGATGACAGATGAGTATGTGTAGAAGGAGAACACCAGGACTGCAAATTTCTTGAAAATTGAAAGTTCTCTTCATACCATTGGGTTGCAAGGTAGCCAAGTGGAATATAAAATGTTTTAATTTGCATTTGACTCTCTGCAGCAACAGAGAAGACTAAGGACAGAGAGGTCAGTGTGGAAATAGGAAAGAGAATTAAAATGACATGCAACTGGAAACTGAAGATGGCCATTATGAACTGAAACTAATCAAGGTTTTAGGGCTAAGGTGTCATGGACTGAGTATTTGATTTTAATGGTCTTTCTGTGGACCATGGTGGTTTTCAACAATACAGTACTTGGTTCTCTTATTGTTATGATACATGCGGTAATGCATGTTTGGTCCATTGACTAATAATAGTTTGTGGACATTATTATTTCAAGCTCATCAGAAGATGGGAAATTTTACTTAAGACTAAGCTAACAAAGCTTTGGTAAAACCCTTGAGCTTGACTAAGCCATCAACTTTTGTTTTATCCTCTTAAGCAATTCCTTGGGGCTTAGGATGACTTGCATCCATTCAGGTTCTGTGGGTTGTGGTTGATACAACCAATATACTGCAGTACTGTACCTGATGGGGAGAATGGGTGAGCTACAACTATGGGATGTGGTGCGTGATTCTTGCACTATTTACATTGAATTCCTGCAAGCTCATGACAAGTACACCCGTGAAATATTGCAATTGATGTAGCTGAGGATTCCCACAAGTTGGTGAGGATGATACACTTTTTCAAGGAGACCATGAGAACTTCTTTGAATTGATTCCTTTGTCCACCTTATAGTTGTTTGTGATGGCAGAGTTTGGAATAGAACCCCTATTATGAAAGTACTGTGTTGGCCACTCCCTTTGGAGCCAACAAACAACGGTCTCAATGCTCAGCATGTAGCACTGGGGGAGGATATTACATTGTTACATATCTCTTGTCAGTAGGATTGGGGAAGTTGGCATCGAGATCACTGTAATATTTCTGTAGTATTTATTGTGACTTGACTGAAACTGAGCCCCATGGAGGCTGGAACTGGGAAATATAAACATAAGAGATTTTGCAGATGTTGGATATCCAGAGTCTCACACACACACACACACACACAATGTTGGAGGAACTCAACAGGTCATGTAGCATCTATGGAAATGAATAAACAGTCACCATTTCAGGCTGAGACCCTTCATAAGTACTAGTGAAGATCCCAGCTCAAAACATCGACTGCTTATTTCTCTCCATAGATGTTGCATGACCTGCTTAGTTTCTCCAGCATTTTGTGTCTGTGTGTGTGTCCATGTGTGTCAGTGTGTGTTGCACTGGGAAATATTAAAGTTTTTATTCACAAAGCAAGCATCCAGGGGATATAGAGGATGGAAAAATCCAAGAGAATCTCTCTACACTGACACAAAGTTTCAAATTTCTTCAACACAAAGATAACAATAAGCAATTAGCTACAGTTTCATTTGCTATAATCTCCAATTTAACATTTGGAACATAGTCAGGTAAATTTACAGAATTACATATTTACAATGTCTCCAAGAGGACCACAACCTTGTCGTTGGGTTTGGAGACTTGCATGCCTCAATGAACCAGGGAGCTATATCGGCTGGAGTCAGGGCTTTATGCTTTGGTTCTTGGTAGGGTCACCCTTGCCAAATAGGTCAAAGGGTATAAGACAGACTAAGAGTGGTCCACCGGTCCTCCAGGTTCAGGGGTTCAGCTCAGGGCTAACAACCCTGACTGGTAAAACAAAATTGTTGCGGAAACAGCAATGAAGAATCCTTCAACATCTGAATGTGATGGTATTACTGCATATCCACCCGGAACTTCTTTGACTGATGGTAGTGAAAACTGAGAGGAAGGAACTGACAGGATGAAGGAACTCCTGAACACCACCAGAGATGGAGGACCTTCATTGTAGCCCTAAGTGCCAGTGACATAATGGGCAATAAGGAAGTATATTTACAATGGTAGTACATACCAATCAGCAGAATCTCTTTGAATATTCAATAGTGGCATCTGTTCCAAAAGCCTTAGTACGAACTCTAGACACCCCTTTTGCTACAGTGTTGAGGGATCTCTTCATGAATATACAACTAACCAGAAGGTTAAGTGACAAAACAGATCTGTCCTGAACTGTGCATTAAATGGCAGGGATACATAGTTAATGATATTCTATTAGTAGGAAAATTCATCTATTATCATTCCATATGTAGAATAAGTGGTTTTACAAATCACTGTATCAGTTGGAAGTTAAATTGTGTACAGTTTTTATTCCCTGATGACTAGTTCTCTTTTTAGTTAATCCAGAATTATGGTCTCCATAATTTCATAACCCCAGAGTGATCCCTAACAAATCTGTGCCAACACTAAATTTTCCAGTTCCTAATAGTGTTGAGCATTGCATAATGGCATAATGGATGGAAACCCTTAATGTAGTCGATACTGTACAAAAGGTTAGAGATCTCCACTGCTGTGCCGTTCATTGTCACTGAGATCTCCCTTTGCCCTGAGATGACTGCCAAGATACACTCAGTGACCACTTTATTAAGGACCTCTGGTCATGGTTTTCTGCTGCTTCAGCCCATTCACTTCAAGCTTCAACGGGCTGTCCATTCACAATTGCTCTTCTGCACACCACTGTTGTAACATGTGGTTACTTCAGTTACTGTCACCTTTGTGTCAGCTTGAACCAGTCTGGCCATTCTCTGCTGACCTCTGTCATTAACTGAGTGTTTTCACCCACAGAACTGCCACTCACTGGATGTTTTCTGTTTCTCGCACCATTCTGTGTAAACTCTAGACACTGGCATGTGTGGAAATCCCAGGAGAACTGCAGTTTTTGAGATACTCAAAACACCCCATCTGGCACCAACAATTATTCCGCAGTCAAAGTCACTTCCCCATTCTGATGTTTGGTCTGAACAACATCTGAACCTTTTGTCCAGGGCAATGAATCTATGGAATTTGTTGCCTCAGATGGCTGTGGATACTGGGCCACACTGTCACTGGGTATATTTAAAGTAGAGATTGCTATGTTCTGGATTATTAAAGGCATCAAAGGTTACAGGTAGAAGTCAGGAGAATGGGGTTGAGAGAAAAACTAAATCAGCCACATTGGAATAGCAGAAAAAGACCCGTTAAGCCAAATAACCTAATTCTGCACCTATATCTTATAGTCATATGGGAACTTATGTCTACATGCTTTTATGCATTGATTTGCTGCCCCATAATTATCTGATTAGATATTTGCATTAAGGAGCAGGTATACAGGTGTACCTATTAAGGTGGAGTGCATGGCAAATGGTCCAGTTCATGTTATGGACCGATATTTCCAAGACAATGAAGGAGCTGTGGCAATGTTTTGCAGAGAAGGAAGATTGACAGATCTTATTTTGCTAATGTTGACTGTAAGGTGCATTCTCTCATTTGCCTTAGGGAAGAAGCCTTAGGGATGACTTTGAGATGAGACTCTAAACATACCATGCACAAATGTCATCTTCACATTGCTACTCTGTTACTGAAACTGGAGATCCCTTGATTCTGCACTGGAGGCACTGTGGAATGAATAATAACTCAATGTAGACTGCATAGTCCTGTTGATTAGTTCTATTTTAGATGAAGGTTTGTCAGAAGTGAAGCAGTGATGACGGGTGATGAATGATATCCGTGGATGTTGGGATGTTCCAAGTCAGCAAGTCCCGGGATCTGACGTCCGTAAGAGCAGGGGGCACGAGGCCAATCAGTTGGAGAGCCTAGAGTTCGGAGTCCAGTCAACAGATAGTCTGAGGGTCAATACCAAAGATTGAAACCCAAAGTTCGATCAGATGTCTCGAAGTCAAAAATGATGGCCAAAGTCTGGAGACCAGGGATGGAACAAAGGAAGATCGGGGGACGGGGGAACGAGGACCTATCCTAGAGCCTGTCTGTATGCTGAAATTGGATCTCCAGTGCACCTGATGATTAAAATAATGATAAGTACACCATTAGGTAGCATCATAAAATGGAGATTCATATTCTGAAAATGAAGATTTAATATCCCGGCTAAATTCCAGACAATGGAGTCCTGGGAAAGAAACACAGGGGGGAAGCAACATTTGAATTAATCACTTCAAGTGAATTCATTTGGATGGTATTAGAATTAACATGTACAAGAAGTATGGCACAGAAAGGCTATAATCAATCACTACACAGGAAGAGAGGATGTGCTTACTGTGTAGCCTGCTAACCAGTGCAGTATCATCGCTCTATTAACCCAACGTAGATCTTACTAAATATGAAATCAATTGTCATGAATTTGCAATGCCTAGCTTAAATTTTCTTTCAGTTTTGTTTTGTTCCCTCACAAGTTCAGTTGGTCAGCCTCAGAAGAGAGCACTTATGAAGGAATTTAGATAAGTTTACAAACACTAAGAACTTTCAGCAGTAAGGTCAGGATGTAATATTGCACGTACAAGAGCCCTTTTTCTGCAATCTGACTTCAAAGGATCGAAGAAGTTTAAGGGATGACTGGATGAGGTCCTCTGTTGAATGGAGTTGATCATGGATATTGCATCCTAGCTGTTTATGTGATACACAAGCCGGGGCAGTACCATATGGAGAGCAAGCTCGCCCATGCAGCAAGCTCCTTCTCTCCAGGAAGCTGATGAGTCCAAAGTAATAGCAGAGTTTGGCACCAGCAGCGTCGCAGGAGTTACCGTTCAGCATTGAACTCATTGTAGGACTGCATTAGGGAGTCCAGCTCTGGATTTTTCCTTGGGTTTTACTCCCCAAACCTTCTCCATGAGTGGGAATAGCTGAAGGCAGCGGAGGTTTGAGGTCAGGGTTTTCCTTCCCCTGTATGAGCTGTCAACCATTGCTGACGAGCCTCATCTTCCTGAAGTGACTGGTTTTCAGGTGGTAGTAACCTGTCTTTGTCCCTTCTCCTGTCAGTAGAAACGGTTCCAGCTAAGCCACACGTTAAGGCCAGGAGCTGGACTGGACTGTCAGAAGTTATTTGAGATGGATGTCATTGGGAGTATTTAGCAGGTAGTGGGAGCTTATCCCCACTACCTCCCCGGATATAACAATCTTACAGAACCACTGAACTATGAGATGCATAGATAAGGCAGATACTCAGAATCCTTTTTTCGCATGGACAGGTATGAAAAACAGGAGAACATAGGTTTAAGGTGAGAGAAGAAGTTTGAGGTGAAACCAATTTCACCCAGATTGATAGATATTTGTTTTATTTATTTATTTAGTGATACAGTGTGGAGTAGGCCCTTCAGGTCCTTTGAGCCACACTGCCCCGGCAACCCCTGACAAACCCAATTTAACCCTAACTTAATCATGGGACAATTTACAATGATCTACCGAGTACGTCTTTGGACTGTGAGAAGAAACCAGAGGAGTACTCATACATTGAATACAAAGGATGTACAGCCACTTTAGATGGCGCCGGAACTGAACTCTGAACTCTGAACTCTGAAACACCCAAATTAAGATAGCTGGAAAATGCTGCCAGAGGAGACAATGTATTCAGATACATCACCATGTTTAAGAAGCATTTCAGCAGATATTTAAAACAGCAAATGACTGCAAACAGCAAATTATTTGTCACATGTACATGGAAATATGCAGTGTAGTGATTCATTTGCATCATATCACATCAGCAAGGACTGTGCTGGCAGACTGCGGCTGTCCACATGCTTCCAGCACCAACATGCTGGCAACGTGGGAGGCAACCAGAGCCCCCGGAGGAAACCCACATGGTCATGGGAAGAACATACAAGCTCCTTACAGGCAACGGCAGTCATTGAACCCCGATCCTACAACCAGTGCTGTAAAGCATTGCGCAAACCGCTACACTACCATTTTGTCTCATGATAACTCCTATAAGAATATGGTGCTAATATGAGCAAACGGAATTAGTGTAGATGGGTAAAATTGCTGGCATGGATCTTGTGGTTGAAGATTGAAGCTTTTCAACTCTCTAACTCTAAACTTCAGGAGGGGACTCAGATTCACCATGTATGCTACATTGTGCAGTTATGATATAAAACTGAGAACATACCTGTTCTCTAGGGTATTTGGAGTACCATCACGCCACATATTAAAGTCAAAAGATAGGATTCTACCTTGGATTATATTGTGCCCCTACATAAACTCAGCAGGATGACATGACTGGCCATCCCTACTTACATTCAGTGGTCACTTTACAAAGTACCTCCTGTACCAAATAAAGTGACGACTGAGCATACTGTTGTGGTCTTCTGCTGCAATAGCCCATCCACTTCCAGGTTCAATGTGTCATGCATTCAAATTGCTCTTCTGCATGCCACTGTTGTGACGCATGTTTATTTGTGTTACTGTCACCTTGAACCAGTCTGGCCAGTCACCCCGACCTCTCTCATTAACAAGGCATTTCACCCACAGAACTGCCACTCACTGGATGTTTATTGTTTTTCGTACCATTCTCTGTAAACTCTAGAGACTGTTGTGGATGAAAATCCCAGGAGATCAACAGTTTCTAAGATACTCAAACCACCCCGTCTGGCACCAACAATTTCACGGCCAAAGTCACTTTGATCACATTTCTTCCCCATTCTGCTGTTTGGCCTGAACAACAGCTGAACCTCTTAACCATGTCTGCATGCTTTTATGCATTGACGCTGCCATATGATTGGCTGATTAGAAATATGCATTTACAAGCAGGTGTATTTAATTAAAGTAGCCACTGAACGTATAAGTATAACCCCACAGTGAAGGTTCATCATGGTTCACTCAGACAAGAAAACCTTGGGCAATATGGTAGAAATAGATGGCACAGAGTTTATTAAAACAAATTGGCTGGATTCGAGACCACTCCTGAGTACTGATTTATTTCCCGTGTCCTTTCATTCCTTTCCTCTTGAAATCATCATCGCCAACTCCAATGAGTTCAATTTCCATAATATAATAATACTAGCCTCCCCAGCGTCGAGGACACCTTCAAAACGTAATGCCTCAAAAAGGTGGCACCCATCATTAAGGATCCTGATCACTCGGGACATACCCTCTTCTCATTGCTACCATCAGGGAGGTGATATAGGAACCTGAAGACATACACTGTACATTTCAGGAACAGCTCTGCCATACGATTTTTCAATGGACAATGAACCCATGTACATCACCTAACTATTTTTTGTTTCTTTTTCATTTTTGTGCTGTTTTTGCACTAGTTATTTAATTTAATTTATATATTCAAAGATTCAAAGACTCAAAGTATGTATGCAGTATTTAACACTGAGCTTCATCTTCCCACAGACAGCCATGAAACAAGGAATACATTCCTCTGCCATTAAATGTACCTATTGAAGCCTATTGAAAAACATCAACAACCCCCCCAACACGCAAAAAAATCGCACAAATGGCAAAAAAGAATTTAAAAAACAAATAAAAAAACACAGGATATAAAACACAAAATCGAACGAGTCCAGGCACATTCAGTTTAGCTCAGGTCATCTCAATCTAGCTCTGTGTTGATTGTTACCTGCAGGTAGCTAAATCCATCTCCAGGCTGCACACTTCGCCCGAAACCTCTGGAACACACTCAGAGACAGCAAAGCTCCCGATCGCTCCATCGGCCTGAAGACACACCACCAAAATGCAGATCACAAGCTCCAACAGTAGCAGAGCCACATTTGAAAGAAAAAGAAGATGCAAAAAAAAGTGGAAAAAGTCGTTTTGTGAACCATCTGAAAGATGTCGCCCTTGGTCGCGTCGTTCACTGGATCCATGTTCTTATTGTAATTTATAGTTAACATTATTATGTATCACAACATACTTCTGCCATAAAGCAACAAGTCTGATGACCTATACCAGAGACATTTAACCAGATTGTGATTCTGATTCCCATTCAATAACGTTTTAATAGCTGCACATGAAATTCCTTTGATCCAGCAAAGGCCTTAAGCTATCTTACACTGGTTAATGGCTTCATTAAAATGGCAGATAGAGAAATTTCATATCAGCAGTTAATAATAAGCACTGAAATTTCAAACTATTAATTCTCAATTACGTGTAAATCCACAATGAAATCTCTCTACCTACATTGAAAATAATAAATACATTTACCGACAACATGATCCAGGTCCAAATATTTATCTCATAAGCTTACTTCATCATATTTTCCACCTTTTGACTCTTTCAAAGTACAAAGTAAATTTATTATTGAAGTACATATTGGTGGCATCCATTAGTCTCGCGAGACCATGGATCTGCGCCTGGAAAGTTCTCCAGGGCACAGGGCTGGGCAAGGTTGTATGGAAGACCGGCAGTTGCCCATGCAGCAAGTCTCCCCTCACACGACACCGATGTTGTCCAAGGGAAGGGCAAGGGCCGATACAGCTTGGCACCGGTGTCATTGCAGGATTTGCCAGAATGAGGTTGAAGGCAACATCGGACTGCCTTAGGGACTCCAGCTCCAGATTTGTCCTCAGGGTTTACTCTCGAAGCCTTTCCTATGAGTGGGTATGGCCGCAAGGCAGCAGAGGTTTGAAATCAGAGTTTTCCCTCTCTTAGATGGACTGCCTTCACAGGCTGATGAGATCCATCTACCCGAAGAACATATATGTCACTATTTACCACCCTGACATTCATTTTCTTGTAGGCATTCACAGTAGAACAAAGATATACAATAGAAGCAATGAAAATGTCAAGGTCTTTAAAAGAATGGCTGTAGTTTCCCCAGCAGAATATGCTGTTGTATCCAGGGTAAATTAGCAGTGTTGGAAACAGAAAAGACTGGAAGCGCTCAGCAGGTCAAGCAGCATACATGTGGAAAGAAACATAATCGAGGACACCTGACCTGCAGCAGAAAAGTGAGAAAACAGGCTTATTCTAAGAGACACACACAAAATGCTAGAGGAGCTCAGCGGGTCAGGTTTGTTCTAAGTTGCGGAGATGGCAAGGACTGAACAGAACAGGGGGAAACCTGATGGAGTACAGATCGAATTTATTGATTTAACAGTTGATACGTTGCTGTTGGAGGTAAAAGAACAAATTTAAACATAAATGGTAGCAGGGAGCTACTCTTATGTCTACAGAGATACTGAAAAAGGGGAGATTCATAAACTGCTAATAGCATGTACGGGAGATGGTGTCTGGAAATGAGGCAGCAACTTTACCAACTGTGGCACAGTATCGTCCAAAGATCTCAAAATGGAGGGTGAAGTGGGCCTGCAAGCTAGAAGAAGGAGGAATTCACTCCCACCACCCACCAACTAGCAGGGAATAGGAATGACAAGATTGCTGTCTTAGTAGAGCTGACATAAACTCCATGGCCTCTTTCTACACTGTATCATTTATGATATTCTATGGTAAAGTTAAATGGCAGGCTCCAAACAATGATTAGAAAAGCCAAGACTGGCTGGCTACCAGCTCACAGCAGGTAGCAGTGCACACCATCTCTTGGTCTGCTCCTCAGGCAGAATTCCAATTCGCTCCACTTCAGCACCAAAACTGGCCAGTGGTAATCACCAATCCATATCATGTATAGGTATAGGATCCCTCAGAATGTAGGGCAGATGTGTGAGAAAAACTGTGCAAAATCACACGGCATGTGAGCCAGTGAACAACTTCATAATTCTCATTGTAGAAGTTTACTGTTCAATAGCTGGTACTTGGTATCAACTTTAACCTAAGTTGTACTTCTTGATTGAAAACAAATGGTCTAAAATTCATCCCTAGCTGGCAATGCTAAAAAGCACTTTAGAGTAGCAATAGTTTATTGTAAGCTACCTCTGAGATCCACTTCACTGATTTGAATGGAATGAGTTTTGGAGACAGAATACAATGTACTGATGCAATTATAGAGCATTATTAATACTTCTTACTGGAAATTAACTTACAGGAAAAATTGTTTCGATTCAGTGTTTACAATGAGAGGAGAGATCCATGGAATCAGAAAACCACAGATGGAGATTTAGGATATGAAAATGCATATGTTATTTATTGGACATTCTAAAACGTTAAAGAAATAATGGCCCAAGTAATAAGTCTGAACCGCTCAAGGTCCAACCTTATATCCCTGTTAAGCCTTCGGTCCCACAACACAAGATTCAGGAACAGTTATGACCCATCAACTATCAGGTCCTGAACCAGTGTGGATAACTTCACTCACCTCAATGTTGAACTAACTCCACAGCCTAGATTCACTTTCAAGGCCTTTACAACTCATGTTCTCAGTATTATTTATTTACATTTTTTTATTTATTATTTGCACTGTTCCTTTTCTGCACACTATAATGTATATATGTATTGTTATGTACATGTTATGTATAGCTTTTCATAAATTCTACTGTATTTCTTTATTTTATTATAAATACTTGCAAAAATGAATCTCAAGGAGCTATATGGTTACATATATGTACTTTGGTAACAAATTGACTTTAAACTTTGAACTTTAAAATTCTCAGATCAGGTGGCAGTGATGGAGGACCACTGCAGAGATCATGTTTCAGGCCTTTGTCTTTACATCAGCACCAGAGGTTTTTGAGACTTTACAAAGATGTAATAAAATATTGCATTGATACCTGTATCAACTCTTTCTCCTGTCAAGACATCTCCAGAGCCTGAATCATGGGCCTATGGCAAAGGAGAAATCAAACCAAAGCAAGAAGTGTAGAAATTCAGCTTTAATCACTGCTGCTAAATATTTGCAAGAGAATGAGCAGCCATCTGAATTCAGTCTTGCATTTATAAATCCATTGAGGGCACATCTTTGTATGTATCTATAGCTAGTGAGCTCAGAATTATAGAATCATCGCTGCTCAGAAGTAGGCCATTCAGCCCATCAAGCCTTTAGCCAAGCAGTCCAGTCAGTCCCATTCCAGGGCTCTTTCCCAGTAGCTCTGACACTATTTTTCCCTAAAATAACCTCCTTATCCAATTGCCATTTGAAACCAAACAATGAATTGCTGGATTCAAGGTCAAGCAGCACCTGTGGAGGCAAAGAGGTGGCTGATGTTTTAACGCATCAAGAGCGAGAGGGCAGATAGTCACTATATAGAAGCAAGAAGAAGAGGGTAATACAGTGGTTGCTATGTGATAGATGGAAACCTTCCTCTCTTCTATATCGGGCTATCTTCACTCCATATTCTTGGTCTTAGAAACATAGAAACATAGAAAATAGGTGCAGGAGTAGGCCATTCGGCCCTTCAAGGCTGCACCACCATTCAGTATGATCATGCCTGATCATCCAACTCAGAACCCTGTACCAGCCTTCCCTCCATACCCCCTGATCTCTTTAGCCACAAGGGCCAGATCTAACTCCCTCTTAAATATAGTTAATGAACTGGCCTCAACTGTTTCCTGTGGCAGAGAATTCCACAGATTCACCACTCTCTGTGTGAAGAAGTTTTTCCTCATCTCGGTCCTAAAAGGCTTCTCCTTTATCCTCAAACTGTGACTCCTCGTTCTGGACTTCCCCAACATCGGGAACAATCTTCCTGCATCTAGCCTGTCCAATCCCTTTAGGATTTTACACGTTTCAATAAGATCCCCCCTCAGTCTTCTAAATTCCAACGAGTATAAGCCTAGTTGATCAACTCTTTCATCATATGAAAGACCTGCCATCCCAGGAATCAATCTGGTGAACCTTCTTTGTACTCCTCCTATGGCAAGGATGTCTTTCCTCAGATTAGGGGACCAAAACTGCACACAATACTCCAGGTGTGGTCTCACCAAGGCCTTGTACAACTGCAGTAGTACCTCCCTGCTCCTGTACTCGAATTCTCTTGCTATGAATGCCAGCATACCATTCGTCTTTTTCACTGCCTGCTGTACCTGCATGCCCACTTTCAATGACTGGTGTATAATGACACCCAGGTCTCGTTGCACCTCCCCTTTTCCTAATCGGCCACCATTCAGATAATAATCTGTTTTCTTGTTCTTGCCACCAAAGTGGATAACCTCACATTTATCCACATTAAGTTGCATCTGCCATGAATTTGCCCACTCACCCAACCTATCCAAGTCACCCTGCATCCTCTTAGCATCCTCCTCACAGCTAACACTACTGCCCAGCTTTGTATCATCCACAAACTTGGAGATGCTGCATTTAATTCCCTCATCTAAGTCATTAATATATATTGTAAACAACTGGGGTCCCAGCACTGAGCCTTGCGGTACCCCACTAGTCACTGCCTGCCATTCTGAAAAGGTCCCGTTTATTCCCACTCTTTGCTTCCTGTCTGCCAACCAATTCTCTATCCACATCAATACCTTACCCCCAATACCATGTTCTTTAAGTTTGCACACTAAACTCCTGTGTGGGACCTTGTCAAAAGCCTTTTGAAAATCCAAATATACCACATCCACTGGTTCTCCCCTATCCACTCTACTAGTTACATCCTCAAAAAATTCTATGAGATTCGTCAGACATGATTTTCCTTTCACAAATCTATGCTGACTTTGTCCGATGATTTCACCGCTTTCCAAATGTGCTGTTACCACATCTTTGATAACTGACTCTAGCACTTTCCCCACCACCAATGTTAGGCTAACCGGTCTATAATTCCCCGGTTTCTCTCTCCCTCCTTTTTTAAAAAGTAGGGTTACATTACCCACCCTCCAATCCTCAGGAACTAGTCCAGAATCTAAAGAGTTTTGAAATATTATTACTAAGGCAGCCACTATTTCTTGGGCTACTTCCTTAAGCACTCTGGGAAGCAGACCATCTGGCCCTGGGGATTTATCTGCCTTTAATCCCTTCAATTTACCTAACACCACTTCCCTACTAACATGTCTTAATGCATGGTCTCAACCCAAGACATCAACCACACCTTTGCCTCTACAAATGCTGCTCAAGCCCTGAGTTCCTTCAACAATTTGTCTTTTGCACCAAAGTTCAAAGTTCAAAGTACATTTATTGTCAAAGTACGTGCATATGTATTATACAACCCTGAGATTCATCTCCTTACAGGCAGCCACAAAACAAAGAAACCCAGTAAAAAAAAAGAGCATCAAACACCCAATGTGCAAAGAAAAAAATAACTGAAGGTTTATGAAACTGCATCCACATACCCAAAGCCAGGCATCACTGCAGCTGGACCAAGCTAGAGTCTCAGTTCAGCGCAGAGCCGAGTAAACATCATAGAGCAGAGAGCAGAACCAGCCCATCCCTCGACAGATCTCAGAATCCGCATACTCTTCTTTCTGCTTGAAATTCCTGGCTGGTGCCTAGACCCAATGAAATTCTCCTTCAAGATATTTGTAATGTTTACAATTCTGGAGTTGCAATTATGAATCACATCCTGTAATTATGTACATTTGTAACCAGGGCTACTGGACTGAATTACTGATGAAGACAAATTCTGTTTTTATGATGTAGGACTAAACTGATGCAATTTTTTCAATTTTATTTTGTTTTATTTGGAGATACAGCATGGAACAGGCTGTTCTTGCCCAACGAGCCAGCAACCCACCTATTTCACCCCAGTTTAATCTCAGGACAATTTACAATGACCAATTAACCAACTAAGCATTACACATCTTTAATGCTGTAAAATCAGCCAGGGGCTAAACTTCTCTGGTTTATAATTTTGCTAAAACAATGTTTATCAATCACATAAAGTTATTTGCTGAGATACGAGAGGATTTTTGAATACATATAATAATTCTGCAGAGCATTGTTATGAACCCTGCCTTTTAAAGATTAGGATTAGCTTCAATATTTATTCATTTATTTAGAGATGCAGGCAGAACCGGCCCTTCTGGCACTGAGAGCCACACCACCCAGCAACCCACCTATTTAACCCTAGCCTAATCACAGGACATTTTACAATGACCAATTAACCTACTAACCAGTACATCTTTAGACTCCGTGAGGAAACAGGAGCACCTGGAGGAAACCCACACGTTCATGGGGAGGAACATACAACTCCTTACAGACGACGTTGGAAGTGATCCCTGAACTCCGACAACCCAAGCTGTAATAGCATCACGATAACCGCTGCACTACCATGTGCCCTTATCTCTGAAAATCATGAGTATCATTACAACCAGCTAAAATGTTACAGAAAAATAATCTTCCACACAACAATTTTGCCTCATTTCAATTCCACGAAAATTTTCAGGTTGCCATTAATCCACTCAGCAGCCCTTGTGACTATCTGGGCAAGAAATGGTTAACACAAACACTCTACCATTTGAAAATCCACCAGTGGCCCAGTAAAATTAGCTTTGAAATTTACAATCAAACGAATTGTACAAAAAGATTTTCTCTCTGGGATCTTTTTTGTGTTTTTGCCAATGGTGGTATTTATGTTTGTCGCAACAGAAAAAAAAGATGCTGTTCATTTGCAATAGTTTTTTCATCTGACAGCACTGAAGTTCTTCTTTGAAGGCCACTTTTGATAGAGCTGGTTGGCTCCCTTCTCTGATTTATAAAGGGAATTCAGCCCTTGAGAGCCTGATTAATCTTAGGCAGAAATCACATCACAGAAATCAATGCATGCATAAAGCAATCACACTCTCCGATATGTCAATACAAATCAATCATTCTTCAAGGAACTCAACTTCCCTTATCCACTCTCTTTGCCCGTTGGGCTGACTTTTAGTTAACATACTCTTCCCTGGATTCCTGTGGCTTTCTTGTAATTAACCCTCTCACAAATTTATCTTTAAAAATGCATACACCTTTTCTAATGGCTCAAGCCAACATTTGCTCCAACTGGACAACATCTCCTCAGTGACCTAACACATGACACATCGAAGGGAAATTCAGCAGAGGAAAGTTTAGTGCAGCAGCCTACTTACCAGTGTCATTATAATTATAACTTACTTCAAAATCATCCCAGGAAGTGACATTCCTGAAAGTACAACAGCATAACAGTTATCAGACTTGTATTCCAAGGTCTAGACCATTGTTCTTGTTACAAGTTCAAATCTTACCAAGGTAGCTTGGAAATTTAAATACAAGTAACTCTATTTCTGGAATAAAAAACTGACTGTGTAAAACAATGAATTATCATGAAAACCTTTCTGGCTCAAGAATGTCTTTCAAGGAAGGAAATCTACCCTTACCCATTTTGACTGATAGGTGACCGCTGATCCATCAGTGCAGTTGATTTTCGTCTGTTTCTTCAATCAGTGGTAGTATGAGATGGTCAATAAATACTGTCCTTGCCAGAACTGCCCACATCCTATGACAAAGTAAATTAAAAAGGCGATTCAGAATGAAAGCACTATTGCCAACCACCTTTCGCTTATAGTGAATACAAAAGAAGTATAACACTAAGAGATTAACTCGCTTAAACCCACCTACCCTGTTGTGTTTTTAATATTTCAGTAATATTTGAGTAATCTTGTATATACTTTGTATATTGGTTGATTCAGCATTTTTGGACATTTAAATAATTCATTAAAGGTTTTATGTATAAATATATGAATTGCATACGTCATCACGCTATCAAGTGATAAAGTGAATGCCTCACCTAAAGTAAACTCGAAGTGAGCCCCACGTTTCAGACTCCTGTGTCTTCCTTTGAATTAGTTTAATCTTTTGAAGTTACAAAACGTAACATACTCCATTCTCTACCTAAAGCAAGTGCACCCATCCATGCCAGCGCACAGAGAATAAGCCACTTCTTTATGCCTTCAATTTCTTCATATTAAAGATGCCTTTCATTGTGTTGAGTGAATTATCAACATGCAAAATTAAACAGATTATAAACAAACTAACAACTCAAAAACTGTACACCATGAAATACTGCGAGCTAACAGCTGTTGGAAGAAAATAACAGTTTATGGCCTCATGGTTAAACGTTCACTTTCAATACCATTATCATCAAGCCAGGTGATGAGTAGGAACTAATTGAGAGCACTGTTGAGTGCTCCTGGAAAGGAGAATTCAGGTGAAGCCACAGCACATCTAAATGCAAAATACCAAAAAATGGCTGTGTCTTACTAACTGTGTTTATATTCTCAGACTGGGGAGAATGGGGTGTCCAGGGAGGGGTAGCACCTCTGGTGAAGGGGCTTGTCGTGTCCATTTTAGGGCAGCTCACTCACCTTTGGTCCCCACTGGACACACAGCTCTCATTGGTGGCTCCAAGTAGCTGTTTGCATGTGACAGTGGCCACACCACTTCGACAGGCGGGCTAAGCCAGGAGAGGATAGTTGGCAGGCTCATGCCCTGGTGAGATAGGGACAAGCCTGTCCTAGCATGTGAAGTCAGCTCTAGTGGACTGGGTGGATGAGATCTACAGTGAGATCCAACAGCTAGGAAGCCCATTCTGCAATGCTCTGTGGAGAGCGAAGGGCATGATAAGGCACAGACAACGTCATGATCATCCACTGCAACCAAGGAAAATCCCAGTTTGTGACACTTGTTCGTACCACTGCACCCAGACATCTGAGCTCAAGAGAATGGACGTACCCCAGTGCAATAGCTTTTCCACATTAAAAACTCTCCAACAGAGGTTTCCTATCATCATCAGACACAGTGGACAACCACCTTGCAGTCTCCAGTACTATCTTGACTTAAATAATAATACCTAGGCACTAAAACTAACCCCAGATCTACTTCAACTGGAAATACTGTGGCATTGTTTGGTTAAACATCATGGTTCCTTCACCATCTCCAGATCCAAATTCTAGAACTCCCCTACTTAACTGCATTGCGGGATTACCTTCACCAGACTAATTGCAAGGTGTCTTTTTTTCATAATTAACTTCTTAACAAGAGTGAGGAGTTGCCAGTAAAGTTGTAGTTCTTTTCTCTAATCTCCACAGTCTTTGGAATAATTTGTGATTATATGGCAATAACTATTTTTTGGGTGTGCCATTTGTAAAAATACACGCAGTAGCCACTTTATTAGGTACACCCGTACACTTGCTTGTTAATGTAAATATCTAATCAGCCAATCATGCGGCAGCAACTCAATGCATAAAAGCATTGGGTGATAGCATTGGGAAAGAGATCCAGAAAATGGGGCAGTTTGAAAACTTAGTGAGTTACCAGTTTTGTATGGGGTGGGGGGGAGGGAAGGTTGCAGCTACTGATTCTGAGAAAGCAGAATTATTAGCAAAATGTAGTTCTACCAATTTAAGTAAAGAAGGAAGGTCTTTCAGAGAAACAGTTTTGGCAAGCAATGTTTAGAGTGCCATGAAAAAAAAATCTTCCAGAATGTTGAATTTGCATTGGCTGAACTTAAAAGAACTATTAATGACGCTGGTCAAACATTACCTGGGAAAGATAACATTTTTTATAATGTGTTTACAAGGTTATCAGATTCAAAACATGTTGGTTTTGAAATTCTTTAGTGAAATATGGGTTGAAGGGTGATGTTCTCCTTCCTGGGAATTAGCAGTTGTTATCCCTATATTAAAACCTGATAAGGATCAATCAGGTCCTTCCAGTTATAGACCTATTTCGCCAGCTTCACATGTGTATAGGATAATGGAACGAATGGTTATGGCAATTTTGTGGGAAGTAGTGGAAAATTAGCTGTATACCAATCCGAATTTTGAAAAGGGAGAATGGCCATGGACTGGCTGATACATTTGGAATTTGATATTTTAAAGGCCCGGGTTAATGGAGAAACAGTTGTTGCAGTTTTCTTTGATGTAGAGAAGGCTTATGTTATGTTATGGACTCAAGGATTACTGCTTAAACTGTAAAAAAGATGGGAATAGTAAAAAGCAGGACTGTGTGTATCTCACTCCTTTTTAATATTATGATTAATGATATTTTCTTAAATGTTGGCGCAGACATTTCCAAATTGATATATACGGACAATGGTGCAGTTAGGAGTATAAATTATGTAGTTAAGAAAATGCGGGCAGCTACTAACGAAGTAAAGGAATGGAGATGTTGGTGGGGTTTAAATTTTTCTGTTGCAGGGATTCAAGTTATTTGATTTCTCAAAGGAACACTACACCCACAATTGATCATGTTATATGGTTAATCTCTTAAACAAGAGTCAATGCTCAAGGTTCTAGTTATGTAGATGGACACAAGGCTAATGTGGTAGGCACATGTGAATAAAATTCTAAAGAACTGTAAAGAAAAAGCTTTAATGTGATTAATTGTGTGTGACTGGGGTTCAACTAGGAAATCACTTAAATGTATACTGAAGAGTCTCGGGCGATGGTACACAGAGGAGCTGACAGACACCAAGAGGGTTCAAGAGATGGGAGAACAGATCAGCAGAGGTCTGATGTCTGTTGACGAGTGTGGCTTGCCTGGCAAGTTGAAGTTGTGGTGCTTGCAGTATGGACTGATGCAACGGATAATGTGGCCACTAACTGTCTATGAAGTGGCAATGTCCCACGTTGAGGCAATGGAACGAAAGATCAACAAGTATGTGAAGAAGTGGCTTGGAGTACCGAGCAGCCTCACCAATGTTGCCATCCACAGTAGCCAGACAAAGCTTACCATCCCAGTGCAATCCCTTGTTGAGGAAGTCAAGGTAGCCAAGGTAAGATCAGTTTTGATGCTTCGAGACTCAAAAGACCCTGTCATCAGGAACACCCAGCTGAATGTGAGATCAGGCAGGAAGTGGTCAGCCCGTGTAGCAGTTGATGAGGCAGTCCAGATTGAAGCACAAGGAGACGGTTGGGGCTATCCAGCTAGGCCGCCAGGGACTTGGATGGACAACCCACAAGTGGTGGTCATCTTCTACAGGTAAGGAGTGCCGTGAGCTTGTAACACAAGAAATACGAGAGGTAGAAGAGGAAAAGAGGTTAACTAAAACAGCTGGCCTGGCCAAACAAGGGGCTTGGACCTGGTGGGAAAGTGTTGAACAACGACATCTATCTTGGAATGTTCTGTGGCAGATGGAACCGCACCGCATTTCTTTTCTATGCAGAGCAGCGTACGATCTGCTCCCAACACCTGCCAACCTCAGCACCTGGTATGAAGATAAGACTGACAGGTGTGCTGCTTGTGGCGAGAAGGGAACACTGCAACATATCTTGAGTGCATGCAGAGTCAATCTTTCCAGCGGCATGTACACTTGGAGACATAACAACGTTCTCAAAGTTGTAACAGAAGCGGTTGAGCAGAGAGTACTGCAGCACAACTTATCTCATGCCCCATGCTGCACAGAACATCGCATATCATTTGTGAAAGGAGGCTCCAAGTCAAGGGTGTACAGCGCAGGCTCACGATCAAGCATACTTTCTTCAGCCAATGATTAGTGTGTCAAGGCCGACCTGGATGGGAAAGGCAGTTTCCCGGAGCAAATAGCTTTCACCACATTGTGTCCAGATATAATCGTATGGTCTGACACCAGTAGAGAAGCGGTTATTGGTGAACTCACAGTCCCTTGGGAAGACAACATCGATAAAGCCCATGAGCACAAGTTAACCAAGTATGCAGAGTTGAGATCAGAGTGCAGAGACAGAGGGTGGAAGGTCTCATACTATCCATTCGAAGTAGGCTGCCATGGGTTTATTGCGTTCACTCTCCAGAAGTGGCTGCGTGACCTTGGCTTCACTAGAAGAGAGATCAAGTCAACCGGCAGGGCTGTAGCTGAGGCAGCAGAGAAAGGATCAGCATGGGTGTGGACCAAGTATGTCCAGAGGGGCAGATAGTCAGACAGTGTATACATATCTTGCAAACCCTTCAGTAGTTGCATAGACACCTGAAGAACAGACTATCTGTTGGATGGAAGTGACCAACAACTCTGATAGAGGCAGATGCCAAGTTTTTAAGCTCACCAGTGGGAGGTGGTGCTTTAGCACTGCTGGCCCACCACCTCGAAGGAGTTTTGATCATAAGCGGGCCGAAACTCCTGAAGACAGGTGGCAGATCAACTGATGATCCCACTGGTGATAGCACAGGACAGTTAACATCTTAGTCCATGTGTATTTTGTAACTCTTGCTTTAATCAGATTTGTCTTTGATTATGGTTGTCGCTTATGCATCAGCCTCACCAACGGTCTTAAACCCCAAGATAAATTTCAAGCCCACATACTGAGATTATGTTGTGGTGCAGTTAAATCATCCCCAATTTTGGCATTACTGGTAGAAATAGGTGAAGTATTTTTACATCTTCACAGTGAAACTTAGCAATGGTTTATTGTGCTAATGTAAGAAGACATACAGTAGATCTTCCAATATTGGCAACGTTAGTAGAGTGTTGGGAACACTGTATTCTTAAGGCCTTCAGTTTTGGGTGGATGGGAAATGGATGGGCACAAAATCTTGGTTTGTTTTATGTAGATTATGGTCCAGTGTACCCCTTTCTGTCACTCCTCCATGATTTCTCTCTATGGTTGATTTGAGCCTTCAGGAAAAGATCAAGATAAGAAGTGATTGTTTATCAGTGGAAAAGGAAATTCAGCAATATATGCAAAGAACAGATTATGGGTTCTTACATATCTACATAGCTGATTCAAAAGATCCAGTGACAAGACATTCAAGTGTTCCTGTCTTGGTCTTGACATCTATTAAAACAGGTACTTCAAGTTGTAGGCCAGACATTCTTCTTGAGATTGGACAGTATCTGAGGCTACAGTATCTAGGCCTTTCGTTTGCATGCATTTCGTATGTATTTCTCTCCATCTTGGGGTTGAAGGTACCAAGACAATAGACATTTTTGCTGAGGAATTACTTAAAATTAAAGATATAAATATGGCCGTGCCTTTGCATAATGGGGAGATGAATGCCATAAATTAAGAAGTCTATTCAATCCTCGCAGCAACAGAGTTGGGATAAGGAAAAGAAAGGATGGCATTTATATAAAAGTCAGAAGATGATGGGAACTCAACTGGAAGATGGGATAGAAGAGAAAAAGTTATACTTACACATTTTATGTATTGGACATACTCTGTTGAATAATTCCTTGTTCAGAATTGATGTGTATAATGCTGGCATCTGCAGGAGTGCTCTTGTCCAGAAATGGTGCAGCATGTATTACTTGAATGCATTTTTATGAGGTGCAAAGTCAAGATCTAATTGCTATATTAGATTGCTAAATTAATTGCTAAATTGAGATCTTTGATATAGACCCAGCTTGGAAAGTTTTTTAGGATATCACCGTTATTGTAATGTACTGTATATAAGTGCACATTTGACTTTCTGAGAAAATATTAGACTTCTTGATATTATCTGAGTTTTTCTGTGGATGGGGTAACTTAGTGGGTATAATTTGCTCCAAACCAATTCAGCAGGTGACAGTAATGCACCTTAAAGTTGGTCTGCCAACTGCCATTAAACCTTACAAGAAGAAGAAGAAATTCAATTGTTCAAAATAAACATCGAAATAGGGAAGAAATTAGATCTAAGTGACTTTGACCATGGGGTGATTATTGGAGCAGATGGGCTGGTTTGAGTATCTCAGAAACTCCTGATCTCCTGGGAATTTCACGCTCAACGGTCTGTAGAGTTTACAGAGAATGGTGAGAAAAACAAAAGAAAGCATCCAGAGAGTGACTGCTCTGTGGACAAAAATGCCTTGCTAAAGGGAGAAGTCAGAGGAGAATGGCCAAACTGGTTCAAGCTGACAGAAAGGCTACAGTAACACAAATAACCAGGCATTACAACAATAGTGGGCAGAAGACCATCTAAATGCACAAAACATGAAACCTTAAAGTGGATGGGCTACAGCAGCAGAAGACCATGAACATACACTCAGTGACCACTTCATTGGGTACAGTAGGTACCTAATAAAGTGGCCACTGAGAATAATTTTCTACCTATTCCCTAATAATTTAAATCAGAAAAAAATAGAGCATGGGAGAATGTACAGAATTGTTAAGCAGATTTTTAGGTTGCAGTACAGCAGCCGTTCAATTAACTAAAGGAGTTTTTTGATTTGCGTAATATTTAGGATTTGGCAGCAGAACTGTTGAAGTCCTCAGAATGGTTGGTACTGTGCCCTCAAAAGTATGCCAAATGATTTGATTTTCAAATCATGTTTTATTCATTTGCTAATTTTATGAACATTTGAACTTCTGACGTAGGCTTTTTGCATGTGATAGTGGCACTAGTGTTTTAGCATTTCAGAATCAGAATTAGGTTTATTATCATCGGCATGTGTCGTGAAATTTATTAACTTAGAAGCAGCAGCTCAGTGCAATACATAATGTAGAAGAAGAGAAAAAATAAAATAATAATAATAAATAAATAAGTAAAATAATGTGTTGGCAAAATGAACTTTAGTTTTTGTTAAATTCTGGCGCACTTTAACAGATGTATTTATAATACATCCACAGCAGCCGATCGGTGCTTCAGAAATGCACTGGGCTCCTATTTAAAACCCAAAATCCAATCATTAGTTGGGCAAGGTGACAGTTCAATTAGAAATTGAGTCACACGTTTAACTGCTGATTAGGATTTAAGTGAATTAAACATTTAAAACTCCAGTGACTGCTGGTGAGAGTCTTATAAATATATTTTTCTTTGTATGGCTTTATCAAACAGACAGATGTGTGGCTAATAATTTGAAATGGAACTGAATAAAGTAACTGTTGCTAAAAATACTGCTATCCGTCTGTCGCATAACATTAATTGCTTGACAGGATTACTTGACTTTCATATAAATCTTAATAGTGTGAATGCTACTAAAAAGGAACAGGTTAACATTGTAAAAGAAAAATTCTGGATTTCTAGCTGTATATATTTTAATAGTGTTCCTTTACAAGATGTGACCATCGCTGTATAGGTCAGCAACTACTGACCATTCCGTTATGCCTTTGAGAGCCTTTGGATAGCCGCTTTCTTGAACTGGTGAACATGCTTTCAGAGTGCTTTTGGGTAAGGGATTTCCAGCCTTAGGAATGACAAGAAAACAGCAAAGTATTTTGACAGCCAGGATGGTTTACAAATGCTGATTAGTACTGAGGGAATGATGGTGTTGAATACAGCTGTAATCGATAAGCAGCAGCCTGACATATGTTTTGCAGACATTTTCAGGAGGCACTGCTTTAAGAAGGTAGCATCCATCACATCAGACCCTCACCATCCAGGACATGTCTGCTTTTTTTTTAACCACCACTGGGGAGGAGGGACAAGAGCCTGAAGACCCACACTAACATTTTAGGAAGAGCTTCTTCCCCTCCACCATCAGATGTTGGAATGGACCCTGAGCCTAAAAATAATATCTCCATAATTTTAGCCTTATTTATTTATTTATACCAATTGTCCGTCTTTGCATTGTACTGGTGCCACAGAACAACTAATTTCACCTCATAAGTCAGTGATAATAAGTCTAATTCCAATTGGATACTCAACCTGCAACCTTTGCCCTTGGTAGTAGAGACAGCAGGCTTTGGATGATGAGGTATGTGGCAGAATTGACATGAGGGGGAGGGGCATATTTTTGAATTGGAAGCAATATTGAGTTAACTTGTAATAAATCTTTCTTGATTTCAATCCCACCGTCGATGTACAGAGAGACAAGAAACAGGCAACTAATTCCATTACAAGATGAGCTCAAAATTATCTTCAGAAATTATTCCTGTTGTTAACTATGTCCTGATGCTTTAGCTTGAGAACATAGTCAACAGAAATTTGGGGATCAAAATATTATACAGTCAAATAATGGAATTTACCACATAACTGAGAATTCCTTAGGTTATCCTCTGACATAGATGAGTTGCAATTAATTTACAAGAATATTTATGAACTATTACAGTGGTGTAGTAGTTACCATACTGGATGAACAATCCAGAAGTCTGGATTATTAATTCTGAGATGCAAGTAAAATCTTGCCGTGGCTGTTACATAATTTAAACACAGGCAACTGAATAAATTTGGAACAAAGTACTGATGTTAGTAAGGATGATCAGGGTTAATAGCAAAGGAAACATCTGATCCACTAATATCCATTAGAAGGAAAAAAATTGCCATCCTTATTCATTCATTCCAATTGTGAATCACAGGCATATCATCTTTTTACAATATTCACTCTGCCAGAGGAACTCTGCGATTTGAGCTGTATCTGTGGAAAGCTGCATCTATGTTAGCGTTTTGGGTTACAACCCTGCAGCAGGATTGAAGGTAGAGATGGTAAAGGTAAAGAGAAGGAGAGCTGTCTAAGGAATTTATACGTTGTTCCCCTGACCATGTGAGTTTACTCCAGGTGCTCTGGTTTCTTCCCACCTTCCAAAGATGTATGGATTAGTAGGTTATAAATACAAGAGATTCTGCTGATGCTCGAAATCCAGAGCAATGCACACAAAATGCTGGAGGAACTCGGCTGGCCAGGCAGCATTTGTTTTTATTAATAAAAAGTCGATGTTTTAAGCCTTTCATCAAGACACAGGTGTAATTGAGCAGAGTGAGCTCATTGGGCCAGAAAACCTTCTACCATTCTGTATCCTTAAAAAAGCATAATTTCCAATTCCTCCCCCACCCCACCACACTTCTCTTTCAAAGTTCAAGCCAACATTTCATATTAATATTGTTTATACAACACAACTGTATTCTCGTCAATGCTCAGTGACCTGAAATATTGCCTCTGCTTTTCTCTCCATATATGCTGCTAAACCTGCTAAATATTTCTACCATTTGCAGCTATTATTTAACCTAGATGGGTTTATTTTTTTCTGCTACTTAAATATTTCTGTTCCTTCAGACATGACATTCAAACTGAAATGTGTAACATGAACTAAAAATGTGCTCTTTTTCTGCCTAAGAACTTACTAACATCTGGTCCCACGTAAGACAGTGCTTTAACAGCAGGTTCTGCATGGTTTTTTTTTCAGATTAGATTTAGGACTTTTTCCCATTAGGAAGGGAAGGCTTTGGGTTATTCAGGGAAGAATTGGTGTTAATTAGTTTTGATTTTGATTAGTTTCAGGAGCCATATGAATGACAGCTGCTACCTCAACTAAAAGCCGTTTTCGATGTGTAAGCTTCAACCAGCTTTCGTGCAATGCACTCACTGGATTTACTTTCATGCTGATGAACTGCATAAAGCAACAACAATAAAGATGACAGATATTGACAGAAATAGGTTACATTTACCTGACAGAAATATTCACTCATCAGATATTCACTTAAGTGGAATAGACTCTACAACTACAATAATGGTATGCAAAAGTCAAAAAAATCTTTCATTTGATATAACTCTTTTAAAGTATCTAGCTTCTGCAGCACACAGTCAGTCACCCATTGTAGTTCTTAAAGGGATCATGCTAAACCTGTGTTATGTGTCACTAGGGGATGATCTATGAGGAGATTTTACATTTTAAATAAAAGATAACAGGCTGCTGATGAAAGAAGACAGTGTTTCATGATCTTTGGGCTTCTAAGAATCTAAAACTAGGTGGAGATATTTGATTAAAATAGGACAGTTGCTTTACCTGCAACCTCAGGAATCGTTTGTTTATTATGTGCCGTGTTATATGACGTGGGCGATCGTAGTCTTTCCATGACCATGACTGTTCTTGGCAAATTCTTCTACAGAAGTGGTTTACCATTGTCTTCTTCTGGGCAGTGTCTTTGCAAGATGGGTGACCCCAGCCATTCTCAATACTCTTCAGAGGTTGTCTGCCTAGCGACAGTGGTTCCATAACCAGGACGTGATATGCACCAGCTGCTCATACGACCTGTTCCCATGGTTTCACGTGACCTTGATCGGGAGGGGGCTAAGCAGATGCAACACCTTGCCCAAGGGTGATCTACAGGCTAGCGGAGGGAAGGAGTGCTTTACACCTCCTTTGGTAGAGACATATCTCCACCCCGCTACCCTGAATACTTGGATGTAAATTTGATGACTGCTCACCTGAATTACATCCTGAACCCTTTCCCACCAGCTTGGTTCTCAAGAAATTAGAGAACTACAGCAGTTCAATACCTTTCCTGCAAGAAATGCACTCTGTTCATGAAATTAAATAGGTTTGAAATGAACATAGTAAACTCTCTGCCGAAAATTCAGACCAATGTACCTCAATTGGTCACAGGCTAGTTAATTATAACAATTCTCATTACATTTCTAGTTATTTTGCAAAATGCAGATCAGCAATTTGCAACATGAAGCTCAACTTTAAAAACTAAATCCATTTTGGTTCTGGCGACAACACATTATAATCTCCATTCTCTTGATTAGTAGATTTAAATCTTCATTTACAGTAACAATGGCTTCCACCCTCTGTGTCAGGGGTTCCCAACCTAGGATCCACAGACCTTTCACTTAATGGTATCCGTCCATGGTATCAAAAAAGGTTGGGAACCTCTGCTCTAAGTTGTTTGATTGATGAATCAGTAATTTGACAAATGTTAAACTTAGGTAAAGAGTTAGCAAAATTTGAATCTACTTAATAAAGAATACTCATTTCTTTGCATTGAACAGATCGGCTCCCTTTTGAGAAGGTACTGTACTTTAGCAGCAAGCATGAAGAAAATTCTTAACTTAGAGAAATATAAATATAATTTATTAAAGCCATAGCACACTAAAGCACAGTAACAGGCCCTTTGGCCCATCTAGTCCATGCCGAGCTATTATTCTGCCTAGATAAATAAAATTTCAAAACGGTTCTTTGTATTGTACTACATATCTGGAAAATGATAAAAAATAAGGCAGGATAACTCTGACTATATATTAGGAATTGTGTGCACAGTTTTGAGCAACTCTTTTTAGAAGGGAAATAAAAGCAATTAAACAGATGTGTACTTTATATACACAGGTATAGCATTAGGGACGATGGAGTACAATAATGTAGAAAGACTTAACTGGTTCAAATTTTTTCAGTGATCTTAATGAAGATTTGATTACAACGCACACCAAATGCTGGAGGAATTCTGCAGAACAAGCAGCAACTATGGAAAGGAATAAACAGTCAACTTTACAGGCCAAGACCTTTCATCAAGATTTCCATCTCTGGATTTTCAGCATTTGCAGAATCTTTTGTTTTCAATTGTAAAAAAATTATTTTCATTAGCATGTGAGATAACAACAAAATATTATAAACTTAAGGTATTTATAATTTTTTTCTCTGGCACTTTGTGTGTTCTCCAATGAGAAACAATATTTATCTGGCGTTCTTTTTTCTGCTTTCAGAGGAACTAAAAAAAAAATTAACTTAGCCAAGAAAATTCTTGTTAAAATGTCTGACAGAATATTTTTGACTACTTTGTTTCCCATTGAAATCAAGGGAAATCTGAAGGTTTATCTGGTGATATTTTGCTGTCAAGTCAGCCCAGTGGAGGCAATCAACCAGAGTTGATGCGGAAACTGTTCCAACAGACTTCAGGTCTGATGAAGAATCCTGCCAACTGTGTCATTCCTCGGATAATGACCCCTCAAACTAAAGGTGACTTAAGACCAGAAATTTTATCACAAGTTGACTTTTTTTTGAAAGAAGTCACTTCCAGGATTTTGCATCCCTAAAAACATGAGCATGTGTCACTCACAAAAATTGCTGGAGAAACCCGGCAAGTCAGGCAGCATCTATAGAGGGGAATAAACAGTCACCATTGACAGTTAATTCCCCACCATAGATGCTCCCTGACCTCCTAAGCTCCTCTAGCATTTGGTGTGTGTTGCTCTGGAATTCCAGCACCTGCAGAATCTCTAGTGTTTATGATCGTGTGCATATGGAAGATGAAGCACGGGGCATTTATCCACATATCCCACCACCACACTCAACCCATTAATGATCAAGAAAATGCTGTAAAGCATAAGATTACTTACACGTGCACACATCCTTTCTCCATAACAATAAGTGCTGGTGCATATGCCCTATCACAAACACAAAAACTCGAAATGCTGGCCAAGCCATTTCAGAGGGCAATTAAAAGTCAACCACTTTGAAGTCACGGATGAACAAAGGAAGACAGAATTGTTCTGAGATATGTTAACAAATTAGATTGATTCTCAAAACAAAACAATAATCTCATGAGGTTAGTGTTTATTCGATGTTTCAGTGTTATTTCAGTAACATTGTAAATAAATTGTTTGATTAAGCATTCTTTATTCTGTAATGCATTGTAGGTTAGTTGTAAAAGTACATAAATGGCATACGCCATCATGCCACCACGTGATACATGCACACCTCATTTAAAGTACAAATAAAGTTAGACTTGCATTCCCAGATCTCGTGTTTTCTTTCAACTGGTTTTTATGTTTTGGAGTTACAAAACATACAAGTAGCCTTTAGAAAACAAAATAGTATTTAATTAAATTATTTTAAATTCCAAAGATGCATTGTTCAGATTTGAACACACATTCGTTCAGACTTTTTTTAAAAAAAAGACCTTTTTTGGCAATATGAAATCAAACTTGAACATGAAAAATCATTGACCTGAAACATCAACTCTCCTTCTTTCTCCACAATTGCTGGCTGACCTGTGTTGAAGATTTACAAGGCTTTCTGCATTTATTTTAGATTTCAGGTATATGCCATTTTTTGCTGTTTGAACTTATAACTCTGGATCATCAGGTCAGACTTGTATTCGTAATAGTATTCTCAATCAGTGGAAAGTATATCATATCTATTCACTATTCCAAAATCCATCTGGGCCTCGTGGCCTATCATTTTTTTTTAAACACTTTAGATAACTGTTCTTTGTTAATCTTTATTTTCAATCAAAAACCATTTAGGTCGTCCTTAAGTTCTGCAAAATCAAATACTGTATTTCCTCCCATGAAGGCTTTTAGACCTAGGTACAAAGCAACAGAAACTACAATAATTTAAATTCTCCTACTAAATATCCACATCTAACTCTGAGGAAAAAGTTGTTTGTTTACTTGATTGAAAGATTACTTGATTGGAAAGGCTCAAAGGAAGGTAAATAACATTTTTATTTATCCGTTGCAAGATGTAGTCATTATTGTCCAGGTTAGGATCACTGATATTAGGATCATCCTTAATTACCTCCAAATAGGCAGTCAACAATCATTGGTGGACCCAGAGTTATCTTAAAACCAGAATGAACAAGAATTACTGGTATACTTTCCTGAAGGAGTTTAATGAATCAAATGGACTTTCATGATGATTATATAGTTACTGATATTAACACAGTATATTATATAGCCAGTACTGCTTTGAATGCTTGAAGTTAAATCCCCCAACTGCAATGGCAGAACTGTCATATTTCCAACTCAATGGATTCCAGTTCAGAATCTTAACCATTAAGTCGCTATACACAGGGAAAAGAAAATTGGGAAGAACAAAAGAGAAACATAGAGAAAAACAAAGAGAAACGATAAAGTCAATGGTGCCATATGTTTTACTGAATTACCAATAAGCAGTCCTAGTCCATTTTAATTAGGGGCAAAAGTTGAGATCATTGTCTGAGATGATGGGTTAGACATAGTAATGGACACAATTTTTTTTAAAACCTCATGAACAAAAACTAGTGTCTGAAAATAATTACTCTGAAATTATTGCAGTTTCTGTGGTTTTATACCAGGGTGTAAAACTCTTCATGGGAGGAAATAAAATATATGATCTTGCAGAATATTTAAGTCTTCTATGATAAAACCAGCAATGTTGGCTTTCTCGGTGATGGCCTCACCCAATTGCTTCCTCATTTTCAAACCAACACAAAATCTCACAAGAGATGAGTGTGATGTTGAACTTCTTACTTTGACTTTAGAAGGGAATTTGGATTGTTCTGTTCACTTGAGAAATGAATTCTACGTGAAATGAAGATTTAAAGAAAATCAAAATGACTCGTATGGTGTTGCTCCATAGAAAATATATTAGAGACCATTAGCTTGTTCATTTGATTTCTACCTTTAGGAAAGTCTCTCCTTCCCAGATCTTCCCAAGTAAATTTTTGAGACAGTAATGCTTAAGTATTGGAAATAGAACCTCACTGACACAAACGCGAGAAAATACATAGAATCTGTAAGTCCGAAGCAACACACACAAAATACTGGAAGAACTCAGCAGGTCAGGCAGCATCTATGGAAAAGAGTTGTAATATCCTGGTTAAGATTTCTACTGCTATTCTGTGAGATGTTTCATTTTAGCAGTTTTCTGTAAAAGCAGTGGTAAGAGTTTTCACTTCATCTAGAGGTAAGTAGCTATGTTGTCCAACTTAGAAAAGTTGTGCCAGCCAATCAAGAGGGGGATGGCATGGAACATTCTTGAGAGCTGGACAGGAAGAGTTTTCTGAAGAATGATAGTAAGGTTTGGAGGTTTTTTTGGCAGGAAATGTAGAGAGAAGAACACCAGGAAAGGTGCCTGGAGGATCCCATCTGAAGGGGAGACCCCATTGCAAAGGGTGCTTCACAAGGTGAAGTGTTCCAAGAAGGAAAGTTCTACCTGCAGTTGGTGAGGAGAATTCAGCTCCGTGAGTAAAGTACTCCCAGCTACTACAGAAATGAGGTCCAACAGTTATGTGCATAGTTAACTGCTTCAACTGTAATGGGCCCTTGTATCTTTCTCTTTTTTTCTTTCTCTGTTAACTGTTCAATAAAATTGAAAATTGGTAAATATACTTCCTTTATAATTTTATGCTCGTGAATGATCTGTCATTTCCGAGCTATTGATAACTGTATATGGGCAATATTTACAAAGCATTTGCTCAGATCTAGGTTCCTTTAATTTCAACATCCCGATGTTCCTATTTGATTGAACCCCAAATCATACGGACCCTAGATGTGTATTACTTATGATAGGCAGCCTTCTCACCACTGAGTCACACGACTGTTAGCAGAGTCAGCTAATGAGCCAAGTTGGTGTACAAGCCCCAGTGAGAGGGTTGCATTTGTGGGGGCCTGTCCCGGATTTTGGATGCTGTGTGAATTCTGTATAAGGATTGATTAAGCAGTTTATTGTGTGTTTAAGCAGTGTTTAAACTAGAGTCTGGGGAAAGTGAGGTGTATTCTAATTAAGATACTTATTATGGATTAAGGTTTGGTGTGATTCGATGCCATTATCCACAAGTCATGCTTGTATTCTGAGTGAGTAGATATTAGAATTCCCGGCAAACTGCTACATAGAGTGTTGAGTTCTGTGAAAGTATTGGGGCAAGTTATGTAGATGGAATTGCATTTTAACCAATCAGTGGGTAAGGATGTTGTGTTAGTCCAGGCTCCCAGTGGCATAACTGAAGTCATGCTGTCTGTTAAAATAGGGTAGCCTGGAGAGGTGGGGCCATGGGGGAATCTAGCTGAGGATGAAGGCTTTAAAGACATTTTGTTCTTGTTTCTGTGAAGTGAGGGAAAGGAGTTCTCTGAGAAAGTTTCAATGGGTCCTTCAGTGGTTGATTTAAATCCTGAGCTGGTCTTGCCAATTACATCACTGGTTGATAAATGCCAAAGTGTACCTGTGGAGTGCCAAAGTTATCGTAAGCTGAGAATTTTCTCTGGAGTCAAGCCCACCCCCGATGGGAAATAGGAATACGAGGCTGGGGCAGAGCAGACATCTTAGTTACTGGATGATTGGCAGTACTCAGGTAATATGAAAAAACAGTGACTGGCAGAGAGTTTAAAAGGTCACATTGCTGAGGTAGTGAGGTCCCTAAAGGCAGAGAACCCATCAGTCACGTCCGTGGACTACGTGCAAGCATTAGAAAATGTTTTTGATATGACAGACAGCCCAGCGGAGCTTATGGTAAGGTTCAGGCACACATTCCTGGAGAAAGGTGAAAAACTTTCTGCCTACATTTTCAGGCTACAGAGACAGCTGCATAACTTGTGCCGTAAAGGGGCCATTCCATTGGCTGAAATAAATCAATTCTGGATGGGGCAAGTTGTGAAGAACATGCTGTTACATCACGTGATTGCTTTAAGCATTCGAATGACTCACTAGCCGCATCCTCCTTCCTTGTTTGTGGAAATGATCAGAGAAGTAAGAGAGAAGGAGAATATGATGGAGGAGTGGGAAGCCTCCACCAGTCAGGCAAGGTCCTCAGTAACAGCATCCATTGCTGAAGTGACCCCTGATGCTGTACAAGTGGGGGTTTTGCAGGATGCAATGAAAGACCTGCAAGCTGAGGTCTCTTGACTGATGTCAGCAGGTGTATTCACCAAGCGTAACAAGTCCAATGGGAAACCTAACCCACCTGTAGGACATACTAAGCAAAGGGATGCTGCTGAAAGGGGTCTTTTGCTGAGGGAAGCAGCCAGTATTTTCTGTTGCATCTATGGAGAGGATGGACATTTGACGTGGAAGTGTGAAGGACAGGAAAACCTTTGGAAAGTAACCCAGCAATTGCTTAAACAGAAAAGGAAGTCAGGAAACATTAGAGGGACCCAGTAAGGGAATCCCTCTCATCTCAGAGAGAACACGTTTCAATCAATGCATCAAGGAAACGCTAAAGTGCAAAACTCTATTCCTGAAGGATTAGTGGGACCACTTGATTTAGTTTGTATGGATTTCCTCTCCATAGAACCTGGTTCCAGTAACATTGCAAATGTCTTGGTCACCAAGGATCACTACACCAAGCCTTTCCCACAAAGGATCAGAGAGTATCCACAGTTGCCAAAGTGTTATGGGAGAAATACTTTGTTCATTATGGCATCCCAAGAAGGATACACAGTGATCAGGGAAGGGATTTTGAGAGTTGGCTCATACATGTGTTACTGAGCATGCTTGGAGTCGAGAAATCAAGGACCACTCTATATCACCCTTAGAATGATCCTCTGCCTGAAAGGTTCAACCAAACACTGATGGACATGCTTGGAACCCTGGATGCCAGCAAAAAGAACAAGTGGAATCAGCATATTGGGCATTTGGTACACTGCTACAACTGTACACAGAATGAAGCTACTGGCTATTCATATTTGATGTTCGGATGTAAACTGAGATTACCTGTAAATCTTTGTTTTGGAACCGATGGTGAAACTTGCTGCAGATGTATCTCAAGTATGTGTCTGGCGTGGGGAAAGAACCGCAAAAAACATTTGAGCTAGCAGCAGGTTCTGCTACCAAGCAAAACCAAAGAAACTAGACAAGAGGAGATATGATCAAAAGATTAGGTTCCCTCAACTAATGCCTGGAGACAAATGTTTAATAAAAAATTTGGGGCTACCAGGGAAGAATAAGTTGGCCATTTGCTGGATAGCTATGCTTTACGTAGTGGAGAGCCAGACGCCAAATTTGCCAGTTTTCTAGGTGAAGCCAGCAGATGGGAATGGTCCTGTCAAAATTCATTATCGCCCTTCTAGCCCTAGGGCAGGAAGTATGTGTTGACCCAGAGTCTGACACAGAACCTACACCTAGTAAGAGAACTCTGCACAGAAGGTGAAGAACAAAAAGGCAACCCACTGACAATAGTGTGATGTCAGTGGAAAGACCTGAAGAGGGACCAACCACTGAATATTCTCAGACTCAGAGGAAAGGGGAGTATGGTATGTTTAAATTGTGCAAGCTCCCCAGGAATTAATGAAGTGATTTCTGAATCTCCTAGCCCTGACTCAGATGTAATGGGGAGGACTACCAGTGGACAGGCAGACATGATAGTAGACAGTGAGGGGAAACTGGGCTCCAATATAATTGGAGATGAAGTTGAGTTCAGCCAGGTGGCTGGGGGAACTGAGCTGCCGGAAGGTACAAGTGGTGGACGGGGAGGCAACCCCAAGTAAACAGGAACAGTCACGAGAAGTGCCTGAGGCCGAAGAAGCTGACGATGAGATAAGGAGATCTCAGAGAGTCAGGCAACCCCCAGATAGGCTGGCACTGGGAAAACAGAGTGTTGCATCCATCCTAATAGTGAGGTATATTACTGGCATTCACAAGTGGATTGGAGGTCCTTCATTTGAATATTGTGTTATTAATAATGGTTTAATAAGTTCCGAAGTCATGAGGACATGACTATTTTTGGTGGGGGAGAGTGTAATGCCCTAGTTAAGATGTCTACTGCTATGCTGTGAGTTATTTCATTTCAGCGGTTTTCTGTAAAAGTAGTGTGTCCTGCTGGTAAAAGTGTCTTGACTTCAGCTAAAGGTAAGGAGCCATGTTGTCCAACTTAGGAATGTCGTGTCAGCTAGTCAGGAGTGGGATAGCATGAAACATTTTTGAGACCTGGGAGGGAAGAGTTTTCTGAAGGACTGTTGTCAGGTTTGGGGTTTTGTTGATGGTAAATACGGAGAGAAGAGCTCCAGGAAAGGTACTTGGAGGATCCCATCTGAAGAGGAGAGCCTATTGCAAGGAGTGCTTTGTGAGGCAGAGGATTCCAAAAAGGGAAGAAGTTGTACCTGTGGTTGGTGAGGAGAATTCAGTACTGTGAGTAAAGATACTCCCAGTTACTACAGAAATGTAGCTCCTCCATCCTGAATGTGGCCTCACTGTGGCAGGAGAAGAGGTCATGGACCGACATGTCAGAATGAGAAGTAGAATTGAAATGGGTGACAACAGGAACTCCTGCATTTTGTGGCAGATGGAGCGGAAGTGCTCAACAAAGTATTCTACGCCGGGTCCTGCCAATATTCACAAGGCCATAATGAGAGCACTGGATACAGGAGATGACCCTAACAGACACGCAGATGAAGTGTCACCTCGCCTGGAAGTTCTGTGTTGCGCTCTGAGTGCTAATGAGGGAGGAGACGTAAAGGCAGGTGTGACACTTGTTCCACTTGAGAGGATCAGTACCAGGAGGGAGATCGGTGAGGAGGGCTAAGTAGACGAGGGAGCAATCCCTGAGGAAAGTGGAAATTGGGGGGAGGGGGAATCCCTTTGAAGGTGGCACAAGTTAAGAATTATATGCTGGACACGGTAGCTACAGGGGTGGCAGGTGAAGACAAGAGAGGCTCTATCCCTTGCGTGGTGACAGGAGGATGGGTGAGGACAGATGTGCGTGAAATGGAAGAGATGTGGGTGAGGGCAGCATTGATAGTGGAGGAAGGGAAGACCTATTTTTTGAAGAAGGAGGACACCTCCTTGCTATGGAATGAAAAGCATCATTCTGAGAGCAGATGCAGTGGAGGCAGAGGAACTGAGAGAAGGGAATGGCATTTTTACAATTGACAAGGTGAGAAGAGTTATAGTCCAGATAGATGTGAGAGTCAGTGGGTTCATAAAAGATATCAGTAGATATACTACCTCTGGAGATGGAGAGAGAGATCAAGAAAGGGGAGAGAGGTGTCAGAAATGGACCAAGTAAATTTGAGGGCAAAGTGGAAGTTAGAAGCAAAGTTGATGAAATTGACGAGCTCAGCATGGGTGCAGGAAGCTAATGCAGTTGTCGGTGTAGCTTAGGAAGAGTTGGGGAGCAATGCCGGTGTAGGCTTGGGACATGGGTGGTTCCACATTGCCAATGAAAAGGCAGGCATAGCTGGGACCCATTCAAGTAACTATGGCTACATCTTTAGTTTGAAGGAAGTGTGAGGAGCCGAAGGAGAAATTGTTGAGGGTGAAGACCATTTCGCCAGACAGAGGAAGGTGTTTGAGTCTGTTGTCCAGAAAGAAGCAGAGAGCTTTAAGACCCTCCTGATGGGGGTTATAAGTGTGTAGGTACTGGACATCCATAGTGAAAATGAGATGATCGGGGCCAGGCAACCGTCAGTCATTGGAAAGATCAAGAGCGTGTGAAGAGTTCTGGAAGTAGGTAGGAAGGGACTGAACCAAGGGAGATAAAACACCAGTTGAGATATGCAGACATAAGTTCAGTGGGGCAGAAGCATGTAGAAACAATGGGCCTAGCTGGACAGTCAGGTCTGAAGATCTTGGGTAGGAGGTAGAATTGGAAGGTGTGGGGTAAGGAAACTGAGATTGGTTGCAGTGGATGGGAAATTCCTGGAGTCAGTGAGGTTGGTGATGGTGTGGGAAACAATGGCCAGGTGCTCCTTACTGGAGTCCTACTCAAAGGGTAAGTGAGAGGAGGTATCTGAGAGATGCAGTAGCAACCTCATTTTGGATAACTGAACTCACTACAGGCAATCAAAAGACTTGTGATAATATGATTGTCAATGGCCTTTAACCTGATACAGGTTTTATTGAGATAGTGACTAGAAAATTATTTGGCTCAAGTTTCCGAATATATCACATTGTTCATAGGAAGCACAATATTCACAGGTGAGTTTGCCAAGTGCAAATCTTCCAGGAAAAGAAGTATTGTAGCTTGGTTGTGTTAAATATGAACTAATGCTTTTAAAATTTGCATTATTAATAAAAAATTCTACCAAAGGCGGTGTTAGGCGGTCCTTCCCTCCACTACCCTGCAAGGGATGGTTGTATGAGCAGCTGGTGCAGATCACAAGTCCTGGTTATGCGACCACTGACATCAGGCAGACAATCTCTGAAGAGTATTGACAATGGCTGGGGTCACCTGTCTGGTAAAGACACTGCCCAGAAGAAAGCAATGGCAAACCACACCTGCAGAAAAATTTGCCAAAAACAATCATGATCATGGAAAGACCATGATCACCCACCTTATACGACACGGCACATAACAAACGAGTGTTTTTTTTTCAGTATATTTATAAACTGCATTTTCTACCTAAATATTAATACATGTAGTACTGATTTTTTTTTATTCACTAATGTGGAAAGTGGGATGTCTTCCAATGTAGAACCAGAGTGAAAGCTTTATACTTAACAGTTTAGCATTCCAATCTATAATGATAACTTTTTGGACAATACCAAGTTGTAATTATCCTTATTCCTTGATTGTAAATTATTTGCACTTAAGGGTGTAGGGACATAATGGCAGTAGGGTGCAGGTGACGCCTTTGCTAAATCTCAATAACATCAATGCTCCACAGTTAGGGTCCTTTTGCCAGAAAGTGCATGCAGAAAAAGGCAGTTCAATCAAAATGATTTCAGCTTCTGTAATTAGTTCAATTTGGCTGAAATCATGCCTGCTTTTTCCAAATAAAAATTCTGACTCATAAACTGATGGGAAAGATAAAAAGTTCCACAGGGTTGAGTAGGAAAAAGGGAGAAGGATGGGCAGATGCAAAGGGCTTGTGATGATAGGAGTCAGATGTTGAACGTGAGGTTACTTGCGGGACAGAGTCAGTAATTCAAAAGATTGAGACATGTATGTAAATGAAAGATATATAATGGATTCCTCAATGAATTTAAGAGTTTAAAAATCCCATTGTTTCTGTAATAGTTTTATGCTCCTATTATGCCAAATGGTAATGAGATTAAATTGGTTGGGTCTGCAAACTGAGAAGTTACACTGACATTATTCGGAGTCACAAATATAAAAAGCCAATGGAGAAAAACATGACCTTACTTAACCAAAGGAAGGTATAAATAGAATAACTGACTTGTAAGGGTAGTACACCGCAAACTAATTCAGTTCAGGAATTCGGGAAGCTGTGAACCCACTCAACCGTTTGGCCTTTCCGTAGTCACTTATGGAATTTATAGTGTGGTGTGCCACCAATCGCCCGTTATTCTATAACGAAACTTCTAAACGATAACCACCTGCAGTACAGAAAGGGAAATACATCGTGCTATATTTTTAAATGATTATGTTGATGCTCACCTTATCACAGCTGTTATTTAAGTAATGGGGAAAAACAGCCCCCAGGCAGTAATGGCTGAAGATAAGTACTCTTGTAAGATGGTGGAGTGAGTCTTAGGTGGAGACAGCACCTTATGTAAGGCCAAGACTTGGTCAGTGGCATTGGTTCGTGAGAAGACCAAGAGAAGACTGATACCTGGTGGGAAAAGAATAGACAGATGACCTCACCCACTCCAATACTGAGCTGAATCCCACAACCTATGGAGTCACTTTCACAGACTCTAAAATTCATATTTCAATATTATTTATTAGTTATTTATCTATTATTATTATTTTGTTGTTCTTTTTGTATTTTCACAATTTGTTGTCTTTTGTACATTGGTTGTTTGTCCATTTTGTTCATGTGTATTTTTTTCATTGATTCCATTGTGTTTCTTTGTATCTACTGTGAATGCCCATAAGAAAATGAATCTCAGGATAGTATATGAGGACATTTATGCACTATGATAATAAATTTACATTGAACTTTGAGGTGACTTGTATTGATAATGGTCACCCAGTTTAGAATAGTTGAATAGATTGCTAAACAAAAAATATCACAGTAAATTAGAAAACATAATATGCATAATATAATATGCATAAAATAAATAATCCATCTTTAAACTTTGTGTTGTCAGATTCAGCTTCGTTCCATAATAGAAACAAATAAAGCAAATGGCATATCTCGCCTTCTGAGGAACAAAATATTAGAGTGACCGTTCCTGAATGTAAATTACTCAGGTACATAAAATGTGCTCAGTCCATTCATGATGGGGATGAGCTTGCTTGTCAGGATATTTATCAGGATTATTATGATATCAAAGAGGTAGAGGTGATGCTCTTTGCAATACAACCAACTGCCTTTTGAGCCCAACTGTTCCAGTATTGCTACTTATACAGTAATCTAGGAGAAATTCCAGGTATGTCCAACTGGCAAGTGAAAGGATAAATCTGACTTTAATCTGGCTAATAAATCTTATCAAAGCTATGGTGAAGGAGAAGGCAGCAATAGGTGTTGTGTATTTAATATTTCAGAAATATTTGAGAAATCTTGTAAATATATTGTTTGATTAAGCATCCTTTGTTTGTATCATGAATTATGATTACATGTAAATGTACGTGAGTTGCATACATCATCACGCTACCACGCGTTACATGTGCACCTCACTTAAAGTAAACACAAAGTTAGACTCACATTTCCCGTATCACCCTTTGAATTAGTTTAAAGTTTTGAAGTTACAAAATCAAACAATGGGAATATCAGTCAGCAATAACATACTCTGCAGCACTAGTAGTTACTCTGCCATATATGCACCACTCCAGCTATCCACCTGGAAACGGTGTGTGAAGGAACCTTCCTTCACACTCCTGTGCTTTCCTTTGAATTAGTTTAAAGTTTTGAAGTTACAAACATAACAATGGGGACATCAGTCAGCAGTAAAATACTATGCACGCTGAAGAAGGGTCTCGGCCCAAGAGTTCGACTGTCAGTTCATTTCCATGGATGCTGCCTAACCTGCTGAGTTCCTCCAGTGTTTTGTGTGTGTTGCTTTCTGTGTTGGTTTTGGGTAAGAATCCTGAAACTCTCAGAAACTCCAGTCTCATGAAGACGGCATTTATCACACGTATATCTCACAGCGAAGCGCATTTGCAACAACAAGTAAGAAAAAGAATCAGAGTTAACATTTAAAGTTCTCATGAAATGTTACTCATTTGAAATATTAACTCTTTTTTTTCTCTATCCACAGGTGCTGACACCCACTGAGTTTTCCTTGTGTCTTCTGTTTCTATTTTCCTCATTATTACCAGCTTTAAGATTCATTGGCTCCCTCAGATCAGATCAAATGCGTTGTCATATACAACAGAGTGGAATGAATTTCCTAGCTTGCCGATTAAACAGTGCACATGATAAAAATAAATACAACAATAAATATTCAACAATCGATGGAAATGATCCGATTCAATTATTTCTTTGCTGATGTTTCAAAGGTTCCCTCACATGTAAACAAAACTTCAATATATTGTACAGAACTCTTCAGTATCTTAGGCACAAAAATATAGCTAGGATGCCTAAGGCTTTTGCACAGTACTGTAGTAACTTTATGTATTGTACTGTAATGTTGTCAGAAAATAAAATTTCATGACATATGTGAATGATGATAAACCTGATTTTTATATGGGTCTCTATAGTGAACTGAGAGTGGGAAGGGGACAGGGAGAGGGAATCATGGTTGGGAAAAGGGGAAGGGAGAGGGGAGGGAGCAGAAACACCAGAGGGACATTCTGTAATGATCAATAAATCGGTTGGAATCAAATGACCTTCCTGCTCGCTCCAGGTTGGGCATGTCTCTACCCACGCCATCCCCCACCCCTGGCTCTCCTTCTCTGCCACCTGTTCCACGCTTCTCCCACAGTTCTCCACACTCACCATTCCCACCTTTGCTCCCAGCAGATTTCCAAACTCGCTCTCCACTCCACTTTAACAAATACAGTACCGTGCAAAGCTCTTAAGCACCCTAGCTATATATATGCGCCTAAGACTTTTGCACAGCACTGTATATCTCCAAGGAAATGCCCAGGACCACATTGCCAGACTAAACATTCTTCTGAGGACAAATTGCATCATGTTTTTTTCTAAGTTCAACATTGGCTTGCTTTCCAAATTAGTGGCAAACATTTCAAATACTTGCTCAGGGCAATCAACTCCAATTGCTCAGAATAGGCCTATGTTGGCAGCGAACCTGAAGCAGTGATCTGAGACATTGGTTGCAAGAACTGGGAGAGTGTGAACAATAGAAACTGTTTGGTCATCTATAGACCCACAGATATGTTATTCCTGGAGAAATAATTGTCCTCATTCAATATTAGTTATTGCCAATGATTAGATGTGGGTCATTAACATTCTTTAGACAAGGAGTTTGAAGATTTTAGATAAATCACAAATAGTACAGGTCTTATGTTTGAAAATGCATACTAATTTTTTTCATACTCATTATCATGAACTGGTAATTTACATGATATATTTTTTTTGCAAAAATATCCAATGTACTGAGAGATTAATCTGGGAAAGACAAAGGTCTAAACTAATATTTTAAAATGAATAAGTTTTGCTACTCTCTTGTTAGATGAATTTAGGTGTAGGTATTATCCATGTTTATAGTCAGGGCAGCAAAGGCACACAGAACCTTGCAAATATGGTTGTCTACCTGCAGGGAAATATTGCTAAAAGGATCTCAACACAAAACATTGACTTTTTATTCCTCTCCACAGATGCTACCTGACCCATTGAGTTCCTCCAGCATTTTTTGTGCGTCACTCTGGATTTCCAACATCTGTTGAATCTCTTGTATTTCACATTAACCATTGATATTGACTGTGTGTGTGTAATTGGTGGAAAGAGATAGACTCTGTATTTGAGTACAGCAACTGTGATCTGAAAAAAAAACGATGTTCCTTTCCCACATCACAACAATACTTCATTGCCTGACAAACATAAATGATGCCCTCAAAGAGATGTACAAGATGCTGTATAAATTTACATTTATAATTTTTATGCAATACAGTTGTATGAAGTTATTCACCCTAACATTTAAAGTTCAAAGTTAAAAGTGAGTTTATTATCAAAGTACATATACGTCACCATAAACTAAACAGAGATTCATTTTCTTGTGGGCATACCCAATAGATCCATAATAGAATAATAACCATAATACAATCAATGACAGACCACAACAACTTGGGCATTCAACCAGTGTGCAAAAGACAACAAACAGAGCAAATACAAAATGAAAGAAATAATAATAATAAATTGATAAGCAATAAGTATTGAGAACATGAGATGAAAGATCCTTGAAAATAAGTCCACAGGTTGTGGATTTCATATATGGGTAAATGTTTTATAAATATATTAGAACATTACAGCTAGCTATTGTAAATTTGTCACAGTGATCAGTGTAAATGAAAAATCAAAAGTCATCAATCAGAGATGATCCTAAAATTTCAAGGGCAATTGGGTCTTTTGTAAACTCCAGCAGATTATTAATAATATTTAAAGTTCAGAGTCAAGGATTCTGATTTAAGAAAATCTTCTTATTTCAGGACCACCTTTCTGAAAATCAGAGCTATCCAAGAATAATATTCCCAGACAGAGGGACAAGTATCATACAATATTCCCAGAAAGTAAAATCAGTAGCATGAAAACAGTTCCACAAAATTTATTTTCTCAACATTGTAAATCTTACTTAGCTCTTTCAAGAAAAGCTAGAGTGAAACAAGAAACCGATGATATCTGTCCTTATGTCTATGAATATTATTGTTGGATGGCTCTGATTTTCAGAAACACAATCTTGAAATAAGAAGATTTTCTTAAATTGTGGAGTTATTTTTGTCTGTGAGATTGGAGTAATCATTTATAAAAAGCAAAGTTCCTGTCTGGCTCTTGTTTTGTTGGTTCTGATGTAACATGATGAGCCGTGGATAAAAAAGACATCTTACTGGCAGCATTGAAGTTAGAATTGCAAGGTACTGTTTTGTAGTTCCAGATTAGTATGGAATTGAACCCTTAATCCCTCAGCCTGTCTGTGTCCAGTGCAAATTGCTGAGGGACCAATCTCTGTAAAAAATGAATATATTCTCCTTTACTTTAAGAACATTAACAATTTGGTCTTGGATCAAAATACTGAGCATTTTTTTGCAGTTTCTTTGCAGCAGTTGACAAAATGAACATTAATTTGGTAACAGAGCTGATAACAAAATTTATCTCTTTGGTGCTCATTATTTGAGGGCCAAATATATTGACTTACTACATGGTTTATATCATGTATCATGTTGGGTTGTGCCAGTCAGCAACCTTAAAAGACCTAGAGAGTGTTGGAAACGCAGTCCTGTCTATCCTGAAAACCAGCCTCCCTTCCATTGACTCTGTCTACACTTCCGGCTGCTTCAGGAAAGCACCCAGCGTAATCAAGGACCCCACTCACTCTGGTCATTCTCTCTTCTCCATACTTCCATCAGGTAGAAGCCACAAACACTTGACAAGTTATACTGCTAGGATCAAGGAGAGCTGCTATCCCACTTCAATCCCACTATCCTTCTGCTGAGGCTTTACGAAGTATTGGTCAGACCACACTTTGTGTATTGTGAGCACTTTTGGGCCCCTTATCTAAGTGAGGGTGTGTTGATATTGGAGAGGGTCCAGAGGAGGTTTGCGAGAATGCTCCCAGGAATGGAGGGGTTAATGTTTGTTGAATCTGAGCCTATATTTATTGGGGTTTAGGAAAATGAGTCAGGGTCTCATTAAAACCTATTGAATATTGAAAGGTGGACATAGAGTGGACATGTAAAGGATGCTTCCTGTAGTGGGGGATGTCAAGGATCAGGGGGCACAGCCTCAGAATACGTCCCTTTAGAACCAAGACGAGGAGGAATTTCTTTAATCAGAGGGTTGTGAATCAGTAGAATTCACTGCCACAGATGGCTGTGGAGGCCAAGATATCGGGTGTATTTAAAGCAGAGGTTGATAGGTTCTTGATTAGTAAGGGTGTCAAAGGTTATGGGGAGAAGGCAGGAGAATGGGGTTGAAAAGGATAATAAATCAGCCATGGTAGAATGGCAGAGCAGACTCGATAGGCCAAATTGCTTAATTCTGCTCCTTAGTCTTATGGTCTTAAGTTATTATACTCTTGATAAATCTCTTGGATGATAAAGGTGAACGCTTATTCTCTCAGTCTATCTCATCCTGCCCCTTATATCTTATCTGACTACCTGCACTGGCCTTTCTTTGTATCTGTAATGTTATATTTGTCAATCTTTTGTTTTCCTTTTGCACTAACTCAATGTACTTGCATTTGGAACGATCTGTCTAGATGGGCTGCAAACGTGTATTTCGGTACATGTGCCAATAATAAACCAATTACCAATTACCCCGGCAGATCTTGATGTCAGGCAGTGTTCAGTGCTGAATTGGTGCCATTGATGCCATACTGAACTCGAAAAGCATTGCCTTTTGTTTAAAAAAATGCACAAAGGAATCTAGCATTTGGCAGTGGTTGGGCCTCCCAGCTGCTGTACTCGCTCGGAAAATTAATTTCTTACAGGCTAGTTGATGATTGATTTAGGTGATGCTGACTGCAGCAAGTTATGAGTTGAATCTTTCTCCAGACCAGGTGGAAGTTCTACAAACCTATTGACTACTCCACAGAAGGATACAATGTGCGTTCATTTAATGTCACGCATCAGCAAAAGGGATATTGCTCCCAGATGTGAGTCCTCTACTGACTGACCCACCAGCAGTGAAGCACAGGACTTGACTGCAGAACAGGACAGTCTGTCCACAAATGCAAAAAGATGAGGAGGGAGAGAGGCTTTCAGCAACAGACCTTATCCAGCCAGGGTATTTAGAGAGCATTTCTCCAGAGTGGGATTCTAATATGGAGCTTCAGTCAACGTTTCTTTACCAAAGAGGTGCAGGTGCAGAGCTGCCACATGGTGGAACCACAACTACAGTCACAGAGCAGGGCCAGAAGTGCTGTAAAAATTTTAAAAAAGACACTGTAAAAATTACAGAGACTATCAAGTTCTGTACTTCTGAACCTTTATTGGAGGGCAACTCCAGTATTCGGAGGGACATAGGGGTACACTTCCCCAGAGAAGTGCAGTATAGGATGCCACAGTAGCGTTGCGATTAGCACGACATTATTATAGCTCGGGGCGTCAGAGTTCGGAGTTCAATTCTGGTGTCCTCCATAAGAAAACTTGTACATTCTTCCTGTGAGTATTTGCGTTTCCTCCAAGTGCTCCATGTTTCCTCCCACAGTCCAATGACATACTGGTTAATAAGTGAATTTGTCGTTGTAAATTGTCCTGTGGTTAGGTTAGGGTTAAACAGGTGAGTTGCTGGGCAGTGCAGCTCGTTGGGCCAGAACAGCCTACTCCACACTGTACATGTAAACAAATAAATCTCTTCTTTTCCATTGGCAGAGAAAAGTAGGGAGTAACACCAAAGATCAGCACTCACAAAATGCTGGAGGAACACAGCAGGTCAGGCAGCATCTACTGGGGAGGTTTTTGGGGCAGAAGCCTTCGTCACAACCTGGAAGAAGGAGGGCAGAAGCCGGGATTAAAAAAGAGGAGGAGCATAACCTGGTGGGTGACAGATGAGTTCAGGTGAGGGGGAAGGGTTGGAAGGTGGGTGAGAGATGAGAAAGGAATGATGTGAGAACCTGGGAGGTGATGAGTGGAAGAGACAAAGGGTTGAAGAAGAAGAAATATGACAGGAGAGGACAGTGGACCATAACATAAACAGAAAAAGGTGGGAACCAGCAGGAGAAAGATGTAACTGATGGGTGAGGGAGGGGAATGAGAAGGAGGAAATGGAAAAAAGAAAAGGGAAAAGCAAAATAGAGAGGCAGAGGGAAATGGTTACTAGACATTAGAGAAGGATATGTTGATACTATCATTCCTCATCTCAAACATCAACTGTTCATTTCCCTCCAGAGGTGCTGCCTGATCTGCTGAATTCCTCCAGTAACTTGTTGTGTTTTTTTTCAGATTTTCTCTTATGTCTGAATGACATCAGAGAATCAGTCATTGACTTGTTATGCATTATGCAGTTAAATTGTATACAAAAATCAGTTCTTTGAAACAAACAGAAGTGAATTCTGTACTCTTGCCTGCGTGACAAACCAACAAGCTACTTACTGCATGCAAAGCTGAATACCCATTATCACCCAATGCATATGCCAGATCGCTCTGTAGCACTACAGCATGAATAAGTGAGAATGAATCTCTGTAACCTTGACCAGGAAAGCAAAGCTTAATGGAGGGAACTTCTGTTGAATGATTTAAAGTAGCACTGGAAGGTTCTGGTAATTTCTCCTCTAATAAACCAACAGTCATTCAAGGTCTTTGAAAATGAGGGAGAGTGTGGTGGTGATAATCATAGAATCATGAAGTCTGTGATTCACAAAGTCATAGAGATAAACAGCACAGAAACAAGCCCTTCAAACCACTGAGCCCTTGCTGACCACCAATCACCCATTTTAACTCCAATCCTACCCCAACCCTTTTTCTCCCACAACAACATACGCCAGCAATATTAAACCTGATTCTGATTCCATCCGCATTCCCATCAAATTCCCTCCAGATTCTACCTTTTACCAAATCTGTACTGGTTAATTAACTTACCAACCTGCCAATCTTTGTGATTTGTGTGCAGAACCTTAGTGCCCTGCGCATATACACGGCGTCACAGGGAGAACACACAGATAGCACCAGAGGTGAGGATTGAACCTGGGACACTGGAGCTGTGATGCAGCCGCTCTACAAGCTGTGTTACCGTAACTGATCTACTGAGCGAGGATTTAAAGTGATGGCCCATGACCATTCTGGATCTCGCTGGATGTTAGGAAATGAGGGTGCCCAATACCTTACGTGTACAAGTACTTTTCCTATTTTACCAGTCTATCTCTTGTACTGGTTCCTGTTTGGGACTTCCATTTGGAGATTGTATGGACAAATTGTTACTTCATAGGCAACCTCCAAATTTGCAGGCAGTACAATGTTTAACACACCAAAGGCAAGGAGCAATGATGCTTGTGCAGGCTACACCTCACACATTTATTTCTGCACAAGATTCACTCCTCCAAGCCCTGAGATGTCAGAGACAGCAGTGATTAACATTCAGTTTAGAGTAACACACATCAAAGTTGCTGGTGAATGCAGCAGGCCAGGCAGCATCTCTAGGAAGAGGTACAGTCGACGTTTCAGGCTGAGACCCTTCAAGTCCTGACGAAGGGTCTCGGCCTGAAACGTCGACTGTACCTCTTCCTAGAGATGCTGCCTGGCCTGCTGTGTTCACGAGCAACTTTGATGTGTGTTGCTTGAATTTCCAGCATCTGCAGAATTCCTCATGTTCAGTTTAGAGTGCCTTGAGTGTCGGTGTGAAGATCTAGGTGTCTGAGTCAAAGGAAGCTGTATGAACACAATGTAATTACTGAATTCTTCTGTTGTTATCTTTGATTTTTAGCATCTAATAATGTCATGTAACATTAGGTCAGGGAGCCTCTTCTAAGAATGTTTCCAGTATGATGCCTATTTGTGTGCTGAATAAAGACTTCTGTATCACCAGCTTCAGTATCTCCCAGTGACTTTGATCACCATCACAGCACCAATAAAAGGTCTTGAACCAATAGTTTCTGTTGGGGAATTTCCTTTTTCACACACGTCTCAGACCCAGATATTCTTTTGGAGACTCTTTATTTGCAGGACACAGAGAGCCGTCCCTCCAGAGAGCAACGACTCTGCTTACAATCAGTACACACATTCCCTTTATAGCTGATTCGAACAGGTATGGTTTGTTCAACGTTTCCGTATTTGGTATTGTTCCAAGCAAGCTTGAGTGAAAAACACTCAAGTCACATAGACTCATGGTATACAGCAGTAAGCCAGAGGGCAACATCACGTACTCTTATGTCTACAGCAGTAGGCTAAAGGGCAACACCAGGATTTTCTGCTGATCCAGGCATTAAGAAATACAGACATACAATTCTATAGTCTCGCAAAGGTACTTGCCTGATCCATTTGGCAAACATCCTAGCAAAACACACAAAATGCTGGAGGAACTCAGCAGTCCAGGCAGCATCTAGGAAAAGTGCATAGCCAACGTTTCAAGCCGAAACCCTTCGGCAGGACTGGAGAAAAAAGCGGAGGAGTAGATTTAAAAGGTGTGGGGGAGGAGAGGGAGGAAATACAAGGAGATAGGTAAAACCTGGAGGGGGAAGGATAAAGTGAAGAGCTGGGAAGTCGATTGGTGAAAGAGACAGAAGGCCATGCAAGAAAGAAAAGGGTGGAGGAGCACCAGAGGGAGGCAATGAACAGGCAAGGAGATAAGGTGAGAGAGGGAAAAGGGGATGGGAAATGGTGAAGGAGGGGGGTGGGGGGAATTACAGGAAGCCTGAGAAATCGAAATTCATGCCATCAGGTTGGAGGCTACCAAATGGAATATAAAGTGTTGTCCCTCCAACCTAAGTGTGGCCTCATCACAACAGAGGAGGAGGCCATGGATGGACATATCGGAATGGGAATGGGAAGTGGAATTAAAATGGGTGGCTACTGGGAGATCACATTTTTTCTGGGGGATGAAGTGTAGGTGTTCAGTGAAGCGGTCTCGGAATTTACGTCGGGCCTCACCCATATACAGGAGGCTGCACCGGGAGCACCAAACACAGTATATGATCCCAACAGACTCACAGATGAAGTGCTGCCTAACCTGGAAGGACTGTTTAGGGTCTTGAAATGTATTGAGGGAGGAGGTGTAGGGACAGGAGTAGCATTTGTTCCACTTGCAAGGGTGAGTGCCTTGAGGGAGATCACTGTGCACAATTTTTCTATCCATTTCCTTCCACAGATGCTGAATGACCTATTTGAGTTCCTTCAGCAGCTAATTTTAACTGCAGCTTCCAGCATCTACAATCTCTTGTGGCAGCAAGCATGATCTTTGGTGGCAGAGGCAGCAACAAACAAAAGAGATTCAGGACTGCATTCAATGACAGTGACATTATTTAATAACAAGCCCAAGAAGATTTATTATAGTAACAGAGCCAGTGAATGTATATGTTCAATACCTATAATCACAGGCAACTGATGACTGTTCACAGTGATCCATTGCATGGCCATAAGAACTTCTATGATAGGTAAGAAAGATAAGGCACTTGAGGTCTGGGGATTATGACAGTTCATCCTTCCATATTTGATAATCTTTCCTCTTCATTCCTTTCCTTTGTAAGTGTAACCTTTGATTTGATCCACTCTATATTGACTCAGATTAATATACTCACTTCACAATATCAGAGCTCAGAATAAATGGCATCCCATTTAATATCCTTTCAGGAACTTATTGTGAGTCAATAAATCTAATTACTTTATAAAAGTCATGAATTTACCTGCATCTCAGGCAGCTTACACACCAGTCTGAAAGTATCAATTTATCCTTTGGAGTCTATTGTATAATTTTTGCACTGCAGCCAAAATTTAACAAGCTTTCATTTTTCTCTTTGATTGTTTGGAGTGTACCAGACTGGCACCTCATTATCGCATACAACATGTATGGTGTTAAAATAGCCAAGGGTGAAGCTGAATGAGATCTCGGAGTTTTAGTAGATTCGACGTATGACAAGTCCAATCACTCGAAAGAATCAATCACCAAAGCAAATGGGAAGATGAATTAAATGACCAAAGCAGAAGAATACCAGTTATGTTCAGAGTTTTTTTGCTTAAACAATACAAATGCCACTGCGTCCAGTTCTTAACACTTCAGAGACGAACCACTGTTTTACAATGTCCCCTAAATCAGTGAGAGAACTCATTGCTTGCAAAGGGTTAGGAATGCCAGCAACATTGGGCAGCTGCTACAATTCAAAGCCAAGTAGCAAGTGAAGGAGCATCACCTTGCAGGATGGGATTCACTTGAAACTGCACATCTCATCGGGAGTGAGTCATTGTTTGAAGTAGCAAGTGAGAGAGCGACATCTTGCAGACTGGGAGCCATCGGAAACTGCAAGTCTCATCAAGAGTGATTTAAAGTAACGAGACAGAGCGATATCTTGGAGGGTGGGAGATGTCTTAAGCCACAAATCTCATCAGGAGTGTGTCATCGTTTGAAATAATGTGTGAGAGAGCAACATCCCGCAAGGCAGGAGCTGTTTGAAATGGGAAATCTCATCAGGAGTGAATTTTATTTGAAACTATAAAAAGAAAGAAGGTGAAAGTGGAGCAGCGATTCTTGGAGAGGGGCAGTGCTAGAGTGGTCCAGCATAGGCTAAGCAGGCTTGGGCAAGCACAGAAGCAGACTTTAAGTAAGTTTCTAGTATTTTTACTTCTGTTAGTACATAGCGAGTGCACTGAGAGTGGGTCCAGATTTAGTGATATGTTCCTTGTGTGAGATGTGGAACCGTGGGAGACATCCAGTCTTCCTGATAACAACATCTGCACAATGTGCACTGAGCTCCTGCTCCTTAGAGACCATGTTAAGGAACTGGAGCTGCAGCTTGATGACCTCCAGCTCACATGGGAAAATGAGGAGGTGATAGATAGGAGCTAGAGTGAGGTAGGCAGGAGGCAGGTACCTGGGTGAATGCCAGAAGAGGAAAATGGAATAGGCAGCCAGTGCAGAGTACTCCTGTGGTTGTTTCCCTCAATATTGTATAGTGCTATAGATACTGGATGAGATATAGGGCATTGGAACTGCTTCTGGGAGAGGTGGGACCAGTACTGTCCGGACGGTCTGCATCTGGGCAGGGCCGGGATCAATGTCCTTAGGAGATTGTTTGCTAGTGCTGTTAGGGAGGCTTTAAACTAATATGGCAGGGGGATGGGAACCCACACAGAAAAGAAGAGGGAAATGATGCAGAGACCAAATTTTGAGGACATAATGAGTGCAGTGGATAAAGGAGAATAGGTGGATGTCGTATACTTGGATTTCCAGAAGGCATTCGATAAGGTGCCGCACAAGAGACTTATAAATAAGATACGGATGCATGGAGTCGGAGGAAGTGTATTGGCATGGATAGTGGATTGGTTAACCGATAGAAGGCAGAGAGTTGGTATAAATGGGTGTTTCTCTGGTTGACAGTCAGTGGTGAGTGGGGTGCCGCAGGGGTCGGTGCTGGGCCCGCAGCTGTTTACCATTTACATTGATGATTTGGAAGAGGGGACTGAGTGTTATGTAGCAAAATTTGCTGATGACACTAAACTGAGTGGAAAAGCAAATTGTACAGAGGATGTGGAGAGTCTGCAGAAGGATATAGATAGGTTAAGCGAGTGGGCCAAGGTCTGGCAGATGGAATACAACGTTGGTAAATGCGAGATCATCCACTTCGGAAGGAATAATAGAAGAGCAGATTATCATTTAAATGGTGAAAGAGTGCAGCATGCTGGTGTGCAGAGGGACTTGGAAGTGCTTGTTCATGAATCACAAAAAGTTGGCTTGCAGATACAACAGGATATTAAGAAGGCAAAAGGAATGTTGGCCTTCATTGCTAGAGGGATTGAATTCAAGAGCAGGGAGGTCATGCTGCAACTATACAGGGTACCGGTGAGGCCGCACCTGGAGTACTCTGTACAGTTCTGGTCTCCATACTTGAGGAGGGATATACTGGCTTTGGAGGCAGTGCAGAGGAGGTTCACCAGGTTAATTCCAAGGTTGAAAGGGTTAACCTATGAGGAGAGTTTGAGTCGCCTGGGACTATACTGTCTGGAGTTCAGAAGAATGAGAGGGGATCTTAGAGAAACATATAAAATTTTGAAAGGGATAGATAAGATAGAAGTAGGAAAGTTGTTTCCATTGGTAGGTAAGACTAGAACTAGGGGACATTGCCTCAAGATTCAGGGGAGAAGATTTAGGACGGAGATAAGGAGGAACTGTTTTTCCCAGAAAGTGGTGAATCTGTGGAATTCTCTGCCCAGGGAAGCAGTTGAGGCTTCTTCACTAAATTTATTTAAGATGCAGTTAGATAAGTTTTTACATAGTAAGGGGATTAAGGGTTATGGGGAAAAGGCAGGTAGATGGAGCTGAGTTTACGGACGGATCAGCCATGATCTTATTGAATGGTGGGGCAGGCTCGATGGGCCGGATGGACTACTCCTGCTCCTATTTCTTACGTTCTTATGTATACTGTTGAATGGGATGATCTAGAAGAAAGAAGCTATAATGAGCAGATCTCTGGCGTTGAGTCTGTCTCTGTGACTCAGAAGGGAAGAGGAAGAAGAGAAGTGACGTTGTGATGGGGATTGCATAGTTAGAGGAGCACACAGGAGATTCTGTGGACATGAAGGAGGTGTCCATGGTATTTTGCCTCCCAGGTGCCAGGGTTGGGGATGTCTTGGATCAGGTCCACAGCATTCTAAAGGGGAAGGATGTGCCAACAGAACTCAATGACATATTGCTACCAATGACATCGGTAGGAAATGGGAGAAGGTCCTGAAAAGAGAGTTCAGTAGAAAGCTGAAAATCAAGACTTCCAGGGTAGTAATCTCTCGATTGCTGCCTGTGCCATGTGGCAGTGAGGATAAAAATAGGATGAGATGGCAGATGAATGCATGGCTGAGGAAATGGTGTCTGGGGCAGGGATTCAATTGTCTGGATCGTTGGGATCTCTTCTGGGGAAGGTATGACCTGTACAAAAGGAACGGATTACATCTGAGCCCAAAGAGGGCCAATATCCTTGTGTGTATGTTTGGTAGAGCAGTTAGGAAAGTTTAAAACTAATTTGGCAGGGTGATGGAAACTAGAGTGCTAGGTCTGAGGATGAGGCAGGTGGTATACAAATAGATGCAGTGTGTAGTGAGACCGAAATGAAGGACAGTGAGTGAAGTGTAACATGGGGGCAAAATTGAAAATGGTGATGAATTCAGATTGAATGCACACCGTATACAGAATGAGGTAAATGTTGTTGTAAACCAATTAGAGACTGGCAGATACAATGTTGAGGGTATTACTGAGTCACGATGAAAGAAAGTCCTAGTCAGAAGCTTAACACCCAATCATCCAAGCTTACACCTTGTATTGAAAGGACAGACAAGTAGGCAGAACGGGTTGGGTGGCTCTGTTGGTAAAAAATGAAAACAAATCCTTCGAAGGAGGTGACATAGGATTGGAAGATGTAGATTTAAGAAACTGCAAGGTTCAAAAACCCCTGATGGGAGTTATAAACAGGCCTCCAAACAGTGGCAAAGGTGTGGGCTACAAATTACAATGGGAGACAGAAAAGTCAAGTAAAAAAGGGCAATGTTGTACCAATCAAAGGGGATTTCAATATGCAGGTAAATTGGGAAAATCTGGTTGATGCTGGATCCCAAGAGAGAAAATTTGTACAATGCCTACAAGGTGGCTTTTTAGAGCAGCTTGAGGGTGATCCCACTAGAGGAACAGTAATTCTGAATTGGGTGCTGTGCAATGAACCAAATTTGATAGGGAGCTTAAGGAAAAGGAATCGTTAGAAAACAGTGATCATAATCTGATAGATTTCGCCCTGCAGTTTGAGATGGACAAGATAAAGCCAGATATGACAGCATTACAGTGAAGCTAAGGGAATTATAGAGGCATGAGAGAGGAGATGGCCAAAGTTGATTGGAAGGAGGCACTAGTAGGGATGATTGCAAAACTGCATGGCTGGGGCTGCAACTCAGAAGGTGCAAGCTAGATTCATCCTAAAGATGAAGAAGTATTCTAAAGTGAGGATGAGGCAACCGTGGCTGACAAGGGAAGTCAAAGGCAGTATAAAAGCAAAGGAGAGGGCATGCAATAAATATAAAAAAGTAGTAGTAAGTTATAGGATTGGAAACCTTTAAAATCCAACAGAAGGTAACTAAAAGACCATAAAGAGAAAAAAGATGAAATATGAAGATAGAAAGTCATTCCTGCCTGTGGCCATCAAACTTTACAACTCCTCCCTTGGAGGGTCAAACACCCTGAGACAATAGTTTGGTCCTGGAGTTATTTCCTGGCATAATTTACATATTACTATTTAATTATTTATGGTTTTATTACTATTTAATTATTTATGGTGCAACTGTAATGAAAACCAATTTCCCCCAGGATCAATAAAGTATGACTATGACTATGACTATACTAAGTTAAGCTAGCCAATAATATAAGAGGATATCAAAAGTTTTTTAAAAAATATATAAAAAGAGAGGTGAAAGTGGATATTGGAAGAGGGGAAAATGATGTTAGAGAGGTAGTAATGGCAGACTAACTTAATAAATATTTACTGACATTAGAGAAGATCCAGAGGAGGTTCATGAGAATGTATCTGGGAATGAAAGGGTTAATGTATGAGGAGTGTTTGATGGCACTGGTCCTGTATTCGATGAATCCTGGAAGAAAGTGGGGAGAATCTCATTGAAACCTATTGATATTGGAAGTCTGGAGGATGTTTCCTATGTTGGGTGAGTCTAGGATCAAAGGGCACAGCCGCAGGCTAGATGGCCATCCATTTAGAATAGAGTTGAGGAGGAATTTATTTAGCCAGAGGGTAGTGACTCTGTGGAATTAATTGCCACAGGTAGCTGTGGAGGCCAAGTCACTGAGTATATTTAAAGTGGAGGTTGATAGGTCCTTGATAAGTCAGGGCATCAAAGGTTACAGGGAGAAGGCAGGAGAATAGCGTTGAGGGAGATAATAAGTCAGCCATGATAGAATAATGGAGCAAACTTGAAAGGGGCAAATGGTTTAATTCTGCTCCTAAAATGTCTTATGATCTTACATCAGAACTGATACCATGCTGCTACCTACTTTGTAATACAAATGACACTTGGGCAAGGAGGCCTGCGGGTGAGGATGTGACTAAAAGGTTCAGGATAGGTGTGTGTCACCTCCAGTACCCTGGTGAGGTTATGGGTGTACACACTCACCCATTCACATTCATTGTGAGTAAATAGTCCTCTAATAGTGACCAATTTAATGCCCAGTGCACATCACTGTTTGGTGTCCACGGTCTCCTCACCAGTAAAGTCTACAGAACCTGGTATTCCTTGGCAGCTTCCTATCAAAATACCAACCAATACTGATGTGGAAGCATTAGAGAAGGTGCAGAGGAGATTTACCAGGATCCTGCTTGGATTAGAGAGCATGTCTTATAAAGATAGATTGAGTAATTTAGGGCCTTTCTTTTTGAGGAGAAAGAAGATGAGAGGTGACTTGATAGAGCTGTACAAGAGGATGAGGCATCGATTGATTGAATAGCTAGAGGCTGCTTCCCAGAGTAGAAATAGCTAATCCAAGGGGGTATATCTTGAAAGTGATTAGAGGAAAGTATAGGAGCGTTGTCAGTGGTAATTTATTTATTTATTTTTTGCAGAGCGTTGGGCACATGGAATGTCCTGCCAGAGATGGTGGTAGAGACAGATTCATTAGGGACACTAAAGAGACTCTTAGATATGCATAGGGATGATAGAAAACTGAAGGACTATGTGGGAGCGAAAGGTTAGATTGATCTTAAAGTATGTTAAAAGGTCTGGGAAGCAGAAATGGCTGAAGGGCCTGTACTGTGTTGCAACGTTCAATAAGGCATAAGTCTGCTTAAATAGTGAGATCAAACAGAATCAGATGCTTGCAGGTTAGCACTATAGGTCCCACTACAAGCAATTAGATAAAAATTAGACATAACTTTACATTTGCAGGTGCAATGTCCAGATTTAAATAAATGAAGTAACGTAACAAGTTCCTCACCTCTAAAGTAAATTTGGTAGATAGGTTGGGTAAATGAACGTGGATCCATTTTATCCTGAGGTCTCAGATCATTTTTAGAAGAAATTATGCTGACTTTACAGTACAGAAACTGGTCGACCAGCCGTTATGCTCTGTGCCAGAACTATGAAGAAGGGATAGAGTCAATGTTTTAGCTTTGCTACCTTCCATCAGGTGGATGGTTCCGTTGAATAGTTATCGTCCTGAAACACTTAGGCCAGTTCTCTTTCCACAGATACTTTCTGACCCATTGAGCATTTTCTATCTACATTTATAATTTCACTTCACTTGGCTTTGTTTGGTAATGTTCCTGTGAAGTATGTTGGGATATGTTGCTATATTAAAGGTGTTACATAAATACAGTTTGTTGTTGCTGGATCTAGGCTACTTTGAGATATCCTATAGTTTTGCTAAAGGAACCCAAGAAATTAGGAGGCGAAGTAGGTCACCTGACCCCTCAAGCCAGTGCTTCAAGTGTGCCAGCATGATCATGGCTGATCAATGCTGGACTCAACTCGTCTCCTTGGAATTGGAATTGGTTCATTGTTGTCACACGTACTGAGGTACGCTGAGAAGTTTTTACCTGCATGCCATCCAGACAGATCATCAGTGCATCCAGGTAGAAAAAGAGAAAACTGAATGCAGAATATTGTAGTGTTTCATTTTCAGAGAAAGTGCAGGACAGGCAGACAATAAAGTGCAAAGGCAATGACAAGGTAGATTGGGGAATCAAGAATTCATCAAGAATCAAGAATGCATAAGACAGCAGTCTTATCTATCTCCATTTGAAATATTTCTAATGACCTAGCCTCAACAAACCTTTGGGGCAGAGAAATCTATAGATCCTGTAAAAAGAAGATTTTATGCACCTCCATTTCAAATGCCCACTCCTCATCTTCTACCTGAGTCTCCTTGTGCAAGATTTGCATGCTTGTCATCTGCAACTTTTTCTTTTAATCCTCAAAGTTCCATTCTAGTAGAAAGTTTGGCAGAGCTTCCACTCTTGATGCCATGAATCATGTTTGTTTGTTTGTTTGTTACGTCCGTGTCATATGACATAGCCGATCATGGTCTTTCTGTGACCATGATTGTTCTTGGCAAATTTTTCTGCAGAAGTGATTGCCATTGCCTTCTTCCAGGCAGTGTCTTTACAAGACAGGTTATCCCAGCTATTATGAATACTCTTTAGAGATTGTCTGCCTGGTGTCAGTCATCGCAAAACTGGAACTTGTGATATGCACCAGCTGCTCATATGTCCATCCACTACCTGCTCCTTCATATTACCCTGAATAGGTGGGGGGAGGGGTGGTTAAGCAAGTGCTACACCTTGTCCAAGGGTGACCTGCAGGCTAGCTGATGGAAAGAGTGCCTTATGCCTCCTTTGGTAGAGAAATATCTCCACCCTATGACCCAAACACAATAGGGTTTGACCTAAAAGAAATAGGCTTGAGATTGCTATGTTTTGCAAAATAAACCAGGGCTATAGAAGTTGAATACACAGATCGGCAAAATATAAATAGGGATCTACTTTCCTTCACAATCAAAAGTCCCATGCAAAGTGCCATTCTCTGTCAGACAATGGTTGACCTGCTGTGCTTTTCCAGCATTTAATGTTTGTATTTCAGATTCCCATCATTCACGGTTTCACTTTTTATCTCAAATGTCACAAAGGAACAATAGGCAAGGACTTCCTGCCCAGTTTCACTTGACTTTCCCAATACAGAAACTAACCATAGCAGGAAATTTTTGTCTGCAACTACCTGTTACAATGTGTTACCTTCCCAGTGCAATAGAAAAAAATCTGAAGAATTGACCTGATTGAGATTGAATGGTTTAACACATCAGAATCCCATGTTTGAAGAGATTTCAATACTCCCTTAATAACAGCAAGTACTTGCACAGGCATCGCAGTACACTCAAAATTGCTATGTAACTACATAAACTACCCTTGGAAAATTTTCCCAAAGATGGCTTTACAAAGAAATAATGCTGTGAGCTATATAATAAAACTATTCAGTAGTTAACTCAATATCACACAACCAGATCTTTGTAAAATTCGCATTCTTTTCTTGTGTGCTTCCCTTGCTTCACTGAGTATATAGAGACCTTGAAATTAATTATATGCCAGTCGATTCTTCACCTTCCCAAGAGTTACATACAAACAATAACCAAAGGAAATATCTGTCTGAAAATTAAATCTCCTTTTGAAGTAGATGCTTCAGAATCATACTTCAGAATGCCCTTGAACAGAAAATCTTACAAATAGTAGCGGATACAGCCCAGTTCATCGCGGGTAAAGCCCTTCCTACCATTGAGTATATCTACACGGAGAGTTGTCGAAGAAAAACAGCATCCGTCATCAAGGAATGCTACCACCCAGGACATGCTCTCTTCTCACTGTTGCCATCGGAAAGAAAGTACAGGAGCCTCAGGACTCACAGCACCAGGTTCAGGAACAATTACAACCAGGCTATATTGTTATATTTATTCTTGGTTGGTGCAACTGTAACGAAATCCGATTTCCCTCGGGATCAATAAAGAATGACTATGACTATGACTATGACTACTATTGGACCAGAGGGGATAGCTTCACTAGCCCCATCACTGAATTGTTCCCACAACCTATGGACTCGCTTTCAAGGACGCTTTATCTCATGTTCTCAATATTTATTGCTTATTTACTTATTATTATTATTAGTATTAATTTATTTATTTTTGTTGTATTTTGCACAGTGGTTGAATGTCCAGTTGGTGCAGTCTTTCATTGGTTCCATTACGGTTCTTATTTTATTATGGATTCATTGAGAATGCCCGCATGGTGACAGACATGAACTTTGATGATAAACTTACTTTGAACTTTGGAGAATGGTTTTGAAAGAGTACTGTATTCAGTTGTAGGAAGAACCTTTTTAAACACGATCTGTAGGATTTCAGACCTACTTGGTCTTGATGCTACTGACAAGATTTAAATAGCAAACATCAGATTAAAACCTTCATGCTCAGTATAGAAACTGCTACGGATTTTATGAGTCAGTAGCAAATTTCACAGATTCTCTATCAACAGTGCTATGGATTAAAAGTATTTCTAGAGTGCATCTCATGTCCATAAGACCATAAGAGATTGATAGATAGGAGCAAAATTAGGCCAATCAAGTCTACTCTGCCATTCCATCATTGCTGATTTATTATTCTCCTGCTGTGTGAAATCAGGTTTGTGGGTTCGGTGAGTGAGAACAGAAGTGATTCACTACCAGTAAGTTGCTTGAGTATTTATTTGCAAGACAAGGCAGACACTAAACACTCAGTAAACTCTAACAAATGCTTATCAAAACTAACCACCCAAAGTGGCAATACAAAACAAACACTAAGCATGCACACAGTGGCAAATACTTATCTGGAGTGTGCACCTGGGCCCTCTGTACGGCAGCACTCCTCCACTGTTTCTTGTTTCCATGGCACCCTTGACTACCTGTTCCATAGCGATCCAGAAAGCAAAAAAGGGTCACACGGTTACCACACTCCAGGTTTAAACTCTACCGACGCCATGATGTCACCAGCTAAAGTGAAGGTATCGAAAGGGCTGCAATGCTCCTTACACAGGCCAGTCTACACATCCCACAGAGAAGTGTCTTTCAATGAGCAGGTAAATTAGACATTGCAACACCCTCTCAGCCACATTCCAGCCAAGTCAAGTCAAGTTTATTGTCATTTAACTATATACATGCATACTGTCAAACTATGCAATATTTTCCTGGACCAGGGTATAAAGCATGTAATACACATATAACACTCTATAATTCAGGAAAGTAAGGATAAAATCTATAGTGTGGCTTCATCTTTACAGTAGAGGCACATCCCATTCCCATTCTGATATGCCTATCCACTCCTCTACTGTCAAGATGAAGCCACACTCAGGTTGGAGGAACAACATCTTATATTCTGTCTGGGTAGCCTCCAACCTGATGGCATGAACATTGACTTCTCTAACTCCGGTTAAAACCCCACCTCCCCCTCATACCCCATCCGTTATTTATTTATTATATATATATTATTTATTTATTATATATATATTCTTTATTTCTCTCTCCTTTTTCTCCCTCTGTCCCTCTCACTATACTCCTTGCCCATCCTCTGGGCTTTTCCCCCCTCCCCCTTTCTTTCTCCCTAGGCCTCCCATCCCATGATCCACTCGTATCCCTTTTGCCAATCAACAGTCCAGCTCTTGGATCCATCCCTCCCTCTCCTGTCTTCTCCTATCATTTTGATCTCCCCCTCCCCCTCTCACTTTCAAATCTCTTACTAGCTCTTCTTTCAGTTAGTCCTGACGAAGGGTCTCGGCCCAAAACGTCGACTAGAGATGCTGCCTGGCCTGCTGCGTTCACTAGCAACTTTGATGTGTGTTGCTTGAAATTCCAGCATCTGCAGATTTCCTCGTGTTTGCATTCTTGTTTTTATGCCTGATGGTAGAGAGTCAAAGAGGGTGCTGGATGGATGGGTGGAACCCTTGATAATACGAAGGACCCTGCGTACAGAATGTTCCTGATAAATATCCCCATTGGATGGTAGGAAGACCTCTGTGATCCTCTCAGCCATTCTCACAGTCCTTTGCAGGGAATTCTGGTCCAGTGCTCGACTGTTCCCATACCAGATGGAGATGCAGCTCTCAATAGTGTTCCTGTAAAATTTAGTTTCAGCCCTGTAACCATTGATACCTTTACTAATCAGAAACCTATCAACCTCTGTTATAAGTATACCCAATGAGTTGGCCTTCACAGTAGTCTGTGGTAATGAATTCCACAGATTTATCACACTCTGGCTAAAAAAATTCCTCCTTACCTCTTTTCAAAAGAAATATTCTTTTATTCTGAGGTTGTGCCCTCTGGTCCTAGATTGTCTCATGATTGCAACAGCCTCTCTGTCCCTTTCGCAAAATCTCAAAACATTCTGTAGACAATCTTGAAGTGCAGTCATTGTTGCAGTGTAGGAAATGCAGTAGCCAGTTTGTGTCTATCAAGCTCCCACAAAACAGTTATGTGAATAATAGTCAGATTATCAGCTTTAGTAATATTGATTGAGGATTTTTATTAGATTAAAAAACTAATGACAACACTATTGTACTTCTTTGAAATAGTGCCATAGACTCTTTCATGCTCATCTACCCTTTATTGCCTCAGTGCTCCTTCTGCATTGCCCTAAAATGGCATCCTGGAGATTTGCATCTGGAATGGGAGCTGAACTCGGAATCTACTAACTGGTGAGCATAATAGGTGTGATCACTATTCCAGATTTCGCAAAATGATTCCTAATTCCCTGCTTCTGTCAAGTTAAGGTGGGTGAACCCATTCTAATAGGTAAAATCTTCTCATTCTTTGACCAAGCTATTTCAGTCACACCATTCAAAGTTCAAAGTAAATCTATTATCAAAGCACATATATGTCACCATATACTACAATGAGATTCATTTTCCTGCAGGCATTCACAGTAGAACAAAGAAATACAATAGAATCAATGAAAGACTGTACACAAAGATTGACAAACAACCAATGTGCAAAAGAAAACAAAGTGTGCATGTGCAAAAAAAGATAATAATAATAATAAATATATAAAACTGAGAACATGAGTTGTATTCGATCTGCCATGGCTCCATTCACTTCTTCCATTCCTTACCCCTGGATTATGTCTTCTTGACTTCACTTCTTTAGCTTTACTCTGCTACTCTCCAGAATTTTCTTTTAAGAAACCCCACTTTGTTTAGAAATCCACATTTTATGCCCTCTCTTTTTTTTCTTGGTCCAGCTCTGGGAACTCACTATTTTCCAGAAATAGACTTTCAAGATTCCTCCTTTCATCTTTTAGGCTTCACAACAACCACATGTGCAGTATGCTGAGTTCCTCCTGCATTTTTTTTGTGTTTTACAGATGTACATTCTTTCAACCGTGCATCTCCATCTCTTGTTCTTCCGTAATATGAATGCAGGTCGCTTCACGTTCACATTCCCCCCTCTCCTCCACTGCACAGTTTCTCTTTCAATTCCCAAGCTTTCACAAAATATCCTGGCTTTATTTCTTTCACTCTGTTTCTTAATCTAGTTGAGAGTAAATCAGTTTTTTTTTGTTGTTGAGCTCCTTCTGTGCTGAAATCATCAATAGCGTAATGCCCGGACTTGGTTGATTGACCACAACACATAGGAGCAGAATTAGTCCATTTGACCAGTTGGGTCTGCTCCACCATGGTTGATATATTTTCCCTCTCAATCCCATTTACCTGTCTTGTCTCTGTAACTATGATGCCTTTACTAATCAAGGACCTATTAACCTCCACTTTAAATGTACCCAATGACTTGGTCTCTGTAGCAATGAATACTACAGATTCACCATCCTCCAGCTAAAGAAATGTCTCCTCATTTCCATTCTAAAGGGATGTTCCTTCTATTCTGAAGTTGTGCCCTCTGGTCCTAAACTCTCCCATTACTGGAAACATCTTCTCTACATCCACTCTTTCTAGGACTTCCAACATTCAGTTCGTATCAATGAATTCCCACCTTATTCTTCTAAACTCCAGTGAATACAAGCCATCAGCCAATAGATGCTATACACACATTCATCATCATCATTATGTGCCGTGACATATGATGTGGGTGACCATGGTCTTCCATCTATCTCTATCCATTATCATGATTGTCCTTGGCAATTTCTTTCTCCAGACCATTTGTCTTCTTCTGTCATTGTCTTTACAAGACAGGCGACGGCCAGCCACTATCAACACTCCTCAGAGACTGTATGCCTGGTGTCAGTGGTCGCATAACCAGAACTTATGATATGCTCCCGCTGCTCATCCACTATCTGCTCCCATGGCTTCATGTGACCCTGCTCCGGTGGTGGGGGGGTGCTAAGCTGGTGCTACACCTTGCCCAAGGGTTACCTGCAGACTAGTGGAGGAAATTAGTGTCTAAAATCTTCTTTGGTAGAGATGTATCTCCAACCTGACACCCAATTCATACATTAACCTTTTCATTCCTGGGATCATTCTGCAAACCTCCTCCAGATCTTCTCCAATGCCAGCATACCCTTTCTTATATATGGAGCCCAAAACTGCTCATAATACTCCTAATATAGTCCGACCAAATGTTTTGGATTGAGTGTATTCTGGATTGGTCAGGAATAGCCAAAGCAAATAAAATATTCATTGAATGGAGGGTAAACTAAGTCACTGATGGTATTTAGTCACTATACAATATCTGCCCATCAGAAGCCAATGATGCATTTCATATTTAGCCATAGAAGGGAACTCTAACCGCTTGAATGCAGTAATACAAAAATCTGACATGTACAACCACCAGTAGATGAGGGCTGAGGATTCAATAATGAGGTAACGTGGGAAACTTGCTCCTTAAGACTTCTCATTGATGTCGTACCTAATAATCTATGTTGTATATATACAGTACCAGCACTTTCAGAATAATCTAAGTTCTACTGTCATGTACATTACAGATGGTGTCCATTGACCTCCTGATAAATCCTGAGACTTTTTATAAATGTCTCTAATATACAGAGGTACCTTAAAATCTATAAAACTGCTTGTAAATAATGTTGGAGAACTATAACTTTAGCGTTCAAGTAAGTCACTGAAATCATTAAAATAAAGTAAATCAAACCATTTTCTCTCCCTGGTCTGGAATCTTCTTTCAAATAAACAGGTCTAAACCACACAACAACAAAAAATCTCACTAGTGGGGATTTTGAAGGAGATTTCCCCATGTAACCCCACTGGACTCCATTTGGATTAGAATAAAGTAAAGAGTAAGCTAGCACCTATCACCATGGACATCCCAGATCAATAGCAAGTCAATATAAGTCCAGGAATGTAATATTTGGGAGTAGGTTAATGCTGGCAATTCCCTTTGAAGGCAGCTGCCAGAGCCAGCCTGTTTCAAGTTAATAACTGTATGAATTCTGAGGAAGTTAAATCTACAAAGCCATTGTTTTCTACAGTGAAGACCTTACAAAAAAGGTGACCAGTCCTTAAGTACAAGATCTCAATCATCAGATTTAGATTTAGGGAGTGTTAATTAAACCCATGGGTTTCCTTCAGTTTACTGTGGGAACTTAAGAACACAGCCATTCTTCTGACAATCAAAATTTCCACAGAAGCGACTTAGAGTTGTCAGTTCAGCTATGGGAAGAGGAAGGAGGTGACCTATATTGTTACTAGTACAATTCCTCATAGCTTTCGATCCCAAAGAAACCCCTATTCATGGCATGTCATTATTATTCTTTGTGACCTGCTGCAGCTGTGTGTGACTTTGGGAATAATAACCTCCTGGAAACTAATAGGGAAACCATTTGTACTTCTGAGTGAAAATGCATAAGAGCAGTGATGGTTAAGTCAATAGATTGTGAAGAATTTGCCGTGTGATTCAGGATTCATGATTCAAGATTCAAATTGGCATTGTCCCCAGGATGTACCAAACACCGAATACTAGGTCTTGAATTCCTTCTGCCTGCATGGTTCTCTGACTTTGAAACCCGCCAACAAATCCCTGCCCCTGGGTGCATCAGCCCTCATCCATGCTGACCTGCTGGTCTGACATTCGATATCTGACCACAGGTGTCCAACATCTGCGTCGCTGGCCTTCGAACACAAAGAAGAAGGGATAGACTCCGGCCTGTCCTCTAATTCCCTCACATTTCTGTCCCTAAATCCTAACTTGAAACCTTACACCACTCTCTGTCCCAAAGCTATCTAAAAAAATCTAAAAAGCAACTAAATCTGAGCCATGTGTGATACAAAAATGACAGGAATCCAGAACTGTTTTACATTTCAATGCCAAGCAACATGTGGAATCAGTGCAAGTCTATCCAGTGATCGAAGATTAGTGCATTTTCTTCTTGTGTTCTTTCCCCCCAAAGTGAACTGCCTGATTTTTTGTTCCAGTATATCGCCAGTAAGCAACTGCTTGCTGTGTGTAAAGAGCACCAGCTCCAAACTCCCAGTTAGACCTTCTAACTGTTCTTCTTTCCCCTCCCCCCACCTTTTTATTTTGGTGTCTTTTGCCTTCCTTTCCAGTCCTGAAGATGGGTTGACTGTGTATCCATTTCCATAGATGCTGCCTGACCTGTTGAGTTTCTTCCAGCATTCTGTGTGTGTTGCTCCGGATTTCCAGCATCTGTAGAAACTCGTGTTTATGATTTGAAGCATCTTTTGTGTATCCTAAGAACCTCTCACTATTCTTCCCTAACTCCTGAACTTCGAAAACAATATTATGCAGACAATAGTAACACACAAGAGATTTGCAGGTTAACGTGCTGCTTTAGAGTGATGTGCAGGCGTTGCTTTAAAATTCCCCAGTGCATGCAAAATAAAAACCACAAAATATCTCTTTTTAAAAAGTCATACAATATGTGTTAATGCTGGTGCAGAAATAATCATTTCTGGTTTGAGGGTTCTTTAACCTTTCATTGTAGAGTAAGAGTTCGTGAATTCAGCAATAGTGGAGGGAAGGGAACCCTAAAAGGAAACAGCTATACTGTTAGAAAGAAAACAGGTCTCTATTTGAAAAGATAATGGATAGCAAATTGTTCTCCAGTTTCACAACCGGAGATTCAGTCAGAAGTATTTTATTCAATCGAGAACTCCATTGTAAGGTGTCAGTAAAAGTCTGCACTGACATAGCAGTCTGGCTTCCTGAGGGGACAGGTTTCAACACATTTAGCCAAGCCATCAGGGGAGATGGGATGGGAAGGAGAGTGGAATTATCCTGGAGAAGAAGCTGCTGCTACCCAGATCAAACAAAGATTGGTATTAACAGCATCAACATCGATGTCTCCAGGCTGGACCAGGCAGCTGCATCAGGGAGAAGAGGTTTAAGGAAGGGGAAAAAAGACTTGTATGTACTGAATGTGGTGCTTTTCGTGACTCTGAAAGATTTCAAAGCTCTTTAAAGTACAGCCATTGTTATAAAGTTGGCAGCACAGCAACTGATTTAAAAGACCATAAGACATAGCAGCAGAATTAGGCTATTCAACGCATTTGAATCTGCTCTGCCATTCAATTGTTAGCCCGCTCAACCCCACTCTCCTGTCTTTTTCCTGTAGCCTTTGATATCCTTATTAATCAAGAACATATCAACCTCCACTTTAAATATATCCAATAACTTAGCCCCCACCATCGTCTGTGGTAATGAATTCCACACTTTCACCACCTTCTGACTCCAGAGATTCCTTCTCTTCTGTGTTCTAAAGGGATATCCTTGTACTCTGAGGCTGTACCCTCTGGTCCAGGGCTCTCCCACGAAAGGAAACATCCTCTCAACATCCTCTCTATCTGGACCTTTCAGTTTCAATGAGATTCTCCTTCAGTCTTCAAAACTCTAGCGAGTGCAGGGCCAGAGCCATCAAACACTCTTCAAATGTTAACCCTTTCATTCCTGGGATCATTGTTGAGAACCTTTCCAATACCAGCACATCTCTTCTTAGATAAGAGGCCCAAAACTGCTCACAATACTCCAAATATTGGAATATCTCACAAATGGTAATTTGATAATGACTAGATCATCTACTTTAGTGATGCTTGTAGAGTATCTTGAGAGTATTGCTTGCAGAGTCTCCTGAACTGGTCTCTGGAGCTGAGTACCCCATCACTCACTTGGACAAGTAAACAATATAGTCAATCTTCAACTGAACTGCAAGCGAAATATAAACAAGATTGCAAGAGTTAACTGTATGAAGTTGTTTCTTGAGGTAGTAGCAATTCATCAACCCAAAAGTTAGCCTTTTATGAGAAGCACATCACACTCTTCTTGATTAAAAAAGAAGGCATGAACAGTGCTGAATAAGCTGAAAAACTATTCCAATTAAAGACTTATATGCACTGATAGGTTAGCATAGGCTGAATGTAAACTTGCATGTTTAATATATATTAAAGCAACATCTATATAACAATAAAACATATAGAAGTATAGAGAACAGGAGGTTGTTCAGCCCATTGGAGCTGCTCCACCATTTAACATGATCATGGTAGCTTATTCACTCTGGCACCTCTTCTCCCTTCTCCTCATATCCTTTAATACTTAGAAATATATTTACCTTCTTTTAAAACTATTTGTTTATCCATATTTAAATAAATATTTTAAAATCTAAATTAATAAAATTTTAAATAAACAAATTTGAATAAATAAATATTTATTTATCCACTCCCTTCTGTGGTATTAAATTTGACTGGGTCGCCATCAATTCTCAACCTATCTCACCCTTTTGTCCCCAATTATATCTACTTTAATTTTGCAGATGAACTTCTGAGCAAGACCTTCTGGATGTCTAAATGCATTTCCAATGTTTCTCCCTTTTTTATTCTATGAGTTATATCCTCCAAAACAGAAACTCCACTGAATTCATTAAGCATAATTTTCTTTACTGAATTCAATGACCTTGATCCAACCTTGATGAAGAACCTCAGCCCAAAATATTGACTGTGTATTCCCCTCCATAGATGTGGTCAGAACTACTGAGTTCCTCCATTACTGTTTTATGTTGCTCAATATTTCTAGCATCTGTACAATCTTTTGTGTTTAGGCTCGATGCTAATAATGTGCTCCAAGCATCCCACTAATGTGGCTGTTATAATAGATTCTGGCATTTTTCCCACCAGTGATACTAGCCTTTTTAGTCTGCAATTCCATGTTTTGCCCCTTCCTGTTTTTTTCATGAATAGGATGGTTAAACTTAACGATCTCTAACATGTAGGAAATGGTTTCTGATGGACATCTGCTATAATTACTGGCAACATGATTGCCCTATCACCTTCGTCCACAGTGCATTTAATTTCTCCCAGTGTTCTGGAGCAGATGCATAACAGTACTGCTTGGGAGACCACTTCGCCAAGCACTTATTCTCCGTCTGGCAGAAAAAGCAGGATCTCCCAGTGTCGACCCATTTTAGTTCCACTTCCCATTCCTATTCCGATATGTCTATCCGTGGCCTCCTCCACTGTTGTGATGAGGTCACACTTAGGGTGGAGGAACAACACCTTATATTCCATCTGGGTAGCCTCCAACCTGATGGTATCAACATTGATTTCTAGAACTTCCAGTAATACCCCTTGCTTCACCTTCACCATTCCCCATCCCCTTTTCCGTCTTTCACTTTATCACCTTGCCCACTCATCGCCATCCTCCGGTGCATCTCCCCCCTTTTCTTTCTTCTATAGCCTTCTGTCCTCTTCTATCAGACTCCCTCTTCTCCAGCCCTGTATCTCCTTCACCAATCAATTTCCCAGCTCTTTACTTCATCCCTCCCCTTTCAAGTTTCACCTATCTCCTTGTGTTTCTCTCTCCCTTCACCCCACTTTTTGAATCTACTCAGTTTTTTTTCTCCAGTCCTGTCGAAGGGTTTCGGCCTGAAATGTCAATTTTACTCTTTTCCATAGATGCTGCCTGGCCTGCTGAGTTCCACCAACATTTTGTGTGTGTTGCATAGCAGTAGATTGCTTTCATTCACAGGCCTCTACCTTGGACCTATAGGTAAATGCATTGTCCCATTATTATGCAGTATAATTATGCATAATATCGTCACATAATATAGAGGCGGAGCGGAGCAATGCTGGCACTAAATGGCGACTCCTTCGCTTGCATCTTTGGAAACAGCTCTATTTCCATCTTTAGTATTTTTCCCTTTCAGGGTTCATTTGAAGACCCTGACCTGGAGTTAATTGCTGACTTCAATTTTTTGCGGGAATGGGACCCGCTCTTGGGGTTTCATAACTGACCGTTGTTCGGCACGCCAAGGGCTCAGCCTAAGAATCTGGCTCGGATTTGGAAGTCTAGGATCTCGGGTCTCTGGAGACAGGCGAATCGAGGGTCAGTGTCACAGCAGGAGACCCATGTGTCGTTAGGGGAGTCGAAACATCCACGGCTGTGTGCCTGGAGACCCAAGATATTTGAGATCTTCCGCCACAGAGCTGGAAAAAAGTGACGTAACGGATTTTTAAGATCATGAACCAGCGAGTTGTTTGTTACGTCTCCCCACTCGCTGGGAAAATAGAGACACCTTCTTCTCCCTTATTAGGGAGAGAGAGAGTCTGTGGTATGTCGTATACTGGGTGAAATGCAAAGTCTTTGGGGGTAACTGCAAGTCTGTGTCTTTGCTATTGCCTTGCTCACACTTGAGTACTTGGTAGCGGGTGCCGATACTTTTTTTTGTCAGTGGCAGGAGGGGGAGATTGTTGCTTACTGCCGCTTAAACACGGGAAGGAGAGGACCTGGGGGGACTTTGGCGTTCTAACATTTAACTATCATTCATTCTTTGGGGCACTCCTCTGTTTTCGTGGATGGTTGCGAAGAAAAAGCATCTCAGGACATATATTGTATACATTTCCCTAACATTAAATTGTACCTTTGAACCAGAAATCTTTCATTTCTTTTGTATCTCTTTTTCTTACAAATGTGATCCTTCTTCTGTTGGAGCCTGTGATGGAGTTCAGGGGTGTGTTTTCGGACCGATTGTGTGATCTGGCACTTTGCTATCTCCGAGGTTTCAAGCGAAGCATGTGGCCTCGAGGCCAAGAAGCCTGGAGATGGTGTGCAAGCCCATGATCAACACCACTTCTCGCCGATCTTGCCAATTAAAGCGTCGAGGAAGATTGAAATCACCAAGGCGTAAGTGAAAGGTGAGTGGGTGAGCAACGCTGTCTACTGGCCTCTCACTTGATGCTGCTGGAGGAAGACAGATAGATCAATCGATAGATAGATCAATAGATAGACAGATGGATAAACATAGACTGACAAATAAGCAAAGTGCAAAAGAAGACAAATAGCACAAATAAAAAACGTAGTACTGAGAACATGAGCTGTAGAGTCCTCAAAAGTGAGTCTATAGATTGTGGAATCAGTTCAGTGTTGACGTGAGTGAAGTCATCGGGAGCCTGATGATTGAACAGTAATAACTGTTCCTGAACCTGGTGGCATAGGTCCTAAGGCTCCTATTCCTGGCCTTCAATAACGTGTAATTATTTTTCATGAAGGACCAAAGTAGTCAAAAACTTGACTAATGATAGGGTGGAAATGTTTTGGCCCCTGGATTCAGAGAGATCATCTTCCCTGTAATGTCATCGCCATTTATCTTTGGTTGTGGCTTATCTCTTCTCTAACTGAGTAGATATTTGTTTCATTGACATTGTTGCATTTTTGTCTAAAGTTGTCATTTGACCTTATAATACTACAGGGAAAGGTTCTGGTAGTGTCCCCCTTTTGGTGACCTGGCATCCACAATTATAGGATATAGAGATACCATGCAGGTATTCAGTACATCCATTTATTAGAAAGATATAGTCCAATCAACATGCTTAATGACAAATCCACTGCCAACTTGACCTGAGTTATCTCAAAGGTTATTCTATTTAGCCACTGAACATTAAACTTAAAGGCAATCTCCTGCAAAGCATCTACAGGTATGATAAGGCCCCAGGACCTGTGAAGAACTACACTAAATACAGTAATACCAAGAGCAATATTAACATCTATATCTTTATTCATCTATCCTTTCATTTACAGTAAATCAAGGGCTCCTCATTTCATTTGATTAATCTTTGTTTTATGAATCTATTAAAAATATAAAACCTGCTAATTACTGCTGGAAAGAATTTATTACAGCAGACTTCCAGGGAAGGAAGGAGGTAAAAATTTCAGTGGTGCTAGTTTTAAGCTGATTAATATTTTAGAGGGAAGCCTTCTTGCCTGTGAAGAACCTTCCCCACTTAAAGCCCTGAAATTGAGATTCTGATGGTCCTGCCACACACTCCTGGCACTTTCTGCATTCACTTCAAATTTTTTTTAAAAAAATCATTATTCTTTTCCTTTGATCCCAAATAATGACAGCATATTTGATGCTTTAGGTCAATGAATTGTTACTTCTAAAGAAAAGTTCTTGACTGAGATTATACCTTCCATTGGAAATAATTCGGAAAATGTATAGCTCGGGTGGTTGATGGCTGGGTGGAACTCTTCTCCAATCGTTGCAATGTACTTGCAAACCATATGAGGAGACATCATCAGTGCACTGTTAGTTATGGTGTGTCCAAGCATACAGAGGGCATGCCACAATTAATAGCGCACTGACGACATCTCCTCGTATGGTGACAAAACGTTTGCAAGTAAACTGCCAAGATCAGAGAACAACTCAGCTCAACCACTCTACCTCACTTAAATCTCAATGGAGGCTGCCTCCTGACACGTCACATTTTTACACAAGAAAAAACAAATTGCTGGAGGAACTCAACAGGTCAGCCAGCATCTGTGGAGGGAAATAGACGGTCAATGTTTTGAAGTAAGAGAAAATCTGCGGATTCTGGAAATCAGAGCTACACACACAAAATGCTGAAAGAACTCAGCAGGCCAGGCAGCAGCTATGGAAAAAAGTACAGTTGACGTTTCGGACCAAAACCCTTCAGCAGGACTGGAGAGAAAAACCTGAGGAGTAGATTTAAAAGGTGGGGGGAGGGGAGAGAGAACCATCAGGTGACAGGTGAAACCCGGAGGGGGAAGGATGAAGTAAAGAACTGGGAAGTTGATTGGTGAAAGAGACAGGAGACTATGGAAGAAAGAAATAAAGGGGGAAGGAGCACCAGAGGGAGGCGATAGGAGATAAGGTGAGAGAGGGAAAAGGGGATGGGAAATAGAGAAGCGGGGGTGGTTGGGGCATTACTGGAAGTCTGAGAAATTGATATTCATGCCATCAGGTTGGAGCTACCTAAATGGAATATAAGGTGCTGTTCCTCCAACCTAAGTCAATGCTTTGAGTTGAGACCCTTCATCTAAAATGGAAGAGTAGAGAGGAGATATCCAGTATAAAAAGGATGGGGCAAGAGATGAAAAATTATAGGTGGATCCATTCTTTTATGCTTCGTATTCCAGCATCATTGTGTCTCCCTTGTACATCTTCATTTCAGATATTCAGCACCTGTTTAGTCCCATACATCTTTTCATTACCCATGCTTCCAGTTCTTTACTTCCAAAACTCTGTTTGCTTCCAATAGCCCAAGGAAATAAAATAAATGTAATGAATAAAAGAAGTTTCAAATCTTGCTTTCAATCTCTCTGTTCTCAAATCTTCCTGATAAGCTCCTGCACCTCTAAACATCTCCTCATCAGTCCAACTGCTACAAGATTTTCTTTAGCATCACAGGGTCATTTGACAATGAAGAAACCTGTGATATCTTTGGAAGTGTTCAGGCTGGTGACACTCTCCAGTTATTTGTGGGCATGCTACTGTTGGCACCAGAATGTATGGCGACTCTTGCAGGCTGCACCCAGCACATCATTACTGGGAATTAATAGAGATGTGATTAAATGAATATTTGCTCAAAGAGGTAATTACAACCTAGAGAAGGTGGAGGCTGCATTTTTGAATGAGCCTCACCAATGCTTTGACTTTCTTTTTTTATTTATAAGCTGTTTCATACCATTCTTTTTTGATTTATAAGCTGTTTCATACTAAATAGATGACTGTTTGAGTGCATTTTGCTGTAAGTTATTTTACTTATTTATTTATAACATTGTGATACAGCATGGAATGGCTCTTCCAGCCTTTCAAACCATGCTGCCTAGCAGCTCCTGATTTTACCATACCTAGCCCAATCACAGAACAATTTACAATGACTAACTGATTTACCAATCTTTGAATTATGGGAGGAAAACAGAGCACCCAGAGGAAACCCACACTTATCAGTTTGTATAGCTGAAGACATGTTTGCTAAAGGAGCAAGGTCATTTAATTTAAATATAAATGCGTTACATGATTTTGACAAATATTTGTTAGCCTGGCACTCCTTTCGAACATAATGTTCTGTTATTTAAATTCAACAATTCCAATAGATTCAAATGCACACACACAAAATGCTGGAGCAACTCAACAGCCCAGGCAACATCTATGGAAAGGAATAAACAGTCAACATGTAAGGCCAAGAGTTCTAATGAAAGATCTCGGCCCAACATGTCGACCCTTTGTTCCTTTCCATAGATGTTGCCAGACCTTCTGAGTTCCGCCAGCATTCTGTGAGTGCATTACCCTGCGTTTCCAGCATCTGCAAGACAACTTGTGTTTAAGATTGAGATTCAGACTTTTTGTCACATGTACATTGAAACACACAGTGAAATGCATCATTTGCATTAACAACTAGCACGCCCAAGGATGCGTTTAAGGCAGCCCAAAAATGTCCCAACACATTCCAGCACCAACAATATAGCATGCTCACAAATAACAGGAGACTGTCATCAGCCTGAACACTTCCAAATCTTGCTTTCAATCTCTCTGTAATCAATTCTTCCTGATAAGCTCTTGCACCACTAAACATCTCCTCGCTCCATCCTCTCATCAGTCCAATTGCTACAAGAACTTGCACTGATTAATTTTTTTAGTCACTGTAGAACATCTCAAGATGCTTCACAGGATCATTATCCAAGTCACCCACAAATCTGCATTGAAAGGTCCCAACCCAATTTGAGTTTCTATCACAAACGCTGCTGAATTGTTCACGTGTAATAATATCAATATCTGCATCCCAGTTTTATCAGTCGTTGGTCAAAACATTCTCTTTCTTTCACAAAGCTATTATACTCTTTGGTTAACTATGAGTTTCCCTTAAGCATTCAGAGAAGTATTGTCACTGTTCTCTGCAAATATTAATTTATGTTGTTAAGGAATTCCAATGGGAAGAGAAGAGGAAGTTTGTGTGCCAAGTGAACCAGTCAAGTGATGAGAACATCTTTAAAGGGTGAATAAATATAAACAGCAGAGAAGATATTCAGGTTGTGGTTAACAATTATAAACACAAAGTATCACATATAAAATGCTTAAGGCACTCAGCAGGCCAAGCAGCACAAAACCATAAAATATAGGAGCAGAATTAGGCCATTTGGCATATTGAGTCTGCACCACAATTTCATCATCTCCTGCCTGCTCCCCATATTCCTTCACACCATGACCAATCAAGAATCTATTAAACTCTGCTTTAAATATACCCAATGACTTGGCCTCCATAGTTGCCTGTGGCAATGAATTCCACAGATTCACTACTGTTTGGCTAAAGAAATTTCTCCTCATCTCCATTCTAAGAGGATACCCCTCTATTGGGAGGCTGTGTCCTCTGGTGCTAGATTCTCACATCATCTATGGAAAGGAATAAACTGTTGACATTTTGGATATGAAGGGTATCAGTGTGAAGCGTCTCAATCGGAAACGTTGACTCTTTATTCCTTTCCATATTTGCTGTTTGACCTTCTGAGTTCCTCCAGCATTTTGTGTGTGTTTTACTCTGGATTCTGCAAAACCTCTTCTGTTTATAAATACAAACAGATTTTTTTATTCTACTCTATTTTTTAAATTATTTTTTTATGTGTTTCTACAGTAAAACTACAAAAAAAACCAACTAAATGGAGATTTATACAGTGCAAAACAAACAAATCCAATAGGTAATTCATAACAATAAGAAAAAGCACTCAAAAGTTAGTAAATTAGTATCCACCCCAGCCTCCCACTGAAAAAAACCCAGGCCAACCATTTCTGCGTGTAAAAGAAAAAAATTTAATCAGAGCGTTCAACCCCAGAGAGCTGTAAATATATATAGGAAAAAAGAAAGCATAATGCCAACTACCAAAAGTATAATGTAATTCACAGCAAAAAACTGTATAACTTACAAAACATAATGCTGAAAGTAAGGGATTGTAGCATACAAAGAAAAGGATAAACTAACCTTAAAGAAGAGTTATAAATATATTCAAGAAAAGGTCCCCACACCTTATGAAACTTTATGTCTGAATTAAGAAGTGAATAATTAGTCTTTTCGAGGTCTAAACAGGTCATAATATCACTAAGCCATTGAGCGTGAGTGGGTGGGGCAGCATCTTTCCACCTAAGAAGAACCAACCGTCTAGCCAAGAGAGAGGAAAAAGATAATGTTCAACATTTAGTTGGACTCAAGTGCATATTTACTTCACCCAAGGTGCCAAAAAGAGCAACCAGAGGTTAGGTTCTAAATGGCAATTAAGAATATGAAATAGGATTGAAAAAACTTCTCTCCAGAATTTCTCTAGACTAGGACAGGCCAAGTACATATGAATAAGAGAAGCCTCAGTCCCTTTACACTTATCACAGACAGTACTAATGTCAGGGTAAAACCACGATAATTTAGTTTTAGACATATGAACCCTGTGTACAACCTTAAACTGCAAAAGGCAGTGGTGAGCACATAGAGAGGTTGAGTTGACTAACTTAAGAATTGAATTCCAAACCACATCAGATAACGAGATATTTAGGTCTTGTTCCCAGGCAGTTCTAATTTTATCGAAGGGGGCACACCTCAAAATCACTAACTTATCCGAATAGCAGATATTAAACCTTTACCCAATGGATTGATACAAAGAAACAAGTCCAGAACATTTCTGTCAGGCATCTCAGGAAAGTTTGATATCAAAGGGTTAATGAAATGTGTAATTTGAAGATATCTAAAGAAATGAGTATTAGGTAGATTAAACTTTACAGACAGTCGTTGAAAAATTGCAAAACGATTATCTATGAAAAGATCTTCAAAGCGCCTAATAACCTTTCTATACCAATGGTAAAATGTTGAATCCCGCATAGAAGGTAGGAAAAGATGATTGTGTAAAAGAGGGCTAGAGAGAGAAAAACCATGAAGACTATTAAATTTTCCGAACTGAACCCATATTCTTAAAGTATGTCTGATAAGAGGATTAACAATAAGTCTAGGCAAATGACAAGGAAGTGTGGAATCGAGAAGTGCAGAAATTGAAAGATCCTTAGCAGAGTTCAATTCCATTGCCACCCATTTTGGGCAGTCAGTCTTATTATGGAAGAAAGACCAAAAAATAAGACAGCAAATATTGGCTCCCCAATAACATAAACGAAAATTAGGCAAGGCCATTACAAACAGTTTTATTACAAAGTTTGTTCTGTTCCAGTTTACAGGTACCAATTTGGTCAGAAGAGATCAATTTTTGTCATGAGTTCAGATAAAAGATCACATTCCACCTCAGGAAAATTTGGAATTTCAATCTCCCAGTTGTCCTCTGATCTTTTTCATTATTTTTCCTTGATCTAGATTAGCAGTTTTTCACTCACATTTCTTCCTTACTACCAACTCAACTTGCAGGTTGATCTTTGGTGACTCCTGAACTAGGACATCCTTGTCTCAGTATCACTTCACCTCAAAACAGATTGAAATTGGATTCGATGCTATTTGTAGTTACAGACAGACAATCACTGAACAGAAGCAGTAACTCACAATGAGAATTCATTATTTTGATATGACAATATCCAATAAAAATGTAAATGCCATAGATTTATGAAATAGAATAATGCAATGTGGATTGTTAAGATGTACTTTTACACCTTTTATTCTGATCGTGTTGGATAGATTCACATGTCAACATCCATTGGAAATGAAACTCATTATCCAAGGACTCTGATTCCCCCAAAAAATTAATCATGCCATCAGCAACTTTCAACATCAACCATGGTTAACTTCCTTGGTAAGTTACTGCTTCATATATACACAAGAAAATCAGAGTGAAATAAATTAGAATCTGATAAGTAACCAAGTGATGAAAATAACCAGGGTGATGGAGATAAATTCCTAGGTATAAAATATGGATTGGATCGAGACCAGTTTTATGTATGGTTGACATTCCTCTCCACGCCTTATGGCACATCAGGCAGCAACCTTGCCATTTCTATAGCATTTATCTGTTTTTTTATGAGGCCAAATTACTAGTGTGACAAGAATACACATAGATTAAGATGTTAGCTGCCCTGTACTGGCACCAGTGGGATCAGCAGTTGGTCTGCCACCTATCTTCAGGAGAGAGAGAGATAAGGAAAACAATGGAGCAGCATTTGGAGATGTTAATGAAGGAAGGAGAGCTTTCAAGAGCGGCTCCCCCTTTGAACCCTGAACTGTTTGAAGTGATGGACATGCGATACCCCAGCAGGGGGATAAAAAGGGACAGGTTCGCTAAGGCAGGACACACACGACACCCGAGGTAACGAGACCCTGGAAGCGGTGCGTCTCTCACAAGTCGGTGGGAAGTTTTGGACGGCTGGTCGCAGGATCAAGCCATAGACGCACAGGGTGGAAAGGCACGATCGGCGGGAACCTGGTGTGTGTCCACCCTTGCCTGGGTGCCGGGTTCACCGCAGGGAAACGATCGTATCTGGAAACGGAGGGGGTCACGGTCGGTGACCGCAGATGACATCACAAAGGACTCGCCCGAAAGCTGACTGCGAAGGTCTGTGTGGCAGCCTTGAATATTCATTCGTTTTGCTCTCTCTCTCCTTCCCCCCACTGTCCATCTCTCACGGCAGCGATTACTGCGAACTGAACTGAACTAAATTGAACTGAACTTTGCGTCACTTGGAAACTGGTCATTTACCCCTAGACAACGATAGAGCTTGATTTATCCCTTTATCTTAATTCTGTGTACATGTGTGTTTATCATTGCTGAACTGTTGCATTCATTATCCTTTTGATTAGAGTACTGTGTTGCTTGTTTCTTTAATAAAACTTTCTTAGTTCTAGTAATCCAGACTCCAACTGGGTGATCCATTTCTGCTGGTTTGGCAACCCAGTTACGGGGTACGTAACACTAGTTCAATGCTTAACCCGACATGGACGGAGAGTGTGCACGGAGCCTGTCAGATTTGAACCCGCGACCACTTGCCTCGAAGTTTGGTGCAAATGCCACTACACCACTGTCAGCAGATTTATGTATAAATATATTAAAAATGGGCCTATCTTGTTATGTGTTGATGAAAATGATAATGGTTGCATAGATTTGTAATAGACATCCAACTCCAATATATCTGGCTTCCTGGAGGTGGCTCTTGCCTTTGTCTTCTGTAACAGGTCAATATTTTGCAATAATGTCTGAGACATGTTCCATGGTGGGCGAGCAAGAATGACATTATTAAATTCAAAAGACAAACTCAAAGGCACATGATCAGATATAGCAATAGCGTCATATTCACAATTTTTAACACTAGGCAAGAAGCGGGGATCGATTATAATATAATCGATCCTCAAATATTTTTTATAAACATGTGAGAAGAAAGAATATTCTCTGTTATTGAGATGGAGATACCTCCACAAATCAATCAAAAAGGAATTAATAAATGACGCAGAATGATTTGGAAGTCACTGATTGGTTGAGCTCTTAACAATCATAGGATTTAAGCAGCAGTTAAAATTCCTTCCCATTATCAGCATATATTCATTTAAATCAGGCAGTAAAGCAAATACCTTTTATATTTAAAATATTCAATATTTTAATTAAACTTGGAGACCTTGTTTGCAAGTGGTATCATCATTAGCTTGTGAATCAGCCAAACTGAAATGAAACAAATAGAAGAACAATTAAATCTTCAACTTCAATACCCATGGTTTTCCAATCAAGCCAGAATGCAGCAGACAATCACGTCATATCAAAGGCTGATACATTCTTCAATGTATTTTACCGTCGATGAAGAGCTAACCAAACTTCAAGACTGTTTTAATTTGGGAAATGCAATTGCTAAATTGTGCACAGCAAGCTCTCACAAACAGTGACATGCTAGAGACCAGATTATCTGCTGTTTTGGGAGATGATTATTTACTTATTTGTTTGTTTGTTAGTTTATTTATTTGTTGAAATATAGCACGGAATAGGCCCTTCCGGCACTTAGAGCCGTGTCGCCCAGCAACCCCTGATTTAAACCTAGCCTAATTATGGGACAATTTACAATGACCAATTAACCTGCTAACCAGTATGCCTTTAGACTGTGGAAGAAAACCAGAGCACCCGAAGGAAACCCATGCAGTCACGGAGAGAACAATTTATACACTTATTTTCAAAGAAAGTGTATGTCACCATATACTACCTTGAGATTCATCTCCTTGCTGCCATTCACAGTTGAACAGAATCAATGAGGAATTGCACACAAGGGCTGACAAACAACCAATGTGCAAAAGAAGACAAACTGTGCAAATATAAAATAAACAATGTCTCATCAACTAATTGATGAAAATTATAATGTTTGGGTAGAGCATATGGACAGTTGATGACATTGTGGATTGAATGAAAAAATGGGATTATGGGTGGCTGATGTTCAACATGGATTTGATGAGTCAAAGGATCTGTTCCTATGCCTTATGGATTCATGACCCAAGGGCCGTGAATGAGGATATGGAAGAACATCTGCACTGTCTTCCTCTTCTCTTGGACAAGCTGGACTTTAAAGCTTCCAAGTTTAAACAGCTGGTCAAGAGATTAGCTTTATTTGTCACACGTACATCAAAACATACAGTAAAATACGTCATGTTACGTCAATGACTAACACCGTCTGAAGATTGTGCTGAAGGCAGCCCACATATGTCACCATGCTTCTGGCTCCAGCATTGCATGCCCACAATTCACTAACATTAACTGTATGGTTTTGGTATAGGAGAGGAAACTGGGGCATGGTGAGGATGTACAAACTCCTTATAGACAATGGAGGGAATCAATGATCCCTGACACTACAAAGCGATGTTGATAATCACAACACTACCCTACACTGCACTACTAATACACTATCGTATATGCAACACGTGAGCAATGGGTGTGAGTTTTGTGAATTTTTATCCCATTGAATTCTTCAAGGAGCAGTGCCTCCATCATCAAGGACCCCCACCACCATTTCCTTTTCTCACTGTTACCATCAGGTAGGAGGTACAGAAGCCTGAAGACACACACTCAACGATTCAGGAACAACTTCTTCCCCTTTGCCATCCAATTTCTAAATGAACATTGAACCCATGAACACCACTGTCTTTCTAAATTTCTGTTTTTGCACTACTTATCTTAATTTAACTATTTAATGTACATATATACTTACTATAATTCAGGTTTTGTTTCTATATTTATCATGTATTGCATTGTACTGCTGTGTAAAGTTAACAAATTTCACAACATATGCCAGTAATATTAAACCTGAATCTGATTCTGATTCTGAATTTGAGCTTATGCCAATACCTGTTTATGACCCAGGAAGAATCTGCACAGCATGAATGGCAAACTTAATTTCCAATAAAAACAAAATGCACCAGTTAGATCATTTGGACATGGGGCCCAATCTGTTACAGTCATGAAGTCATAGAAAAGTACAGCCCATAAACAGGCTCTCCAGCTGATCTAGTTCATGCTGTGGCATTTAAATTGTTGTTTCACTGGGAATTTATATTGTTATAAGAAGGAGTACATTATTTGTACTTACTGTATGGCATCAACAGAACGATATTTTGTCGAGAAAACATACACTCCCAGCCTGTGGTTGGGAGATATAACAAAAGAGATCTGTGTGTTAAGATATCATTAAAAAAAAATCAAGAGTTTCGGAAACAAATTCTAAAAAGGTGACAGCAGTCTCATGAGTAATGTAAATGCTGGATTTGACTAATAAGCATGAACCTGTGGTGTGAGTGTATACTGAGTGGGTAAAGTGGCTGCAGTTATTGCTCAGTTCCAGCTCTTGATGAACCAATGAGGCCAACTACGCTACACAGATGCTCAGAAACTTTAGTTTTCTGCAAGGCACAAGTAACAAAGTGAAGGTCGGCCACGTCCTCTGGAGTGGATCAGATCTTTTCATTGTTTGGGAAATGAGTGAGTCAGAGACTACAAGTGTGACAGAGTCTTTGAAAACTTTGGCACACCTCAAGGCAAAATCAAATCACTGGATCTACAGATATGGGTTCTAAGGCCTGAAGCAGGAACCAGGTGAGTACATTGATATATTTCCAGACAAGGAGTGGAAATGCTGACAATAAATGCAAAATCAAGGAGGAGAATGAAAGGTGAGTTAATCAATTGGAGCTCAGCCTGCCCAGGTTTGCAGGAAGCTGTGATGGAGAAGGATAAGTTTAGTAAGACCAAGAGGATAGGATGCCATAGGTCGAGAGATGAAGACTAAGAGCCTCCAAATCAGTCCTGCGGAAGAAAACAAAATCCATGCAGCTATACAACAGGAAAAAAAAGCATGAAATCCAAGATGGAAGGAAGTGCTGCTGAAGATGTACTTCACAATAAATTCACAGGAAGAAAAGAACTGCCTTGCATGAAAATTCAGCTGCCGATTACCTGGCAAACTCAACCACCAAAAGGAGACTGCAAATTTGAAATATGTAAGTTAACACTGTAAATACAAATAGGTCAATGGAAAAGATGAACGAGAGTTTGAAAGCCAGATGCTGGAGCTACATGGACTAGGTAGGTGAGGCAGTTTCTACAGAAATGAAATTCACAGTATTGTCCAGCTCAGAGAAAGGACTACCGACCAGCACTCTGTCAATCAAGTTGGATCGGGGAATACAAATCAATATTATACCAATCAGCCCATACCAAATGATTCTTCCTAGCAACTTATAAGCTGGATATCCGAACAGTCTCTTCAAAGAAAAACAATATAAGGCTTAGAGTGGTAAATTGATAAATTGTTTAATAATAGTCATATGGACTAAGGTACATTGAAAAACTTTGTTTTGCATGCTATCTATACGAATCAATTTGTCACATCAGTACATCAAGGTAGCACAGAGGAGAAAACACAAAAGGATGCAGAATAAAGTGTTACAGTGACTCTGATCGAGGTGTGTAATAATCACCTCCCCCATCTGTATGTGACTGAGTGGGTTCTCTCCCCGGTCATAGCACACTGTCTGTTTTTGTGCTTGTCGCAATAAAGACGTCAGTTGAGGATAAACGAGTTCTATTTGCCTCTCATCATGGACCAAATGCTCGCCACAATATGTAAGAAAAACAGAAAGAGCTGGGGCGGGAAAATGCTAAAAATCCACAAGATAGAACACTGAGAATTGAAAATAACATGTAGATAAAAGCATCCTCCGCTTTAAATACACCCTCTGATGGACTCCACAGCTGTCTGTGGCAATGAATTCCACACGTTCACCAAGCTCTAGCTAAAGAAATTCATCCTCATCTTTGTTCTAATGTGACATTCCTGGATTCTGAGGCTGTGCCATTTGGCCCTTCACTCGCCTACTATTGGAAACATCCTCTCCACATCCGCTCCATCTAAGCCTTTTGGTAGTCTGTAGGTTTCAATGAAACCCATACTCACTCTTCTAAACCCCAGTGAGCACAGGCCCAGAGACATCAAACACTACTCAACTATTAACTCTTTCATTCCCATGATTATTCTCATAAACCTCCTTTGAACCATCTTCAAAGCCAACACATTCTTTCTTAGATATGGGGCCAAAAATCGCTCACAATACTCCAATGTGGTCTAAGCAATGCCTTATAAAGCCTCAGCATTACTTCCTTGCTTTTAAATTCTTCCTTACTACCAATTGAACTTGCAGGTTGATCTTTGGTGACTCCTACACTAGGACATCTTTGTCTCTTTGCATTTCCAATTTCTGATTTGTTCTCCATTAAGAAAATAGTCTACACGTTTATTCCACTGACCAAAGTGTATGACCATACACTTCCCTATGCTGTTTTCCATCTGCCACTTCTTTGCCCATTCTCCTACTCTGTCCAGTTCCTCCTGCAGACTCACTGCTTCCTCAACACTACCTGCCCCTTCACTTATCATTAAATTCACAAATTTGATCATAAAGCTATCAATTCCATTATCCAGATCATTAACATATTAGATGAAAAGTAGTGGATCTAATACCAACCCCTGCAGGCTCCACTAATCCCTGGCAAACAACTGTTTGCCTTCTGCCCATCAGCCAGTCTTCTATCCCTGGTGGCAATTTGTCATAAAGATTCCATAGTGTTGTAAAGGATGCAGTTGTAGTTGGCAATTTTTACAGGACTTGGGCAGGGATTCATTAAGCCCCAGGCATGCCCCTGTATTTGTTGTATGTGATGTGTTCACCATTACAATTGCATCAACATGAAGACAACTTGAATCATCTTCTTCTACAACATGTTCTTCTTTTTTGCTGAATTCTAACAAATTCACCATATTCCCCAGAATTCTTCCCCTGGATGGAATGATATGCACTCATTCCAGAGTTAGGCTTCACAGTTCTGAATTGTTCTAAAATACAAACCAGGTAACCAAGCAGTGCTGGCAGATGGAGTATCTCATCCATCACCACAGGAGAAGCATGAGGTAAGAGATTTAGGTGTGAAGATTTGCTGCCTATTAAATGGGGAACCAATAAACTGAGTTAAGGTCAGAGAAGAGGCTGACAGAGATGAAAAGTTACAGGTGTTTCCTCAGCAAGGGATTCAGGTAGTGTCCGGAATGAATAAGCAAACAGCCAGTCATAAAATGTTATTGCTCAATTAGAAATGACATCACACTGAGAAAGGAGGTCTTATTGGCTGTATCCGTGATCCTCGTATCCAAGAAATTGCAGGGAAATTTATTCCAGAAGATAGAACTAGGCTCATGTATATAGAGGATACAAGCTGAGTTAGATCAGCTGAATACTAGTTTTAACATCTGCAGGGCCTCAATAGAGTGGATGTGGAGAGGATGTTTCCTGTGGTGGGTGAGTCTAGGACCAGAGGACACAGCTTCAGAATAGAGGGGCTTCTGTTTAGAGCAGAGATGAGGAGGAATTTCTTTAGCCAGAGAGTGGTGAATCTGTGGAATTTGTTGCCACAGGTGATTGTGGAGGCCAAGTCTTTACATATATTTAAGGCAGAGGTTGATAGATTCTTGATTAGTCAGGGCATGAAGGGATATGGGGAGAAGGCAAGAGATTGGGCCTGAGAGGGAAAATGAATCAGCCATGATGAAATGGCAGAGCAGACTTGATGGGCCAAATGGCCTAGTTCTGCGCCTATATCTTATAAACTTATGGTCAAAGTATATAGATAATATTCACCACTATAAAAGACCTAAGATGCTAGTGCAAAGTTCAGGAGATCCCTGTGAATCCAGTGATCCAATTTACCCCAGGGGATTTTAGAGAGAATGTAGAGTGAAATGAGTTTAACATTATGACCTACTCCCTATACTATCTAAGACACGGCTTCATAGAGAGATCCATCCATAGATTCAAAATGATGCTTATTAGTTACAGAGAGTTAAAGGAAAGCCCAAATCATAGTCTGTGAAAGATTCTCAGAACTGAAGTATTAACTCTGTTTCCCTCACAACAGATGCTCTCGGACATGCTGATCATTTGATTTCAGGAAATCCAAAGCCTACCTTAATGTCACTCTGGAGCACATCTCCAAAGTCTAATATAAATCACCAATCGAGCTACTGAATGGCAAAAAGTACAAGACAAGCTATATGTATCATTCATAAAACCAAGAACAATGATTTGCACGTGCCGAAGTAAAAGGAAGGCAACTCTACAGTAACCTTACTTAATATTATTGAGTTGTTGAGAGGGAAAGCAATACATGTACAGTAGACAGTGTTGGAAAGCTGAAACCAATATAAAGTTACTGATATAAATGATAACCAAATATCACGTATTGTCAAGTCTTAAAAGGGCCAGCCAGTGAGACATAACATTCCCATCCAGCTTACACCAGAATGAACAAGAGTATCAGGAGCCTCACCAATGGCATCAACAGCACCACTGAAAGTAACTTCAGCAACAATCAATATCAAGTAGTGGGGTAGTTCATGGATTCAATGTCCATTCAGAAATCTGAAGACAGAGGAGAAGAAGCTATTCTTGAGTTGTTGGGTGGGTTTCTTCAGGCGTCTGTACCTACTCCCTGAAGGTAGCAATGAGAATAGAACGTCCTGGTTGATGGGGGTCCTTAATGATAGATGCTTCCATTTTGAGGCATCGCTGCTTGAAGATGTCCTGGATGCTGGGGACGCAAGTTCCCATGGTGGAGCTGACTGTGGTTACAGCTTTCTGCAGCTTATTTCAATCCTGTGCCATGCCCCCTCCCATATCAGACAGTGATGAAGCCACTTAGAATGCTCTCCACGGTACATCTGTAGACACTTGTGAATGTCCTTGGTGACATACCAGATCTCCTTAAACTCCTAATGAAATATAGTCACTGTCATGCCTTCTTTGTAACTGCATCAATATGTTGGGTCCAGGATAGACCCTCACAGAAGTTGACACTCAGGAACTTGAAACTGATCACATCAATAATGGATGCAATAGGCATCACACCATCAATGCAATACTCCAACACATCACATATAGGAACAACTATCTCAAGTCTATGCTATGGAGTCCTAATGTCTGACCATATAAATGTTATTTTCTTCAGGAACAGTTGTTACACTCCAACCACTAGGCTTCTGAATCAGCACTGATAACTTCAATCACCAGTAGTCCAAAATAATTCTATGATCTACACACTCACTTTCAAGGAATCTTTACAACTCTTTTTTTCAGTATTATTTTTATTATTTGCACGCCTTTTTCACAGTATTATATAACCATATAACAATTACAGTACGGAAACAGGCCATCTCGGCCCTTCTAGTCCATGCCGAACTCTTACCCTAGCCTAGTCACACCGACCTGCACTCAGCCCATAACCAACCATTCCTTTCCTGTCCATATATCTATCCAATTTAACTTTAAACGACAACATAGAACCTGCCTCAACCACTTCTGCTGGAAGCTCATTCCACACAGCTACCACTCTCTGAGTAAAGAAGCTCCCCCTTATGTTATCCCTAAACTTTTGTCCTCTAATTCTCAACCCATGCCCTCTTGTTTGAATCTTCCCCACTCTCAATGGAAAAAGCCTATCCATGTCAACTCTATCAATCCCCCTCATAATTTTAAACACCTGTATCAAGTCCCCCCTCAACCTTCTACGCTACAAAGAATAAAGACCTAACTTGTTCAACCTTTTTCTGTAACTTAGGAGATGAAACCCAGGCAACATTTTAGTAAACCTCCTCTGTACTCTCTCAATTTTGTTGACATCTTTCCTATAATTCGGTGACCAGAACCGTACACAAAACTCCAGATTTGGCCTTACCAATGCCTTATACAAATTCAACATCACATCCCAACTCCTATACTCAATGCTCTGATTAATAAAGGCCAGCAAACCAAAAGCTTTCTTCACCACCCTATCCACATGAGATTCCATCTTCAGGGAATTATACACTATTATTCCTAGATCCCTCTGTTCTAAAGTATTCTTTAATGCCCTACTATTTACCATGTATGTCCTATTTTGATTAGTTCTACCAAAATGTAGCACCTCACATTTTTCAGCATTAAACTCCATCTGCCATCTTTCAGCACATTCTTCTAACTATCCTAAATCTCTCTGCAAGTTTTGAAAACCTACTTCATTATCCACAATGCCACCTATCTTAGTATCATCTGCATACTCACCCCATCATCCAGATCATTAATATATATTACAAACAACATTGGACCCAGTACAGATCCCTGAGGCACACAGCTACACACCGTCCTCCAATCTGACACACAGTTATCCACCACTACTCTCTGGTGTCTCCCATCTAGCCACTGCTGAATCCATTTTACTACTTCAATATTAATGCCAAACGATTGAACCATCCTAACTAACCTTCCATGTGGAACCTTGTCAAAGGCCTTACTGGTCCATATAGACAACATCCACCGCTTTACCCTCGTCAACTTTCTTAATAACCTCATCAAAAAATTTAATAAGATTTATCAAACATGAACTTCCATGCACAAATCCATGTTGACTGTTCCTAATCAGACCCTGTCTATCCAGAAAATTATATATACCATCTCTAAGAATACTTTCCATCAATTTATCCACCACTGACATCAAACTCACAGGCCGATAATTGCCAGGTTTACTCTTAGAACCCTTTTTAAACAATGGAACCACATGAGCGATACGCCAATCATCCGGCACCATTCCCGTTTCTCATGACATTTGAAATAATTCTGTCAGAGCCTCTGCTATTTCTACACTAACTTCCCTCAAAGTCCTAGGGAATATCTTGTCCGGACCCGGAGACTTAGCCACTTTTATATTCCTTAAAAGTGCCAGTACTTCCTCTTCTTTAATTGTTATTACTTTCCATAACTACCCTACTTGTTTCCTTTACCTTAGACAATTCAATATCCTTCTCCTTAGTGAATACCGAAGAAAAGAAATTGTTCAAAATCTCCCCCATCTCTTTTGGCTCCGCACATAGCCATCCACTCTTATTCTCCAACGGACCAATTTTATCCCTCACTATCCTTTTGCCACTAACATAACTGTAGAAACCCTTTGGATTTATTGTCACCTTACTTGCCAAAGCAGACTCGTACCTTCTTTTAGCTTTTCTAATTTCTTTCTTAAGATTCTTTTTAGTTTCTTTATATTCCTCAAGTACCTCATTAACTCCAAGCTGCCTATATTTATTGAAGATCCCTCACTTTTTCTGTACCAAGTTTCTAACATCTCTTGAAAACCATGGCTCTCTCAAACTTTTAACATTTCCTTTCAACCTAACAGGAACATAAAGATTCTGAACCCTCAAAATTTCACCTTTAAATGACCTCCATTTCTCTGTTACATCCTTCCCATAAAACAAATTTTCCCAATCCACTCCTTCTAAATCCTTTCGCATCTCCTCAAAGTTAGCCTTTCTCCAATCAAAAATCTCAATCCTAGGTCCAGTCCTATCCTTCTCCATAATTACACTGAAACTAATTGTATTGTGATCACTGGACCCAAAGTGCTCCCCAACGCATACCTCCGTCACCTGCCCTGTCCCATTCCCTAACAGGAGATCCAACACTGCCCCTTCTCTAGTTGGTATTAGTATTCTATAGTAGTTCTATTTTTTTTTGTAAATGCCTGCGAGAAAATTACTCTCAATGTAGTATATAGTAACATATACATATTTTGATAATAAATTTACTTGGAGCTTTCATATTATGAAAGTTTAAGAAGTATGCCAAGTAATGGTGAAGTTTAACTTTTAAAACAAATTGTCCAAGTTAAAGAAAACGGATTAAAAATTCTTTTAAACGAGGTGGATGCCACATTATTATGAGAATGATCCTTTGGTTATCAGTTTAAGTGTTAGGAGTAGTGCAATCTCTCAAGTCGTGTATGATGATATTCTCCTCGGGAATTGTCTGTCGATGAGTCTTCAAGTGGCTGCGGAGGCCGGTCTAGGATCCGTATATTTTGGTACAGTGTGGGAAAGAGGAACTGGTGGCTATGGTTAGTGATTTGGTCTTTCAACTGTTCAGTCTCTCCTTTCACAGCTGCCACTTGTTCTCTGCGGCACAGCAGAAGTCATTCTCATGTAGTGCAGCTCCCTCTTCAACAGATCTCCTCCAAGTGTACAGTATCTATTGAGTGCAATGTCTTCCCTCTTTTCAGATAAAATTTTGAATTTGATGTTATCTTTGAACCATTTCCTTTACCCACTAGGGACTTGTTGTCCTTCCTTCCACTGAGAATAAAGGACCTATGGGAGAAATGCAATGCATCTGGGTGACGTGACCTATCCATTGGAGCTGGTATTGCTTTACTGTGGTGGAGATGCTGTTTGTGTTGGCCTCCTTCAGTACATTGGTGTTAGTATGCCTATCCTTCCAGCTGATCCTCAAAATCTTCCATAAGGAACATTGGGGGCAATTGTTCCAGAGCTTTCAGGTGTCATCTGTAGGTGGTCCATGACTCAGCTCCACACAGTAATGTAGGAAGGACAACTGCTCTGTAGAGCAAAAGTTTTGTTTGGATCTGTAGGTACAGTCTTCAAAGAGTCTTTTCCTTAATCTTACATAGGTTCCACAAGCACTGCTCAGACAGCAATTAATCTCTCAGTCGATGTCTGCTTTTGAGGAGAGAACGCTGCCAAGGTAGGGAAAGTGGTCTACATTTTCAAGGGTGATATCATTAGCTTCTACAGAGGGCTGGATAAATGGCTGGTTGGGCAGTGGCTGATATAGGAGCTGTGTCTTTTCATATTCAAGACAAGATCCAGGGCTCTACATGCCTTGGCTAAATCATTCAGAGTATATTGGAGTAGACCCTTGAGATATAGTACTGTGTCACATACACTGTCTATGAACTACGTTCTGTGTAGAAATTACTGCATATTAGAACATTGGAAAGCACAAAATATCTATCAATGTAGAACATGGTCCATTATCTGAAAATAAACAGGGTAAGTCACAAATCTCTATGAACAATACATATTGCCTTTATTTTTAGAGTGAATAACAGGAGTTATCCACCTTCTAGGCTTGGCTTGAGTGTTCCAAAAGGGTGAAGAGGGTGATGGTGGGGCAGGGACACATCTGACCAGTGCATTAGATGCTGAGAGTGGTCTGCAATTAAACCACTCAGCATTATTCAAATTCCCTGAAGATAAATCACAATGGGGACAGTGAGCTCTGAGAGACACATACGTTGTACAGAATCATGAGGAGCATAGATAGGATGAATACACACACTTTTTCCCAGGGTAGAGGAATCACGAACTATATATAATAGAGATATTTTCATCAGATAACTACATCGAGGCTGTACAAGAGAGTGCTAATTATATATTCAAGATTCAAAATTCATCTTTATTTACCACATGTAGAACAAAACATACAGTGAAATGCACAATTTGGTATAACAGCAAACACACCTGAGGGTATGCTGGGGGCAGCTTGCAAGCACAGCTTGCCCTTAATAGTGTAGGGTTACAAGGGAAGTGTAGTGCAGGCAGACGATAAGGTGCAAGGCCATGACGCAGTCAACTGTGAGATCAAGAGTCCATCTCATTGTACATGGGCACCACAGTAGCATAGCGGTTAGCTCAACACTATTACAGCTTGGGTCGTCTGAGTTCAGAGTTCAATTCCAGCATCCTCAGTAAGGAGTCTCTATGCATCCTCCCCCTGGCATGTATGTATATTCTCCGGGTCCTCCAGTTTCTTCCCACAATCCAAAGACATAGTGGGTAGGTTAATTGGTCATTGTAAATTGTCCCATGATTAGATTAGGGTTAACACGGGGCTGTTGGGGGTTGCTGGATGGTGCAGCTCGAAGGGCCGGAAGGGCCTATTCCATGCTTTATCTCTAAATAAAGCAAATGAAAATACAAATAAGAGGTCTTTTCAACAGCTGCCCTTGAGCTTGTTGATCTCTGTATGGAATGAGCTACCAGAGGAAGTTGGTTGAGGCACTACATTACCAAAATTTAAAGGACATTTGGACAGATGGGAAAAGTATAGAAGGATATGGGTCAAGTGCAGGCAAAAGGGACTAGTTCAGGTGGTCATTTTGATCAGTGTGGACCAAAAGAGTCAAAGTACCTGTTTACTGCTGTATGACTAATGGGTTTCTGGATCAGCTGTGACTGGCTTTGCAGCTGTGGACTCACTTCCATGAACTTCAGTTCTGAATGTTATTTGTTTATTTTTATTGTTTGCACAATTTGTTTCTTTTTCTACATATTGGGTGATTGACAGTCTTTTTAAAATGATCTCTTTGTTCTTTGGACGCTTGTAAGGAGATGAATCTCATGGTTGTATATAATGTACATATTTAGATAATAAATGTACTTTGAACTTCAAACTTTGACTCTATGATTCCCCAGTTACAGTCATGTATTTCCTGCCAGAAGCCAAACTGATTGAACAATGTCAAGAAGAAATGCAGTGAACTGGACAAAGCCAATCCAGCAGAGGCAGATCTGAATGAGTTAAATACAATCCTGAAACAGCTATATTGGAAAGGGAAACTATAAGTTCTGTTTAGTCCTCTGCAAAATATCCATAAACATAAATTACAAATGTAAGACATTTCAAACAATTCTTCCATGAGTGTGAACAGCATCTTGTAGTGCAGACTGGTAAGTGATAATTAACTGCCACCAGTTGGAGTTTTATTTTTGCTGTGGTTAATTATCGCATTGTCAGGCTGTGAAGATCCCTCCAACACCCAGAGAATAAATTGATATTTTTATGCTGTGAAAATAATTAGGAGTCAATTACAGAGCTGAAATGATCTGTTTACAGTGGTCAAACAGTTTAACTCCATTTGGTTTTGATTAACAATGAGAAAAAAAGTCAATTTATTCTTTGGCACACACGAGATATAAACAGAATACTGGCAATTACAGCAATATTGGACCCTCAACAAGCAAACCACTTAAGTGGATACATCTGTCCCCAGCCTACAGACGGTGCAGGATTCCAATAGACCAAAATGTTCTCCCGTTACTTAGTCTCCCCCAAGTTTTCTCCCTTTTCAAACACAGATGCAGTAACTAAACTTGTGTTGACATGTGCTTTGCTGGCACACAGGGCAGTATACCTCCACAAGAATCATTACTTTAGACATGCGAAATCAAGTGCAAAAAGTTCCTTTTAACGATACAGTACTCGCTTTTCAAAGTTGGCTGGGATTTGTGAATCAGAGATCAGACGTGTTCTGCCTCATTTCACCTCTGCTCACTGAATGTTCCTGAAAACAAGAGATTCTGCAGATGCTGGTAAGGCAGCATCTATGGAAAGAATAAAGAGTTGGTATTTTGAGCCAAGACCCTTCATCAGGACTGGAAAGGAAGGGGGAAGAAGCCAGAATAAGAGAATCAGAATCAGGTTTAATATCAGTGGCATATGTTGCGAAATTTGTTGTTTTGCATCAACAGTACATTGCAATACATAATAATAAAAGCTATAAATTATAATTAGAAGCATATATAAAAACTAAATTTAATAAGTAGTGTAAAGAGAGGGAGAAAAAATAGGTGACCATTCCAAATCCTGTCACATTTTTCAAGGTTCTCCCACATGTCATGTCCCCTCAGGATCTTACATGTTTCAATAAGAAACTTTTGTTCCCCTTACCTCTAAAGAATATAGATGTAATTTCCTTAGACACAGATGATATGACAAGAATAAGTAATTTTCTTTAATGAATGTAAAGCAAAGGTTACTTCGTTGTGAAAGAATGAGTAAAGATTTTATTTTTGTTTCAATGTCCATAAGGATTGGAAGATTTAATTGTATTTCTTACCATAATATTTCAAAATGATACCAAAGCCGGTTTTCTACTGAAGCCTCAAGACTTGGAAATACTTTAAGAAGACAGAATTTTGTTAAAATGAACAGTTTTTACTCTTCAAAGGATGAATGTTCTCTCACTATTAATTTTGCTTTATAGTGATCTAAAACAGGAGCACTGAAACAATTTTTCCAATCCAGATTAAAATCCAAAGAGGGCCTTTGAATTTTTTGTGCATTGGTTGGAGTGCTTATTTTGCATTCGTGAAATATTTAACAACAATGTTTCATAAAAACTAATTGCATTTGTATAGTGCCTTTAACATAAGAAAAATATCTCATAGTTTAATCAAAGTGTAATTGTGAAACTGCAAACCTGGCTCACCTGTTTCACTCATTATGTATCTTAAATACCTATCTAATTTTCTAATAGTTTTCCTTCTTGGCATTACCAACAGCATGTTCCTTAATGCTGCTTCTTAATACACCGAACAGCAGATAGAGCTATCACAGATCCAGTACTGAAGGTAGTAAATTCTTAACTCAGAATGCAGTGGAAAAGCAGCATCCATCATCAAAGATTCTCACCATCCAGGCCATGCTCTTTTCTTGCTTCTGCCATTAGGTAGAAGGCACAAGAGTCTCAGGACTTGCACCACCAGGCTCAAAAACAGTTACTACCCCTCATCCATCAAGTTCTTGATCAAAAGGAGATAACTATACTCAGCTATTGAGATGTTCCCGCAACCAATGATCTCACTTTAAGGACTCTTTATCTTCTTATTTCATGCTCTAGTTACATATTGTTATTTAGTTATATTTGTATTTGCACAGTTTTGTTGTCTTCTGTGCTCTACTTGATCTTTCATTGATCCTGTTATAGTTATTACTTAAAAACCCAAACATGAGGAAATCTGCAGATGCTGGAATTTCAAGCAACACACATAAAAGTTGCTGGTGAATGCAGCAGGCCAGGCATTATCTCTAGGAAGAGGTACAGTCGACGTTTCGGTCGGGTCTCGGCCCGAAATGTCGACTGTACCTCTTCCTTGAGATGCTGCCTGGCCTGCTGTGTTCACCAGTAACTTTTATGTGTGTTACAGTTATTATTTTATAGATTTGCTGAGTTTGCCTGCAGGAAAAAGAATCTCAGGGTTGTATGCAGTTACATATATGTACTCTGATAATAAAATTAACTTGGAACTTTGTTAGCTACCTCTGGGTTGGGAATTCAAGAAATTCCACAATCCCTGTGAGAAGTTACTACTGTCATCAATGTTAAGTTGATTATTAATTACAATAATATATCAAACATCAGACCACATTCACAAATATAACCTCACACTCATATATTCATATCTGTGGCACAATGAAGATACACAACATCAAGCTAGATTGAAGAAGATTAAAGATTTCATTTGTGAAGTGGAGTGAGGGCCTCTGTCGGTCAGAGTTAACCATGGATAGTGTGTCCCAGCTGTCTAGATGCACAAGTCTGGACAGTACAATATAGAGAACAAGCTGTTATCCATGTAGCAAGCTCCCCCTCTCCACACAACTGATGAACCCAAAGGAACAGCAGAGACCAATACAGTTTGGTACCAGCAGCGCCGCAGGAGTTGCCAGTCAGCATTGAACTCAATCTAGGACTGCCTTAGCAACTTCAGCTGTGGATTTTTCCCTTGAGGTTTGCTCCTGATGCCTTCCCCATGAGGGCATATAGCTGCAAGGCAGCGGAGGTTTGAGATCAGAATTGTCCTTCTCATAGGTGAGCTGCCAACCATGGCTGACAAGCCTCATCAGCCCAAAGCGACTGGTTTTTAAGGCACCAGTAACCCACCTTTGCCCCTTCTCCTGTCGGTAGAAATGATTCCACCGGGCTTAGAAGCTAAGCCACACATGGAGACCAGTAGCTGGACTTGGTGGTCAGAGGCTTTTTGAGGTGCACACCATTGGGAGCATTTAATAGGCAGTGGGAGTTTGTCCCCATTACCATCCCCAGCTATAACAACCTAAAAGAACCTTAAGAAACCTTAACAACCTCAAGAAAGTTTTCATTTAAAATATAGATAAATAACCAAGATAAAATGTCAATCTAGTATTTTGTGCAATGTAAAAAAAATACAGTAGGTTCCTTGATGGATGCCAATACTGGTAATGTACTAGAAGTTTTTCTATCTGAAAGAATACCAAGAAAATGTTCCCATATCAGAAATTTAAAATTTCTTTATTTTGCTGGAAGACCCACTGTTGATTTTCAGTTATTATTTCAGAGTTATAGGTTTTATTGAAGGATTGAAGGGAATAAAAGGTAGGAAATGAAAAATTCTTCCAAGTGTAATCTTTCACTTTTATTAAAAGATTATTTAGAGATACGGCACAGTAACAGGCTCTTCCTGACCAACAATTACACCCCCATGACCAATTAACCAACTAACCTGTACTTCTTGGGAAAGTGGGAGGAACCTGGAGCAGCTGGAGGAAACCCACACAGTCTTGGGAAGAACTTACAAACTTAGACAGCAGTGGGCATTGAACCAGGGTCGCTGGCCCTGTAATAGCTTTACATTAACTGCCGCAATACTGTGCTGATCACTATCCACCAAATGCCAGACACTCAGTCTCTTCACCAAGAATGTAACTGCATTGTATACAATACATAAATTGCTCATCATGAGTACTCTAACACCACCTTGGAAACCTATGACATATAAAGGCAGCACGTGTACAAAAGCACAACCAAATTCCCCTCCCAATCATATGAGATCCAGGTGCAGAGGTACATCACTGCCCCTTCCTCACCATCCTGGAAATCATTGCTCAACATTACAATGTGCACACTTCTCCATGAGGTCTAGAGTGGCCGTAGATACAGCTTACTAGCACCCGCTGAAAGACAAGAATGCTGGCTAGCAGAATACACATCCTCTAAGTGAATAGGAAGAAGAATCCCAAGCAATAAGCAACCACAGATGTCAAAAAGTGGATTGCCAAACTCATTATTTATTTATAACTTTATCAAAGTAATCTTTTGTCATACCAACAATACGGTCCATGGCCACCTCCACTGCCATGGTGCGGCCACTCTGAGGTTGGAGGAGCAGCACCTCATGTTCCATCTAGATTCCAACCTGACGGTATGTACATCGAGTTCTATGATTCCAGTCATTTCTTCTCCCACCCGCCCCCCCACCCCACTTCTCTCTTTCTCCATTCCCCATTCTGGCTCCTGCCTCACCCCTTCTCTTCTCCTCTCCAGCCTATCACCTCCCTCTGCTGCCCTCCTCCTGCCCTTCTTCTCATGCTCCACTCTCCTCTACTATCAGATTCCTTCTTCTTCAGTCTTTTGTCTTCCAACAATCACCTCCCAGCATCTCACTTCATCCCCTTCCCCCTACCACCAACCTTCCCCCTCACCTGGCTGCACCTATCACCTGCCATCTTGTGTTCCTTCCCTTCCCCCTACATTCTTTTTCTGGCTTCTTCCCACTGGATTTCCAGTCCCGATGAATCGGTTCGTCCTGAAAACAGCGACGGTTTATTCCCTTCCAAAGATGCTGCCTGACCTGCTGAATTCCCCTAGCAGCTTTGTGTGTTACTCTAATACTTGTTGATTTTGCTTTTCAAATGGCATTGGAATAGAGTATATATACAGGGCAGTAAATGCAATAATAAGAGATCCTTCATTACATGAGTAACAGTAAAACCATAAGCCCATAAGACATAAGAGCAGAATTAGACCAATTGGCCCATCAAGTCTGCTCTGCCATTCAGTCATGGCTGATTTATTTTCCCTCACTATACCCCATTTTCCTGCCTTTTTCCCATAACCTTTCATGCCCTTACTAATCAAGGACTTATCAATCTCAGCTATAAATAAACCCAATGACTTGGCCTCCACTGCCGTCTGTGGCCATGAATTCCACAGATTCACCACTCTCTGGCTAAAGAAATTTCTCCTCATCTCCATTATAAAGCAAAATCCTTGTATTATGAGGCTGTGCTGTCTGATCTGAGGTCCCAGGCCCTACTATTGGAAACATCCTCTCCACGTCCACTCTATCTAGGCCTTTCAACATTCAACAGGATTCGATGAAATCCCCCATTCATTCCTCTCAACTCCAGAGATGGTTATAACTGGTGAAGACTGCTAATTGTACTGTTAAGAAAGTGGCCATGCAATAAATGAGTTAAAAAGGCAATGTTAGTGATGTGATCTTTCCGGTAAGAGATGCATTACTTTTACTCTTGGTTCTAGTGTTTGTGCTTCTGTTCTAGACTCTGGGTGCTCACTATGTGGAGTTTCCATGTACCCTCCACTTACTCTGCTTTCCTCCCAGGTCTCAAAAACATGTGCTAGGCTAACTAGCTACTGTTTATCTCCCATTGACATGGGCTAGTGACAGAAAGGATTATAAGGGAGTTCATTGCCATCAAGAACATATTTACAGAAAGGTGCCAGAAAAGGCCAGCAATGTGGCTGCCTGTAAGCAGACAAGTTTCAAGGTGTATAATTCATACATTCTTTGATTATAAATGTGCTTTGAATCTTTGAATATCATGAAGTATCCAACCCACCCTGCTCGGGGACTGTTTGCCCCAATCCCATCAGGGAAGAAGCTGTGCAGCATTCAATAGAGTCCAAAAGATTCTTCCCCTAAGCCATCAAGTTGATCAACACCTCCCCCATTAACCCTCAGCACCATCACTACGTACATATCACTGAGCATCACTTTATGTCTATGTATATAACAGTTACTTGTATGTTGTGTTTTATAGGATTACTTTTATATTTATATTCATTGTTTTTTTCAATTTTTATTGTGCTCTTTATGCTTATTATGTGTTTTATATGCTGCATCAAATCCAGAGTATGGAAGTTGTCCTGTCCAAGACCGGAAGAGGCTGCAGAAGATCGGGACCACAGCCCAGCACATCACACAAACCAATCTTCCGTCCTTGGACTCACTTTACACCGCACGCTGTCGGAGCACTGCTGCCAGGATAATCAAGGACACGACCCACCCAGCCAACACATTTTTCGTCCTCTTCCCTCCAGGAGAAGGCTCAGGAGCTTGAAAACTCATATGGCCAGATTTGGGAACCGCTTCTCTCCAACTGTGATAAGACTGTTGAACGGATCCTGACCCGGATCTGGGCCGTACCCTCCAAATATCCAGACCTGCCTCTCGGTTTATTTGCACTACCTTATTTTCCCTTTTCTATTTTCTATTTATGATTTATAATTTAAATTTTTACAAGTTACTATCGATTTGTACTCCAGGGAGCACGAAGTGCAGAATCAAATATCGCTGTGATGATTGTACGCTCTTGTATCAATTGTTTGGCGACAATAAAGTAAAGTAACAATCATTTGATTCTCCTTTACAATTGTGTACTGAAGGTTCAAAGGTTCAAAAGTATATTTATTATCAAAGTTTGTATACATAGAAACATAGAAATTTACAGCACGTTACAGGCCCTATGGCCCACAATATTGTGCCGACCATGTAACTCTATTTTTCTAAGCTCCAAGTACCTATCTAAGAGGCTGTTAAAAGATCCTATTGTATCCTCTTTCACCACTGTCACCGGCAGTACATTCCATGCACCCACCACTTTCTGTGTGAAAAAATTACCCCTAACATCCCTCAATGCCTATTTCCAAGCACCTTAAAAATATGCCCCTTCATGTTAGCCATTTCAGCCCTCGGTAAAAGCCTCTGACTATCCACACAATGAATGCCCCTCATCATCTTATACACCTCTATCAGGTAATCTCTCATCCTTCATCACTCCAAGGAGAAAAGGCCAAGTATACTCAGCCTATTCTCATAAGGTATGCCCTCCAATCCAGGCAACGTCCTTGTAAATCTCTGCATTCTCTCTATAGTATCCACATCCTTCCTGTAGTGACCAGAACTGAACACAGTACTCCAAGTGGGGTCTGACCAAGGTCTTATACAGCTGTATAATATTATACATTATACACGTTGAGATTTGTCTCCTAACAGGCAGCCACGAAACAAAGAACCCAAAAAAAATTAGAAAAAGAAGACCATCGAACACCCAATATGCAGGGAAAAAAAACAACAAATCATGCAAACAAGAAATGCAAGCAAAAAACATTCTGAACTGAAATCTACAAAGAAAGTCTGACCCCAGACCTTTAGTTCAACGCAGAGCAGAGCAGTGAGCTGAACCGGCCCTTCCCTCACATCAGGCCCCAATACCCTGACTTTTTTAATCTGGCCCAGTGCCTAAATCATCATCCAAACATTATGTTCAGTCACTTCAGTACGTTCTGGGGCCTGGACCTGTCTGCCTTGATTCTGTCTGTACCTGACCTTTCCAATTCTAAAGTAAGTATATGTTCGGCACAGCATTGTGGGCTGAAGGGCCTGTATTGTGCTGTAGGTTTTCTAAGTTTCTATGTTTCTATGACCCGGCCCTTAACTTGATCAAAGTTCAAGTCTTCCTCGCAACTGGTGGTGGACCTTGCCTTGGCTGTGACACATCAAATCACCTCCAAGTCCAAAGGGAAGTTACAGATTATTGTTTGTGATGATCATTTACCAGAAAAAGTTTTACAACGTATTGAGTTTCATTTCTTGTTTCCTCACCACCACCCAGAAGTCTCCGAGATTCACCAGTGTCATCTTAAACCAGAAGGATGACAATAAACGATCTTGAATCTTGAATTTTGAATTGGCATGAGTGAGAAAGAATAAACTGCATAAGCAAAAGAGCAGGATAATGGGAGTAATTGGATTGCTCTTCTGGGAATGATCATAGATCCAATGGGCTAAGTGGCCTCTCTATGTATTGTCGTAAGTACAAACATAAAATGATACTGCCCCAAAGACAAGTAGGGATGATTGGCCTAGCCAGCGAGGTCCACAAGCCTATGGACAATCTTTTTAAAAATCCATTAATATCCTCAAGAGTATAAAACTCAGGCACATGGTTAGCTAGATATAGAATCACTGGTATAATTGTGATTCCTTGATTCTTTCAATTTAAGCATGTCAGAATTCAATCATCCATCTGCAATTCTTCTTTACACACGTTGACTCATGCAAAAAATATAAATGTTAGAGGAAGAAGTGAAATATTTTAAAATTTACAATTCAATAAATTAAATTAATAAAATGTACTATTTTAATAGTTTTAGGTCTTTTCAGGAATAAAATTGTACGATATTTAATGTGTATGCATTTCAAACCCAGGATTAGCTATCATTAAATTTTATTTAAATATGTGCATTTCTAATGGTGTAATGAAATATATTCATGAATGGCCTGAGTGCACTTAAGGCATCATCTAAATGAAGATCATTAAATGGAGCATACTGCCTGAAAAAGGGGCCAAAATGTTTAACTTGTGTCACTTTTACGATCTACATTTATCAGCTGGGTATCTCAGCAAGAGTCAGATAATGATCTCTTGTGCACTAGAAAGGTCAGGAATGAATCAAGTTTAGCACACTCCACAGATAATATGGAGAAAAAAAAGAGCACAGTATTTGATTGAATATGGATCATATTTAGAGTTATACCAGAAATGAGAACTTTTACTGGTCTCCCATTTTATAATCCATACGGAAGACTGATTGCGCAGGTTGCGATCAGACCAACTATATTGAAATACGTATATTTTCATATAACCTTAATACTGATAAACACAACAGAACCAACTATGATCAGTGACATGGGCTTAGTTCCTAGTTTGCAAGGCTGTTAGTTTTTTTTTACAAGAAATGTTTTGCTTACACTTTAAGGCATAAATGCTTTTCATTTAAAATAAAAGATTAAATTTAAGAAAATATATCATGTAAATTGTCTCAAAATGTACCGTGCAATGCAAGTCAGTCAAATGCAAAATCAGTTCAACGTAGGATAATGTACATCCGACGCAAAATCAACCAGAACAGAATGACATCATTACATTCTTAGTGACTATATATTTTTAAATGGGCCAAAATGGCTTTCAGTTCAACTGTTTAAGTGCAGGGTGTATAAAGAGCCCCAGGCTAAAACATCCTGATGATGTGATCTTGATAGGCAAGAAAATGACATGCTTTTATATGGCACTCTTATTGATCCTGGGCTCTTAAATAGGACTGTACAATCAGTGGGTAGTGCAGGTTATTTTGAGTATTATGGTATTAATCTAATGATAAATTTTTAAGAGGAGTTTTTTACTGTGTTGAGAGATTGAAGTTAATTTGTTTTATTGTAGATCTACTTTTAGAAATGCACTATGTGGAAAATCCTCAAAAATGTTTCATAATTTTTGATTTAATAAGCATTAAGCATTTATACCATAATTATGTTGTAACCTTTAAATATTGACAAGTGATAGCCATCTTTATGATAGTGAAAATGGTATCAAAATGGCTCCTTAAATGATTTAAATCTGTAAAGCAAGACAAGAAATGAACGACTACTTCAGCAGATGTCTGAACTTCTCTCAACCACACACGTGAACCAAGCCAAAGGAGAGACACTGAAGCTGATGATATGGAAGTCTTTATTCGTCATAACAAACAGGCATCATTCTGGGGACAACATACATCAAAGTTGCTGGTGAACGCAGCAGGCCAGGCAGCATCTATAGGAAGAGGCGCAGTCGACGTTTCAGGCCGAGACCCTTCGTCAGGACGTCTTTCTGGGGACCCTCTTGATAGAGGCTCACAAACCCAAAAGTACATCATATTTTTATACGTTTAAGATCAAAGGTAATAGTAGGTGATTCAATACAATTTCAAGAGTTATAATGACATTGTTTACTTCAATACTTTGGGTCGACAAATGATTTATTTGAGATACATAGTGGAAGCACATTGTAATTTTGATAAGGCACTTCTGAAGGTCCAAACACCTTTTGGAGAAATTAATTAACACAAAAATTCTAAAACCTTTTGATGACAGAGAGGCAGATACCAAAAAATATTGTTGTCAGGGCTGACTCTGAGTACATAAAGGCTATTGATTGTCTATATCTGTGACCATGTTTGATATGCTAAGTGACAACATCTACCTACTCTGCCAACTTGCACCCAAGCCATAAAGGCGCAAATAACATAGCCATGTTGCCTGGTTTGATGCAGGCCAATTAACACAACCCCATTGTCTTAACGTTTGGCTTTTGCATATGCAATCTCTTAGTCTGAGGAACTGCCTGTGCTTTTAACTTCAATTTATTGCTTGCAATCACCAAAATAAAATGAGGGTTAATTACAAGCTCCCTGGACATATTAACATTTACAATAAAAACTGATGCCTGGTTGTTGTTTGAATTAGAATCTGCTATAATCACATAACTCCAGAATAATCCCTTATACCCTGTACCTTTTTAGGACATAAAAAATTATGTGAATATATTCTTATCTACTGCATGCAAAAGGTAAATAATATTAAGCCATAAGCCATCTAACATGTCTGGACTTTGGGTTTGCAGAAATTCATCAAGAAATCTTCAGGTGTGAGAGACATTGCATTTGAGTAAGAATTGAATCAAGGTCCTTTAGATGAATTGGGAACAGAAAAGCATCGCAGCATATGGAGTTTATAGCATGAGTTTCTTTTTGCAAAATTCAATTGATTGCAGTGGTTCGAATCTCCAGTCAGGCAATGCCAGAACTACTCCCATGCACAATCCACCAGATTATTGACATCAGCAATCATGTGGAAACCATAATGACTAATCCATCATGCCAACATTGACAGGACAAAGGAAACAAACAATTTAAACATTATTGCAATCATATACTTAATTAAATCACCACATCCATCTCACAAGAAGAAAACTGTAAAGGTTAGTCAATAGTCTCTCTTGACTCAGAACGAAGCTAGTCCACGATGGCAGCTACACAGAAGAACACACGGCATCTTTGAAATGGTGTTTGGAAGTAATCATAAACTACTAAAAACATGAAGCACACATTTTTCTGTGCGTCTTTTGAGCTTTGCGGATAGACAAGGGTGGCTGGGGAAGGGGGCTGAGGGCAGGAGAGGGTAATTGGTTTCAATATATGTGGTTGACTCTGCTGATTTGGCTGCATATTTGACTGTTGTACAACATTCAAGTTTTCTTGTTTTTTAGATTGTGTTTGCTGACCTCATGCTGCAGTAGTTAGTTCAAATATCTTCCCTGCTGGCCAAGTTAGACATTCAAGAGAGTGAAACTTGACCCAAAAGCCCTAATCCATCCATAAGACCATAAGACATTGAAGCAGAATTAGACTATTCAACTCATTGAGTTTGCTCCACCAACTGAACATGGCGGATCCGTTTCCCTCTCAAAAGCATTTTCTTGACTCCTCCTGAACCTTTTCATGCTTTGACTTATCAAGAATCTATCAACTTCCACCTTAAATATACTCAGCGACTTGGCCCCCACAATCACATGTAGCAATGAATTCCACAGATTCACACCCTCCGGCTAAAGAAATTCATCCTCTAAATGGACATCCTTCTATTCTGAGTCTGTGCCCTCTGGTCCTAGACTCCCCCACTATAGGAACCATCCACTCCACCTCCACTGTCTCTTAGGCTTTCAACATTCAATAGGTTTCAATGAGATCCCTCCTCATTCTTCTAAATTCCAGCAAGTAAAGGCCCAGAGCCATCAAATGTTCCTCATGTGATAAGCCTTTCAATCCAGGAATCATTTTTGTGAACCTCCTTTGAACCCTCTCCAATGTCCACACATCCTTTCTTGGAGAAGGGGCCAAAACGGCTCACAATACTCCAAGTGGGGACGCACCAATGCCTCAGCATTACATCCTTGCTTTTTATATTCTAGTCCTCTCGAAATGAGTGTTAAATTTTAAATTGTCTTCCTCACCACCGACTCAACCTGGAAGTTATCCTTCAGGGAATCCTGCATAAGGTTTCTCAAGTCCCTTTGCACCCCTGAGTTTTGAATGTTCTGTCTGTTTAGAAAATAGTCTACACCGTTATTCCTTCTACCAAAGTGCATGGCCATACAATTTCCTATTACATTATGAGGAATTCCCTTTGGAGATGGAAATATTGCCAAACCTAATAACCTCAAGGAAACAAGCATGACAGCTTGATGCTGCACATTTGCACATTTATATCTGAAGATACGTAGTTCCAATGTACAACAAATATATTGTAATGTGGTGACTATTGAGAAAACAGGATAATTGCTTATGGTGTCATCTGGAGAAGAACCAAGTATTTCTGGTCTGAGACCAAACCTAGTGTTACCCAGATCAATAACAGTGGACATTAGATTGGAACATGCTGTTAGTAAGATTGCATTGATCTCAATAAAATTTGACACAGATGCTACACTGGTGTGGGTCTTATTTTAATAAAATCGCCAAAAGAAACCCGATTCAGTAAACTTTGGTCACCCTTGCAATGCAAGCTGAGGAACTATTAGTTTAACTTTTAGAGTTCCAATTTTGAATTAAGTTAATTAGCATATAATAGGTCCACTGGGGAGCAGCAGCAATGCCAAGATTGCCCTAAGGGAGCAAAGCTATAGTTCAGCTGTCTGTTTTATATTAGTGGTCTAAAGTTCACCCATATAAACTTGTCACATTTTCTATAATTAACAGACTGGTCATTACCTATACCTGTGGGTCATGTACCTTTCAGTCGTTGATTGATATGCAGCCAATAATTACTCTGTAATCTCGCCCCTGCAATATTTGACTTCAATGCCTATATGGGTAGCTGGGGAGAGGACTTGTATTATGCTTCCTAAACATCAATTAGAGCAAACATCTAATCTTGAAGTAGTGACCAAAGTATAACTTCAAACTGCAAATCCCCTGGTGTGAAAATTAGCCATTGGTTTTGTCTTGAATCTTTGTTTTTTTTTCCCATGCTCTGCAGCTAAATTAAAGCTTCCAACATTTTATTTTGAAAAAGAAGGCAATTTCAAGCAGATATCTGGAGGACTGTTGAAACCAAGCTCTAGTATACTTCTCATTGGACTAATCTATCCAAGCATTCAAAGATGCATTGTAAGTTTGGATAACTGGGTTGGCAGAGTCTGAGGCAGCACTACCCGGTGTGCATGTGTATAAAGCATCAGCGAAGTACATCATAAATAATAAAACTACTGGTTAGGCCAAGCCTATGAATTGCAAACAAGGCCTATGCCTCCCCCACTCCCTCAACCCTTGAACTACCTCACATCTGGTATTATTTTGTAACTAGTGAAGTATTGCTCTTGCCAAAGAGATGAATTGATTACAAAATACTAACATGATCATTCATAAACCTAGTGACTCGAAGTGATTAAAAATTATGGCGCCATGGCAGCATAGCGGTTAGCACAATGTTATTACAGCTTCGGGCGTCGATGTTTGGAGTTCAATTCCGGCACCATCTGTAAGGAGTTTGCACGTTCTCCCTGCGAGTGCATGGATTTCCTCTGGGTGCTCTGGTTTCCTCCCACTGCTCAAAGACGTACAGTTTAGTAGGATAATTTGTCATTGTACATTGCCCTGTGATTAGGCTAGTGATAAACTGGTGGCTTGCTGGATAGCGTGACCCGTTGGGTCAGAAGGATCTGTTCTGCACTGTATCTCAAAATAAGTAAAAACTAAATCAATAATTAACAACTAATCAACAGCCATGTACACCATGGCAGTATTTTCAAAGTAGGCAATTGAATATTGAGACTTTAAATTTAGAATGGGTATCCTTAATCCTTAACTTTGCATAAAGCAATCTTTCTTATTCAATCACAGTTTTGGCTGTTGCTCTTGACAGAGGAAATAAAGCTTCTACATTTTATGCAGATTCAAAGAAATTGCAAACAAATAGTCCAGATCCAATATGCAGTGTAGTGATTAACTGTCAGCTTTTCATTTTCCTCTATAGTGTCTCATTTAAAGCTGAAACATTTTGGCATGCAATTAAAAGTTTTCCTTTTGACTCAATGCTGTGACATATGAGGAGTGTTAGGGAAATATAAGGTGCTCTTATGTTTACAAGCATATAATCAGACAAGTGCTTTAAGCCACTTAGTACATTCTGGAGGTGATACAAACATCCAACTGGTAAAATATTCTCATTCAAGCAATCCCAAAGAGGTGATGTTCAATGTCTATTGTGTGCTAAACCATGTGGAGAAGAGAGTTTCATACAGGGCCTCACAATTTAACATAGCTCTAGTGCGATCACTCAAGTAAAGTATGATGTTCTCCTTAGGGGATATCTATTGATGGCTCCTCAGATATCTGTAGAGGCCAATCTGGCATCCACATATCCAGAATGCTAGGATGGATTCCCTTAATAGAGAATGCATGAGCATGACCCTGTTTAATGTGGGAAGGCCAATACATGGGTAGCCATCACATCGGGGTCAGGGTTCAGTGGCATGGATTGCAAGACGGCTGGGGACCCTTCACTGCTGCAGCTTCCTCCACCTTCACTGCTGTTGTGGTGTGCCATCATCTTCCGCTAGTTCCGCTGCGGAGGTCTTGGTTAGATCACTCTTTGTTTGGAATCTGCCCCTTGAACTTTCTGCCATGGGTGACCCTTCCAGAAGGCATCGCATTTGGAATCTCAGGAACTCACAAGCCGCTCCATCATTTCAAGGTGCTAATACTTGGAGAAGACAACTTTCCATAATATATTATTTTTCTGCAGTTTGATAGATCCAAGTTAAAGGAAACTGAATTGTACAAGAAATAAAACTGCCCTTGACCTGAAATATTAATTAATACTGATTCTGAAGTTTCCTAAGCTGCTGAGTATTTCCAGTTTTTTGTTTTGTTTCAGATTTCCATGGTCTGCAGTATTTTACTCTTGAAATCTATTTCTGGCCCGAACTCAAGCAACCCATTAGGTCTAGTTCTTAAGAGATATTACATAAAACATTATCATAGAAAGAAAAAGTCTCAGTCTTCATCCATCTTTGTCATGACTAATAAATAGACTACAAATCGGCTGTTTATCTTAGTCAACTGAGAATGTCTCCCTCTGGCCTGAAATCAGATGTTTTTCTGGAACCCCGCTGTTAAGTTACAATGATATTTCTGGAGGATATGAACATCAGACAACTGCAGATTCAAAACTTTTGGGTCTCTCTTACTTTTTTGTCGGCTTTCCAAGACACTGGGTCCACAATTTAGAATAAGAAAAGCTATGTTGAAGGAAAGAAAGATGTCAGGAACTTACTTTACCTTCTGCCCCATGTTCACCAGACTCTCACAAGGTAATCGATAAATTACATTGATCAATAAGTTAATCAATAAATGTGTGTTCATGGTCTTCTGCTGCTGTAGTCCATCCACTTCAAGTTTCAAAATATTGTGAAATGCTCTATAGAGATGCTCTTCTGCACACCACTGTTGTAGCATGAGTTACTGTCACCTTGCTGTCTGCTTGAACCAGTCTGGCCATTCTCCTCTGACCTCTGTCATTAACAAGGTGTTTTCACCCACATAACTGGCACTCACTGGATGTATTTTTTTTCATCATTCTCTGTAAACTCTAGAGACTGTTGTGTGTGAGAAGCCCAGGAGATAAGCAGTTTCTAAGATACTAGAACCACCCTGTCTGGCACCAACAATCACTCCACAGTCAAAGTCACTTCATTCACATTTCTTCCCCATTCCGATGTTTGGCTTGAAAAACAACTGAATCTCTTGATCATGTCTAGATGCTTTGATGAATTAAATTACTGCTAAATGATTAGATATTTGCATTAACGAGCAGATGTACCTAATCAACAGGCCACAGTGTGTACACAAAAATAATTTTAAAAATGCCCGTCCTTTGTACTGATGTTCTGAAGTTAAACAATGCAATCCTTAAGCAATATCTTCTTATTTGTTCCAACTGACTGAGGCAATCTATACCCCTGGAGATTGCTGCAAAGCCTGGCAGTTATTCAAAGGATAAAAGTTATTTTTACTGTTGAGGGTACAGCTGATGATCGGAATTACTTGGAAAGCTTTAAAAAAATTCAAATACCACAAAACAATGTTAAATAATTATTACAGACTGGCTCAGTAGCACAGCTAGTACAAGTTCAAGTTTATTGTCATCTGACTGTACTTATACAAGCAAACAAAATAACATTCCTCTGGTCCATGGTGCATCCATAAAACATATAACATACACGCCATGTAAACCAACATATTATCATAAACAAGTTAATAACATATATCTCAAGTAGCATTTTGCACAGTTACAGTACAGTATATAGGAAAGAGCACTTTGACTTAGTGACGAGATCTCCATGGTGGCAGGGTACTCATTAGTCCCGTAGCCTGAGAGAAGAAGCAGTTACCCAGTCTGGCAGTCCTAGTCCTGATGCTTCTGCACCCCCTCCCTGACGGTAGTGGGTCAACAAGATCGTGGGATGGGTGGTCAGTCTCATAGTTCAGTGACCTGGGTTCAACCCCGACCACCGGTGGTCAGAGATTACACATTCCCACCATGACTGCATGGGCTTCCACTCTGTTTTCCTCTCACATCTCACGAGATGTGTAGTTGTTAATGAAAATATTTAACTTTAAGAAAACAGAATACTACTTATTTTAATTGTTGTTTTCAGTCCCTTCTTGCTTGTTTTATTTTGAAGCAATTTGCTCCATTTTTCTACTCATTCCCAATATCCAAGAACAGCATATGGAAAAGGAAATGTTGCCATTACGGACGAGACCAGTACTTGTTGCCTGCCCCATTCGTTCTTCAGAAAGGGAGCTGAGGTTCCCTGTGGAACCAAGTGCAAAAGAAAAATGTGACTGAATAGTTTGCTCACCCATTTTGGAAAATTAAGAATCAATTTTGTTAATATAGATTGCACTGATTTCAGCAGTTCCAGAGAGAACTTTTGGCTGGCTGCAACTCACCTAGCAGGATGTAATGCAATGCTCAGTGCTGGGACCCCAGCTGTTTAAAATATGTATTAATGACTTAGACAAGGGAATTAAATGCAGCATCTGCAAGCTTGCAGATGACACGAAGCAGGACGGCAGTGTTAGCTGTGAGGAGGATGCTAAGAGGATGCAGGGTGACTTGGATAGGTTAGGTGAGTGGGCAAATTCATGCCAGATGCAATTTAATGTGGATAAATGTGAGGTTATCCACTTTAGTGGCAAGAACAGGAAAACAGATTATCTGAATGGTGGCCGATTAGGAAAAGGGGAGGTGCAATGAGACCTGGGTGTCATTGTACACCAGTCATTGAAAGTGGGCATGTAGGTACAGCAGGCGGTGAAAAGGCGAATGGTATGCTGGCATTCATAGAAAGAAGATTCGAGTACAGGAGCAGGGAGGTACTACTGCAGTTGTACAAGGCCTTGGTGAGACCTCACCTGGAGTATTGTGTGCAGTTTTGATCCCCTAATCTGAGGAAAGACATCCTTGCCATAGAGGGAGTACAAAGAAAGGTCACCAGATTGATTCCTGGGATGGCAGGACTTTCATATGATGAAAGGCTGGATCGACTAGGCTTATACTCTCTGGAATTTAGAAGATTGAGGGGGAATCTTATTGAAACGTATAAAATTCTAAAGGGATTGGACGGGCCAGATGTAGGAAGATTGTTCCCGATGTTGGGGAAGTCCAGAACGAGGGGTCACAGTTTGAGGATAAAGGGGAAGCCTTTTAGGACTGAGATGAGGAAAAACTTCTTCACACAGAGAGTGGTGAATCTGTGGAATTCTCTGCCACAGGAAACAGTTGAGACCAGTTCATTGACTATATTTAAGAGCGAGTTAGATATGGCCCTTGTGGCTAAAGGGATCAGCGGGTATGGAGAGAAGGTAGGTACAGGGTTCTGAGCTGGATGATCAGCCAGGCTCAAAGGGCCAAATGGCCTACTCCTGCACCTATTTTCTATGTTTCTATGTTTTGCATTTGCATGGCAGTGTACGACAGCATGCAGCAACAGATTGGGCGAGAGATCAGATGCAGAGCCTGGGCCCACTACTGTGAGAGTGTATATATCCTGTTTGGCCTCTTAACTCTACATCAACCACATTTGGGCATGTAGCACAGCCCCATTAATTTCAAGGGAATTGCCAACCTTTACTGAAATGGTAAAAAATGAAGTTATGTGTTTTTTTAAACATTGCTTCAATAAGAATTAGTTTCAATTCATTTATATAAGTTGAATATAATTTTAAATTAATGTATTATCTTTTTTTTATTCTTTATACATCTTTCAACTGTTTGTAAGTATCCCTGACAAAAAGTACAGGTGTACATGATGAAGTGGCCACTGGGTGTATGTTCTTGCATATCTCATGTTCTGTGCCCATGATACTGCTGCACGTAAGTTTTTCATTGCACAGGTGCATACATGTAATTGTGCATATGATAATAAGCTCGCCTGACTTTTGACTTTGAAGTCATGTGATCTGGAATATGCACAAAAAGGCAAAAAGCCTTCTGCTGGCACTATTAGAACTGCCATTAGAACTGTAGAGGCAGAAATAAGGACCCTGAACCACACCTGGAGCACAATAGAGAAGATGGCCAAAGACAGACGAGATAGACGACCTTCATTGCTGCCCTGAACACCAGCAGTATAACAGGCAATGAAGCATAGAGATAGTCAGGTCACTGATCATGGACAATTCCATCTTACACAATGGCTGAAACAACAGTCAGGGTGCTATTGGGTGTCACATCCCTCTAAACATTAACTGCAAGCATCCATGATATGTGAATGAGAGGAGCAGGCTAGGTCCAGTCAGATCCAGTCCATTTGGAAAAATCTGGTTCCTACTTTTGATAAAGTAGCCAAAGCCAAAGTCATAGTAAATTTATTATCAAAGTACAGATCTGTCACCATACACCAACTTGAGATTCATTTTCTTTCAGTCCTTTACAGGAAAATAAAGAAATACAGTAGAATTTATGAAAAACAATACATACACAAAAACTGACAGACAACCAATGTGCAAAAGAAAGCAAATTGTGCCTATATAAAAAAAATGCTGAGAACATGAATTACAGATTCCTGGAAAGTGAGTCTGTCGATTGCGGAATCAGTTCAGAGTTGAGGTGAATGAGGTTATCCACGCTGAAGGCCTTGGGACCTACAACCAAAGTTTTAGGAACAGCTTTTTACACACAGTCACCCCCGCCGTCAGATTTCTGATCAGTCCATGCACCCATGAGCACTACCTCATTAATCAGCTTTTGTATTATTTATTTATATTTGCAACTTACAGTAATTTTTGTCTTACACTGTACAGCTGCCATAAAACAACTAATTTCATGATATGTCAGTGAATATAAACCTATTTTGACTAAATATCTGCTTTTCCCTTTAATATTCTGGAATCTTTAAACACACTTGAAGTTCCTTCTGTATTCACCACATTTTACTATATTACTCTACACCTCTATAATCGTTAGTTAATGTTGGAATAAAGTCATGCAGATTTATGTGATTGAAAGGCCATGTCAGGAAGTGACCTGGAAGGCTGGGTTTATTTTCCTTGGAGTGGAGGTGGCTGAGGGGGTCCGGGTACAGGCATGCAAAATTATTTAGGAGCACAGATAAGACATTTTTTCAGAAGTGTTGCTTGCTGCGAAATTGTTTTTGTTTATGATAGACTGCTTCAAGCTGAACACACAAATAACTTCAGACTGCTTGTATCACATAGGAATTAGGAGAAATAAAAATTTTTATTGAATATAATGTATTTAATTGTATAACAGTGCTGGTGCTTTACAGTAGTTCAACTAAGTTAAAAAGAAGTTTTGTTGATAATTTCCATTGTGCTCAGTGTCTGAGGCTTCTTGCCTAAGTGTCCAACAAAAATTAGCCAGCATTGATGGATTCCAGTTGCCCTGATACAGTTTCTCCATGACCGCGATGTCCGGGTGAAACCTTTCACCGTGCTTCTCACTCACATTGCCAAGATTGGCAAGAAAGAAGTTGAAACTGGAAGGCAGAAAATGAATCTTTAATGACAGGTCGATCTTCATATTTTTGCTTGCTTGAAGCATGTCGTCAACCATTGCATGTAGTTTGGCGCTCTGGAGTTGTCAAGAAAATTTTCAACAATATCCTTCAATGCCTTCCGTGCAATTTTCTCCAGTCCTACTAGAAGTTCTTCAAATTGCTTATCTTTGATGACCTGTTTGATTTGTGGACCAACAAAAAATGCCTTCCTTCATCTTAGCATCAGTTATTCTGACTTGAATTATGAATTGAAATAACTAATATAGGTGATTTAAAAAAATGGTACTTGATAGGGAAATTTGATAGCGATTTTCCCGATCAGCAGCTGCAGATCCGTAAGTTGAACCCAAAAGTATTTAGGAAGCAAAATCTTTGTTGTCCAGTGTAACAGGAAACTGTTTCCCCATAGCACAGGTGACTGAAACTAGAGGGTGTAGATTTTGTGTAAGTCATAGGGTTCTTAGGGAGGATCAGAGAAACAATTTTTTAACCAGAAGGTTTGGCATTGCCTAAGCTGGTAGTGGAGATGGAAGATACTTCCATAACATTTAAGAACCATCTTGGCAAATAGGCATAGAAGGCTACAAAACAGGTGCTGGTAAATTAGTATAGTATTTGCAATGGGCGTGATATGCTACCTGACTCGATGACAACATTTTCATTACCAGATATTGCTTGTAAATGTCATTACAGATCAAATAGCATGTTGTTCTCTTTCTCCAAGACTGAAATCAAAAGAATGAACTTCAGGCTCGGGAGTAGAGAATAAAATCAACCCTTTGTAATCCAACAACATTGGGGAGAGTACTTTGCAGCCAAAAAGAACAAACCAAGCTGTTAGACAAGACCAATGTGGTCTGCAAAATCCACTGCAGCAAATATTACGTTGGCCAAACTGGGGGAATAACTATCCACAATTATCCTTGAACGTGAACTCGCTGTTTAACAGTGTGACCAACTCTCGCCAGTCTCCCATGGATGTTTTTTGTTTATTGCTCAATTGTCTATAAAGTCTAGAGACTCTTTTACGTGAAAACCCTAGGGATCAGCAGTTTCTCAGAGACTCAAAACCACTCTGTCCAGCACCAACAACCATTAAGAGGGGCACAAATTCAACTGGGCATCAGTGAAAGTCATGGCGCAAGCAAACACACAGTGCTGATGAAGAGTCTTGGCCTGAAATGTTGAATGCTTGCTCTTTTTCATAGATGCTGCCTGGCCTGCTGAGCTCCTCCAGCATTTGGTGTGTTACAGTGGTTAGATTACCAGGCAAGTAATCCAGAGTCTGGGCTTGAAGGCATGAGTTCAAGTACCAACACAGAGACTAGGTAATTTATAAACTGTAAATTAAAATAATCTGGACTGAAAAGAAATGTAATGGTGACCATGAAATAGATCACTGTAAAAAACATCTGGTTCACTGATGTACTTCATGGAAGAAAATTTACTTTCTTCACCCTGTCTGGCTCACAAGTGCTGGACCTTGCTAGATCTGACCCAATTCTTCTGTTGTCTTTTGTGACTATTTCTAATGCCTCTGATGATCTATTTAAAACCATTTAACTAATTACAAACATTTAAAAACACTAATTGAAAAATAATAAATTCATTGAAAAACCACTGTCAACTTATGTAAATTAATTTTAAAAATCAATATTAATTAAAATAACGTAAAAGCAACAAACCACTTAGTTTCACTTACCTTTTTAGTGAAGGTCAACGACCTCATTCAAATGAATGGTGACATGCTTGATGTGCGTCTGTGTGCTTGGCTTAAAGTTAAGGAACTGCGTCTAAAGTGTATTCAAATGCTTGAGCTAAGTTGTAGACCTACCCATGAACTCAGAGTTGAATTTGGGACAGAGAATGAGGTAAATGCATCCATTTCTGGCCTCCAGTGCACTTTGGAGTTCTAGAAGGCGCCTATGTACATATTCCAGATCACATGACTTCAAAGTCAAAAGTCAAGTGAGCTTATTATCATATGCACAAATGCATGTATCCACCTGTGCAATGAAAAGCTTACTTGCAGCAGTATCACGGGCACAGAACATCGGATATGCAGGAACGTACAGCCACTGGCCACTTTATCAACTGTACCACATTTGAGGTCCTTCTTTTGAGCTTCGTACCTAGCTCCCTATATTCACTCTTCATTACCCTAAGCCTTTTTTCTACCTAAATAATTGGCACCTATACACACAGTCAACACCTTGCTAAGTACACTTGATCGTTAATGCAAACATCTAATCAGGTAATCACATGGCAGCAACTCAATGTAAACATGGTCAACGGGTTCAGTTGTTATTCAAACCAAACGTCAAAATGGGGAAGAAATGTGATCAAAGTGACTTTGACTGGAATGGTTGTTGGTGCTGGACAGAGTGGTTTTGAGTCTCTGAGAAACTGCTGATCCCTAGGGTTTTCACGTAAAAGAGTCTCTAGACTTTATAGACAATTGAGCAATAAACAAAAAACATCCATGGGTGAAATGCCTTGTTTAATAAGTGAGATCAGAGGAGAATGGCCAGACTGGTTCAAGCTGACTGGAAGGTGACAGTGACTCAGATAACCATGCTTTACAACAGCAGTATGCTGAGAAACATCTCTGAACACACAACACGTCAAACCTTGAAGGAGATTGGCTACGGCACCAGAATAGCATACAGAATACAGTCAGTGGCCACTTTTTTAGCTACAGGAGGTACCTAATGAAGTGGTCCTGAGTGTAGGTTCAGATAAACAGCATTCCAACGAAAAGATGAAGGAATTAAACATAAGTCATATTTGATTTTGACATGAATCTGTTTTGTTGTGTGTTGTTAAGCCAAGTATTGTGGACATGCCATGTTAGCACTAGAATATATAGGGACATTTGCGAGGCTGCCGGCACATCTTGGTGCATTGGTTGTTAATGCAAATGACACATTCACTGTATGTTTTGATGTACAGTACACGTGATAAATAAATCTGAAATCTGAAAATAATTCAAACAAAAAAGAGAACAAAATCGATTGTAATGCAAAGTGATCAAAGTTTTCATAGTGTTGCTCTCCTGAGGTAATGATTAGGGTTGTTCAGTTTGCCTCAAGAAGTGAATGGTTCAATTGTAACCATCAGAGCAATCTAACCAGAAATCCAATACAACCAGCTAACACAATGGCAAGTATGATTGTATCACACAAAAAATGCTGGAGAAACTCAGCTGGTCAGGTGAGTGTTTTGCCTAAAAAAAAATCGAAGGTCATGATATACACAAGAGATTCTGCAGATGTTAGAAATCCAGAGCCATGCACACAAAATGCTGGCGGAAGGGTCTTGATAAAGGGTCTGAGCCCAAAAAGTCGATGTTATTCATTTGCATATTGCTGCCTGACGTGCTGAGTTCCTCCAGCATTTACTGTGAGAGAATCATGATATTCCATTGAGATGGACTTGGGACAGATCTAAAAAAACATTTAAGGAGTTACAGACTGACGATTTGGGCTAAATTGAATTCCAGCTGACATCGATGGAACATGGATATTTTAGATTTTAGCTAATGCTAAAAATACCTGCCTGACGTTCATTGAATATGCTGAGTCTGACAAGTTACCCCAGACTCAGGCTATTTAGAGTAATCATACAATGCATCATCAACTGTTTCGCTGAAAGGTTCTCGCTTTTGTGCTTCACAACAGGAGTGGAAGAGTGAAATTAAGCCCCTGTTTGAAAATTTATTTTTAACTGTGCCGGTTTGATCATGGGATATCTTTCCACTAGTCGTGAACATTACGCGTGGCCAGGGAATGATAGCCTTTAGAGTTGATTACTTTCTGTGATCATCCTGCCATTCTGAAACACATCGGGGTGGCTATCTTTCACTCCTTGGAAATTACACGAAGCTTTCAATCCACACAAGTCTTCATGCAACTGCTACCTAATGATCTGTACAGAAGAATCAGGTGAATTCCTTTTTGTTTGAGTACAGAGATTCCATGATGTTGTCAATGTAGTGGTGTGCTACAAACTGCAACATGTGGCTTGTATCAGATGCTGTCAGTGCCAAAAAAGTTCTTCATCATCATCATTACGTGCCTTGTCATTTGACAGAGCTGATCATGGTCTCATGACCATGATTTTTCTTGGCAAATTCTACAGAAGTCGTTTGCCATTGTCTTCTTCCGTACAGTGTCTTTGCAAGGCAGTTGACCCCAACCATTATTAAGGCTCTTCAGAGATTGTCTGCTTGGCATCAGTGGTCGCCTAACCAGGACCTGTGGTGTGCACCAGCTGCTCATATGACCACCCACCACCATGACTTCATGTAATCCTGATCTGGGGGGAGGGGTGCTAAGCAGGTGCTACACCTTGCCCAAGGGTGACCTGCTGGCTAGTGGAGGGAAGGAGCACCTTACACGGCCTTATGAAAATAGGGGGTGCAAGTTCAGACAGCAACTGTGCAAAGAGAAACAGAATATTTCAGGTCCAGAACCATTCATCAGGAAATTGGAAAATCGTAAACACAAGAGATTCTGCAGATGCTGAAAATCTTGAGCAACACACGCAAAAATGCTAGAGGAATTCAGCAAGTCAGGCTGCGTCTATGGAGGGGAATTGACAGTCGAAGTTTCAGGCTGAGACCATTCATCAGGACTCTGGAAGAGCTTGGAGATGTTGGCCATCCTGTCCAGATCCCTTCTTCCCTTTGACCTCTTCCGTGAGGGAAGCCTTGATGCTTGCCTCTGTTTCTAAGCCCAGTGATCTGTCCTTCATCATGGGACAGTGTCTAAAATGACACTTCACATTACTCAGCAAAATCTGCATACTTTCAGCACATGCTACTGATGCAAGGAGCACAATAACCTAGCAATTGTGATTTACCACTAAGCTTACACAACAATTCAGCCATGTGGCTCTAAGAATAGACACATGACATGACTGAGTTGTTGAACCAGTATCTCGTTTGAAGTACAATGCACTATGCAGTTACTGCATAGCCAAGTAAAATTTACATTAGGCTAAACTCCAGAATAAGAATAGAATCAGAATCAGGTTTAATTTCATGGGCATATGTCATAGAATTTGTTAATTTAGCAGCAGCAGTAGAATGCAATCCATGACAATATAGAAAAAAAAGTAAATTAATTACAGTAAGTATATATGTATATTAAATAGTTAAATTAAAAATTGTGAAAAAACAGAAATAATATATAAAAAAGTAGCAAGGTAGTGTTCATGGGTTCAATGTCCATTTAGGAATCGGATGGCAAAGGGGAGGAAACTGTTCCTGAATCGCTGTGTGTGTGTGCCTTCAGGCTTCTGTACCTTCTTCCTGAAGGTAGCAATAAGAAGAGGGCATGTCCAGGGTGATAGGGTCCTTAATAATGAATGCCAGCTTTCTGAGGCACCACTGCTTGAAGATGTCTTGGTATTAAGGGGGCTCTTACCCATGATAGAGCTGATAATTTTACAAATTTCTGTAGCTTCCTTCAGTCCTGTGCAATAGCCTCCCTCTCCATACCAGATAGTGATGTAACCTGAATGCTCTCCATGGTACGATCGTAGAAGTCTTTGAGTGTTTTAGGTGACAAACCAAATATCGTCGAGCTCCTAAGAAAATATAGCCACTGTCTTGTCTTCTTCATAGCTGCATCGATATGTTGGGACCAGGTTAGATCCTCAGTGATATTGACAACAAGGAACTTGAAATTGCCCACTCTCTACACTTCTGATCCCTCTATGAGCATTGGTTTGTGCTCCCTTGTCTTACTCTTTCTGAAGCCCACAATCAGCTCCTTGATCTTACTGTCATTGAATGCAAGGTTGTTGTGACACCACTCAACTAGCTGGTACATCTTGCTCCCATACACCCTCTTGTCTCCATCTGAGGCTCTACCAACAATGGCTGTATCATCAGCAAATTTATAGATGTTATCGAGCTATACCTAGCCACACAGTCATGGATATAGAGGGTGTAGAGCAGTGAGCTATGCACATATCCCTGAGGTGCACCAGTGCTGATCATCGGCGAGGAGGAGATGTTATTACCAATTGGATGAAATTATATTCTCCCTTTCAATGTGGGCTCAAAAGGCATTGAGCTCACTGGATAGTGAAGCATCGTTGTGATTTTGCTTTGTGGGACGTAATGGCCTGCAGACCCTGCCAGAGTTGATGTGCATCCAACGTCACCTCCAACCTCACTTAGAATTATTTCTTCACTTTTGAAATAGCCCTGTGTAAGTCATAACTGCCTTTCTTCTACAGATCTGGGTTGCCAAACTTAAATGCCACAGATGTAGCCCATAGCAGACCATGAAGTCATCCACAACTTTTGGTTTGGGAATGTACACCAAATTTCTGTAGGCACACAGTCATCCACACAGGATTTAATGAAGTCATTAACAACTGTGACACAGTCATCCAGACTCGAAGATGAATCCCTGAATACAGTTCAGCCCACCAATTCAAATCCACAAATTATAACAACAAAAAATTCATATCTGGTTGTTATAATCCCATTGAGTTTAATTGAAACCACTTTCAAAGTTCAAAAGAAATTTATTATCAAAGTCTGTGGGAAGGAATAAAAATTATGTAAGTTTACTATAAACGGTAGATTGACTCAGTCAGCTAAAGGGTTAAATCTCTTAATGTTTCTGTGACCATTCTCTGAGGTATGAGATCTCATAGCTGGATGGACAATCTTGTGCTGTGCATAGAACCATAACCATATACCCACAAAATAGTCCACAATAGTGACATCACCCAGTGTAAGATAAAGTAGAACTTTACTGTAGTTCAAACCAGCACCAAGCCTGAGAACTTCATACCCAATCAAACCCAAAGCCCAACGCACAGTTGAGGTGCATCAGGGTTGGCTCACGTAGTCATTCTCTAAACCCTCGGTCAGTTACCAGCATTTAGAAAATAACCCTGACTTTACTCTGCAACCATATGTTTGGAACTGAAAATCAATCAGAGGCCAAGTAAACCCTGTAGTGGTCTCCAGATTAAAATGATCCAATGTACAAATTCATGTACCATTGTACTCCAAGCTGAAATATTAACTCGGCTTGTCTTTCCACAGATCCTGGCTAATTTGCTGAGTTTTCTTGTTTTTATTTTAGATTTGTAATCTGATTTTTTCCTTTGGATTGTCAATTACAAATAAACACTAGGGAAGTTTGTCAAGGAACAAAGTATGCTGGCATGCCGGAAGCTGATGATGGAGTCAAATCCACTATTATGAGGGGTGTTCACAGTTTGGTCATTATGTACAATTCAATACCAGTGATGTCAGCACAAGCAACTGCATGTTCAAAGTTCAAGGTAAATTTATTATCAAAGTACATACTTGTTACCATATACTACCATGAGAATCAATTTATTGCAGGCATTATAGGCAAATAAAGAAATAAAATAGAATTGGACAGCACCATAGCGTAGTGGTTAGCACAACCCTTCACAGTGCAGGTGACCTGGGTTCAATTCCCACCGCTGCTTGTAAGGAGTTTGTACCTTCTCCCCGTGACTGTGTGGGTTTCCTCTAGGAGCTCCGGTTTCCTTCCACTGTCTAAAGACATACCAGTTGGTTGGCTGGTTGGTCATTGTAAATGTCCTGTGATTTGGCTCGGGTTAAATTGGGGGATTGCTGAGTGGTGCAGCTCAAAGGTCCTATTCTGCGCTGTATCTCAATAAAATAAAAAATAAATTGAATAAATTGTTGAATAAAGTAAAGAGAATGCTGAAAAGCTACAGGAAAAGAGCTAGGGAATTAAATTAATGAGGTTCTCTGATAGAGAGCCAGTACAGACATGATGGGCTGAATATCCTCTTTCTGGCTCCTACCACTTAGTAGTCAATGCAGTCAAGTAGTAAATTTGTTATCCAGCCATGTGTATGGTACTATATACTACCCTAATAATCAATGTACCAAAGAAGACAAATTATGCAAATAATAGAAAAAGTAAATAAATACATAACTAATACTAGCAACATGAGTTGTAGAGCCCTTGCAAGTGAATGTGTAGGTTATGACTGACTGGGGTCTGCAAGTGTGGAAATGAAGGATCCAGTTGCAGAGAGAGATATCGTGGACAAGGTCCCGAATTATTGGGACTTGTAGGTGAAAGTCATTTCTCAGCTTTTTTAGGTTGATATCCATTCATATACTTTTCAATACTCTACCCTTTCTCTTTCATTTACCAGAAAAAGTCCACTTATTGCAGGATTTCAGCATTTAGCACTTCTCAACCCCTTCCCCCCTCCAGATCTTTGATGTAACTGAGCTTGTTGAACATTTAAATTTTTTTGATACAGAGAAGGTTTTCCCAGGATCGATACAGCTTTTTAGCTGATCACTGCACTTACTGATAACCTTCAGGGCTCAGCCAACATGGACTGCATACAGAAGCTGCAAATTTTCAAAACCCAATACATCCAGCTTAGATTTCTGCACTAATAAAAAATGTCAATTGAATCTTTCATTTGATTCACAACAGTGAACCCAATTGACTTTATATTTTTACTGCACTGGAATTTAATATGAAATAACCAGTACACATTTGTAATCCTCTGTAGGAAGGAAATCTATAGAAATTATCACCCACTTCCATATGTTTCTCCCGTACACTCAGCTCGTACACTGTTCTCCTCTTCCACACACCCACAAAGTCGAAGGGTATTTACACTCGGTGGCCACTTTATTAGATACAGGAGTGGAATCTAGTGTGGTCTTCTGCTGCTGTAGCCCATCAACATGATGTGCATTCAGAGATGCTCTTCTACATACCACTACTATAATGTGTAGTTATTTGAGTTATTGTCTCCTTCCTGACCAGCCATTCTTCTCTGACTTTGCCCATTATCAAGACGTTTTCACCCACAGGACTGCCGCTCACTGGATTTTTTCTTCCTGTTTATCGCATCATTCTCTGTAAACTCTAGAGATGATTGAGCGTGAATATCCCAAGAGATCTGCAGTTCCTAAAATACTCAATCCACCCTGTCTGGCACCAACAATCATTACACAATCAAGCTCACTTAGATCACATTTCTTCCCGGTTCTGATATTTGGTCAGAACAACTGAACCTTTTGACCATGTCTGCATGTTTTTATACATTAAGTTGCTGCCACGTAATTGGCTGATTGGACATTTGCATTAAAGAGCGATTGTATAGGTGTACCTAAAAAGATGGCCACTGAGTGTATAATGTCAGGTGCATTTATTTCACTACCAGAGACCCTGTAACTTCCTTCCTTTACTCCAGTCATCTGAAGAAGGTGAAAGTAAGAAAAAAGTGTTGCATTATGATGAAAATCCCAAATAAAACTCAGATAAAGCTGCAAATGCTGAGCAGTCAGGTTGCATATGTGAAAAGAGAAATAGAGTAATCATTTCAAGTTGAAGACCAAACTCCTAGCTGGTGAAGAAAGAATTATAAGATCTGTACTCAATACACAGTATTGGCCAAATAGAACCAAGTGGAGGAGAAGTTTCTGCGTCTAAGGGAATTTGAATCCCAGAGATCTGTCAAGTTCAATCAAAGAGTAGGGTATGATTAATGGAATTTAGATGATAAAGAGATGGGAATCAGGTGGGAAAATGCAGTTCTGGCCTAAGGTTAGCCCTGATCTTAATCAACACCTGATAAAAATCCAGTGATGTATTTACGACCATCTACGGTTCTTTAAAAAAAAGCAAACCCTTGTGCCTGTAAATTCTCTTTGAAAACCACCGTGGTTATATCTACTTCTGGACATACCCCATGGTACGTAGAATGATAAGCAAACAAAAGTTCAAAAATGGTGAGGAAGAATTTCTCTCTAAATTTCTGCTAAAATGCAATATTTATGTTCAAAGTTCAAAGTAAATTTATTATCAAAGTGCGTATATGTCACCATATACTACCCTGAGATTCATTTCCTTGTGGGCATTCACAGTACAACAAAGAAATACAATAGAATCAATGAAAAACTACACACAAGCAAACACTGACAAATAACCAATATGCAAAAGAAGACAAACTGTGGAAGTGCAAAACAAATATTAATAATAATACATAAATTATACTGAGAACATGCATTGTAGAGTGCTTGAAAGTAAGTCGATAGGTTGTAGAATCAGTTCAGCACTGAGGTGAGCGAAGCTATCCCCACTGGTAGATAATTGTTCCTCAACCTAGTGGAGAGGGATCTAGGCTCCTGTCCCTTCTTCCCAATGGCAGCAGTGAAAAGAGAGCATGGCCTGCATGGTGAGTGTCCTTGATGATGCATGCTGCTTTGTTATGTCAACACTCCTTGTAGATGTGTTCAGTGGTGGCGAGGGCTTTTTCTGTGCTGGATTGGTCTGTATTCATTACCTTTAGTGCATTTTTCCTCTCTTGGGCATCAGTGTTTCCATACCAGGCCATGCATGGTATGTCATGTTGTACCAGTACAATACCAACAAACCTCTTGAAACACCAACTTCTAATTTTTAAATAATGTGCCATTTGCCCCATCAAGTCTGCTCCACCATTCCATCGTGGTTGATTTATTATCCCTCTCAATAACATTCTCCTGCTTCTTCCCCGTAACCTTACTAACCAAGAGCCTAGCAATCTCTGCTTTAAATATACCAAATGAATTGCCCTCCACGGCCATTTGTGGAATTGAATTCCACAGATTCACCACCCTCTGGCTAAAAAAAAACTTCCTCCTCATCTCTGTTGTAAAGGAACTTCTTTATATTCTGAGCTTGAACGCTTTAGTCCTAGACTCCCCCACTGCAGGAAGCATCCGTTCCACGTCCACTCTATCCAGGCCTTTCAATGTTCAATAGGCTTCAATGAGATTTCCCCCACATCTGTCCAAATTCCAGTGAGTACAGGCCCAGAGCTATCAAATGCTCCTCATACACTAATTCTTTTGATCCCAGGATCCTTCACATGATGATTGTATGGGTGCATGGGTGGCGGGGTGGAGATTTGTCTCTACCAAAGGAGGTGTAAGGCACCCCTTCCCTCCCCATGCCAGCAGGTCACCTTTGGGCAAGGGACAAGCAGATATTACAAGCCCCTTGGTCACCACCCCTCCCCCCTCCTCACCAATCAGGGTCACCTGAAGCCATGGGAGCACGTGGTGGATGTTCATATGAGCAGCTGGCACATGTTATAAGTCTTGGTCATGTGAACACTGACACCAGGCAAACAATCTCTGAAAGATTATCATAATGTCTGGAGTCGCCTGTCTTGTAAAGACACTGTCCAGAAGAAGGCAATGGTAAACCATTTCTGTGCCAAGAACAATCATGGTCATGGAAAGGCGCTGATTGCCTCCGCCACACGATACGGCACATAAGGAACGAACAAACATTCTCATGAAACTCCAATGTCAGCACATCCTTTCATAGAAGAAAAGGGGCCCAGAACAATTCACAATACCAAGTGTGGTCTGACCAATGCCTTACATTACATTCAGCATCATATCCTTGTTTTATATTCTAATCCTCTCAAAACACTGCAATTATTTTCCCTTTACATCCATAAAGAGTAAAGTGTGGGTGGATGGAAACTACAGCTGGTGAGGTCAGATTCAAGATGTACCATTCTGATGTTGGCTGAAAAGCAGATAGATTCATAGGAGATCTGTTTCTTTTATATTTAATTTAATTTTCTTACTTTTTGTTCATTTAAAACAAGGCACATCACAGCCAAAATGACAAGCAGTTCTGTTACAATTACACTAAAAGAAAGAAAACTTTATTTCCTAAAACTCCCATATAACTGGAATTAAGGAGCTAGTCTTGAGTGCCTGTAGTTAATACTCATCTCCTTTGAGAATTAAACAATGCATGTTAAAAGTATTCATTAGACATTGAGCAAATAAAGGACAGAAGGTTGACTGAAAAGAAAGCTAATGGAAATATAAGCCAGAGGATAAAAAAAGAATCAATCAGATTTTTAAAACTGCTATGTACCAATTCAAAATGGGCTGCTTGGCGACGTAGTGTTAGCATAATGTTATTACAGTGCCAGCCACTGTCTGTAAGGAGTTTGTATCTTCTCCCCATGACCGCAAGGGTATCCTCCAGGTGCTCTGGTTTCCTTCAACAGTCCAAAGGTTTCCCGGTCACTTGGTTAATTTGTCACATGGGTGTCACATGGGTGTCACAGGGCAGCACGAGCTCTTTGGTCTGGAAGGGCCTGTCTAAATAAAAAGTTTTTTAAAAAGCTCTGGGCTAATCTTTTCAGCAACTATGAGGAAAGTGAGGAAACATCACATTGATTTGCAAATTAAAAACTTAAATATGAAGGGACTGTTGTTTATCTGAGTCAACACACACAAAGTGCAGGAGGAACTTGGGCACCATCTGTGGAAATGAATAAACAGTGAACGTTTTGGGCTGAGAGCTTTCTTCGGAGCAGAAAATAAAGGGAGAAGATGTATATTTGAGAATACTTATGTCTTTTAACTTGCTAAGATTGATTGCCTTTACTTCCTGAGAAAGCTAAAGAAATTTGGCCTATCTCCTAAAACCCTCACTAATTTTTATAGATGCACCGTAGAAAGCATTCTTCTAGTGCATCACAACCTGGTATGGAAGTTGTCCTGTCCAAGACCGGAAGAAGCTGCAGAAGATTGTGAACACAGCCCAGCACATCACACAAATCAATCTTCTGTCCTTGGACTCACTTTACACCGCACGCTGTCGGAGCAGTGCTGCCAGGATAATCAAGGACACGACCCACCCAGCCAACACACATTTTGTCCCTCTTCCCTCCAGGAGAAGGCTCAGGAGCTTGAAGACTCATACGGCCAGATTTGGGAACAGCTTCTTTCCAACTGTGATGAGACTGCTGAACGACCCGGATCTGGGCCATACCCTCCAAATATCTGGACCTGCCTCTTGGTATTTTTGCATTACCTTACTTTCCCTTTTTTATTTTCTATTTATGATTTATAATTTAAATTTTTAATATTTGCTCTCGATTTGTACTCCAGGGAGCGCGAAGCGCAGAATCAAGTATCGTTGTGATGATTTCACGCTCTAGTATCAATTGTTTGGCGACAATAAAGTAATGTGAAGATTGCTTATTAATATCAAGTCAGTAAGAGGTGTGCCTTCACTATACTGGATCTCCAATTAAAAATATCGACAACCCTATCCTCTTCCCCACATGCTTACAAACATCCCATCACCACAACATACACTTTTTCTTATTAATTCAGTAATCAGAAAAATAGTGTACAAGCAACTTTAACTGAGATTTCCCTTCACACCCAGAACTTCCAACAGAAATGCTTTTGCAAGCAAAATCCTTTGTTCTGTAAAGTCTTTGCAACAAAACAATTTGCACCTTGAGAATGCATGAGAGATGAGGGGAAAAGGGATGGTAATGATAAGAAGACTTTCATATGTTAAGTGAATTTGTGGCACACAGCGATCATTGGGCAACATTAGCCTTGTGCATCCTTTGAGCATTCTCACTGATATTTTGGACCTTGAAGCTTTTTTTTCAGACAACAGATCAAGAGCATTCCTGTAACATCACAAACCATACCCTTGATGAGTCTTAGTTGTTAACATTTCTGTTTCCGTGTTGTCTTGGTTTCTGGCACATTATCTCATAGTTGCATTGGGCAAAACACAGGAATGGCTAGATTTAGATTCAGATTTAGATTAGATTGCTGTCAATGAAATTCCTTGCTAGCTTGCTCAGAGTAAACAGTGTGTGTGGTAATAATGAATTCAGCAATAGGTACAGCGACAAATGCAAAACTACAGATTGGTGCAAAGGTCGTATTGCAAACTAAACTGATGCAAGTAGAAATTTTGAAGTGATATAACATCCTCTTTCTATATATACACTTAGTGATCACGTTATTGGATACCTTCTATACTGAATAAAGTGGCCACTGAGTGTATGTTTGTGGTCTTCTGTTGTTTTTGCTCATTCAACTCAAGGTTAGATGTTTTATGGGTTCAGAGATGCTTTTCTGTATGCCACTGTTGTAACGCATGGTTATTTAAGTTACTGTCACCTTCCTGCAGCTGGAACCAGTCTGGCCATTCTCTTCTGACCTCTCTCATTAACAAGGCTGTCACACACCGGAATCTTTTCTTTTGTTTTTCACACCATTCTCTGTAAACCAGAAAATCCCAGAAGATCAGCAATTTCTAAGATACTCAATCTGCCCTGTCTGGCACCAACAATCATTCCACAATTAAACTCCCTTAGATCACGTTTCTTCCCCGTTCTGAGGAGAGCTAAGGCATCGGTGACCCCTGTTTCCATCCAGGGGGTCAGTGTGGACATGGTGGAGGATTACCAATACTTGGGATACGAATTGACAATAAACCGGACTGGTCAAAGAACACTGAGACTGTCTACAAGAAGGGTCAGAGCCGTCTCTATCTCCTGAGGAAACTGAGGTCCTTTAACATCTGTCGGACGATGCTGAGGATGTTCTACGAGTCTGTGGTGGCCAGTGCTATCATGTTTGCTATTGTGTGATGGGGCAGCAGGCTGAGGGTAGCAGACACCAACAGAATCAACAAACTCATTCATAAGGCCAGTGATGTTGTGGGGATGGAACTGGACTCTCTGATGGTGGTGTCTGAAAAGAGGATGCTGTCTAAGTTGCATGCCATCTTGGTCAATGTCTCCCATCCACTACATAATGTACTGGGTGGGCACAGGAGTACATTCAGCCAGAGACTCATTCCTCTGAGATGCAGCACAGAGCGTCATAGGAAGTCATTCCTGCCTGTGGCCATCAAACTTTACAACTCCTCCCTTGGAGGGTCAGACACCCTGAGCCGATAGTCTGGTCCTGGACTTATTTCATAATTTACTGGCATAATGTACATATTACTATTTAACTATTTATGGTTTTATTACTATTTATTATTTGTGGTGCAACTGTAACGAAAACCAATTTTCCCTGGGCTCAATAAAGTATGACTACGACTATGACTATGACTATGTTCTGATGTTTGATATGAACAACAACTGAACCTTTTGACCACGCCTGCATGTTTTTATGCATGAAGTCGCTGCCACATGATTGGCTGATTAAATATTTGTATAAATGAGCAGGTGTACAGGTGTACCTAAGAAAGTAGCCACTGGGTGTATCTACAATCCCACCATCCTCCCCCCACATATACATCCCATCATCACAGCATACATTTGTTCTTATTATTGCAACAATAATTTTAAAAATGTGTAAACAACTTTAACTGAGATTACCCTTCACACCCAGCACTTCTACCAGAAATGCTTTTGCAAGCAATACAGTAACTTTAAATCTTTCATTATGTAAAGTGTTTGTATCAAAACAAGTTGCACCTTAGGAATGCATGCGAGATGAGGGGAAAAGGGATGGTAATGATAAGAAGACTTTCATATGTTAAGTGAATTTGTGGAGAACAGTGATCATTGGGCAACATTAGCCTTGTGCATCCTTTGAGCATTCTCACTGATATTTTGGACCTTGAAGCTTTATTTTTGGCTTCGAAGTATAAAACAGACTAAAGATCAAGAGCATTCCTGTAACATCACAAACCATACCCTTGACGAGTCTTAGTTGTTAACATTCTGTTTCAGTGTTGTCTTGTTTTCTGGCTATAACTGTTCCCACAACCTATGGATTCATCTTCAAGGACTCTTCACCTCATGTTTTCGATTTTAATTGCTTATTTATATATTAATCTTATTATTTCTTTTCTTCTCTCTCTCTTTGTATTTGCACAGTTTGTTCTAACTTTTTTTGCACTCTTCTTGCTGTCTGTCCTGTTGGGTGTGGTTTTTCATTGATTCCATTGTGTTTCTTGTACTTACCATGATTGCCTGCAAGAAAATAAATCTCGGGGTTGTCTATGGTAACATATATACTTTGGTAATAAATTTATTATCAAAGATCAGAAGAATGAGGGGGTATCTCATTGAAACTCATCGAGTGTTGAAAGGCCTCAATAGAGTAGGTTTGATGAGGATGTTTCCAGAGGACAGAGTACACAACCACAGAATAGCAGGATTCCATGTTGAACAGAGATGAGGAGGATCTGTGGAATTCGTTGCCACAGGCTGTTATGGAGGCCAAGTAATTGGGTATATTTAAGATAGATTCTTGATTAGTCAGGGAACAAAGGGGTATAGGGAGAAGGCAGGAGATACATTCTGAGAGGGAAATGGATCAGCCATGACGAAATGACGGAACAGATTCAATGGACCAAATGGCCTAATTCTGCCCCTATGTGCCAATTTAAGAATCTCTTAAATGGCCCTAATGTATCGGCCTCCATCCCACTCCGTTAGTGCATTCCATGCCCTTACCACTTTCTGTGTTTTTTTTTTACTAAGTGCAATCGTGAACAATAGCCAGATCAGAAATGCTGATCAAGTCAACTAGTTCTCAAAGAGAACTCTGACAGGCCAATCAGATGGTTCACTGCTGCTCAGTGATAGAACATTAAAAGATCATGTATACAATTAAGAAATATTAAAGAATAGTAGAACTACTGGAGTCATGATGATCATGATGAAGTCTGCTGGAGAGAGACATTTATACGCAAGCTGTCCTCCATAATTCAAAGAGATTGAAGGATAAGGTTGCAGGGTGACAAAACATGGCAGGAGCACTTGGAACTAAAAACTAATCCCTACCAGGAGAAAACAGCACCTGTTCTTTCCTCACTGTTCTCCAGCGGTTTAAGGACTAAGTCCAGTCGGAACATAACCCACAAGTGCTCTTGAAAGTCAGGTATTAACCCTACCTACCAACAACCAAGCACTGCCATCCTGGTTCCCTTCATGATAGCTTATGGAGAAGCATGTGACTTCCCTCCTGAGATGATAGGTGTTTGTGCACTCGACTCTTGAAGGCTTGGACCCATCGTCGCAGGTGTTTCCAACCACAGCATCTGGAAGGCTGTTCCAAATTCTGATAGCACAGTGAAGGAAGCTTCTATCCAGTGTGTAGGTTCTCGCATCAGGCACAGAAACAGCATGAGCAGGCATAGATAAACTTGATCGTGTGGTGCGCCGTCTCTCATAAGGTGAAGGCAGCATGGCGCGAAGGTTTGCAGGGCTGTGGCTGGTGTGCATTTTGTATAGCACAGTAGCTGCAGTAACCTGTCGTCTGTGGTGTAAGCTACTGATGGCTAGCTTCTCACGAGCTGTGGCTTCATCTACACCTATAATCCTGAGAGTCTTTCTTTGAATGGAATCAAGCTGGCTGAGGACACGCGGTGAGATATTCATCCATGATAAGCAGGCATTCTCCATGATACTTTGTAAACCGTGGCTCTGCCCTCTTTGTCTAGTTTAGATGCTACTTTTCGCAGTGCCCAAAGCCTTTTTTCCAGCCTTGTTTGAAATAGTAGAAAGGTGTTTATCCCACACCAACTTGCTGTCAATATTAACACCAAGGATTACTAGCTCCTTCTTTAAATCCTGCTTGCAGTTCCCAAAATACAGATCGGGGTTAGATGGATTCCTCTTCCTGGACATCACCATCGCCTTGCACTTAGTAGGCTCAAAGGTGACATTCCAGTTGTCTGCCCAGGCTTTCATCCTGTCAAGATCCCTATTCAGGCCTGCGGCCACTGTATTACTCTCTCCGGCTCTAAATGGTGCAAATAGTGTGGAGTCGTCAGCGTACAGGTATAGCTTGTTACTGCGTGCATCAACCAAGTCATCAATGAAGATGGAAAACAGAAGTGGCCCAAGTATTGAACCCTGTGGTACAGATGCATTGATGGTTGAAGAATCAGAAGCCTGACCAGAGTTAACAACTTCGATGGTCCGTCCATGAAGGTAGATCTGCAGCCACCTAAGCAGCTTTCCAGATATTCCTTTGGATCTCAGCTTAACACAGAGTCCATTATGCCAGATCTTGTCAAATGCTCCTTTGATATCCAGGGCAATGACACACACTTCACCACCTTTGTCTAAGAAGGTGTTCCACGTTTGAGATAAGGTGGTGAGGAGATCGGCTGTACTGTGATCAGGTCTAAATCCATACTGCCTACTTGAAATTAAGTTGTTACGGAGTAGGTATTTCTGAACTTGTTTGTGGACTGCTGTTTCCATTACCTTGCTGATGACATTGAGTAAGGATATTTGTAGGATCAGCTCTGGAATCCCTCTTGCGTACTGGTGTTACTGATGTTATTTTCCATTGTTCTGGGAATACACCACTCGAGAAGCATAGCTGGAAGAGGCGGCAGAGAGGACTTGCAAGTTCTGCACTGTGTTCCTTTAAGATCCTAGTTGAAATCTGGTCAGGGCCAGATGCTTTATCAGGCTGAAGCTGTTGCATTATTTTCCTGATGTCTTTAGGTTTGAAGATGATTTTGTTCAGCAAGGTGGTAGTAAGCTGCTTGACATCTGGTGGTTGGTTGTTAGCATTTGTGAATTGACATTTATCTGCAAAAGCCTGACAGAAAACATTGGCCTTATCTTTTGCTGTTGTATGTACAGACCCATTGTGCTCGATGACAGAGATGTCAGAGTGGCCTGTTCTTCCAGAGAGGGAGTTCACAACATTCCATCACTTCTTACTGCTAAGGTTATCCTTAGTTAAGTCATTTTTGAGTTTGATGTTATGGTTTCTTCTGGCCTGTCTCTTGCTCGGTTGTATGACTGCCCAGCCTGTGCAAACCTCTCCTCATTAGCAGGGGTGTTGCACTTCTTTAGGTGGTGGTAGAGACGACCTTTCAGCTTTGCTGCTCGTCTGCATGTGTCATCAAACCATACTTTATCGCCAGGCTTCTTAGTAACAATTTTGCTGGGAATGTGAATGTCCATGGCCTCATATATAACTTCTGTAAGCTTGGTGCAAGCCTTCTCAGGGTCCTTGTCTTTGAGAACGGTAGACCAGTCAGTTGAAGAAAGATGACCACGCATATCCCAAGAGCTGGCTTTGTCGTAACACCAGACTTTCCTCTTGTATGGTTGGCCATGGTAAACTGGAGCATCCAGCTTCACTAGCATGGGGTTATGGTCTGAAGAACCTACTAGAGCCATAGTTGTTGCCTTAGCGGGCAGGTCCGTCATAACAAGGTCAGGGATATACTCTCCCCTTGTTGGGTATGACACAATCTGCTGTAGACCAAGACTATCAGCTAGTTGTAGTTTGCGCCGGCCAGCATTGTCAGTTGTTCGGCTGCCCAGCCAGTCCTGGGGATGGACGTTGAATTCCCCTATAAGCATCACAGACTGTGCACTGAACTCTGTCAACTTGGGGAAGGTGTTACTGTCTAGGTATTCAAGGATGTCATTGTTGGCACTAGGTAGTCGGTAGATGGCACCAATTAGTAATTTCTGTGATTGAAGAGCCACAGTGAACCACATGAGCTCAAGGTCTTTCGGATCTCTCCTAGGATTATGGTGTATCGCAATACCCTCCAAACAGTAAACAGCAATGCCACCCACTGCTGTTCCCTCCCGATCTCTGCGGCAACACATTCAGTAGCCAGGGATGGTAATGAAGTCCACTCCACCTGGGACTGATGAGTCAAGGAATGTTTCAACAACAATAATGATGGAATGTTTCTCTTCAGTGCACAGGTTGGCAAGTTCACCTATATTTGATCGGAGTCCACGTATGTTTACCTCCATAATTCTCAGTTCATTATCACGTAGTCAATGGGTAGGCGTGGGTTGTTTCCATTTAGATCCGTCCGTTCAAGGCTTTGATTAGTAACTCATAACAAGCACGTAGTACAGGCACAAGGGTCGCTAGCCCCTGTACCCCAGAAACACAGCTGAGCGGTGCAGTGGAGGTATGTGCTATGCATGACCTGATCTGAAAGCATCATGTTGACTCATAACAGATCCTGTTCATGATGGAACAGCTTAGTCAAAGATGGAATGATCAGTACTGATGGACAAATTAAAAGCACTACCTCCGGCATTTCCCTTATGCTTTCCACCAACCAACTTAAAATTAAAGCCCTGTGTATTAGTCATTTCATCCTTGGAAAAAGTCTCTGGCTAACCACTCTATAGATTGCCTCTTATCGTCTTGTACACCTACATGATCTAAGCAAAAAGGACAAAGAACTGCGTGACTATTTAATTAAGCTGGTTTAATTATTGGGATGTCAATAGCACTAAAACTGTAAGGGATGTATAAATTAGAGTGGATGAATTCAATAGTAAATCAGGTAGAAATAATGAATGGATTGGTGGTAGGTATGTGGTTGGATTGAGGAGAAAAAGAAAGAAACTATAAAAGCATAATATTTAAAAATGTGCATTAAAATATCTGCAACAACAATTAAAACTGGAAGGGATTAAGTTGTAGAAATTCTAATGGTTAATTTTCAGTGACAAAGAGTTTAATTGGCAACAATTAATTCCTATTATATGGTCAGGAGGCTTACGTTATAATTACTCTACAACAACATTGCCTCTAAGTTTATGTTACAGTTACCTGGACCAAACACTGCTCTGAGCAGGAAATTTTTACATGGCCTGAAAACTGCATGGATTTTTTTTGTAATAAGCGTACTATAAACATTTAGAATGGAAAATTGAAAAATCACAATTAAAGGGTATAATGAAATATAGTACAGAAAAGGAAGTCTTAATTATTTCATAAATTTTTTCTAGCTGCATCCAATTTCAGCTGCATGGCAATAAAATCTATGTGCATGGAAGTATTTCAGTTACTGCATGGCCATGCACCCGTACAGCTTAGAGGAAACAGTGCTGCACAAATACATCAGTTTCATGGCACTCAGTGCACTTCACTTCAACATTAAAAGCTAACGGAAAATAAATAGTTTAAAGGTTTTGTTTATCCATCTTGTCATCTCAGCTTGCTCCAAGTACACCACAACCATGGCAATTGCCTGTTTGCCCATATTTTAACAAGATGAATGTGTGCAAGTATGTAAAATCATATCAGGGACCAAAATTAACTTATCATTCTAGATTTTTACCTTTCTGTCCGTTAAGATCCTGAACCATTTGTGTCTGCAAAGTTAAAAGCAATCTGTTGCAGGTCTCATCTATCGTACTTCACTTTTAGATATTTTCCCTTGGACTTACTAGTGATTGAATGCATCAATATAGCACAAAAAAGCTAGAAAGGTTTTGTGAAGTCAATATTTCGAAGCAAATTGTTAACCTGACTATAGAGAACGTTTTTGCTATGTTGTTATGCATAGCAACAAGAAATTTCATTCCCAATGATCTTGTTTTTCCACCTCTCATTTCAATTTCTTTTCATCTTCTTTCTGTCAATAAATTCCCTTTTAAACTCTTTTCTAATTAAACCCAGGTGTAACTCTGTTGTTCAATACACCAGTGACAATACCGGTGTTCATAGTCCAAGAACGGATATTTCTGACATGTTACAAGTCTAAAAGAAAAACACTTTCCTGTGATCAAAGACTATCCCTGTATTGCCATGGGGACTTTCCTATAAGGATGTACCAATTAAAGTGAGGAAACAATGAGATAAAAGAATATTGCTGCTTCTTGGAAATTTTGAAAACTCACAATAGTTTGATGTGCATCTATGGTAGAAAAATGGGTTAATGTTTGTGACCAGGTCTGGATTAGAATTGAAGTGTTTATAATTGATTTACCGTGCATCTTCTGACTTTTGTTTACCCACTCTTTTACTCTGTAATATATCAGATCATCCTCCCAGAACCACAGCGGTATCCTTCTGTCCTGCTACTGTCCCTTTCTGTATTTTGCTATAAAGCTGCTTAAATTCCTCGTCTTAAAACTCAGAAGGGCAAACTACCATAGGCTTGCTTAAGTTTATTTTGAGGTTCCTTTTAAAAATGAGAAACCTCTTTTAAACTGGAAAATTGAATTTAAAAGGGCACCCCTGAATTCAGAGAACAAATTGTCAGAAGGCATGAATGATGGCCTCATAGTTCCTCAAGAGGCATGGTTAACGGACAAATGAATGATTAGGTGGGTACTGGTGACATTACGGATGAAGAAGAATTCAAGTTGTACACAATGTTGGTGAGATCACACTTGGAGTAGTGGATCTGAGGACTCCATTTCGGTTTAGCTGTTGCTGTTCACTTCAATAATTTGCATGATTTTTAAAATTTTTTTCTTTCTCTTGCACATTGAGTGTTAGTCTTTTATTTTTTTTATTTTGATTCTTTTCTTTAATTGGGTTCTTTCAGTTTTCTTGCTTTTTAGATTTGTTTAGATTAGATTATGAGGACACTCAGTCCTTGTTTGTTGTCATTTAGAAATGCATGCATTAAAATAATACAAAAACGAGGACTGAGTGTCCTCATAATCTAATCTAAAAAAATCTAAAAAGCAAGAAACCTGAAAGAACCCAATTAAAGAAAAGAATCAAAATTAAAAAAAATAAAAATGAAAAAATAAGACTGCCTGTGAGCAAACAAATTTAAAGGCTATATAATTTGTACATGCATTGATAATAAATTAATCTTGAATCTTGCATTTTGGAGTATTGTGTTCCATTTTGGGCACCCTGCTATAGGAAAGAAGTTATTAAACTGGAAAGACTGCAGAAAAGATTTATAAGGATGTTGTCAAAACTTCAAGAGATTGAGTGAAAGGGAGAAATTGGACAGGCTGAGACTTTTTTCCTTAGAGCACAGGAGACTGTGGAGTGATTTTTCAAAGATTATGAGAGACATATGCACTCTGTCCTTTACCCAGGCTGGCAAATCAAGAACTAGAGGACATAGATTTAAAGTGAGAGAAGAGAGGTTTGATAGGAAATTGAGAGTCGACTTTCTTCACACAGATGGTACCTATATCGAATAAACTTCCAAGAGAATCTGGTTGAGGCAGATACAATGACAAAGTTTAAAACGCTGTTAAACAGATACATTGATAGGAAAATTTAGAAGGATACGGGCCAAACAAGGGCAATTCAGACTAATTTAGGAGGCATTTTGGTCGGCCTTCATCCATGTTGTATGTCACTATGACGCTGAGCATCAAGGGGGTTTGTGAGAGGACAAATTAGCTATTCTTGTGACGTTAGCAAAGGAACAACTTTCCTGGTGCTGCCCTCCAGTATCTAAATGATCCTCTATACCGGGGATCCCCCATCTTTATTATGCCATGGACCCCTATCATTACAGAAGGGGTCCGTGGACCTCAGTTTGGAAACCTGTGATCTAGGTCATTGTATATTGAAAGAACATGTCCATTTGACTGGGGAGACATTGACATTTTTAAAAATTTTATTTTGTCAGTTATTTAGCAATACAGTGTGTTAACTGGGTGTCTCAGCCTAATGATTCCGCCCCATCCAATTACTCTCATGTGACCAATTAATCTATTTACTTTTGGAATGTAGAAGGAAACTGAAACTCCCAGAGAAAACCCATTCATGGGTTTGTACAAACTCCTTACAAACAGTGGTGGATCACATACACTGTAATGATATTACAAATAGCATAGATAAAGTAAAAATATAAAAAATATATATTTCTACCATTCTGCTTTGAGAAGTGCATTGTTAAGTGGCTCTTTTTTGGTTATAATTGATCAGAAATTTGTCTGAAACACTCACACAAATACAGCAGGTTACAGCCTGGGAATCCTGTGGTGATTGACTTAATTCTGACATCCCAAACTCTTTACATCTTCTAAAATTAATGAATCAAGAGTATCAGATTCTCTTCATGTACCTGGATCACTGCACCTCCATCAACATCCAAGAAACTCAATGCCAGCAGGAGACTATTTCCAAGTTCTTTTAGAAATGAATTCGAGAGTTTGGACACAGTATAGATGAAGTAAAAATTTAAAAAATTGAAAACTATGTTTCTCCAGGTCAGGTTGATGAGTAGACAGGAAAACTGTCCCACCAATATTTCCTTTTGCAGATGTTAAAGTCAAAATTCAAAGTCAAGTTTATAAACATATGCTCAAGTACATTATGCAGAGGTGCAATGAAAACCTTATTTGCAGCAGAGTCACAGGCCCATAGAACATATAAAAAGCATTCACAAGTGACGAGGCAGATTGTAACATCGAAGCATCGAGCTGCTGATCTCCCCTCACAATGTTGCAGGAGCGACTTGTCCCTCTCCTTGCTAGTGTGAGAGAGAAAGCCTGTCTGAGATGTCAGTGTTGGGATGGACAGTAATTTTTGATGGGCTCTAGATCGTGGTCTCTTTGGGGGCTTTGTTATTGCTTGCATGGTGGGTGGTGGGGGGCTGATGCTTTTGCTGGAGCAGGTGGGGGGGAGGGGGAATGTTGATACTTTTGCTGCTGTTTGTGTGAGGGAAGGGGGAGGTGGGCATTGGGATTCTAATGTTTTCTGTCATTCATTCTTGGATTTTTTTCTCTCTGTTTCGTGGATGTGCGCAAAGAGTAAGAATTTCAGGTTGTATATTGCATACATTCTCTGCTATTAAGTTGAACAACTGAATTAGAGAATCATTGAAACAACTAAACAATTTTTACAAGGAAAAGCACAATTAGATCAGAAAATAAGTTCCATTTTAAAGTGAAGGGAAATACATTTTAAAGCAAAGTGCATTCACATCACATTATCATATCACTCCATTGAGATAGTACAAGTAAAAACATTAACAGAATGCAGAATGATGTGTCACAGTGCTACAGAGCAAGTCCAGCACAGGCAGACAATAAGGCGCAAGACTACAATGATTGTGCGGTCAAAAGTCTATCTTTCCATACTAGGAGACTGTTCAATAGTTGTCTAAAGAAAGGATTGATACCCATGCCCACAGATGTTGACCACAGATATTATGTCAGGCTTGCAAAAGTAACTATGGAGCCTGTCAAATTTTATGAGTGATGCAATAGGACTTGGAGTTTCTTTTGCTGTCATTGTTTACTCTGAAAAAAATTCAAGGTTTAATTACATAATGCTGAAAGCCATTAACCAAACCAATTTCCTTACAATGATCATTCTATCCTTTTGCCGGTCTTGTGATGCATTACTTTTGTATTGTTATAACAGGGAAATTATTATCATATACAGATAACCACAGGACAGTGGTGAAAGCATAAATTTCACACAGGTTGAAGCCTAACCATGAGCAACAACACAAGAATATCAGTAATTATTTTATTTGTGATACTTGTAAGCATGCAGAAATCTTCAAATGTTCAGGACAGACACAGAAAAATAAGAATAGGCCATTGGCTTCTCAAACAGTTCAATGAGATCATTGCTGATCTGTGACATAGCAAATATCCCTCCTTGATCTTTCTCTAAATCCCTTAACACCTTAGTTAAGAAAACCTTTCAAGAAGAACAATTGGTCCTGCCATTTGTGGAAAAGAATTTAAACTTTCACCATCTTTTGCACATAAAAGGAATCTCCGCCTTCATTTCTGAAAGATCTGGCTTTTACTTTTGGGCTATCACTTCACTTTCACATCTTAAACAAAATTGATCAATTTTGACTTCATTCTTCTCAGTACAAGGGAATGTAACTCTTGCCTTTATGATGGAATGTTTCATACAACGGCAGTTAGATATGCAGCACCTAATTATACCCTCAGAGGCCACTTTATTAGGTACAGCGGTACAGCTACTCATTAATGCAAATATCTAATCAACCAATCATGAAGCAGCAACTCAATACATAAAATCATGCAGATATGGTCAAGAGGTTCCATTGTTGTTCAAACCAAATATCATAAGACATAGGAGTAGAAGTAGGTCATTCAGCCCACTGAGTCTACTCTGCCATTCCGTCATGGTTAATTTATTATCCTTCTCAACTTCATTTCCCCTCCTTCTCCCTGTAATCTTTTATGCCCTTAGTAATCAATAAGCTATCAGCCCCCATATTAAATGCACCAATGGCATGGCCTCCATGGCCTTCTATGGCAATGAATTCCATAGATTCACTATCATCTGGATAAAGAAATTCCTCTTACCTCTGTTCCAAGTGGACATGCCTCTATTCTGAGTCTGTGCACTATGGTGCTAAACTTGCCCACTATAATATCCTCTCCACATCACTCTATCTAGGCCTTTCAATGTTCAATAGGGTTCAATGAAATCTCCCTCATTCTTCTGAAATCCAGCGAGTACAGGCCCAGAGCCATCAAATGCTCCACATATGTTAACGGTTTCATTCCCAGAATCATTCTCGTGAATCTACTCTGGACCCTTTCCAATGCCAGCACATCTTTTCTGCGGGACTTTGAGAGGGGTTCATAATTGGGAAAAGGGGAAGGGAGAGGAGAGGGAGTAGGATGGACCAGAGAGACATTCTCTGATGATCAATAACCTAATTGTTTGGAATCAAATAACCTTGTTGTGTGTCTCAGGACTGATGTGTCTACACCCATGAGACCAATTGCCCTGGCTCTCCGTCTCTGCTATTTGTCCCACTTTCCTCCCGTGGTGGTCCATCCTCACCAATCCCAACATCTTTTACTCCCACCAGATATACCAACTGACTCTCCACTCCACATTGACAAATACAGTTCTGTGCAAAAGTCTTAAGCACCTTAGCTGATGCTGAGATACACATCATCATCAGTGATGTAACCTGGGGTCATCAGGTGTTTCAGGTCTTTCAAAATCAGACACTCTTGCACAGGCAACCCTGCCAGGGTTGATCAGGCCCTGACTTGTGTTCCAGTAGCATTGGCCCACTGGTCACACCTCTTGATCCATGGCCATCTGGACATTTTGTGATGGTTGTGATGGCTCTTTTCTTTGTATCTCCCATAATGCCAAGGAGAGAGTAGATTCTGCACAGCAAGCAACCAGCAAAACCTTTACATCCCACCTCTATAGGCTCACATCATGCCCTCCACCCCTGTCTCTGGCACTGTTCTATATATGTATCTGTCCAAGACGTTTGCACTATACTGTAATATTCACTCTCTGCCATAAATCAATTGCCATTAAAAGAGAAACAGTAAAATCCATAGGAGCGCCAACTCTTCTCCTTATTCAAGTTAAAATGAACAATTGCAAAGAGTAACCCTGTCAGCAGGAAGAATTCATTGTAAGGATGAACTAGACAGAGTTGCCAACCAATGATAAAGGGTAACCCAAGGGAAAGTTATGGACTGGCTCCAGCAACTCACTTTAATCATTCTGAACAGCAGAGTCGGGGAAGAATTTACCAAAGCTCCAGATGTAGGTTGTGGTTTATTGCCAATATTTCGAGGTGAGATCAGATGCTACTGAACAAAATCTGAATTTAATTAGACATGAGTCACCGTGCATGTTGCCGCATCAGGGAAGCATGAACCTGCAGAGCTGAACTGCATTAATGGTGATGGCCAAAGGGGTTTCTGGAATCACCATTATGGAAAACTTAGCCAGTAAATTGAAATGAAATAATTGAACCGTAATGGGAAGATATAGAATAATGGACACTGTGGGGGGAGTTACAAAGCTGTACATCCATCAAGGAGTTCCTCTGAGATTCCCACTCCTACAGTTACTGAACACCAGCCGAGCTTTGAACACTGAAATTATTAACTCCTTCTTTAACATATAGTTTTTAAGTTGAAAGATGCAAGGGTTTTTGCAAGTGCTGTAGAAATGAGAGTTACATATTAGATAGATTAGCTTTACCTATTACATGTAGTTGTACATCAAAACATATCATGAAATGAGTCATTTGTATCAAATCAAATCAGTGAGCTTTGTGTTGGAGAAGCCCACAACTGTCACCGTGCTTCTATCGCCAACATAGCATGCCGACAACATAATAATCCTAGCCATACATCTGGAGCTGGAGGAAACTGGACCATCTGGAGGAAGCTCATGCAGTCACAGCAAAAACATACAAACTCCTCACAGACGATGGTAGGAATTGAACTCCAATCGTTGATTGCTGTAGAGCCATTGTGCTAACCGTTACATCGTTATCACAATTAGTAATTCATGCCAGGTTGATTTTACAAAATTTCACTGAAGTTTCTCCTGGTTACAAGGTCTATTTTCTGAGGCGTCCGTCCGAACACCTTATGTCAACCTGAAGATTAGTTGTCAAATCAAATCCAGTCATGGCTTTCAAGGTGAAATATTGTTATGACAATAATTTGGGGAATTTGATTACCAGCTGATTCTTCCCAGGGCATAAAGTGTCCTTGGAGGAAATACTAGATGCAACCTAATCCAATTCCACCGGAGTCTGTTAAATATTAACTAGTACAGAACTAGCAGTGCAGGGTTCCAATTAATTCAATGAGGTAAAGTCTTAGTGCTGCTTTACAGTAAGATATAATTTATATTTAAAACAATCTTCCTTTAAGTAACAGCATCCTGATCTCATTCTCCAAAGCTAAAAGAAAATGTCCCAAGCAAGCTGAACTGAATTAGTTCTACACTCCAGTCCTGAAGAAGGGTCCCGGCCTGAAACATTGACTGTTTATTCATTCCCATAGATGCTGAGTACCTCCACCATTTTGTGTGTGTAGTTATGCATGGACCATGATCCAGTCCTGCCTTCAGAGTATGTAATATGGCCAGTGTGCTCCTTGAGTACCATTGAGTACCATTGATGTTTGCACAAAGAACAAGTAGATATTTTTTTCTGGCTTCTAGTTGGACCAACTTTCACCATTCATCACACTTACAATTCATTGTACTTACCTGTAACTTAGTTACAACTGCATTTTGCTGCGTGTTCTTATGATTTTCATCAAACGAAAGCTGGGAGGAAATTATGTGTTCAGCGTTCTGACAGGAATGACTTGCGCCTGTTGGAGGAGCAAACTGAAAGGCCACACGGAGCTGGTGTTCGAAATATTGGGTGATTTTTTAAAAAAGGGTGCACATCAGGGAACAGCCAAAACTGATCTACCTGAATATGACCTTGGTACAGTTTTTTAAAGACATTTTTGTGGATACTTGGGTGTGGACCAAGTATGTCCAGGGGGGCAGATAGTCAGACAGTGTATACATATCTTGCAAACCCTTCAGTAATTGCATAGACACCTGAAGAACAGACTATCTGTTGGATGGAAGTGACCAACAACTCTGATAGAGGCAGATGCCAAGATTTTAAGCTCACCAGTGGGAGGTGGTGCTTTAGTACTGCTGGCCCACCACCTCGAAGGAGTCTTGATCATAAGTGGGCCAAAACTTCTGAAGACAGGTGACAGATCAACTGATGATCCCACTGGTGATAGCACAGGACAGTTAACATCTTAGCTCACGAGTATTTTTAACTCTGGAAATACAGTGTGGAATAGGTTCTTCCAGCCCTATTTTACATTCTCAGTTGATGAGATTACCAGTGATACCACATTTTGATAACAAAATAGTGACTACAGGAAGACTTAATTAAGTAACAGACTAAATCCTGATTACAGAATAAGATGATTATCCACAGGTCTAGCAGTAAGTTCAATTTTCTATTGTAACAATGGGTGGATGCTATAACATAATTAGTGAAGTTCCTGAAACTGGGGTGTCATCACAGTTACATTCCATGTCTCTACCCTTGTCTACAGTTCCCTGTTACTGCATTAGCACCATCTGCATCCCTATTTATTAGTTATTAACCCTCACTATTCTTTCCCTGACAACCCTGGCCTATGGACCTCCTAGGCCTTTGCTCCTGAAGCCACGGACGCTGTTGTAAGACAAAGCTTTGTTGGGGGGCGGGGGTTTACAGGGAAATGGAAATAATCCTGTCCATAAATGTACTGAAATATCTGCTTATAAATTGTCTTAATATCTATAGCTCATGATAAAAAAAAAGAAATTTATAAACCACATCCTTATAGCAGGAACTTAACATTACAGAGCAATGAACAGAAATTCCAAAACACTTCAAACTTGATTTTAAACAGGCTGCATGGAATTGAGCACGCATTGTTTTTCTCCTATTTTCTCAGAACTTTTGATTATTCATCATCATTAATTATAATGCTGTCTCGGATAAATGTGGTCAGTTTACCAGGGCCAACTAACTGACAACCAAAAGGCTTTAGTTAACCCTGATAACTGACAGTTCCACACTTAATGTTTCAACTGGCATTAGGCAGCGTTCCTGCTCTGACTGTGTAGGAGTTCGCTGTGTTGACTATAACAACCGTGAAAGGAAGACAGAACCTAACACAGGATGGTTTGTCAAGGAGATTGAACTTTGACACGAGTATGTAGAATATGAAATACCCCAACGTTTGTCCATCAAAGTTTGCTTGAATGCATTATTATTTTGTGAAAACATGGAGTTTCTTCCTCTGGGCCACACGATTATTGAATCCCCTGCCACCACCCAGGTCTCATCACATGTGAAGCACTAGCTTTATACTGCTTAGCTTTTAACGTGTCGTACATGCACCTTACGCTAAATGTCAATCTTCTGGAATATATTTTATTATTTGTTAACTTATTTGTGGTAATATTTCCTTATGTGCTGTGTGTGAGCTACATGCACTGTGTTGTGTACCTTGGTCTGGAGGAAAGTTGTTTTTGTATACATGTATACGGTCAAATAACAATAATCCTGAACTTGAACTTGATCAATGGACCACAGATAAAAGAGAGACAAGAGAAAATAGTCTGCAGATGCTGGAAATCTGAGCAACACTCACAAAATGCTGGAGGAACTCTGCAGGCCAGGCTGCATCTGTGGAAAACAGTACAGTTGACGTTTCTGGCTGAAATCCTTCTGGACACTGGACTCTAGAATACTACAGTATAGTACAGGCCCTTCGGCCTTCAATGTTGTGCCGACCCATATATTCCTAAAACAAAAGGTACTAAACCCACACTACCCTGTAACCCTCTATTTTTCTTTCATCCATGTGCCTGTCCGAGAGGCTCTTAAATACCCCTAATGTTTTAGCCTCCACCACCATCCCTGGCAAGTCATTCCAGGCACCCACAACCCTCTGTGTAAAAAACCCCTGATGTCTCCCTTAAACTTTCCTCCCTTAACTTTGTATGTATGTCCTCTGGTGTTTACTATTCGTGCCCTGGAAAACAGGTACTGGCTATCCACCCTATCTATGCCTCTCATAATCTTGTAACCTCTATCAAGTCCCCTTTCATCCTTCTACACTCCAAAGAGATAAGTCCCAGCTCTGCTAACCTTGCCTCATAAGACTTGTTTTCCAATCCAGGCAACATCCTGGTAAACCTACTCTGCACCCTCTCCATAGCTTCCACATCCTTCCTATATTAAGGTGACCAGAACTGAACACAATACTCTAAGTGTGGTCTCACCAGAGATTTGTAGAGTTGCAACATCACCTCTCTACTCTTGAACTCAATCCCCCTATTCATGAAGCCTAGCATCCCATAGGCCTTCTTAACTATCCTACCAACCTGTGCAGCGACCTTGAGGGATGTATGGATTTGAACCCCAAGATCCCTCTGTTCATCCACACTCTTAAGTAACCGATCATTAATCCTGAACTCAGCCTTCTGGTTTGTCCTTCCAAAATGCATCACCTCACACTTATCCGGATTGAACTCCATCTGCCACTTTTCTGCCCAACTCTGTATCCTGTCTATATCCTCTTGTAACCTTCAACAACCTATAGCTCCATCCACAATTCCTCCAATCTTAGTGTCATCCGCAAACTTACTCACCTATCCTTCCGCCTCTTCATCCAGGTCATCTATAAAAATCACAAAGAGCAGCGGTCCCAGGACAGATCCTTGCGGCACTCCACTAGTCACCGACCTCCAGGCAGAATACTTTCCCTCCACTTCTACACTCTGCTTCCTTTTTTATCCAAACAGCCAAGGTTCCACTGATCCCATGCCTCATGACTTTCTGGATGAGTCTCTTGTGGGGGACCTTGTCAAATGCCTTGCTAAAATCCATGTAGACCACATTTACCGCCCTACCCTCTTCATCAGGACAAAAGATGATTCAAGATCATTTATTGTCATTCTTCAGTATACAAGTGTGAAGTTCAAAGTTGAAAGTAAACTTATTATAAAGGTACATATATGTCACCATATACAGCCCTGAGATTCATTTTCTTGTGGGCAATCATAGTAAGTACAAAAAACACTATAGAATCAATGACAGATTGCACCCAACAGGATTGACAAGCAGCCAATGTGCAAAAGACAGCACTGTGCAAATACAAAGAGGAGAAAAAGAAGTAATAATTATTATCATAAATAAATAAGCAATAAATATTGAGAACATATTATGACGGGTCTATAGGTTGTTAGGAAGAAAGAAATGATTGTTATTCCAGATCTGATGCAGCAAAAAAGCACAGTAAATATAAATATAAAAGCAATCCTATAAAATACCATGTACAATTAACTATTATATAAGTAGACTGATTACATAAGGCGACGCTCAGTGATGTATAGTCGTGGTGGGGCAAATGGGTGGAGATAATGTATATTTATATATAAAACATCTATTGGCTACAAACCTGGTTGGAATCTACCGCAGACACCTCAAAGTACCAGAGAAATATCATCAACTTGGTCTCCACTAAATCTTCCAAGTGCATTGGCAGGGTACGCAAAACAACATCAGCATTCTTTTCCAGGCCAAATCCCCACTCAGGCAGCTTAGATAGCAAGGGCACATCATAAAACAAGCCCTTTACTCCAAGCTCTATTATGGTAAGAGATTACCGTCAGGTCAGAGAAAATGTTTGATGGATATTCTCTAAGTCTCTTTCAACAGTTGGAATATCCCGACTGATCCTTGGGAATGTACCTGATAAAAATGGAGAAGGGGCATCCAGGATACGACTGAGAACCCCAAGCTTCTATCGGAAACACAAATAGTAAAAATAACAGGAAAAATGTGTTCACATTCTTACCCCAGCTGTCGACCCACATAGGCCTCTTCACTCACTTCTGCACACCTATTCTGGAGTGGAATGAAGAAAAAAGGAAGAAAAATAATAAGAAGAAGAAACCTGATTGGCCACAAAATCAGGAAACATGAGACAGTCTTCAAACAAAAATAAGAAGTGCAAGTTAGGATGCACAGAGAAAGGTCTTTTTTGAAATTTTGAATCCAAATCAAGGTTTATACTATGTAAGGTGAAATATTTAGGACCATAAGGCATAGCAGTATAATTAGGTCTGGGCCTCTGCCCCTTCCCTCTTCAGTTCTGATGAAGGGTTCCGGCCCGAAACGTTGACTGATCGTTTCCACAGATGCTGCCCGACCTGCTGAGCTCCTCCAGTGTGTTGTGAGTGTTGCTTTGACCCCAGCATCTGCAGTATATTTTGTGTATAATTAGGTCATTCAGCTCATCGAGTCTGGTCTACCATTTGATCTTGGCTGATTTATTACCCCCCTCAACTCCATTCTCCTGCCTTCTCCTCATAACCTCTGACACCTTTACTAATCAAGAACTCATCAAGCTCTATTTTCAATGACTTGGCCTCCACAGCTATCTGTAACAATAAATTCAACAGATTCTCTCACATTCTAGCTGTAGAACTTCTTTCTCATTTCTGATGAAAGGGCGACCTTGTATTCTGGGGCTATGCTCTCCAGTCCTAGATTCTACCACTACTGGAAACATCCTCTTTACATCCATTCTGTCTAGGCGTTTCAGCAGGGGATTCTAAGGGCATGCTTCATCACTCAGAGGGTAGTGTAAGTGTGGAATGAATTGTCGGCAGAAGTAGCAGATGAGGGTTCATCTGGAACACTTAAGAGAAGTTTGAATATAAACATGGATGGGAATTGTATGGAGGGTTATGGTCCAGCTGCAGGTAACGGGTCTAGACAGAACTATTTGGACCAGGCATGAGTTCTGAGTCACAGAAGGACTGTACTGAGATTTATGTGATTGGACTGTACTTTATATTGTTCTCCTTCAATTATTTGGCATTTTCTTTCTTGTGGCCAATTGGCAGGTGGGTGATTTGTTATTTCTTTGTGTGTGAGTGGGTGGGGGGAGTGGGTCAAGGGGGTTATGATTATTATGATTATGAGGACATGCAGTCCCTTTTTATTGTCATTTAGTAATACATGCATTAAGAAATGATAAAAGTGTTTTTCCAGAATGATATCACGAAAACACATGACAAACCAACTTAAAAACTACCAAAAACCACATAATTATAACATATAGTTACAACAGTGCAAAGCAATACCGTAATTTGATAAGAACAGACCATGGCACAGAAAAAGTCTCAGAATCTCTCGAAAGTCTCATCATCTCACGCAGACGGTAAACCTCCAGCACCGCCAACTTGCCGATGCAGCATCTCGGATGCTACTGTCGCTGGTTTTTTTTGTGAGTGAGGGAATTGAGGACTATATTGTTGCTGTTTATTTTTCTCTGGATGAGGGGGTCAAAATTGTTATTGTCACTGTTTTATCAGTGGGGAAGAGGTGGAAATTCATTGCTATTGTCGCTGTTGTTTTTCTGCAGGAGAGGGGATGGGAGATTCTGGGATCGACAAGTTTTGTTTCTTTTTTTTCATGTGTACTTCATGGCTATCTGGAGAAAACAAATATCTGAGTTGGATTGTTCAAAGTTCAAAATAAATTTATTATTGAAGTGTATCCATTGTACAATCTTGAGTTTAGTTTCCTAACAGTCAACTATGAAACAAAGAAACCCAAAAACAAACCCCATATATGTATATAGAAACATAGAAACATAGAAAATAGGTGCAGGAGTAGGCCATTCGGCCCTTCGAGCCTGCACCGCCATTTATTATGATCATGGCTGATCCTCCGACTCAGAACCCCGCCCCAGCCTTCCCTCCATACCCCCTGACCCCCGTAGCCACAAGGGCCATATCTAACTCCCTCTTAAATATAGCTAATGAACTGGCCTCAACTGTTTCCTGTGGCAGAGAATTCCACAGATTCACCACTCTCTGTGTGAAGAAGTTTTTCCTAATCTCGGTCCTAAAATACTTCCCCTCTATCCTCAAACTGTGGCCCCTCGTTCTGGACTTCCCCAACATCGGGAACAATCTTCCTGCATCTAGCCTGTCCAATCCCTTTAGGATCTTATACGTTTCAATCAGATCCCCCCTCAACCTTCTAAATTCCAACGAGTACAAGCCCAGTTCATCCAGTCTTTCTTCATATGAAAGTCCTGCCATCCCAGGAATCAATCTGGTGAACCTTCTTTGTACTCCCTCTATGGCAAGGGATAAAAGAGAAGACTGTCTAACACCCATTGTGCGGAGAATAAAAACCATATTAAGCCCATAAAAAAAACATAAAATAACCTATAAAAAAGACCATTGAACATCCAATGTGCAATGTAGAAAAAAATCATGCAAGTGGTAACCACAAGCGTTTCTGAATTGAAGTCCGTAAAGAGAGTTCCATAGTTCAGGGCAGAGGCAACTAAATGTGCTGGAGCAGTGATTCAAACCAGCCCATACTTTACCTCGGGCACCGACACTCTAAGCTTTTCAATCTGGCCCTGCACTTAACTCTTCATCCAAACAATGGGTTCTGCCACTTCTAGCATCAATCTGAACCGGACTGTATCTCGCCTCGGGCATCAACACTCTGACCTTTTCAATCTGGCCTGACATTTAAATCTCCGTCTGAACAATGGGTTCTTCTGCAAGGATAAACCAGACTTTGCCACCTCGATTCAGCCTTCATACTTTGACAATAAAATGAACTTTGACCTTTGACAGAAGACCATGTTGACCATCAGAAGGGCTGAAGGTCGTGTTTCTGTGCTGTAGTACTCTATGACTCTATGAGATGGGTGTGTATTGAAGCAGAGATACTAATCAGACTTTAGTGGATGTCTTATGGTTGAAGTTACAAGAATTTAAAGCTGTGGGTTAAGGTACCTGACAACATATAGACCTCTTCCAAAGCATGACAGATATTAGAGGGGGATTAAAAAATGTAATCCATGAGTTGAGTAAGAAAGAAATCCCAACTGTTCAAACATAGGGAGTTGCCTGAAATGTTTACTGTGTCTGATATTCTGAGAGTTGCTATGTCTCTAGTTTAATGTGGATTTTCATGCACCACCAAAAATCTAAGAAATGAGAATTACCTCGGAAGGGGAATTATGAAAGAACAAGCTCTCTTTTTTTAAATTTTGAAACAGATTTATTTAGAAAGAATAATATCAGCTCAGTCACTGTCCGCTGAGGAAAAGTGATGCACCTCCTTGCAAAAGGAGCTTTAAACCAAGGGACATCAACACAAAATGGCTGTTCAAATCCATTGTGGCCTCATCAACAGATGTATGGTAATTGAAAGAAGCAAATATACAAAATACCAATAATATTCAACTGGGATCAGAAGGAATATACTTTTGATCTAAAGATTGTTATTTCAGTGTACTAGCAATGATTTGGACACACTGGTTTGTCACCCATCAACTGGGTGGGAGGGGATCCTGGAAGCCTCTCTGTACTCATTATTATCACAGTGCAAATACTTTGTTTCTACACCAATCATGAGCTGTCAATTTATTCTTTCCCTCAAGTTTTGCTCAATATTTTCAAAAATTCTGTTACAGTGAGGTGGATTTTCCTTACAACAGATCCCAGTCAGTTATGTAGTCTTCACATCTTTTAACATGCCAAAATTAAGCACGTACAGTAAAAGAATTGTTTGATTTATTATGTTGGAGCTATTTTTTTTAAAAGACACAATTAATTTCAAGTAGCCATTGTTTGTCAATACATTAGGACTTCCAGGTCACAGTACAGGCAGACTTAGGGTACCATATCAGCAGTCCAAGGAACTGCCACTGAATAAGGGCAGAGTCACAGGAGCACAATAAATAGATGGTGCACATAGGCCATGTGCCTCTTCAAATCTGCTCCATCATTTAATGATGTCATGCCTGATCTTTAACCTCAAGCCATCCCCACCCAGCACCCTTAACTCTGGATTCCTGTCTCTGTCTTCCTGTTCTCATGGGAGGTAATCTTTGAAACTCTTGATAGCATGTGAAACAAAACCACTGAAATTTCCAAGATGCCCCCAGTATTAAAAGTTCGTGTTCAATTCATGCTCACCTTTTATTGAAGGATCTACAGAGTAGTTACTAGTTCTCAGCCAAATGGATTGAACATGTAAGACCATGTAGTAAAAGTGTGATGCAGTTTGCTTCTGAAATTCAGCTCCATTAACTTTGATAAAGAGAGCAGATGGAGGTGTATATAACAAGCAGTTGAACGTGATATTCACCTCTGTACGCATTTGGATTCTTGAATAATCCCAGTGGAGCGGAAGGTTGCAGACATAACACCGCAGTTCGAGAACGTAAAGGAAGCCAGCAGGGAACCAGAAAGTAGATTTTGCCTTCCAGCCATGGTCAGACCTCCTGAACAGAGCACTTTAAAAACCATAAAGTGAATAAGTAGAGTTGGTAGAACTTCATGAAAGTGATATCGTATGTGACAAATCTGAAAATATAATTAAGGAGGCAGATATTGAAGGGACCAGATTAGCACGCTATGTTGGTGCTGGAATGTGCAGTGACCCTTGTGGGCTGCCCCCAGAACACCCTCGGGTGTGTGCTGGTTGCTAACACAAAAGACACTTTCGCTGTATGTTTTGATGTATGTACACATGATAAAATAAATTTGCGTCTTGAATCTTGCATTTTCATCTAGATTCACAGGTTCACACTCAAGGACTCTACAACCCATGTTCTCAATATTATTTTATTTGCTTTATTTGTCTTCTTTTGCACATTGATTGTTTGTCAGTCTTTGTTGATGTATAGATTTTCATAAATTCTGTAGTATTTCTTCATTTTTCTGTAAATGCCTGCAGTAAAATGAATCTCAAGGTAGTACATGGTAAGATATATATACTTTGACAACAATTTTTTATTCTGCCTTTGCATTTGACACTGTAAATCCAAAAATGATACCATATGAAGAACTGAGGTTATTTTATAAGGGATTGGATAAAGGGTGAAAAATAATACTCAGAAATAAATGGGACATTTTCAAATTGGCAATCTGTAATTAATGAAGGGCTGCAAGAATTAGTGCTGGGACATCAGTTTTTTTATATAATCTCTGTATAGTTCTAGCTCAATTTCCTGCTGAATGATGTGAAAATCTTGAACTCAAATTCAACTACCAATTCCAGTCTTTGTAAAGTGGTGACCTAATATTTCACGGTAAGGTTCTCTCTAATGCACTGTTCCCTCTGAGCTGCACGGGTGCCCAGCTGCACAGTAACTGAACTCTCCCGTGCACAAAGCTTTTGTGCCGTACAGCCGGATATTTTCCTTTATATAATGTTAACATAATTTTGAAATTATGCTAATATATTTTTGAAATCTATGTTAATATAGTTGTGAAATACTCTGTAATTACATTTTAAAGAATATAACCCACAAGTTTTCTAAATAATAAACATATCACTTTGAAACAGTTGAGAGCTTCAACATATTTACACTGTCAGTGTTTCAAGTTACAACACTGTTACTTCAGCAACAGCAGTCTCTTGTGTCTTCAACAAGATCAGGAACTTGGTGGCACTTTAAGTAATAAAATTTTGGCAGTTCCACTTAAAGATGCCATTAGTTCTTTGCAAGATCTTAGCCAATCACTTAGGTAAAGCAATTGGGTTTAGCATAATCAAAATAGGGACATGATCGTGATGCCAAATTAAACTCAAAGTCAAATTAAAATTTATTACAAGAGTATGTATGTATGTTGCCATATACCAACTTGTGATTCATTTTCTTTCAGGCATTTACAGAAAAATAAATACATTCAAATTTATGAAAACTGTATGTAAGCAAAGAATGACAAATAACAATGTGCAAAAGAAGACAAACAGTGCAAGTAAAAAGATATAATACTGAGAAAGTGAGTTGTAAAGAGTCCTGGAAAGTGTGTCTGCAAGTTACAGAATTCATTCTGGGTTGTGATGGGTGAAGGCATCCATGCAGGTTCAAGAGTCTGATGGTTGATGGGTAATAACAGTTCCTGAACTAGATGTTGTGGGACCTAAGGCTTCATCCCTTCTGCCCGATGGTAGTAACAAGAAGGGAACATGGCCTGGATTGTGGGGGTCCTTGATGGTGAATGCTGCTTTCTTATGGCAGTAATCCATGTCAACATGCTCAAAGATGGGGAGGGCTTGGAAGCTATCTTGAAAAGCAATCAGTTTCTTCAATTGAAAGGGGGAGTTTGAAAGAGAGAGGAGGAAGCTGACTGAAATGACTGGAAGAAAAGGAATCGAAATATTATTTAAATAGTTAACTAGGTACAAACAAGAGAAAATCTGCAGATGCTGGAAATCCAAGCCACACATACAAAATGCTGGAGGAACTCAACAGGCCAGGCAGCATCTATGGAAAAGAGTAAACAGTCGACATTTTGGGCAGGGACGTCAACTGTACTCTTTTCCATAGTTAACTAGGTTAATTTGATTTGAAAATAAGTTTGGAGTCTTTGTGCTTCCAATGGGAAGAAGACATGCATTACAAGAAGGCTGATGTAATGAAGTCGATGTTTTTATGTAAATCTCAGTAAAACTCCATGGGATTTGAAGGAGACTGTTTCTGGAATGCTCTGTGTAGTTCCAGCTTCTGTACCTCAAAGTATGTATAGCAATGGATCATTAGACTGATTCTTGAGATGAGGCTGTTGAGGAGAGTTTAGCAATATATCTATACTCTAGAGTTTAAAACAATGAGAGGTGATCTCACTGAAACATATGAAAAGGATTTGAAGTATTTTAAATTTGAGGTATTCCTTAACCAGGAGTTATTATAGGTCAGCGAACAGAGCAGTGCACTTATCAAGTTGTCATAGTCTGGGAGAACAAGAGTTAACTGACAAAGCGCAGAGCCCAGAGAACGTGCAGTAGTGAAAGTAGTGGTTTAGTGTTTATTTCTGGCCTTGCAGTTCTCTTGCTATTACGATATGCCATCTGCGTTACATTCAAGGCAAAGGCCTGTCCAACCTCACTCCAGATGTGCTTTTGAGCAGATTTATATGTTAAAAAGTACAAAGAAAAAAAATGGCAGATGTGTGCCAATATGGAGGGGAAGGGATTTGTTGCAGGGGAGGGGTAGGTAGAGGATGGGGGGGTTGTGAAGAGAGAAAGAAAGAAAGAGAAAGAGGGGGGAAAGAGAAAGAAAGACAGACAGACAGGCAGAGACAGTGAGAAGGGCAGAGGGAGGGAGACAGACAGACAGACAGACAGGCAGGCAGGCAGAGACAGAGAGAAGGACAAAAGGAGAGAGATAGAGACAGACAGAGAGACAGAGAGAGAGATAAGGAGAAAGATAGAGACAGACAGAGCGATAATTAGAGAAAGGGACAGACAGACAGAGACAGAGAAAAACAGAGAGAGAGAGGGAGAGAGAGAGAGAGAGAGAGAGAGAGAGAGAGAGAGAGATTCAGAGAGAGTTAAGGTATCTTCTAAATCTCACACAGGACCATGCCATGTGTTAAATTAATCAGCATTGTTCCAGTCAGTCAGATTAAAATATGGAAATTTTAAAGAAGGTATAAAAACATATACTTCTTTATTTAAAAAAAAAGCTTCATTTGAAGAAACTTGATTTTCCCAGTGGTGTTTGGTATATGTTGGAAGCATCTATTCTGAATGATGAGACTGCAAGAAGTGAAAGACTTTCCTCCAGTGAGGTTTGCAGATTGATTCATGTTCTCGGCATCCACCTCTGTCAAAGTAAATCTTTGTACTTGGTACATTCTGTAAGCTTGCTTACTCTCACTGAAGTTAACATACTAGCCACTATAAGGCAGCAAGCTTTCGAGCTCATCTCCAGACTGTAAAACAAAGGTTAAGTTTGTCCTGAGTGTCAAGGGTGACATTAAAACTGATTAAAGCAATCCTAAAGTAATGAAGAGAAAAATCAGCAAGGTTTCCACTACACAGCACTCACTGGCAGACACTGGAGTTGCATAAGACCATAAGAGATAGGAGCAGAATTAGGCCATTTTCGGCTCCACCATTCAATTGCAGCTGATTTATTATCCCTCTCAACCTCATTCTCCCCATAACCTTTGATGCCCTGACTAATCAAGAACATCTCAACCTCCACTTTAAATACACCCAATGTCTTGGCATGTCATGACAGACACACAGAGCATGAAAGATGAACTGAATAGGTCAAGAGTGCTTCTGTGAAAGGAAGTGGATAGTCAACGTTTTGGGCCAAGACCCTTATTCAGGATTCAGGACCCAATGACAAGACATTGGAATATTAGAAGATAGTTAATGTTCTGCCTTTATTTTAGAAGGGTAGCAGGCATAAGCTAGGAAACTGCAGGCTGGTGTTCCTTACAATAGTCAGAATCAGACTCAGAATATGTTGTGAAATTTGTAAACTTAGCAGGAGCAGTACAATGCAACACATGATAATATAGAGAAAAAATAATAAGTAAATCAATTACAGTAAGAATATACATATAAAGTGAGGAAGTATTCCTGGATTCAGTCCATTTAGGAATTATACGGCAGAGGAGAAGAAGCTGTTCCTGAATCGTTGAGTGCAAGCCTTCAGGCTTCTGCACCTCATTCCTCCTTCCTAACAGAAGCAATGAGAAGAGGGCATGTCCTGGATGATGGATACTTGTCCTTAATGACGGACACTGCCTTTCTCAGGCACAGCTCCTTGAAGATGTCTTGGATACTACGGAGGTTAGTACCCAAGATGAAGCTGAATAATTTTACAACTTTCTGTGGCTTCTTTCAGACAGGTGCAGTAGCCCCCACATACCAGACAGTGATGCAGCCTGGCATCGGTAGAGTGGGTAAACCCTGGATGGATTTCCGAGGGATAGTATTTATTTGTACTTTGAAAAGCAAGGACTGATTAAGGAGAGTCAGCATGGCTTTGTGCATGGGAAATCATGTCTCACAAACCTACTGAGTTTTCTGAAGAAGTGGCCAAGAGGACTGATAAGGCCAAGGAAGTAGACACTGTCTATATACATTTTAGCAAGGTCTTTGACAAGGCTGTGTGGGTGTGAATTGCACATTGACAATATATGGCCTATTGATATACAGGATATCTGAATGGCAAATTAGGTGGTGTGCACGGAGCAATCAGTCTTCAAGGAAGTCTGCCAGATCACTATTACTCAACACAAGAGATAGAGCCCCACCAGGTAATATAATTAGAATAATATAATTAGAATGTAAATGAAATCTGTGGTGAAGAACAAAACAATGATTCACATCAACAAGACAAAATGCTGGAGGAACTCAGCAGGTTTCAGGCTGAGACCCTTCTTCAGGACTAGGAAAGAAGGGGGAAGATGTCAGAATAAAAAGGTGGTGGGGGGGAACGGAAGGAGGTCTAGCTAGAAAATGGGAGGTGAAACCAGGTGGGTAGGAAAGGTAAAGGGCTGGAGAAGAAGGAATCTAAACGGAGGGGAGAGTGGACCATGAGAGAAAAGGGGGAAAGAAGGTGCACCAAGGAGAGGTGATAGACAGGTGGAGGTAGAGGTCAGAGTGGGGAAATAGAAGGGAGAAGGAGGTGGAAGGGTAATTTTTTTTTAACTGAAAAGAGAAATCAATGTTTATACCATCAGGTTGGAGACTACCTAGACGAATTATGAGGTATTGCTCCTCCATCCTGAGAGCTGCTTAATCGTGGCAAAAGAGGAGGCCATTGACCAACATGTCAGAATGGGAATGGAGATAGGAATTACAATGGCTGGCTACTGGGCAGCTCCGCTTTTGACAGATGGAACGGAGGTTCATGTCAAAGCGGTCTCCCAATTTATGTCGGGGATCAACAATGCAGAGGAGGCCACATCGGGAGCACCGGAAGCAAAAGACAACCCCAACAGATTCACAGAAGTGTTGTCTCACTTGGAAGGACTGTTTGGGGCCCTGAATACAGGTAAAGGAGGAGGTAAATGGGCAAGTGTAGCATATCTGTCACTTGCAGGGGTATGTGGCAGGAGAGGAAATCAGTGGGGAGGGACGAATAGACTAGAGAATTACAGAGATCCTTGCAGAAAGCAGAGACCGGGGTAGGGGGAGGTAAAATTGTGTTGTTAGTAGGATCCCATTAAGGATGGCAGAAGTTCCGGCGAATGATGTGCTGGATGTGGAGGCTCATGAGGTAGTAGGTAAGGACAAAAAGAACTCTATCCCTGTTAAGACAATGAGAAGATAGGATAAACACGAATGTCTGGGAAATGGTGGAGATGCCGGTGAGGCCAACGTTAATGGTGGAGGAAGGGAAAGCCCATTCTCAGAAGAAGTGAATGGGTCAAACACAGTTTGAAATCAGAAGAAAGGATAATTGCAGAAATTTAGTTGCCTAACATTGGTGGCTTCACCATTATGATTGCTGTTGTTTCAGAGTTGTAAAGGACCTCTCTGGAAATTCGGCCAGTTACTTCAGGCCATGTGTGATTGTGTGTCTGAAGTGTTCCGAGGCAAAGTGTAGGGCTTCAGGGTGGAGGGGATAATATAGCTGAAAATAAGTGTGGACAGTGGTGGCATTTAGCGGTGGAGGGTGAGCAAGTGACAAGGTGAGAGTTGTGGAAGTGAAAGTTGGCAAGTGAATGTGAGTGACTTTGGAACAATGTGTGGGTGGATATGAGAATTAGTGTGTGACATAGTACATCAGTGTGGGTAGCTTGGATGAATGGATGACAATGGGTCAGGGGTGCATATAAGTGGGGATCTGTTGGGAGGGGTGAGTGAATGGGTAACTGTGGGTTCGATTTGAGGGTACAAAGATGAGTGTGACTCCAAAAGGTGCCAACTGTATCATTAAGGGTTGTAACACTCACCTTCACACACCATGTGAGGTTATGATATTTTTTTCAGAACTGTAACAACATGTCAGGCTAAATCCTTATGTTGGCTGGCCATGAGGCATCTTGCCTATTCTCCACCGCCCCCCCTTCAAACCATCCCTAGTCTCCCATACCCCTCACACCCTCCAGTAAAGAGTACCTCTGCCCCAGCATTAACTTCATCTAGAAGAATTGGATGTAAGAAAAACAGAAGGTTGTTGGCTGTGAAGGAGGGAAGGGCTAGATTGACCATCATCTAAACCTCGAAGTTTATTTTAGATATAATTCATTTTTTAAAATATTTGTTGAATGTTGTTTTTTGTTGTATGTCACACCAACACACCACAGCAAATGTGTAATACATTCAAATGTAAATAGATAAATAGAAACATAGAAAACCTACAGCACAATACAGGCTCTTTGGCCCACAAAGCTGTGCCACACATGTCCCTACCTTAGAACTACCAGGCTTTACCCATAGCCCTCTATTTTTCTAAGCTCCATGTAGCCATCCAGGAGTTTCTTAAAAGACCCTATCATTTCCACTTCCACTGCCGCCGCCAGCAGCCCATTCCACACACTCCCTGCTCTCTGCATAAAAAGCTTACCCCTGATATCTCCTCTGTACCTACTTCCAATCACCTTAAAACTATGCCCTCTCGTGCTACCCATTTCAGCCCTGGGGAAAAGCCTCTGACTATCCACACGATCAATGCCTCTCATTATCTTGTCCTCCTCTATCAAGTCACCTCTCATCCTCTGTCGCTCCAAGGAGTAAAGGCTGAGTTCACTCAACCTATTCTCACAAGGCATGCTCCCCAATCCAGGCAACATCCTTGTACATCTCCTCTGCATCCTTTCTATGCCGAATAAATTTGTTCCTTGAACCTTGAATATCTTTGGATTGGCACAACATCATGGGCTGAAGGCCCTTACTCTGCTGTATGGTTTCTATGTTCTCCGCTCACTGTTTTCTTCTCAAAAGCAGGAGGCCCCTTTTCCTTCCTATTCCCCCCTCTTACCCCCAAATTATTCTCTGCTGGTGAGAGACTTTCCTGCTCAACATATCCCTTTAAACCCTGCTGTGAGAACAGTGAAGCTCTGTCAGTGACTGCTGAAATGTCAATGCACGGATATTGTGACATACATTTGCACATATGCACTTTGAATGCAAAACACTTTCAATCTTTAATGTTGCAGACAAGGAGCTAACTAATTTCCATACTTATAAAAGTTTTTAAAAAAGACACAGAAATAGAAACGATGCACGTGTCAAAGGTTGTTACAGTGTCTAGCTGCATTAAACAGAGATTTAACTCACCGAGGAGTACTTGTAGAAGTTTCTTGGCTCAGCAAGGTCAAGGATTTTCTTAAGTAGATGAAAATAAGTTCCTTGTAGGCTATGTTATTTATTTATTTAGAGATACAGCACTGTAACAGGCCCTCCCAGCCCAGTGATCCCATGCCGCCCAATTACACCAATATGACCAATAAATTCTGTCGTAGGAAAGCAGTATCGATTATCAGAGGACCTCACCATCCAGGCCATGCTCTTTTCTCACTGCTGTATTAGGTAGAAGGTACAAGAGTCTCAGGACTCACACAGATTGGTTCAAGAACAGTTACCACCCCTCATCAGGCTCTTGAACAAAAGGGGATAACTGCTCTCACTTGCTCATCCATTGAGATGTACCCACAAACAACGATCTCACTTTAAGGACTCTTTATCTTGTTATTTCATGTTCTCGTTATTTATTGCCATTTATTTATTTATATTAGCACTTGCACAGTTTGTTGTCGTCTGTACTCTGGTTGATCGTTCATTGATCCTGTTATGGTTACTATTCTATAGATTTGCTGAGTATGCCCACAGGAAAATGAATCTCAGGGTTGTATGTGGTGACATATATGTACTCTGATAAATAAAATTTACTTTGAACTTTGAACCTACTAATCTGTACGTCTTTGGAATGTGAAACACCGGGAAGGAATCTGCTCAGACACGAGGAGAACATACAAGCGCCTTCCAGACAGGGGCAGAATTGAACCTGGGCTGCTGATGCTGTTATAGCGCTATGCTAACCATTGTGCCACCATGTGATCTATTATGGCCATGGACATATTATCATTAAAGTAAGTGTATTGATACATAAAGGTTTAAGTCATCACTAAGATACCATAAAAAGTTTTAAAAACTAAAACACTCATTACACAACCAACATCAGAACTGTCAAACCACATCTAATACTTCTGTGCTTTGCCTTCCTGGATATTCCCGGAACCATTGACTGTTCCAGGAATATCTTAGTAAACAAAAGTGAGTCTGTGTCCATTACCAGCGCTTTGAATATCTCTCTCCAGCTCCCCTCCTTTCAGAGCCCAAGCCACAAGTGCAAGGGGTGTGCAGAATTATTTGCACCAAGTCTATCAGCCTGGCTGTCTCTGCTGCTTCCTCCCCTCCACCATCTCACTGCCCTGGTTGTGTGACCCCTATTTTCTCCATTCACAATCCTTCCAAGCTCACCTTTTGCTTTGAGAATTAGATGCCACACTCTTAAATCCTACACCCTGAAAACTTGCCAATCAGCCATCGTCACCATCTTGGCTGACACTGTAACTGATGCTCTCTTCAGACCGGGATCTTTTAAAGATTTAAAGATTTAAAGATTAGCTCTAGTTGTCACATGTTCATCAACATTTTGAACCACACAGTGAAATGTGTTGTTTGCATCAACGATCAACACAGTGTGAAATGTACTGAGGCAGGCCAATCGTGTCACCACACTGACGTAGCATGCCCACATGTTCCTATCCTAACTCGTGCTGCATGTCTTTGGAATGTGGGAAGAAAATGGAGCACCTGAAGGAAAACCACCCATTGACAGGGAGAACAGACAAACTCTTTGCACACAACGGCAGAATCAAACCTGAGTCATCGGCATTGTAAAACCATTGCGCTAACCAATATGTCACCGTGAGGCCCATCACCCTTCTCGACCCTTCCCTCCTCCCTCCTTTTTCAAAAGTTCAGTCATCATATAATCAATATAATCATTCCTTCAATGCAACTGAACATAGCCAACCCACCTTTCGCTTTCCCTTCTTCTCCAATGTTATGTACAAGTCATCATCTCCCAGAACCATGCCTATCAATACACAAGTTTGAATCACTTAAGTCAGCTTCCCACATTTCCCACAGCATAGAGATCTATTTGACCTAATTCATAGTTAAGACCTTCTGTGATCATAATGGTGATATACCGTATTATGCCCCTTTACCCCTTGAAATAATTGACTCTACCAGCATCCACCAACACCACTTCCTTATCCTTTAGTCCTTTTGGGCGTGAGATCCATCCTCCAAACTCCTTTCCCTACCTATCAGCTTTTTCCTACTCCTTTTCCACTGCATGAGCCTGAAACAGACTTCTCATTAGTCCACTACCTCCTGAATTCATTCTGTTAACTTCAATGGAGAGAAATTTGGCAGCAAAGTTCAAAATAGCAATTATGTGACCATAGAGGCAGAACTAGGACATTCAGCCCATCAAGTCTGCTCTGTCTTTCCATCATGGCCAATTTACTATCCCTCTCAGCCCCATTCTCTTGCCTTCTCCTCTTAACTTTTGACACCTTTCAACCTATCAACCTCCACTTTAAATATACATAAAGACTTGGCCTCCATGACCATCTGTGACAATGAATTCCACAGATTCACCACCCTCTGGCTAAAGAAAATCCTTTCTTATCTCCATTCTAAAGGGTAATCCTTCCATTTAGAGCCTGTGCCTCTATTCCTCGAGTCCCCCATTTGGTATTGCTAACAAAGAGGTATGAAGAGTTTTCATTCTGACTACTCTGGTAGGGCTCTCACGTCTCGGTTCAAGACATACTCCAGATATTTAAATACAAAATGTTAGGGTGATACTCCAGGGAATTACGAGGAAGAGACCTGTTGCCAACTGTACTTTATTGTGGATTTAGCTTTGTCTTCTCTTTTGTTACTCCAATACATTATCTTCAAGAAGAGCAAGGAACTTTCCCTAGTGTCCCATAATCACAGAAAAGTACAGACTAGCCAAGTACCTGGGATGGATTTTATATTAATAATCATATTTTGCAAAATCAGACCCCTGGTATATATTCAGAATGTCTTTGAATATTTCACTAAACTGACATTTAAAAAGCAAGCCAGATTGTGGTGTGAAAAGTTCCTGTTTCTTGTTGAAAGGTAGGGTGGTTAGTCTGTGGGGCTGGAATGCAGATCCCCAGTCAAGTGAACATCTGTTTGCAAATATCAGTTCATGATCACTTCTCTATAAGTAACTGAATCAAACTCACATGAAATGCTTCAAGCAATAGTCATTGTTGCCTTCAACACTGTTTCTAGAATTTCTTCCACTTTCTATAGACAGATTTGAAGCGATAAAATGGCAGTATATTGGAAAGCACTGTGAGTTCCAGGAGAATTAAATTCAGATTTAGATTTATTTGTCACACCGACATTGAAACGTACAGTAAAATGTGTTTCCCAAGGATGTGCTGTGGTCAGCCCATAAGTGTCGCCACACTTTCCAGTGTCAACATAGGCATGGTAGTGTAGTGGTTAGCGACAGCAACCTGGGTCCAATTCCTGCCACTGTGTGTAAGGAGGTAGTACGTTTTCCCAGTGACTGCATGGGTTTCCTCCAAGTGCTCCGGCCTCCTCCCACAGTGCAAAGAAGTACCAGTTGGTAGGTTAATTAGTCACTGTAAATTGTCCCATGATTAGCCTAGGGTTAAATCGGAGGTTGCTTGGGGGCATGTCTCAAAGGGCCAGGAGGCAATATTCCGTGCAGTATCTCAATGAATAAATAATTAGCACACCCACAATGTTTAACAAAACACTGCAGTACACAAAACCACAACACAGAACAACATCAGAACAAGACAATAGCAGAATATACTCCTTTCGCACCCTCCCACCCGTCACAGCCACAGACCTCAAACCTCTAGGCCTCAAGCCCTCGGCCCTGGACTCGCAACATCAGACGTCCCACCCTGCAAAAACCCATTTCAGGGAGGTAGCACCATCAATTTGTGGGAGACTCCCAGAACTTCTGGGAGAGGTGGGATGTCTGCAATAGAGTAGCTCCTTAACAGCTAGCCAGCTAGTTTAAGTAACGTTAGCTATGCCAATGAATGAATGACACCTGTTAAACTCACCTCAACGTGTCCTTTACAGTCTTAACCCACCATGGGCAATAGAAAAGACACTGTTGCAAACAGTGCAGCAAGAAACACTGTCATTATTTTTGACCCCTATTAGGCAGCGGTACACTTTAGTGTAGTCTGGGGTGACGTACGTTTTATATTTTCTTTTCTTGGAACACTCTGCCATGGCACGTGCTCTCTCTCTCTCTCTCTTGCTCTCTCTCTCTCTCGCTCTTGCACTCTCTCTCTCGCTCGCTCTCAAAAAAATCAATTTTCAGGATATTGTACATAATTTGCAGGCATCAGGGAGCCACTATCAATATGCCGGAGACTTCCGGAACTTCCTGGAGAGATGGGATGTCTGCAATATCGCAGATATCAGGCCTCCAACATCCAGTTCCTGGCCTGGAATCTATCCTGCAGACCAGGCAGAAAGAGTTGTCTTTAGATAAATCCTTTTGGGCACCCAGAACATCCTAACGTGTCTTGCACCTCATTAGGAGGACCAGCAAGGTGGCACTGCTCGTAGGGCAGCTGCCTCTCAGGTGCACTAACCTGTGTACCGTCTGTGTAGTGTTTGCACATTCTCCTTGTGACAGAAGGAGCTTCCCCCAAGGTGTTCTGATTTCCTCGCACATCCCAAATCAGAATCAATCAGCTTTAATATCACTGGCATATGTCGTGTAATTTGTTGTACGGGGGCGGCACTACAGGGCAATACTAAAAAATGTGAATTACAATAAGAAATATGTATACAGTAAAAAGAAATCAAGTTAAATAAAGCAGTGCAAAAAGAGAACAAAAGGAGTGAGATAGGGTTCATGGGTTGGTGTATTGATATTTATCCCAAGGCTAATTGCTAGTATAAATAAGTAGTAGAACCTGGGGGAGGGGTGGGAGGAGGAGAATAAAGATGGGTGCCTGATGGTTGAGTGTAGACTCAATGTCTATGTCTGTGCTGTATGACTCTAAGTACTTCTGAAGTGTAGTTACTTTCAGGAATGTAGGGAAACATAGCCGCCAACTCAAATACAGCAAGCTCCTGAAACATCAATGCAAATCATAGACATAGAAATTTATTTGCTGTTGCCGTCAGTGGAAAGAGATTTCAGGGAAAAAAAATCTCTCATAGATCCATAACTACATTGCCTGTACAATAGGTAGAACAGATACCAAATTTCTTCACGCATGTGTGATCATGGTGATGTTGATTGACGAATTAATATCAAACGGAGAAGCAGTGATAACTTCCAAGAGATTCTGCAGATGCTGAAAATTCGGAGCAACACGTAATAAGTGCTGGAGGAACTAGGCAGGTCAGGCAGCATCTATGGAGAGGTAGAAATAGTGGGTGATAACTCTTCTGCTAGTCTGTGACTTAGTATAAATGGATCATGAGGGAATGGATGGGGACATATTTTAAAGTCTCAGCTGAAGGACCACATCTCTAGCAGTACAATGCTACTTCAATACTATGCTGAAATACTCCACTAGAATTATTGTTTGAGGATGAGAAGAAGCATAGAAAACCTACAGCACAATACAGGCCCCTCGGCCCACAAAGTTGTGCCGAACATGTCCCTACGTTAGAAATTACTAGGCTTACCCATAGCCCTCTATTTTTCTAAGCTCCATGTACCTATCCAAAAGTCTCTTAAAAGACCCTATCATATCTGCCTCACCACTGTTGCTAGCAGCTCTTTCCACACACTCACCACTCTCTGCGTAAAAAACATACCCCGCCATCTCCTCTATACCTATCCCCAGCACCTTAAACCTGTGTCCTCTTATATAGCTGCAACATTACCTCTCTGCTCCTAAATTCAATTCCATGATTAATGAAGGCCAATACACCGTATGCCTTCTTAACCACAGAGTCAACCTGCGCAGCTGCTTTGAGTGTCCTATGGACTCGGACCCCAAAGTCCCTCTGATCCTCCACACTGCCAAGAGTCTTAACATTTGTACTATATTCTGCCATCATATTTGACCTACCAAAATCAACCACTTCACACTTATCTGGGTTGAACTCCATCTGCCACTTCTCAGCCCAGTTTTGCATCCTATCAATGTCCTGCTGTAACCTCTGTCAGTCCTCCACACTATCTACAACACCTCCAACCTTTGTGTCATCAGCAAACTTACTAACCCACCCCTCCACTTCCTCATCCAGGTCATTTATAAAAATCACAAAGAGTAAGGGTCCCAGAACAGATCCCTGAGGCACACCACTGGTCACCGACCTCCATGCAGAATATGACCCGTCTACAACCACTCTTTGCCTTCTGTGGGTAAGCCAGTTCTGGATCCAATGTCCCCTTGGATCCCATGCCTGCTTACTTTCTCAATAAGCCTCGCGTGGGGTACCTTATCAAGTGCCTTGCTGAAAACCATAGGATTTGAACACCAAGCCTCTGCTTCGGTTTGTGCCTCGGCCTGAAAGAAGGTTATATGTTCTCCCCGTGGCTATGTGGGTTTCCTCTGGGTGCTTCAGTTTCCTCCCACAGTCCAAAGATATACCGGTTGGTGGTTTAATTGGTCATTGTAAATTGTCCCGTGATTAGGCTAGGATTAAATCGGGGGTGGCATGGCTCGAAAGACAGAAGTACCTATTCTTCACTGTATCTCAATAAAATAAATTTTTAAAAGATGGTTACCTAGTTAGTCACAGTTGATACTGTAATCCGTGAATTAAATGAACCAGCTTTAGCCCAATTGTACATATAGAGGCAAGACAAAAGTTTGGTCCTCATGTTCATTCAATAAATATGTGTATGTTTCTTGTTGTCTGAAATCAAGCCCATTTCCAAGGTGTTGTAATGATTAAAGCTTCCCTTTCACAACTACTCACCTCTTGAAAGGCCTAGATAGAGTGGACATGGAGAAGATGTTTCCAATACTGGGAGAGTCTAGGACCAGAGGGCACAGCCTCGGAACAGAAGGAGACCTTTTTGGAGGAGGAATTTCTCTAATGAGAGGTTGGTGAATCTGTGGAATTCATTGCCACAGATGACTGTGGACGCCAAGTCATTGGGTACATTTAAACTGGAGGTTGATAGGTATTTAATTAATAATGGTATCAAAGGTTACAGGGAGAGGTCAGGAAAATGGGGCTGAGAGGAAAAAAAAATCAGCCATGATCAAATGACAGACCAGACTCGATGGGCCGAATGGCTTAATTCTGTGCCCATGTCTTGTGACCTTTCCACACAGGTAACCTTAGAATCATAGAACTGATTCTGTGCATAAAGAGGACACTCAGCCAGCCGGGTCTGTGCTGGCTTCTCATAGTGGAATCTTGTCAGTCACTTCTCTTCCCCTTTCCCAAACCCCTACAAATTATTCACTCTTCGGTGTCAATACCATTCCCATTAGAAGGCACTGACTAATTCTGATTCTATCAGCAACACTGTCAGCGGTGAATTCCAGATCAAAACTATTCTGTGAGAAGAAAGCTTTCCCTTACATCTCCCTTTCATCTTTTGACCAAAACATTAGATGTGTGTCCCCAGATCCTTGACCAATCTATTATTTACCCTATCTAAACTAGTCATGATTTCGTACACTCCATCAGCTCACATCTCGACTTCCTTTGCTTGCAAGGAGAGTAACCCCAGTTTCACCAGTCTTTTTGCTCAGAACCCCATGTGGTTTTAAGGGCAAATTGAAGCTGCTGACTTTTGAAGATCAATTTCAAATCAAACCAAATCAAATTCAAGTTTAATTATCATTCAACCATACATGAATGCAGCCAAACAAAATGGCGGCCCCCTGGGATCAAGGTGCATAACGTACACAACATTCAAGATAGCGAGCACACATACAATCATACAAAGTTAACAAATTACACATCACATGCGGGTGACAAAAAACCTGATTCTGATTCTAAAAACTATATATGTAGAAAATCTGTAGGAAATTAACAAGGATGTTGCCTGGATTTGAGGGTGTACCTTATGGGAATAGGTTGAGTGTACTTGGCCTTTTCTCCTTGGAGCAACGGAGGATGAGAGGTGACCTGATAGAGGCGTATAAGATGGCGAGAGGCACTCATCGTGTGGATAGCCAGAGGCTTTTTTCCCAGGGCCGAAATGGCTAAAATGAGGAGGCATAGTTTTAAGGTGCTTGGAAACAGGTACCAAGGGGATGTCAGGGGTAAGTTTTTCACATAGAGAGTAGTGGGTGCGTGGAATGCACTGCCGGCAGCGGTGGTGGAAGCAGATACAATAGAGTCTTTTAAGAGCCTCTTAGATAGGTACATGGGACTTAGAAAATTAGAGGGCTATGCGCTAGGGAAATTCTAGGCAGTCTCTAGAGTAGGTTACATAGTCGGCAAACATTGTGGGCCAAAAGGCCTGTAATGTGCTGTAAATTTCTATGTTCCATGTTCTATATATTTTGCCCACACACAAAATACTGGAGGATTTCAGCAGATCAGGACTGCAGCAGCGGGCAAGACTGCGGCTTGAGGCCTAGTCCTCACCACAACTAGTTCTCCCGCTGCCTGTCGCACCACAAAACAAGGCAAACAAGCCTGCAACAACTTACATTATTAATGTCCAACCGATGTCAAAGATGTCACTAAGCCAAATCCCATGTCACTCAGGTGGCTGCAAGAATTCAAGTATGAAAATATTGTCATACCATTTTTTGTTTAGAGACAAAACATGAATGGAATCTAACCGCAAACAACAGGAATTCTGCAGATGCTGGAAATTCAAGCAACATACATCAAAGTTGCTGGTGAACGCAGCAGGCCAACTGGAAATTCAAGCAACATACATCAAAGTTGCTGGTGAACTGTGTTCACCAGCAACTTTGATGTATGAATGGAATCTGGTACGTGTAGATTTGATGTGTTGATTGTACAATTGTCTTATGAATAAGATACATGTTTGAAATTTAAAACTCTCATGCCTTCTTGGTACTTATCCCTCAGTTAAAATAATTAAATCCATTATTGTGTCATTATCACTTTATGTTGTGGAATCTTGCTATGCACAATTTGGCTGCTGTCTTTCCATACATAACTGTGACTACACTTCAAAAGTGCTTAATTAGCTATAAAGAGCTTTGGAATTCCCTGTGGGAATGAGTAATTCCATAGAAAGACAAGTCTCCCTTTTCATCTAAAGCTCCGACAAATGAACCAAAGATCTTATTTTCAAATTAGGATTGCTTGATTTCAAGTTGCTCCTGTTTATGCAGTGCTCACCAGGGTATGCTGTGATAATGAATGCAAGAAGCACCTTATGTATCTGTTTATAATGTGCCCAGTAAATGAACTGCGACAGGCACAGATTGAGCCTGGTGTTAACCATGCTAAAATAATTCACTTCTCGCTGTCGAAGAGGCCATTGATTTTTCTGTTGACATGAACTCCTGCAGAATAGTTAGCTACTTACTCCAGCTTCATTTTCCCCACTGCATAAGGTAAAAAAAAAGTTTTCTTGCTTTCTCCTTCCATTTCATTGTATGGTTTCAATTGAAAAACATTCCCGCTGCTGTCTGTAAGGAGTTTGTACATCTTCTCCGTGCCTGCGTGGATTTCCTCTGGTTGCTCTTTTTGCATCACACATTCCAAAGACGTACAGGTTAGTAGGTTAATTACAACATGGATGTAATTGGGCAGTGTGGTCTCATTGGGCTGAAAGGGACTGTTATTGCGCTGTTTCTCTAAATTAAGGGTTCCCAACCAGGGGTCCACAAACCCCTCGGTTAATAGTACAGGTCCATGGCATGAAAAGGTTTGTGAACCCCTGCTCTAAATGAAATAATATAACATACAAAGAAATCCCACAGTAAGAGATCTCGAGGGAACGTTGAGTTCATTAACTTCAGTCTTCAACAGCATTTGAAATAAATGGTGAAGAAAGGAGTTCTGGAAATTATCTAATCTGCTGTCGTTGTGCAGCTTAATAGAAAGAAAGCAGTAAGTGTTAAGATATAGCTTGGGCTTGGCCAAACTTATGACTAGTGTGAGGTCCCACGGAGACCCATTCACTAGCTGAGAGTTCTGGAGTTGCCTATATACTGTAGCACTGAGTTCTGTAATATCCTGATTTAAGGACTAATGTGCTTCATATCTGACCTTTCAGCTTTATCCCAGCCATATGGTTATTACATCTTGTGTGACATCATTCATTTGAACAGGGTTACTGACTGAATTTAAAAAAGTAAGCTTAGATAATATTTTTTGTTCATTATTCATTCTTTCTCTGTACATTTGTGTTTTAATGCAGTGTTTGAGTATAGCATGGCCCGCCATATTGTTAAAAATGACTCTCCATATTATAACATCATCTTGTGTTCTTTAGCAATGTTAAATATGAGCTTAAGAAAGAAGCAGTAATTGAGAAGTATACATCAAAAAGTCTAGCATTTATGTAGTGCTATTCACATTCCTTTCAGACATTCCAAAAACTGACAGCCCCTCCATGTTCTGAGTTGTTACTGCTGTAGCGTGTTGAAGGAGATAGCTACTCTACACTACAAGCTTTCCCAAATAGCAATGTGCTGGCCAGTAATCTGTTTCAGAAATTTTGACTGAGATATATATTGGCCAGAGATTGGAAATAATATCTCTGCTCATCTTCAAAATGAGGTAATTTTACACTCAAAGAATATAGAACAAAATATAGTACAGGCCTATCAGCCCACAACGTTGTACCGAACTTATGCAATCGTAAGGGGAAGTGTATAAACCATGAGAGTGCAGCTCTCCTTCTAGACTATCAGGCTAGACTTTTCTGGTTGGGTCTTTAGATTTTTTCTTGAATGCAAACCAGAACATAGATGCAATATATTTTGGGTGGACCTGTATCATGCTGAGCTGCTGGTAACCTGTAACTACATCTATAGAACAGAGGAGCATCAAATCAAGAGAGGATACTTTAGCCTAATCCAACAGTTCACATGATGACTCCTTACATTCTGTACCTATATGCTATACAGAACAAGCTGCCGGTGCAAGTGGTGCATGCAAGCTTGATTACAACACTTGAGAAGTTTGGATAGGTACATGGATGGTAGGGATATGGTCCAGGTGCAGATCAATGGTTCAGCATAGAAACATAGAAACATAGAAACATAGAAAATAGGTGCAGGAGTAGGCCATTCGGCCCTTCGAGCCTGCACCGCCATTTATTATGATCATGGCTGATCATCCAACTCAGAACCCAGCCTTCCCTCCATACCCCCTGACCCCTGTAGCCACAAGGGCCATATCTAACTTCCTTTTAAACATAGCTAATGAACTGGCCTCAACAGTTTGCTGTGGCAGAGAATTCCTCAGATTCACCACTCTCTGTGTGAAGAAGTTTTTCCTAACCTCGGTCCTAAAAGGCTTCCCCTCTATCCTCAAACTGTGACCCCTCGTTCTAGACCTCCCCAACATCGGGAACAATCTTCCCGCATCTAGCCTGTCCAATCCCTTTAGGATCTTATACGTTTCAATCAGATCCCCCCTCAATCTTCTAAATTCCAACGAGTACAAGCCCAGTTCATCTAGTCTTTCTTCATATGAAAGACCTGCCATCCCAGGAATCAATCTGGTGAACCTTCTTTGTACTCCCTCTATGGCAAAGATGTCTTTCCTCAGATTAGGGGACCAAAACTGCACACAATACTCCAGGTGTGGTCTCACCAAGGCCTTGTACAACTGCAGTAGTACCTCCCTGCTCCTGTACTCGAATCCTCTCGCTATAAATGCCAGCATACCGTTCGCCTTTTTCACCGCCTGCTGTACCTGCATGCCCACTTTCAATGACTGGTGTATAATGACACCCAGGTCTCGTTGCACCTCCCCTTTTCCTAATCGGCCACCATTCAGATAATAATCTGTTTTCCTATTTTTGCCACCAAAGTGGATAACTTCACATTTATCCACATTAAATTGCATCTGCCATGAGTTTGCCCACTCACCCAACCTATCCAAGTCACCCTGCATCCTCTTAGCATCCTCCTCACTGCTAACACTGCCACCCAGCTTCGTGTCATCCGCAAACTTGGAGATGCTGCATTTAATTCCCTCATCCAAGTCATTAATATATATTGTAAACAACTGGGGTCCCAGCACTGAGCCTTGCGGTACCCCACTAGTCACCGCCTGCCATTCTGAAAAGGTCCCGTTTATTCCCACTCTTTGCTTCCTGTCTGCTAACCAATTCTCCACCCACACCAATACCTTACCCCCAATACCGTGTGCTTTAAGTTTGCACACTAATCTCCTATGTGGGACCTTGTCAAAAGCCTTTTGAAAATCCAAATATACCACATCCACTGGTTCTCCCCTATCCACTCTACTAGTTACATCCTCAAAAAATTCTATGAGATTCGTCAGACATGATTTTCCTTTCACAAATCCATGCTGACTTTGTCCGATCATTTCACCGCTTTCCAAATGTGCTGTTATCACATCCTTGATAACTGACTCCAGCAGTTTCCCCACCACCGACGTTAGGCTAACCGGCCTATAATTCCCCGGTTTCTCTCTCCCTCCTTTTTTAAAAAGTGGGGTTACATTAGCCACCCTCCAATCCTCAGGAACTAGTCCAGAATCTAACGAGTTTTGAAAAATTATCACTAATGCATCCACTATTTCTTGGGCCACTTCCTTAAGCACTCTGGGATGCAGACCATCTGGCCCTGGGGATTTATCTGCCTTCAATCCCTTCAATTTACCTAACACCACTTCCCTACTAACATGTATTTCGCTCAGTTCCTCCATCTCACTGGACCCTCTGTCCCTTACTATTTCTGGAAGATTATTTATGTCCTCCTTAGTGAAGACAGAACCAAAGTAATTATTCAATTGGTCTGCCATGTCCTTGCTCCCCATAATCAATTCACCTGTTTCTGTTTGCAGGGGACCTACATTTGTCTTTATCAGTCTTTTCCTTTTTACATATCTATAAAAGCTTTTACAGTCCGTTTTTATGTTCTCTGCCAGTTTTCTCTCATAATCTTTTTTCCCTTCCTAATTAAGCCCTTTGTCCTCCTCTGCTGAACTCTGAATTTCTCCCAGTCCTCAGGTGAGCCACTTTCTCTGGCTAATTTGTATGCTACTTCTTTGGAATTGATACTATCCCTAATTTCTCTTGTCAGCCACGGGTGCACTACCTTCCTTGATTTATTCTTTTGCCAAACTGGGATGAACAATTGTTGTAGTTCATCCATGCAACCTTTAAATGCCTGCCATTGCATATCCACCGTCAATCCTTGAAGTGTCATTTGCCAGTCTATCTTAGCTAATTCATGTCTCATACCTTCAAAGTTACCCCTCTTTAAGTTCAGAACCTTTGTTTCTGAATTAACTACGTCACTCTCCATGTTAATGAAGAATTCCACCATATTATGGTCACTCTTACCCAAGGGGCCTCTCACGACAAGATCGCTAATTAACCCTTCCTCATTGCTCAAAACCCAGTCCAGAATAGCCTGCTCTCTAGTCGGTTCCTCGACATGTTGGTTCAAAAAACCATCCCGCATACATTCCAAGAAATCCTCTTCCTCAGCACCTTTACCAATTTGGTTCACCCAGTCTACATGTAGATTGAAGTCACCCATTATAACTGCTGTTCCTTTATTGCACACATTTCTAATTTCCTGTTTAATACCATCTCCGACCTCACTACTACTGTTAGGTGGCCTGTACACAACTCCCACCAGCGTCTTCTGCCCCTTAGTGTTACGCAGCTCTACCCATATCGATTCCACATCTTCCCGGCTTATGTCCTTCCTTTCTATTGCGTTAATCTCTTTTTTAACCAGCAACGCCACCCCACCTCCCCTTCTTTCGTGTCTATCCCTCCTGAATATTGAATATCCCTGAACGTTGAGCTCCCATCCCTGGTCACCCTGGAGCCATGTCTCTGTGATCCCAACTATATCATAATCATTAATAACAATCTGCACTTTCAATTCATCCACCTTATTACGAATGCTCCTTGCATTGACACATAAAGCCTTCAGGCGCTCTTTTACAACTCTCTTAGCCCTTTTTAATGCTTGCCCTGGATTTGTCGGCCTGCCATTTTTACTTTTCCCCTTTGTACTTTTTGCTTCTACCCTCACTTTACACCCCTCTGTCTCTCTGCACTGGTTCCCATCCCTCTGTTGTGAACTAACCTCCTCACACCTAGCCGCTTTAATTTGATTCCCACCCCCCAACCATTCTAGTTTAAAGTCACCTCAGTAGCCCCCGCTAATCTCCCTGCCAGGATATTGGTCCCCCTAGGATTTAAGTGTAACCCGTCCTTTTTGTACAGGTCACACCTGCGCCAAAAGAGGTCCCAATGATCCAAAAACTTGAATCCCTGCCCCCTGCTCCAATCCCTCAGCCACGCATTTATCCTCCACCTCATCGCATTCCTACTCTCACTGTCGCGTGGCACAGGCAGTAATCCCGAGATTACTACCTTTGCGGTCCTTTTTCTCAACTCCCTTCCTAGCTCCCTATATTCTTCTTTCAGGACCTCATCCCTTTTCCTACCTATGTCATTGGTATCTATATGTACCAGGACCTCTGGCTCTTCACCCTCCCACTTCAGGATATCTTGGACACGATCAGAAATATCCCGGACCCTGGCACCAGGGAGGCAAACTACCATCCGAGTCTCTGGACTGCGTCCACAGAATCGCCTATCTGACCCCCTTACTATCGAGTCCCCTATCACAACTGCCCTCCTCTTCCTTGCCCTACCCTTCTGAGCTACAGGGCCAGACTCTGTGCCGGAGGCAGGGCCACTGTCGCTTCCCCCGGGTAAGCTGTCCCCCCCAACAGTACTCAAACAGGAGTACCTGTTGTTAAGGGGCACAGCCGCCGGGGTACTCCCCATCACCTTCCTTTTCCCCTTCCCCCTCCTAACCGTGACCCACTTGTCTGCCTCCCGTGGCCCCGGCGTGACCACCTGCCTTCCACTCCTCTCTATCACCTCCTCGCTCTCCCTGACCAGACGAAGGTCATCGAGCTGCAGCTCCAGTTCCGTAACGCGGTCCCTTAGGAGCTGCATCTCGATGCACTTGGCGCAGATGTAGACGTCCGGGAGGCTTGGAGACTCCAGGGCCTCCCACATCCGACACCGAGAACAGCAAACTGCCCTCACAGTCATAATGCCCCTCTCCTCAAATAGCAACAGAAAATGAATGTCAAACCTTCCTCGCCTCGCCTGCTTCCGCCTAAGCCCGGTGAGCCAAAGCCCTTAAGTCTTCACTCTGCTCCCGGCTCACTCCGCCGCCCGCAAACTACGCTGCCCGCTCTCTGAGGCTTTGTTCCTTTTAAATCTGCCGCGCTGCACTGCCCGACGTCACACGCCTGCGCAGTCCCGCCTCTCAGAAAGCCGTTGGAGAAAAAAAATAACGAAAATTTCAAAAATCTCTTTTTCGGCACTCCCACTCAGACTCTCAGACTCCTTCTTCGAATCAAATCCGAAGCAGAATGTCTGCCCTTTTAAATCTGCCGCGCTGCACTGCCCGACGTCACACGCCTGCGCAGTCCCGCCTCTCAGAAAGCCGTTGGAGAAAAAAAAATAACGAAAATTTCAAAAATCTCTTTTTCGGCACTCCCACTCAGACTCTCAGACTCCTTCTTCGAATCAAATCCGAAGCAGAATGTCAGCCCTTTTAAATCTGCCGCGCTGCACTGCCCGATGGACAGCATGGACCAGATGGGCCAAAGGGCCTGTTTCAGTGCTGTATTTTTCTATGACTGATTATGATTCTCAATGCCAACAGCACTTAAAGATACTTGATTCAAGATTCTATATTGATTCTTGTCATTTTTCAGTAGAGAGTAAAGGAAAATGAAATGCTTGTTACCTCAGATTTAATGCAGCATAATTAAACACAATAAGCATACAGAACACAATAAAATAAAAAACAAAAAACACAATATATGTGGATATGGGGAAATATACAAGACACAATATATACAGACTGTTGTATGTGCAGAAAGTGAAGTTCGATGACATGGATATAGGTGATCGGTGGCAGTGGGGTAGGTTAATGGATGGAGGTGTGGTTCAGCCTAACGACCTGGGGAAATAAACGTCTTGAGTCTTGTGGTCCTGACATAGATGTCATGTAGTGTCTTGCCTGATGGGAGTGAGCCAAGCAGTCCATGACCAGGGTGGGTGAGATGTGTGGACATGGTGGAGGATTACAAATACCTGGGGATACAAATTGACAATAAGCTGGACTGGTCAAAGAACACTGAGGCTGTCTACAAGAAGGGTCAGAGCCGTCTCTACTTCCTGAGGAGACTGAGGTCCTTTAACATCTGTTGGACGATGCTGAGGATGTTCTACGAGTCTGTGGTGGCCAGTGCTATCATGTTTGCTGTTGCGTGCTGGGGCAGCAGGCTGAGGATAGCAGACACCAACACAATCAACAAACTCATTCGTAAGGCAAGAGATGTTGTGAGGATGGAACTGGACTCTCTGACAGTGGTGTCTGAAAAGAGGATGCTGTCCAAGTTGCATGCCATCTTGAACAATGTCTCCCATCCACTACATAATGGACTGGCTGGGCACAGGAGTACATTTAGCCAGAGCCTCATTCTACCGAGATGCAACACTGAGCATCATAGGAAGTCATTCCTGCCTGTGGCCATCAAACTTTACATCTCCTCCCTTGGAGGGTCAGACACCCTGAGCCAATAGGCTGGTCCTGGACTTATTTCCTGGCATAATTTACATATTACTATTTAATTATTTATGGTGCAACTGTAATGGAAACTAATTTCTCTCAGGATCAATAAAGTATGACTATGACTATGACTATGAACTAGGGTCTTGACTCGGACTCAGACTCCAGACCTAGGTGAGGATATGGCATGGTCTTGGGAGACGGGACTAGGCGAGGCTGCAGGACAGAACAAGAGACTCCTGGGCAAGACAAAGGAATTCCAGTACAGGACGAGAGAACTCCAGCACAGGACGAGAGAACTCCAGCACAGGGCAAGGCACATGGACAGTTCAAGAACATGAAGCCTTGACTTGGTACTCAGGAACAGCCGAGCCTTGGACTTGGGACAACAGGAACGCAGAACACAGAGCCAGGACCCCTCCTTGGGAACAGGACATGGGGCCAGGACTCATACACAGAATGCTGAACACAACAAGACAGTTCCCTACACTAGGTAGCAGCAAACAGCTGGACCCACCTAGCAAAGGCATGGACACAGAGACAGTTCCCAACACTAGGTTGCGGTAAACAGCCAGACCTACCAAGCACAGGCATGGACACAGGGTGGTTCAAAACAACAATAGACAGTTCCTTATCTTGCTCCAGCAGTGCAGGCAAGGGTTACAGGCAGGGCAGGGCAAGGCAGGGCAAGGCTACAGGAGGAAGGGGTTTTGACAGAAGCAATCCAGCAGCCAAGCTCTGGTCTCCGGAGGTATTTATGTGTCTGCCCAAACGAGAATCATGTGCCTCAATTAGAGCACCCAACAGAACAAAGGAAAACCAGAAAACCTGGAATAAACATCGATGGACCGGTAAGTGAACCGGAATGCGGACTTCACGGACTGCACTATGACAGTCTATCTGTGATGCTACTTTCAACGAGGTATGTATCTGTAATCCCAGGGCCCTCTGTGCTATTACACTGCCTAGAACTCTACTATTCATAGTATAGGCCCTATGCTGGTTTAGCTTTCCAAAAAACAAACTCATGATTACCTGTATTGAAATCCATTTGCCATTGTTCGGCCCTCTTAGATCCCCCTGTAATCTATGATAACCTAAATTACTGGGGAATTTGACAGCTTTTCAAGAGCATACATTCATTCCTGCTGTTATCAGGAAAAGTGTACAAAATTGTCCATTGAGGGAAGGGGATCGTGGAAAAGTGCCTCTACTTACCATTTGCTCTCTCCATTTCCCCCCCCCCCCCACCTCTTCCCTTTACTTCAGAATCAGAATCAGGTTTAATATCACAGGCATATGTCATTAAATTTGTAATAAAAACATGTAATTAAAAGAACTATAAGTTACAATATGGATACCAACAGTTTTCAATTGCTGCAGGATGAAGGAGGCAAATTTCCCTGGGACATACTGAAGGAATCCATGGTTGAAGCTGCAAAAGAAACCATCCCATGAAAAGAATGGAAAAGTAAGAAGAAATGGATAACTGAAGATATAGTACAATAGATGCAACAAAAACAGACCATCAAACCAGGAGACAGCAAAGAGTACAAACAACTTGATAAGACAATAAAAAGAAAATGCAGAGAAGCTAACGACAGACGGCTAAATGAGAAATGCTCAGAGATAGAAACGCTACGAACCCATAACCCTGGAACAAAGTTGATGCACAGTAAGATTAAAGAACTAACGGGGAAATTACCTTGCTCAGCAAGTGGATGCATCAAGGCAAAAGACGGCAGCTTAATTATGAGCAAAGAGAAAATCCTAAACAGATGGACAGAATATATAAAAGAACTTTTTGAAGACCAAAGAGAAGAAAGACCAAACATAAAGAAGAATCTTGAAGGACCTAGTATTCTAAAAGGTTTTGGAATAGAGAAAATCACAGAAATAACAAATGAAATCTATGATCATGGGGAGATACCTGATGATTTAAGTAAATCAATGTTCATCACACTTCCAAAGAAAGAGGGAGCAACAGAATGTGAGTTACATCATACAATAAGCCTGATGAGCCACGTGGCAAAAATTATTCTCAGAGTAATCATGATGAGAGCAAGATGCTGCATAAAACCAGAAATCAGTAAAGAACAATGCGGCTTTGCGGAAAACACTGGAAGCAGAAATGCAATTTTCATGCTACAGATGATCTGTGAATGAGCCATCCAGGAACAAAAAGACATCTACCTATGTTTCATTGACTATACAAAATCTTTTGACATTGTCAGACACCAAGATCTTCTGGAAATGCTTTAAGATCTTGACATAGATGGGAAAGACATACATTTCTTAAGAAACTTATACTGGGACCAGACAGCAGAATAGAAGGAGAAGTGAGTGAGTATGTGAATATCATGAGAGGAGTCAGGCAAGGTTGTGTCTTTTCGCCAGACTTATTCAACCTGTATAGTGAAAATATCTTAAGAAGTATCAAAGACATCAAAGGATTCACAATTGGAGGCCATAATATAACTAACATCAGATATGCTGATGACATCGTACTAATAGCTGACTCAGAAACAAAACTTCAAGAACTACTCACTATAGTGGCAGCAGAAAGTAATCGCAGAGGCCTCTCAATCAACACCAAGAAGACAGAAAGCATGGTCATCTCCAGAAAGACAAACATCCCACAATGTGTGATCAAGATCGGAAATACAAACATCAAACAAGTCAGCAAATTCAGATATCTTGGCAGCCTGATAACAAGTGATGGCAGGTGCGACACAGATATCAAATACAGAATAGCAATAGTGAAAGAAGCTTTCCAAAAAATGAAGACCATATTAACAGACAGAAAGATTAGCACGGACACTAAAAACAGAATACTGCAGTGCTACATTTACTCTATCCTGACTTATGGAAGTGAATGCTGGACCATCTCCCCAGCAATGGAAAAGAGACTAGAAGCAGTCTAGAATTCTCTTGGTTCTACAGGAGAATGTTAAAAATATCATGGACCACACACACATCAAATGAAGAAGTTCTCAGAAGAGCCCAAGCAGTTCGATCACTCATACCAACAATAAGAGAAAGACAACTCAGAATCCTAGGACACATCATGCGGAAAGATGAACTGGAAAAACTCATACACTCTGGAAAGATCGAGGGGAGCAAACCTAAAGGAAGACCTCGGCTTATGTACATCAAAAGCCTAGCCAGGCGGCTACACATCGAGAAAATGGTAGTCATCCAAAGAATGAGGGATAGATCTACATGGAAAACCATGGTCACCAACCTCCGCATCGAATATGGTACCTAGACAGACAGACATACCTACAGTATACAAAATTTAAATTAAATAAGTAGTGCAAAAAGAGAGCAAAAAAAAGAAAAAAAAATGGAGAGGTAGTGTACATGGAACATCACCCAAATGAAGGTTAAATGATGTGTGGCTAACCACTGTTTAGACTGGTCAGATGATGAATCACTTAAACAGAAGCTTGTAGACAGAACCAGCTTGATCACAATGAGAACGGATGGAGCTGATAATCTAAATATAAATGATACCACACAAGTTGAGGGCAACATAGATCATAATAGGATAAGGTTACAGTACTGCGTCTGTGTTATAGTTTTGATTCAAAGCAGCAGATTGTTCTCCAAAATCCACTTCAGGAAAAGTATGGATTGCTTTTGACCCTATTTGACAGAACTCTATTGAGCAAAATGTTATTGAAACCAGAGAAGGATTATTGATAGAAAGCGAGTGACATGCACTCCTTTGTAGCACCTGATTTTTCTAACACCCCGAAACCTGGAAAATCCTCACACCACAACAGATGAAGCACCTTGAACCACCAACCTCATGTCTGAAAGAACTAAACATCAGTCCAAATGATGATGTTTGACTGTTCTGTGTACTCACCTCTTAATTCACATTGAGTTACATGTGAACAGAGCCTATACCTGTTTTAAGTGATTTATGTCGTCAGCTACTAGAACTTGTGCAAACAAAACAAATCTATCGTCTGCGCTAACACTTTCCAACAGTTTCCTTTCAAGCATTGCATCTTTAGCTCCATGGTATTTGAAAAACGATAAGCCATATTCGCACTTCCAAAATAAACACTGTTGACAATAGACTCTCAGCACATCATCATATTTCATGTTGGCTGACATCAGCTGCCTGGTAAATATGAACAAGACAGACTAAGGTAACATGGAAACTGTGATTAACACTTTCCTTTAAATCACATTAATTTACTCAGTTCTATATATTTTAGTTTACTAAGCTGAGACTGGAGGCAGCTGTACTTCATTACCGACTCTGCTAAACCTATCTCTTGCTTGCTTATCCCATTATCTCTGTATTTCAAGCTATAAAGAGTAAGTGAAGTTTTCCAAGAGTGACGTAGATGAGATAGTGAAGGATGTACAGTAAATTCGGGAGGAGGACTGGACTAGCCATTTCTTCATGTGGGCTTCTAGCTTAGAAAATGTTATCGGTTTGACCCTACCTTGAATAGGAGAAGAGTGCAACTTAAGCTTATTGAAAAAATAATAGTCAGCAATTAAGAGTTATTAAGAAATAGGAGCTTTTGAAGGGTCATTAATCAACATACCCTGGTGGATTACAGCTGTGAATACCAAAAGAAATAAGAGTAACATGGTGTGGGACTGTAAATGGGAAAATGCTACCCATGTTGTCAAAATCACAACTCTTGGTCCAGCACCGACCACAAAATTTAAATGGTTGACTTTCATAATCATTACTTCACCCTTGAAATTTGATAGTTTTGTCCACAATAAAAAAAATATTTCTTTCATCTTCAATTAATGCATGCATTACTAAATGACAATAAAAGAGGACTACGTGTCCTCATAATCTAATATAATCATGTGTTTGTGTGCATCCCTGGTCAAGCCTCCTTTATGTCCTCCTTCATGGGACATGCGTATAAAGGACACTGGGCTTTAGGCATTCACAGAGGGATCTAGGTTCTTCACAATGGGTACAGCTTCTTGATTGCCAAAATGTGCCACTTTAGAATGTAATGATAACCAGAAGCTTCCTTCCTCAACTGCAAATATTCTTAAACATCGATTCATGTCTGCCTCTGCCTCATGCTCATCTCTAATAGCAAGTTCAAGGCACTCAAGGAATTCATTTGCACCAGGTTTGAGGCTCTTCCTTCCTTTTGACTTGCTCATCAGAGGTTGGGGTTCCTCTGAAGCAAATTTGTTGCAACAAATTCAAACATTTCACATTTTTCTTACTCTTTGATATGGCTTCTGGAATCGTTTGTGCACCCTATTCCCAATAACTCTCAGGAAACTTCCCAGATACCCAGGTTACAACCAAGTGGCAACAGTTCTCTTACCATGCTTTGTGCCTTTCTTCATCATCCTCTCAAACAAAAAATCTCTTGATTCTTTGAAATTTTGCAGTCCATTTCTAACTTTGCTTTGTCTGACCGTGCTATTAAATTTGAAGTTCATCCCAGTCCTTCCCAATGTCCTTTCAGTCCTTGGCAAAGTCAAGTTGCATCTCACGTGTATGTGACAGAGATAATCTCCTCTTCTACTTCCCTGCTATAGACACCATTTGATGTTTCCAGCCACACCATCCTCCTCCCGTATGTTCCTCTACATCCACAGGAAATGTGCATGCATGACTCTCACTTATCTAACAAATCATAACCTGCAATAGCTTCACTTCCCTTTCTCATAATACAACCCTGGTACCCCTCCACTTGATCCATCCCTATCACTACTTCCCTCAACACTCCACTAACTCTAAATTGTCACACTGATCTGGCCTCATCTGAATCAGAAATCTTCCCGAAGCTTTAGCTTATTTTTACTTATTTAGAGATACAGCATGGTAACAGACCCTTCCATCACAACAAGCCCACACTGCACAATTACACCCATGTGAGCAATTAACCGATTAACCTGCATGTGTCACGGTCCCAACCGTTAATTCCCCATTTTCACCTAATTCCCTTTGATTTGTCATGGTCCCGACCGTTAATTTCCCACTTTCTCCTAATTCCCCTTGATGGCGGCACACCTGGTTCTCATCAAGACCTGCAGCATAAAAACCCTGGCTTTGCATCCACTCATTGCCAGATTGTTGTTTTAGCCAGTGTGGTGATTAATGTTCCCGGCCACTTTGGATTGTGTATTCTAAGTTTTACTTCAGTACCAAGGTTTAGAACCATAGAACCATAGAACACTACAGCACAGAAAACAGGCCATTAGGCCCTTCTAGTCTGTGCCAAAACATTATTCCGCTAGTCCCATTGACCTGCATCCAGTCCATATCCCTCCAGACCTCTCCCATCTATGTACCTATCCAATTTATTCTTAAAACTTAAGAGTGAGCCGGCATTTACCATGTCAGATGGCAGCTCGTTCCACACTCCCCCCACTCTCTGAGTGAAGAAGTTCCCCCTAAACCTTTCCCCTTTCACCCTAAAACCATGTCCTCTCGTATTTATATCTCCTAATCTAAATGGAAAGAGCCTAGTCACATTGAAAGGAAAGAGCCTGTGTAACTCTGTCTCTCTGGGTCAAGATAAGAATTCTAAGATTTTCTTCAGTACCAAGGTTACTTACGTAACTCTGTCTCTCCGTGCCAAGAAAAGTATTGTCTATTGCTTGCCTTTCTACGCTCCGTGTCAAGATAAGTTCTGCCTACCTCCTGCTTTGCTGTTCACCCTCCTGTTTGCCGTTCAGCTCCAGCCACTCTCACACCATTATCTGCATCCTAACTCGACCTCCATGCTGGTGTCCTGCGTTTGGGTTCGCCCCATTCCTTGCAACAGCATGTCTTTGGGATATGAGAGGAAACCAGAGCAACTGGATGAAATCCACATGATCACAGGAAGAATGTGCAAACTCCTTACAGATAGTGACAGAAATGAATCCCGGTCATTAGCTCTGTAACAGCATTATACCAGCTACCACGCTACCACAGCATGGACGAATGTTTTTATGTAGACTTGTTATTGATGATGGAATCTCAGAGCTTTCCTTCAGGATTGTTGAATGATATTCATATCTGTCACTTGGTAAGTTGTAGGTGGGGTCTGTGTCTAATTTTTAATGGTAATTTCCTGTTGAAAATAAGAGAAATTTAGAGGAAATACACTTCCTCTAAAAAAGGAAGGAGTGCCATACACATTAAGAATGCTTAAGGTGGGGTCTTTGTACTTATGTTTGTGATCATGCTGGTTTCAACAACTTCAGCCAGATATCTCTTGTTTCTGCAAACTTCCATTCTGTTTCACATCTCTTACTTCTATGAGTTTGACATTCTTGGCTACAGTCCGTGAATGGGCTGATTGGTTTGCAAGAGCATTCCCTCTGATTAGGGCAGTTGTTCCCAACCTGGGGTCTGCAGACCACTTGCTTAATGGTATTGATCCAAGGAATAAAAATATTAGTAACCCCTGAATTGGAGTCCTCTTGATGCTTTTGGCTCAACAGCTGCCATTCAAACTCAGGAACCAGGCATGGTTAAACAAGGCAAAATATGCTCACACCTTTCTTTTTCATCAAGAATTCTGAAGGAGTGTACTCTGTATTTTTGAACTATACTTCAACAAGGTATTGTCCAAGTGACAACTTCTGCACACATGAGGTTCTGCAAATGTGAAAATCCAGAGCAGTACACAAAATGTTGGAGGAACTCAGTAGTTCAGGCAGCATCTACAGAGAGGCATGAACAGTCAAGCTTTCAGACTGAATCATTTACTGTTCATTCCTCTCCAAAGATGCTGCCTGACTTGCAGAGTACCTTTAGAGTTTTGTGTGTGTTGCTCTGACATTTAATGCTGTGGTTTGCAATATTCTAGCATCACTGGCTTCTTGAGAGCTCCTCTAACTGTTCCGCCTGACCTCTCAGTTGTTCCACTCGAAACTGGACAATATAAAGAAGCAAAGCCTTATTTGATATCCTTCCTTTCACATATATATGATATGTATGTATACGTAAAGTAGCTATTTATTAGATACAGGAGTGGAACCCAGTATGGTCTTCTGCTGCTGTAACCCATCTACTTCAAGGTTCAACGTGTTGTGCATTTAGAGTCTACACATGACTGTTGTAACGAGTGTTTTTTTGAGTAGCTGCCCCCTTCCTGTCAGCTTGAACTAGTCTAACCATTCTTCTCTGATCTCTCTCAGTAACAATGTATTTTTGACCACAGAACTGATGCTCCCTGGATGCTTTTTGTCTTTTGAACCATTCTCTGTAAACTCTAGAGACTGCTGAGCGTGAAAATCCCCGGAGTTTCTGAGATACTCAAACCACCCCATCTGGTGTCAATAATCATTCCATGGTCAAAATTACTTAGATCACATTTCTTCCCCATTCTGATGTTTAGTCTGACCAACAACTGAGCCTCTTGATCATGTCTGCATGCTTTTATGCATTGAGTTGCTGCCACGTGATTGGCTGATTAGATATTTACATTAATGCATTCAGGTGCATCTAATATAGTGGCCACTGAGTGTATTTCACTTCAAGTCACTTTGAGTGACTATTGTTCAGTACCAAGAAATTGCCATTTACCTTTTCAAAGATGTCAACACATACATTCTGAAAAGGTCCAGTAGGTCACGGCCAAGATTGTAATTGTTCTACCATCTCTGGCAATTGCTTAACAATAAATTAAACTTTATACAGTAGATTTCATCTTGTATATTTTGCCTGGGTAACTTGTACTTCACTTTATACTCAATGTGAAGTTTAGCCAAAGTACTTGTTCACATGGTTATACGTGTTACCATTAAGTTATCACCTAGAGCATGTCTGACATTACAAACACTCATTATGATGATTATGCTCAGTTCCATGACTTTGTACTAGTTAAGTTCTTTCCATCTGCTTAATGTTTGTTCATAGATCCATGTCAATGCTGAGTCAGACTGGGTCTTTTCTATGACTTCAGATGCATGTAATAATGGACAGTTTTTATCAATTGCATTTAATGTAATTTATGTTAACAGCACAATCTCTGCTAGAAGTCTAGTTGTTGAACTATTCAGTGATGAAGTTATGTCCCAGTTGGTTCCAGTGCAGATTTCAGGAAGTGAAATGACAGATCTGAGCAGGTCTGATAAGGAAATAGAACTTTCTTTGAGTTCACATCCAATACTAAATAGCTCAAAAGTTAATTCAATGCCAAAAACTGAAAGTAGATCAGAAGAACTCTGAAAGCAAATTAACTAAGTAGATTTATAGTTGATAATCATTGGATAGGTTACCTGAACCCCACTGCTAAAAGTGAAAGAACTATTAAGACAAACATGTATATTCCCTTGGTAAAAGGGAGCACTGTAGATCATCACACCTACTCATATTTTTGTCTGTGAGGTCATTTTTCTTTTAGCAAGAAAGTCATGGCATTCTTGTATTATGATAACAGAACAATGTCACAGACAGACTGTAACAGCTTAAAAACTTAAGATGTAAATAGGTTAAGTATTCTATCTGGTACAACAAGCAATTGCTTCGATGTACATATTCTGTTCCTTAATGTTTCTCTGAAGCTTTAAAATTTACTGGCCCACTTTTAATACAATTGAATAAATTGGAACTACATTGTAGCTCCCGGATACCTTTCACTTCTTTGAAAATATTGTGACATCTATAAATGTGATGTGGAGAGCATTCTGACTGGTCGCATCACCAACTGATATGGAGGCACCAATGCACAGGATTGCAGAAAGCTCCAGAGGGTTGTAAACTCAGTCAGCTCCATCATGGGCACTAATCTTCCCACCATCAAGGACAGCCATTGTTGACAGAATTTCAGATAGTGACGAAAGGGCGTACAGGGGCAAGATATACCAGTTAGTTGAGCGGTGTCACAGCAACAACCTTGCACTCAACATCAGCAAGTCCAGAGATGACTGTGGACTTCAGAAAGGGTAAGATGAGGGAACACAAACCAATCCTCAAAGTGGAATCTGAAGCAGAGAGAGTGAGCAATTTCAGTTTCAAGTCCCTGGTTGTCAATATCTCTGAGGACCTAACCTGGTCACAACATACTGATGCAGCTATAAAGAAGGCAAGTCAGCAGTTATATTTCATTAGGGGTATGAGGAGATTTGGTTTGTCACCTAAAACACTCGAAAACTTCTACAGACGTACCTTGGAGAGCATTCTGACTGGTTGCCTCACTGCACAAGATTGAAGTAAGGTGCAAAAACTTGTAAAATTAGTTAGTTCCATTATGGATCCTAGCCTCTGTAGTATCCAAGACATCTTCAAGGCGTGGTGCCTTAGGAAGGTGGCATCCATCATGAAGGATCTCCCCTCCGCCACTCAGGACGTGCCCTCTTCACATTGTTACGGTTGGGAAGGAGGTACAGAAGCCTGAAGACAAACACTCGGTGATTCAGGAGCAGCTTCTTCCCCTCTGCCATATGATTTCTAAATGGACTTTGAACCCATCAACTCCACCTCACTACTTTTTTACTTCTGTTCCTTTTTGGCACTACTTATTTTAATTTAATCTATTGAATATATATATATGCTTACTGTAACTCTGTTTTTTCTCCATATCCACCATGCATTTCATTGTACTGCCACCATAAAATTAACAAATTTCACAAAATATGCTGGTGATATTAAACCTGATTCTGATTCTGATCTTCAAAAGGTTATGCTTCACGAAGGCCTTACCACCCAGCGCATGCCCACTTCTCATTACCACCATCGGAATGGGGGTACAAGAGCCTGAAGACACACATTTCTTTCCCTCGACCACTAGACATCTAAGTAATCCATGAACCAATGAACACTACCTCACTATTTTGTTCACTTTTTTTGCACTACTTATATAAATATTTTGTATACTTCTTATGGTATTTTTATGTACAATACAAACATTTCATAACATAAAATATGTCAGGGGTAATAAATCTGATACTGATTCTGATTCTGAAAATCATGCTGAACTTCAAAACAATAATGTTTGGAAACAATACCTCTGTTTTTAATTCCTTTACACTTCGCTGTGATATGAGGCAGGAACCACCTCAGTTGTTTAATCTCATGCTACATTAACTAAATTCTTACAAAAGTAGGGAATTATCTACAAAAGTAAAACATATGTCAACACTTTATATGGTGCCTTTCAAATGTCTTTCAGAATCAGAATCACAGAAGGTTACTGAAAAAAGGCTATTTGGCCCTTTGGGTCTACATCAACTATGCATCAATTCTTTGCAAGAGCGTTCCAGATAATCCACTTTGCCTGCCTTCTCCCCAAAGCCCGACATTTTGGTTATTTCATTATTTACTCAATGCCCCTTTCAATGCATTAACTGAATCCTTCTCCACTACTTATCACATCAGTGCACTCTAGAACCTGTAGTCTATAGATGCACAGTGGAAAATAGACTATCTGGTATGGAAACACCAATGCCCTTGAACGGAAAAGCCTATTAAGGGTAGTGGATACAGCCCTGTCCATCATGGGTAAAGTCCTCCCCTCCATTGAGCACATCTACATAACACACTATTGCAGGAAACCTACATCCATCATCACGGAACCCCCAACACCCAGGACAAGTTCTCTTCTCGTTATTGCTGTCAAGAAGAAGGTACAGGAGCCTCAGTACTCTCACCACCAGGTTTAAGAACAGTTACTACCCCTCAACCATCAGGCTTTTGAACCAAAAGTGATAACTTCACTCAACTTCACTTGCCCTAGCATTGAAATGTTCCCACAACCAATAGATTCACTTTCATGGACTCTTCATCTCATGTCCTTGAAATTTATTGCTTATTTATTTATTATTATTAATTCTTCTTTGTGTATTTGCACATTTTGTTGCCTTCTGCATTCTGGTTGAACACCCAAGTTGGGCGGTCTATCATTGATTCTGTTATGGTTATTATTCTGTAGATTTATTGAGTATGTCCACAAGAACATGGTTGAATATGGTGACTTATTTGTAATTTGATAATAAATTCCCTTTAAACTTTGAACTTAAAGCCCTCCCAACCATTGAGAACATCTACAATGAGCGCTATTGAAGGAAAGCATCATCCATCATCAAGGACCCCCACTTTCCAGGCCACACTCTCATCTTGCTACTTCCCTCAGGGAGAAGGTACAGGAGCCTTGGGTCCCACACCACCAAGTTCAGGAACAGTTATTACCCCTCAACCATCAGGCTCCTGAACTAGAATGGATAACTTCATTCAAGCCAACAGTAAACTGATTCCACAACCTATAGACTCACTTTCAAGGACTCTGCAACTCCTGTTCAATATTATTTATAACTTGTTTATTTATTATTAATTTTTATTTTCCATTTTGTATTTGGACAATTTGTCATCTTTTGCACCTTGGTTGTTCGCTTGTCTTTTTGTGTAGTTTTTCATTGATTCTATTGTGTTTCATTGTATTTAACGTGAATGCCTGCAAGAAATTTTACCTCAGGGTAGTAGTATATGGTGACCTATATGTACTTTGTTACTAAATTTACTTTGAGCTTTGAACATTGAACTACTAGTGCAATAAATCTTCTTCATATGACTTCTTGTTATTTCGTTTGCTAATCACGTTCATTCTATATTCTCAGATTCTAACACCTACCAATCCCTGGAACAGTTTCAATCTATTTACATCTAACTTGACTTTTTATAATTTCACCTACCTTGTGACTTTTTCTGTTGCAAAAAGAACATCCATGGTTACTCCAGTCTGGTTCAACTCGCACCAAACTCCTTACAACCAATGAGGTACTTTTCAAGTGTGGTCACAATTGTGTTGTAGAAACCACAACAGTCAATTTAAACACAGCAAGATCCCACAAATAATGTTAACTGGTGATTCTGCCTTAACATTGCGCAGGAGATTATTGGATTTTCTTTTATCTCATGATATTCTGGAAAAGTCTCACTAGCTTGCTCTTCAATCAAGCAAATTTGAAATACAATTGAGTTTATTTGAGGGGCAGGGAACATTACACATAATATGCAGTGAACTATTTGATCGGATCTTTATTTATTCAGCCTGAGCTTTCTCCAAAATTACATTTGGACAATTCCCATTGTTTGCCCTCACTGTTCAATGAGACCTCAGTTATTTTATTATGGAGACCCACTGGGGCTTAGCTGTTATTAAAATAGATCAAAATCAGCTGTTTCAACTTATTTGGAGATACGATTAAATATAAAATGGTCTTTGTGACAATTCCCTGCTTCATTCCTGAGGAATAGTGTAAATAATAAAACTTGCACATAATGGAAAACATCTTCCCCTGCGGTGAGTGAAACCAAGAATCAGTAATGAACATTTTCCCCTTCGTGGACTTGGACCATGTCTCATAGGGCAACATTGCAGACATTTGGTACTGATTAGCCAGGAAACAAATGGTCATCTCAATCATTTTAAGGGGTTTGTTTATTCTTTCCTTTCTCTCTTTGTTTCCCCATTACATCTTTCCAAGTCTGAACCACACCAGGGGCACAATAGAGAAGATGGCCAAGGGCAGACCGAGATGGAGGACTTTCATTGCTGCCCTAAAAACCATTGGTGTAACAGGCAATAACTAACTATCTTTCCAAGTAATGAAGGCTGATGGCCTATTCTCAACCTTCCGTTTAGCGTATAACCAGCTTGGGGAAGTGCACAGATCCTAATTAGTCCTGGTCTCAAGTCAATCTCTCAGTTAAGTGGTGAGGAGGGGTAATGAGTCAAGAACCGGGGTGAGAATAAATATGGGCTACACCTGAACCCAAGGGAGACAAATATCCTTACAGGTAAGTTTGCCCAAGTTGTTGGGGAGGGATTAAACTAATTTGTCAGGGGGATGGGAAACAGAGTGATAGGGCTGAGGACGGAGCAGTTGGTATAGAACTAGTTGCTGTGTGTAGTGAGACTGCGAGGAAGGACAGGCAGATGATAAGTCAAAATTGCAGTCAGTCGGATGAGTTGAAGTGTAACAGGGAGCCAAAATTGAAAAGAGTGATAAATCCAGGACTGAAGGTGTTATGTTTCAATGCACACAGTATAAGGAATTTGGTTGATGATCTTCTAGTGCAGTTAGAGCTTGGCAGGTACAAACGTGTGGGCGTTGTTGAGTCGTGACTGAAAGAAGATCATAGTTGGGAACTTAACATCCATGGAGAAATAATGCTTTGAAAGGATAGGCAGGTAGGCAGAGGGCGTGGGATAGATCTGTTGGTAAGAAATGATACCAAATCCTTAGAAAGAGGTGACATAGGGTTGGAAGATATAGAATGCTTGCGGGTAGAGTTAAGAAACTGCAAGAGTAAAAAGACCCTGATGGGAGTAATATACAGGCCTCTGAACAGTAGCAAGGATGTGGGCTACAAGTTACAATAGGAGATAGAAAAGGCATGTTAAAAAGGGCAATGTTATGATAGTCATGGGGGATTTCAATATGCAGGTAGGCTGGGGAAAATATCATGTTGGTGCTAGATCCCAAGAGTGGCAATTTGTAGAATACCCACAAGATGTTTTTTTTTACAGCAGCTTGTGGTTGAGCCCACTCGGGGAATGGCAGTTCTGGATTAGGCTGTATGCAATGACACAGATTTGATTAGGGAGCTTAAAGTAAAGGAACCCTTAGGCAACAATAAGCATAATATTATAAATTCACCCTGCATTTTGAGAAGGAGAAACTAAACTCAGATGTATCGGTACTACAGTGGATTAAATGGAATTTGAGGCGAGAGAGGAGGTAGCCAAAGTTGATTGGAAGGGGTACTAGCAGGGATGACGATAGAACAGCAATGGCTGGAGTTTTTGGGAGCAATTCAGTAGGCGCAGAAAAGATGTGAGAGTAAGAGTTCAGCACGGACTAGAAGGGCCGAGATGGCCTGTTTCCGTACTGTAATTGTTATATGGTTATATGATTATAAGATACAGCCCAAACATGAAGAAATATTCTACAGGGAGGATAGACAGCATAAAAGCAAAAGACAGAGCACCTAATAGAGTAAAAGTTAATGGGAAGGTAGATGATTGGGAACCTTTGAAAAACCAATGGAAGGCAATAAAAATGCCATAAAGAAAGAAAAGGTGAAATATGAAGGTAAGCTAGCCAATGATATCAACAAGGATACAGAAAGCTTTTTCAGATATATAAAAAGTAAAACAGGGACAAGAGTGGATATTGGACCAATGGAAAACGATGTTGAGGAAGTAGTAATGGTGGACAAACAAAATGGCAAACAAATTTAACAAGCATTTTGCATCAGTCTTCACTGTGGAAGACATTAGCAGAAACAGAGAAATGTGAAACTGTCTGGAGCAAAAGTGAGTCCTGCAGCTATTGCTAAGGAGAAGGTGCCTGGGAAGCTGAAACGTCTGAAGGTAGATAAGTCACCTGGACTACATAGACTGAACCCCAGGGTTCTGAAAGAGGTAGCTGAAGAATTGTTGAGGCACTCATAACAGTCTTTCAAGAATCACTAGATTCTGGCACTGTTCAGGAGGAATGGAAAATTGCAAATGTCATTCACCTCGTTAAGAAGGGAGGAAGGCAGAAGAAAGGAAATTATAGGCAATTAGCCAGGCTTCAGTGGTTGTAAAGATGATGGTCTATTATTAAGGATGAGGTTTTGGGGTACTTGGAAGCACATGCTAAAACAGGCCAGAATCAGCACAGTTTCCTTAAGAGAAAATTGTGCTTGATAGATCTGTTGGAATTCTTTGAGGGTTTGAGGGTCGACACAACATTGTGGGCCAAAGGGCCTGTACTGTGCTGTACTATTCTATGTTCTATGTATATACAAAGAGCAATCAGTGGATGTTGTTTATTCATATTTTCAGAAAACCTTTAACAAAGTGCTACACATGAAGCTGCTTAACAAGATAAGAACTCAGGGTATTACAGGAAAGATACTAGCATGGATAGAATATTGGCTGACTAGCAAGAGGCAAAGAGAGGGAATAAAGGACTCCTTTTCTGGTTGGCTGCCGGTGACAGGCAGGGGTCAGTGTTGGAACCATTTCTTTTCACGTTATATGTTAATGATTTTGATGAAGGAATTGATGGCTTTGTGGCCATGGATGCAGATGATACAAAGACAGGTAGAGGGGCAGGTGGTGTTGAGGAAGTAGAGAGTCTGTGGAATGACTTAGACAGGTTGGAAAAATGGGCAAAGAAATGGCAGATGGAATATAGTGTAGGGAAGTAGAAGGGATAAAGACGTGGACTTCTTTCTAAGTAGGGAGAAGATTCAAAAATCAGAGGTAGAAAGGAACTTCGGAGTGCTTGTATGCCATTCACGCATATCTCACACAGATCCATAAAGAATTACATACACAAACAAGGAATGCTTAATCAAATGATATAGTTACAATATTACTCAAATATTACTGATATATTAAACACACAACAATCTTCCCTGCTTGGGTATAAACTCCAACTCAATATAGAATGCATCTCAACTTCCATACATATACATATATACACTGTATACAATACACTATATAATACAACTGCTATATAGACATCCACTGCACAGAAAATTTTAAATTGTCCCACTCAGGCATAAAGATGAAATTGCTGTGGTTGATTTCTCATTCTTGTGACAGTGGTGTGGGGCGAGGGGGCTCACTTTGCTTGGCAGGGGAGACTTATTGCTATGAAGCAATCTCAGGTTCTGAGGCCTCTTCCATGGTGATTATGAGGGTTGACTCTGGTACTGCAAGAAGGAGTTCTGACAGCTCTGGACACCTTTCTTCTGGGTGTGTTGGCATCCTGAACAGTAGATGGTAAGCTGCTCAATCAGCTGATCTATTCTGGGCCACCAAAAAAAGCTTCAAACCAATGCCTTCATTTTGTTCACATCTAGATGACCAGCATGTAGCTCCTCCAACACTAGCTCTCAGCTTGGATGGCCCAACAACCTTCAAACCCTACCTAAAGACAACCTCTGTGAAGGGCAAGTTCATCCGAGTGCTGGTAAAAATGGGGAAACTGAAACTTCTGCTGCGCGTTCCAGCAATTTTGCATTGCCTTGTACACCTGAAGCAGCATTTGGTCTTTTCCGCTTTCCCTTTGGATCATCTCTACTGTACTAGTGAAAATTTCGATTTGTATTAAGGAGAATACATCAAGAAGTGTGTCCACTTTTGTACATTTTTCAGGTATTTCCTTCTCCAAGTGCAACCTGGATAATCCATAAGCATCTCCATGATAAGTCATCCACTTGAATTCGATCTTGTAATTCTGTCCTCCAAGAAACAGAGCCCATCTCTGCACTTGTGCTGCTGCTGTTAGTGGAACTCCCTTCTAGTATTTGATGATCAGTAAGAGGGCAAACTCTCTCTCACGTAAGTACTGGCTGAAACGTTTTAAACCCCAAACCAGTCTCTAGGCCCCTCTGTCAATCTGTGCATAATTTTTCTTTGCTGTGGTAGGGAATATAATGCAAAGGCTACAGGACATTCTCTTCCATCACTCATAACATGGGACATGACTGTACCTATACCATAAGACTAGGCATCACAGGCAAGCTTCACTGGATGATGTGGATCATAATGTATGAGTACAATGTCAGCTTTCACCATTTCCTTTGCCTTTTGGAAAGCCACCTCACACTGCTTTGTCCTTTACCATTTCTTTCCATCTGTAGTAATGAGTTCAAGCGATATAACACAGTAGCCAGGTCAGGTAGGAACCTGTGATAGTAACTGATAACTAAAAAGGACCACCACTGCTTGGATTTTCTCAACACACTTGTGTAATTGTTCATCAAAGTGATGCCTGTTTTAAAGAATTCACACTTGTTGCATTGTGCTCTGAGCCCATAATCTGATAATCTTTTTAACATTGTTTGAGATTTTAGAGATGTTCCTTGCCATCCACACCAGTGACAATAATGTCATCCAGGGAACACTGAGTGCCTGGCAACCTTGCAGTACCCAGTCCACTGCTTTCAGCCAGAATGCAGTTGCAGATCCTGCTCCAAAAATAAGCCAATTATAGCAAAAAAGTCCTTTGTGAGTGTTTATGATGACAAGCACTTTGGACTTTTCTTCCCTGTCCATTTGGAAGTAAGCCTCAGTCAAGTCCACTTTACTGATGTGCTTCCCTCCAGAAAGATTTGCAAAGATATCCTCTGTCCTGGGCAGAGGGTATTCATCTACTTTCACCTACTGCATTGATGGTGACCTTAAAATCAACACAGATCCTGACAATCCCATTCCTCCTGGTGACTGGGACCACTAGCACTTCACTCAACCTTGGAAAGAAGAATTCTCTCAGTCTCCACGCATTCTAGTTCATGACAGTATAAGGAGACAGACAGGCTTTGTAAAACATTTTTGTGACATTTTCATTTAACACCATGTTACCCATTATATGTTGAGTCTTCCATGGCCATCCTTAAGCACTGCTGTGGTATCATCCATTACTTCTCCTAATTTGCTTTCAGTTGACTCTATTGCAGGGAATGTGGTACGCAAATGGTGGATGGATCTCCAAACAAGTTGTAGTTGCCTCAGCTACTCACGAGCTCATAATGCTGGCCCTCCTGTTTTTACCACATATTGTACGTCCAATGTGGCTTGAGGGTTGTTGTATTTCACTGTTACAAATGCCATTCTCACAGGAGGAATCTCTTATCCATTGTAAGCACTTCATTAGATATCTACATGCTTCAGTTCAGTATCTTTGAAATGTCATTCAAAATCATTTTGTGTAATGGCTGAAACAGCCAAGGCAGTGTCCAATTCCATTTTAATTAATTTACTGTACACTTCCGGTGTAAGCTATATTGCTTGTCTATCTTTAGTTTTCACATTGTAAATCTCAAGGCCAAGAATCTCACTCTCATCATTATCTGATTTTTCATCAACAGTATGCAGATTAGTGTAGTTTTTGAAACTGCAACTTCACTTTTTGTTTTTTTCTCTCTTCCCTGTGCAGTCCATTCATTTATGCCTGCCCAACACACTCTTTGTATGTGTCCTACTTTGTTGCATTTTCTGGAAATTTTGGCTTCAAACCTGAATTAGTCTGGTATATGTGAGCCCCTGCCACAATGGTAACACAATTTTTTCAGCCTGGCTGATTTCTATTTAGATGTTACAATTTTGTTTACACTCACTTTCATTCTTGACTGCTACTCAATTGTGTCTTTGCTGTTTCCATTGATACAGCAATTTCAACTGCTTCTTTAAAGATGCTTCAGTTAGGAGTTATTTTTTAATGTTTTCTTGTAAGATTCCATAAACTAAATGATTTCTCAATACATCATTAAGCCCATCATTGAACTGACAATGCTCAGACAATTTCTCCAACTCAGCCACGTATGCTTATGATACCTAAAGTATTAACATAGCATAGAGTAGGCCATTCAGCCCTTCAAGCATGCACCGCCATTCAATATGATCGTGGCTGATCATCCAACTCAGAACCCTGTACCTGCCTTCTCTCCATACCCCCGATCCCTTTAGCCACAAGGGCCATATCTAACTCCCTCTTAAACATAGCCAATGAACTGGCCTCAACTGTTTCCTGTGGCAGAGAATTCCACAGATTCACCACTCTCTGTGTGAAGAAGTTTTTCCTCATCTCAGTCCTAAAAGGCTTCCCCTTTATCCTTAAACTGTGACCCCTCGTTCTGGACTTCCCCAACATCGGGAACAATCTTCCTGCATCTAGCCTGTCCAATCCCTTTAGGATTTTATACGTTTCAATAAGATTCAGTAATCAACAATGATATCAGTTCTAAATGTTCCTGCATTATGTTCATGATATCAGCAAAGCTCTTTTCTGCTGGTTTGGTTGGAGCAGTCAAACTTCCAAGCAAACTGTATGTACTTGCACCAATTGTACTCCATGAAACTGGCACTTGTTTCTCATCAGCTCTTCGGCTTACATTAAACTACTGCTCAGTTTGCTTGATATACATCAACCTGTTAACTTCTGTACAATGGAAACAAATATCTCACTGTACATTAACAAGTAAGTAGTCATGTTGGGTTAATTTTAAATCCCATCCTCATTACCACTATTATGTTTTGGAACTCCAAAGCTAATCAAAAGAAAACCACAGGAGCCCAGGGATAACACGAGGAATTCTGCAGATGCTGGAAATTCAAGCAACACACATAAAAGTTGCTGGTGAACGCAGCAGGCCAGGCAGCATCTCTAGGAAGAGGTACAGTCGACATTTCGGGCTGAGACCCTTCGTCAGGACTAACTGAAAGAAGAGCTTGTGGTAAACCATGTATATATGTTGTAACTCGGTTACCTGTCTGGACACATCCCTCTGCTGACTGCCCCTGTGGCTCCTCCCACAGAGTCCTGTATAAAGGTGTTCGCCTTGCCTCTCCCCCTCAGTCCGGGGACAGACACTCACTGTGGAGGTCGTATTGTACAGCGAATAAAAGCCTTTCAGTATTTTACCAAACCTCAGACTTTTGGAGTAATTAAAGGTGCTTCAATTTTATTCGCTGTACGTTTTAAAACATGGAACAGGCCCTGAGACCAGAAAAATTAGACCTCAATCCACAAACACCTGAAGCTGGAAACGCTTTCGAACTCTGGCTGGCCTGCTTCGAAGCGTATCTAGAGGAGATTAAAGCGACCGACCCCGTAACGAAGCGCAGAGTTCTACTCTCCAGGGTCAGTCCACGGGTCTATTCGCTGATCAGAGACCAGCCGAATTACGACGGCGTAATGAACGCACTCAAAAGACAATACCTGCGGCCGATAAACAGCGTCTACGCTCGGCACCGTTTAGCGACACGGCAACAATGCCCCGGGGAATTGAGTGCTGAGTTCGTCCAGGCCCTACGGACACTCTTGCGAGCCTGCAATTGCCAGGACCTGACGGCAGCGCAGCATGCAGAACTCTTAGTGAGAGACGCCTTCGTCATGGGGACCAGGTCAGTGTACATGCGCCAGCGGCTGCTGGAAAAAGCCGATCTTACCCTAAATTCGGTGATGGAGCTGGCTGATACGTTGTAGGCCGCTCTGCATAACTCCAAGGGTCTCCAGGCACGCGATCCCCTGATGGCCTCGTGGGTGCCGCAGACCCTGCAACCTGCCGGCGAATCGACCTCGGTTGCCGCCAGTCGTGAGTCCGCGAAGTGCTACTTCTGCGGACTGGAGAAGCACCCCTGGAAACGCTGCCCGGCCCGACAAGCTACCTGCTCCAGCTGCGGAAAGAAGGGCCACTTCGCCAAGGTCTGTAGGTCAAAACCGTGAGCGGGGTCGAGCAGCGCCGCGTGCGAGACGTGGGGGTCGCCATCTTCCCTGCCGCCATCTTCCCTGCACGCCACCACCACGTGCGAGACATGGGGGCGGCCATCTTGGTCGGTGCCACCTCCCACCGCCTACAACCAACGGGTGCTCACAGGGCACCCCACCACGCCGGACCAAGACAGCGACCCCACCCTGGCTTCCGTGACCCTCGACCAAAGCGCTCCCCACCAGCTCGCAAGGTCAATGATGGACATTCTGGTGGAGGGGCACAGGACAAGCTGCCTGTTTGACACAGGCAGTACGGAGAGTTTTATCCACCCGGCCACGGTGCAGCATTGTGGACTCATGATACGGCCGGTAAGTCGGAGGGTCACCATGGCCTCCAGGTCGCATACAACAGACATCCGGGGGGGTTGTGTAGCGACGCTAGTGGTGCAGGGCACAGATTATCGGGACTTTACGTTACTGGTCTTGCCTCAAATGTGTGCCCCTGTGCTGTTGGGGTTGGACTTCCAGAGCCACCTAAAAAGCGTGACAATGAAGTATGATGGGCCCCTCCTGCCAATTACTGTCATAAATCCCCTGTTTTGTAGAGATATGTCATGTACCCTGCTACTGAACACACACACACACCGACCCGCTCATCCCACCCAACATCATGCCAACTGCCACACTACTGACGCCACTTGCGGCCTCTCCACCCACAGGATCCCTCCCCCACTGCTGTTTGCCAACCTGACCCCCGACTGTAAACCTGTTGCAACTAAAAGCAGGAGGTACAGCGCGGGGGACAGAGCTTTCATTAAGTCGGAGGTGCAGCGGCTGCTCAGGGAGGGGGTCATTGAGGCAAGCACAAGTCCTTGGAGGGCGCAGGTGGTGGTTGTTCGGACCGGGGAGTAGAGTAGGATGGTCCTGGACTATAGCCAGACCATTAATAGGTTCACGCAGCTCGACGTGTACCCTCTACCCCGCATCGCGGATATGGTCAATCAGATAGCACAGTACAAGGTGTACTCGACCATAGACCTAAAATCCACTTACCATCAGCTCCCCATCCGCCGGGAGGACCGCCTTTACACTGCCTTCGAGGCGGACGGCAGGCTTTATCAATTCCTGCGCGTCCCCTTTGGTGTCACGAATGGAGTATCTGTCTTCCAGAGGGCAATGGACCGGATGGTGGACCAGTGCCAACTGAAGGCCACGTTCCCATATCTGGATAACATCACCATCTGCGGTCACGACCAGCAGGATCACGACAACAACCTCCAAAAATTTCTCCAAGCGGCCAAATCTTTCAACCTCATCTATAACAAGGACAAGTGTGTATTTGGGACCACCTGACTTTCTATCCTTGGGTGTGTCGTGGAGAATGGAGTCATTGGCCCTGACCCCGACCGTATGCGCCCCCTGTCGGAACTCCCCCTTCCCAATACCCTCAGAGCCCTCAAAAGGTGCTTGGGCTTCTTTTCATATTATGCCCAATGGGTCTCTAACTATGCAGACAAGGCCCTCCCCCTGGTCAAGTCCACCACGTTCCCCCTCTCTGCCGAGGCCCACGCGGCCTTCAACCGTATAAAAGGGGACATTGCCAAAGCAGCAATGCATGCGGTGGATGAGGCCATCCCTTTCCAAGTAGAGAGTGACGCCTCCGACTTTGCGCTGGCTGCTACCCTCAATCAGGCAGGAAGACCAGTGGCGTTCTTCTCCCGTACCCTTCAAGGCCCTGAAATTCGGCACTCTGCGGTAGAGAAAGAGGCCCAGGCCATAGTCGAAGCTATAAGGCACTGGAGGCACTATCTTGCCGGCAAAAGGTTCACCCTGCTAACTGACCAGCGCTCAGTCGCATTCATGTTTAATAATGAGCAGCGGAGCAAAATCAAAAATGATAAAATTCTGAGGTGGAGAATCGAACTCTCCACCTACAACTATGACATCATGTACAGGCCTGGGAAGCTCAACGAGCCCTCCGATGCCCTATCCCGGGGAACATGCGCCAGCGCGCAGATCGACCGGCTATACGCCCTAGATGTAGACCTTTGCCACCCGGGAGTCACCCGGCTTTTCCACATCATGAAAGCCCGGAACCTGCCTTATTCCCTTGAGGAGATCAGGATGATGACCAGGGACTGCCAAGTCTGCGCAGAGTGCAAACCGCACTTCTACCGACCCGAAAAGGCACCACTCATCAAGGCCACCCGCCCCTTTGAGCGACTGAGTGTTGATTTTAAGGGCCCCCTTCCCTCCACCGACCGCAATGTGTACTTTCTTAACGTAATTGACGAGTACTCGCGGTTCCCCTTCGCCATCCCCTGCCCCGACACCACTACCACGTCAGTTATAAAAGCCCTGCGCAAGCTCTTCACTCTGTTCGGATACCCATGCTATATCCACAGTGACAGAGGGTCCTCGTTTATGAGTGACGAGCTGCGCCAATATCTACTGGCTAGGGGAATTGCAACCAGTAGGACCGCGAGCTATAATCCCAGGGGAATGGACAGGTAGAGAAGGAGAATGGCACAGTGTGGAAAGCCACACTCTTAGCCCTCAGGTCAAAGGGACTGCCGGTCTCCCGCTGACAGGAGGTCCTTCACGAGGCACTCCACTCCATCCGCTCCCTGTTATGCGCGGCCACCAATGCCACCCCTCATGAGCGGCTCTTTTCTTTTCCCAGAAAATCAACCACTGGAACCACCCTACCATCTTGGCTGACGTCCCCGGGGCCAGTGCTGCTCCGGAAACATGCAAGGAGCAATAAATACTCCCCGATAGTCGAGAAGGTTCACTTACTTCATGCGAACCCCCAGTATGCCTACGTGGTTTTACCTGATGGGCGGGAGGACACGGTCTCCATCCGCGACCTGGCGCCCGCAGGAGCTCCGGGCCCCTACCCTGAACACTCCGTGGTGACTATTGACCCCGTACCCACCAATGTATGTACCTACGAGACACCGTGCACCCCAAACCCTATACAGACACCACACAACACTCTCATACCGGGCGCGACGCACACGCACAAGGGATTACCGACGCCTAACGTGCTGGCACCTGAAGTCAGGCCGGAGCCGGCACAACCGCCATCGCCGGTGCAATCACCGCCGGTGCTACGTAGATCACAGCGACGGACTCGACCGCCTGATAGACTTGACCTGTAAATATACTTCTTGTAAATATTGTCAGTCACTTCACCCCGTGGGACTCTTTTTAAAAAAAAGGAGGGGTGAATGTGGTAAACCATGTATATATGTTGTAACTCGGTTGCCTGTCTGGACACACACCTCTGCTGACTGCCCCTGTGGCTCCTCCCACAGAGTCCTGTGTAGAGGTGTTCGCCTTGCCCCTCCCCCTCAGTCCGGGGGCAGACACTCACTGTGGAGGTCGTATTGTACAGCGAATAAAAGCCTTTCAGTATTTTACCAAACCTCAGTCTTTTGGAGTAATTGAAGGTGCTTCAGAGCTAGTAAGAGATGGCATAGTAGTATGGTTAGGGTGGCATAGTAGTACAGTGGTTAGCACAACAGTTTACAGTGTAGGCGACCTGGGTTCAATTCCCACCACTGCCTGTAAAGAGTTTTTCGTCATGGACTAGAAGGGCAGAGATGACCTGTTTCCGTGCTGTAATTGTTGTATGGTTATATGGAGATTTGAAAGTGGGAGGGGGAGGGGGAGATCCGAAATGATAGGAGAAGACAGGAGGGGGAGGGATGCAGTCAAGAGCTGGACAGTTAATTGGCAAAAGGGATATGAGAGGATCATGGGATGGGAGGCCTAGGGAGAAAGAAAGGGGGGGGAGCCTAGAGGATGGGCAAGGAGTACAGTGAGAGGGACAGAGGGAGAAAAAAAAGAGAGAGAGAGAAAAAATATATATGTGTGTGTGTATATATATAAATAACAGCTGGGGTACGAGGGGGAGGTGGGGCATTGACTTCTCTAACTTCCATTAATGCCCCACCTCTCCCTCGTATCCCATCCCATCCGTTATATATATATATACTCGTTTGTGCATATATATTCTTTTTCTCTCTCTCTCCTCTCACTTTTTTCTCCCTTTGTCCCTCTCACTATACCCCTTGGCCATCCTCTGGGTTTCCCCCCCTCCTCCTTGTCTTTCTCCCTGGGCGTCCCATGATCCTCTCATATCCCTTTTGTCAATCACCTGTCCAGCTCTTGGCTCCATCCCTCCCCCTCCTGTCTTCTCCTGTCATTTTGGATCTCCCCCTCCCCCTCCCACTTTCAAATCTCTTACTAGCTCTTCTTTCAGTTAGGCCTGGCGAAGGGTCTCAGCCCGAAACGTCGACTGTACCTCTTCCTAGAGATGCTGCCTGGCCTGCTGCATTCACCAGCAACTTTTATGTGTGTTGCCAGGGATAACATGTCTTCTCTTTGTTCTTTACTTTAGTGTGGCGCACACTTATGACATAGTGGCAGAATGATGTAAAGACATTTATGTACTTCTTACATATAACTAATAATGAATTATGTATACAAACAAAGAATGCTTATTCAAACAATATTACTCAACTATTACTAATATATATTAAATACACAACAATTGTCACAGGCGGCTGTGCAAGCCAAGTTGTTGACTAGGTTTAAGGTGGAGGTTGATAGGTTCTTGATTAACCAGAGTGTCAAGGATTAAGAGGAGAAGGCAGGAGAATGGGGTTGAGAGGGATAATAAATCAGCAATAATGGAATGGCGGCGCAGACCTGATGTGCTGAATGGCTTAATTTGCTCCTATGTCTGATGGTCTTATGGTCTTATGAATGATTTCCTACATTAGCATTTGGAAGATCATTGCAAAATATCTCTCATCTGTAATTCCTTACAAGAGGGGAAGGAATTAAATTCTGATCTCTGATCATACCAAGATCATGTGTTAACTACCTATGGGGTAAGCAGAATTGTCGAAGATATTAAATGAAGTCAGTGTATGAATAAACTCTTCTTGGGCTTCCAGCCAGGTGCAGATATCAATTTTAACCAATGTTTTGATGAAAAGCTCTGCCATCTTCATCAGGGATGGTGCCCAGGCATGTCTAGTTGAGTGGTATGTCTGTCTGTCCTGATTGGTTAGTCCTCATCCGATCAGGTTTCTGCTCTCCCACCTTGCTTACAATCGAGTTCCTGTTCACATTTAGAATGAGGCCTTCATCTTCGTTAAAATTCTTTTCTTCTGTTTTTATTTCAATGGATTCTTTCACCAGGTGGTCCCAGAACCCATTGGCGTGCCACGGTAGTTTTGTGCCGTCGAAGTCAATCCTATGGCCATTGCGAATGCAATGTTCTGCTATCGCCAAATTACAGTTTCAGAGTATGTGCAATAAATCACTTTAGCATTTTCCTACTATTAATGAGATATTGTAAATATATTGATTACTGTTTTAACTAAAGTCTTACTCACACATCCTGCTGTGCAAGCAGTTCACACTAAGAACCTACTGAGTCAACAGAAACTTCCATACTATTGCAAAAAGTCTTATTCTCCTGAATTAACATTATGATATGTATTTATACATTGAATAACTAATGTTGAATATGTACAATGAGACTACGTTTTCAGCCTTTAAAAATAGACCTATAAAGTGTTTACTGACAAACAAGAGAAAATTTGCAGATGCTGGAAATCCAGGCAACTCAGACAAAATGCTGGAGGAACTCAGCAGGCCAAAGGTACATTTAATGTCAGAGAAATGAGTACAATATACATCCTGAAATGCTTTTTCTTCGCAACCATCCATGAAAACAGAGGAGTGCCCCAAAGAATGAACGACAGTTAGATGTTAGAACCCCGAAGTTCCCCCCAGCTCCCCTCCCTCCCACATGTAAGCGGCAGCAAGCAACCATCCCCACTTCCCCCACTGGCAAAAAAAGCATCAGCACCACCACTGAGCCCTCAAGCTTGAGCAAAGCAGCAACAAAGACACAGACTTGCAGTTACCCCAAGGATTTGCGTTTCACCTGGTATTCAACATACCACAGGCACTCTCTCTCCCTAGTAAGGGAGAAAGAGGTATTTCCATTTTCATAGTGAGCGGGGAGACATAACAAACAACTCGTTGGTTTACGATGTTAAAAGTTCGTTACGTCGCTTTTTTCGAGCGCTGTGACCAAAGATCTGGGCACACAGCCATAGATATTCCAACTCCCCCAATGACACACGGGTCTCCTGCCGTGAAACCGACCTTCGATCCGCCTTTCTCCAGAGCCCCGCGATCCTAGGCCGCCAACGCCAAGCCAGGCTCTTAGGCCGAGCCCTTGGTGTACTGAATAACGGCCAGTTAAGAAACCCCGAGAACGGGTCCCATTCCGCAAAGAACCGTGATCAGTGTGTAACTCCAAGTCAGGGTTTTCAAAAGAACCCTGAAAGGGAAAAATAAAGGTATTAAAGTTGGAAATAGAGCTGTTTCTGAAGATGCAAGCAAAGAAGTCGCCATTTAGCGTTATTATCACTCTGCTTCGCCTTAAAAATTTTTTTCCATAGATGCTACCTGGCCTGCTGAGTTCCTCCAGCATTTTATGCGTGTTGCAAGTGTTTACAGCAAATCTTTTACCCAATCAGCTCCAAACTTTGTAGGACCGGTGCTCTAAAAGCATTAGCAATATAGCGCTCTTCCTTTTCCTACTTCTTTAATTGAAGTAAAATTCTATTTTTGAGAAAGTTGAATTTCTCTTTGTCCTGCAGTACTATATTCAAAGACCATAAGACCATAAGATATAGGCGGAAAATTGGGCCATTTGGCCCCTTGAGTCTGCTCCGCCATTTCATCATGGTTGATCCATTTTCCCTCTCAGCCCCAATGATTGAAGAGATGTCAGAATCAGAATCAGTATCAGAATCAGAATCAGGTTTATTATCACAGACCTACAGTATGTCGAGAAATTTGCTGTTTTGCAGCAGTAGTATAAAATATACTATTGTAATGTCCTGGTTCACCCCTTTACTATTATACTGTAGGTATTTCATTTAGCAGGTCTATACGAGATGTTTGTTCTGCTTTCAGCCTGTTTGGATTATTGTTGAAGATAAGGGATGATGTGGAATGTGTGCCAGCCAATTAGCGGGAGGTTTTTCTTGGTGAGGGACACTAAGGTTGGTCTTGAGCTTTTGTTCAAGAGGAGATGAAGAGAGAAGACGCTGGGGAGAACCGGTCATAGTATACGAACCGGTGGGAAACTCGTTTTTACGAGATGGAATGTGACTGACGTTCGGAGGTGGTGTGTGCTTTCACGTTAACCGTGGGCCCAGCGCATGAGTGACAGAGAAGTTCAAGGTGAGCTCCAACTTGTGCACATTTGACTGTTTAATTAGAATGAACCCTTTTCTTTTTATTATTCTTTACTAACCCTTCAGTTAAGATTCATAAATATAATTCCTTTAATTGTATGCAGTTAAAGTTAAGTATGCCTGTTATTTTGTGGCACTAATGACACAGCATCCACACAAACAGGGGGTTTGGGGTGGGCTCAGGACTCAATCACACACGTTTGGTGGGGCAGATTGCTTTCCCTAGACTTCAGCAGCCGAGGAATCCACATTGTTTCACTATAAATCACAATAAAAATATATATGTATAAAATAAATAAAAAATTGTGTACGTGTGTGTGTGTGTGTGTGTGTGTGTGTGTGTGTGTGTGTGTGTGTGTGTGTGTGTGCGTGTGTGTGTAGGGTGCAATAAAGAGAGCAAAAATACTGAACTGCTGTTCATAGGTTCACAGTCCATTCAGAAATCTGATGGCAAAGGGGAAGAAGCTGTTCCTAAAACATTGCAGGTGACTCCTCTGGCTCTGGTACCTCCTCGCTGATGGTAATATTAAGCAGGGGGCATGTCCTGGATGAACAATCCATTGGATTCTTTATACGGATAATAAAAACTTCCATTTGCCCAGGCAGATGGCACAAAACGATGCAGCTCAGTTTGTGTGGAAAGACCAATGACTATTATTTGTCCTGTGAGAAACAGACACATCATTATTCCCCTGCACTCATGAAAACATTTACCTCCTGCTGGAGAGTGTTAGATAATAATCAGCCTAAAACAAACACTCAGCTGCAGGAAACCCATTTGGCCCGTGACAGATTTGCTGTCACTTCTTAAGGATCTGCTGAGTCACTTGCTCCATTTATTACCATGTGGATGTAAATCTGGAATTATTGCACCATTACTGTGCACTAAGCCATATGGAATGCACCATTTGGGGAGGACCATTCACATCAACTGACAGAAGCCCCATAATTACATAGAATGACACAGAGCATGCCACATCAGATCCAGGTGGTCAGCCAAGCCGGTATACCCCGTTGTTCATACCTCTCATGAACCTTCTTCAGCCCCTTTCTATTGGACTACATAGGATTGCATAGTAAGTAGAGCAACAGAAAAAAAGACCATTCAATCCAACCAGTCCATTCTGGTATTTATTTATTTAAAGATATGATGTTGAATTGCAACCCACCTCTTTTGCTTTCATTCCTCATTTACACAAACGTCAACCATCCATGTAATCCTCCTCCCCATCCCGCCTTTATGATTCACTGGATGGAGCAAGTTTCACATTTCTACGGCCTTGAGTGCAAAGAAGTTTCTTCAATATTCCCATTGCGTTTCTCAAGGTTCAAAGTACATTTCTTATCAAAGTACATATATGTTGCCATATACTATCATGTGGTTCATTTATATGCAACATTTACAGAAAAATGTCTGCATATGATGTGGGAGTTCACCTCACCTGGTCCCTCAATAGCACCTTCCTAAATAAGAAGGCATTTTCTAAGGAGTTTGAGGCTCCAGCACCCCCCCCCCACCCCATTTTAACTAAATTTTCCAGTAGCACCACTGAAAGCATCCTGACAAGCTGTATTTCTATTTGATATGGGAGCAACAGAGCATTGGACCAGAAGTCCCAACAAAGAACTGCAAGAACAATCAAGAGGATCATATAGGTCTCCCTACCATCCGTCAGCAACCTCTATCAGGAGCACTGTGTACTCAGGGCCCTTAATATTATCAAGGATTCCACACATCCATCCAGCATCCTCTTTGACTTTCTACCATCAAGCAGGAGATTCCGATGAGTAAAGGCAGGAACGGTCAGGATGGGAAACAGCTTCTTCCTTCAGGCCATTATGCTTCTGAACTCCCTGCCGCATCACATTCGAAGTGTCACTGGTTAATCTGTTCCGTAACTTGCAATATCTAATTTATGCATTTTACTGTTTTTATATATATAGAATTCATTTGTAGATTTAATTCTTACTTTCTTAAATTATTGAGTGTTATATGTGTATTATGTGTTCTACTGTACTTTACTCCTTGATCTGGAGATACATTGCCTCATTTGATAATATACATGCATATAGTTAAATGACAATAAACATGACTTGAAAAAAGAGAAATACAAAAGAATTTACAAAAAACTATACATAAACAAAGACTGACAAATAACAAATGTGTAAAGATGATTTGTTTCATTTATATCATCTATTATCACGTAAAGATGATAAACTGTGTAAATAAAAGAAGTAATATAAAAAACATGAGTTGTAAAGCATCCTTGAGCTGAGTCAGTATGTTGTAGAATCACTTCAGAGTAGTGGTGATTGAAGTTATCCACACTGGTTCAGGAGCCTGACGGTCGCAGTGTAATAGCTGTTCCTGCGCCTGGAGGTGCGGGACCCAAGGTTTCTGTACCTCATGCCCAATGGTGGTAACAAGAATGGCCTGGATAGTGGAGGTCTTTGATGATAGATGCTATTTTCTTGTGGCAGCGCTCCATGTAAATATACTGGATGGTAGGGAGGGGATTTCCTGTGATGGACTGGGCTGTACCCTTCATTTTCTGTGGCCTTTTCCATTCCTGTACATCAATGATTCCATACCAGGCTGTGCTGCAACCAGAGAAGATATTCTTCACTATGCATCTATTGAAGTTTGTCAAACTTTTTGTGACATGCCAAATCTACGCAAGCTTCTAAGAAAGTAAAGGTGCTCTCGTGCCTTCTTTGAATTCACTCTTATGTGCTGGTGTCAGGGCAGGTTCTCTGATCTGCTAATGCTTGATATGTTAATGCTTGGTATTTGCCTCACAGTGATGTGGACTAGTTATGCTCTTCACTCAACTCCACTTGTCCCATCACTGAAATGTTCCCACAAACTATGGACTCCCTTCCAAGCACACCACCACATGTTCTCCATATTTATTATTTATTTATTTATTTATTTATTATTAGTATTATTTCTTTCATTTTGTGTTTGCATAGTTTGTTGTCTTTTGCACATTGATTGATCACCCAAGTTGGGGTAGTTTTTCATGGATTCTATTATGGTATTTATTCTACTATGGATTGATTGAGTATGCCTGCAAGAAATTGAATCTCATGGTTGTATAAGGTGATGTATATGTACTTTCAATTAATTTACTTTGAAATTTCCCCACAAATGGAAATATTCTCTCTGCATCCAGTCTGTCAGATGTATCACAATCTAAAAAACCTTCTTCGCGTCTCCCATATACTTTCATGTCTGCAGGATAAACATAACATGCATCTATTTGTGCCATATGTTTACGTACAGTGCAGAAGTTTCCAGCTTACATTAGATAAGTTTAAACACTCTAATGTTTTTTGCTACAGGTATTTTCATCAATTATCAAGCAACTAATTGTATTTTGTCAGGGACCCCAGCCAACGGTCAAATCTAAGCCCTATTTACATATTCACTTGAAAATTAAGTTGATATTTTTAAGTTTTCACATAAGCTTTGAGACATTGGTATCTAGCCAGAAAAGTTGGCTATAATTGCAATATTGTTCATTTAAACTATCTACATGTTGAGACTTGGAGTTCTTGTACAAGACCGTGTGTAGCACAGTCACAGTTATCTAAAGCAGGCAAACCACATGACTCTCCGGTCTAATTGGATCATAGTATCAGACCCAGATTTAATATATGTGCGTGTTGCTTAATATCACCGGCATATGTCATCAAATCTTTTGGCTTTGTGACAGCAGTACAATGCAAAACACAATAACTGAGAAAAAAATTGTGAATTACAGTGAAGATATGCTTGAACATAGAGGCAAACGCATCTCCTGGTTTCATTACAATGCAAGCAAATGTTACCATTTTTTATCGATGAACCATAGATATAAATTCATCATGGCTTGGTACGGCAACTGCTTCAGCTTGGACCACAGAAGCTACAGAGTTGTAGACATAGATCAGCACAACAAGAAAACCAGACTCCCCTCCATTGTCTCTGTCTGTACTTTCTGTTGCCTCAGTAAAGCAGCCAGCATAATCATTGACCCCCACCCACCCCAGACATTCTCTCTTTGCTCCTCTCCCATGGGGCACATACCACCAGGTTCATGGACAGCTTCTTTCTGCTGTTATAAGACTATGAGGTAGCTCCCTAGCACAATAAGAAGGACTCATGACCTCACAATCTACCTGCTGGTGACCCTGTATTTTATTGTCTATAATACTGCACTTTCTTTGTAACTGTTTCTTTGTAATCATCGGACAAAGTCAGCATGGATTTGTGAAAGGAAAATCATGTCTGACGAATCTCATAGAATTTTTTGAGGATGTAACTAGTAGAGTGGATAGGGGAGAACCAGTGGATGTGGTATATTTGGATTTTCAAAAGGCTTTTGACAAGGTCCCACACAGGAGATTGGTGTGCAAACTTAAAGCACACGGTATTGGGGGTAAGGTATTGGTGTGGGTGGAGAATTGGTTGGCAGACAGGAAGCAAAGAGTGGGAATAACTGGGACCTTTTCAGAATGGCAGGCGGTGACTAGTGGGGTACCGCAAGGCTCAGTGCTAGGACCCCAGTTGTTTACAATATATATTAATGACTTGGATGAGGGAATTAAATGCAGCATCTCCAAGTTTGCGGATGACACGAAGTTGGGCGGCAGTGTTAGCTGTGAGGAGGATGCTAAGAGGATGCAGGGTGACTTGGATAGGTTGGGTGAGTGGGCAAATTCATGGCAGATGCAATTTAATGTGGATAAATGTGAAGTTATCCACTTTGGTGGCAAAAATAGGAAAACAGATTATTATCTGAATGGTGGCCGATTAGGAAAAGGGGAGGTGCAACGAGACCTGGGTGTCATTATACACCAGTCATTGAAAGTGGGCATGCAGGTACAGCAGGCGGTGAAAAAGGCGAATGGTATGCTGGCATTTATAGCAAGAGGATTCGAGTACAGGAGCAGGGAGGTACTACTGCAGTTGTACAAGGCCTTGGTGAGACCACACCTGGAGTATTGTGTGCAGTTTTGGTCCCCTAATCCTTGCCATAGAGGGAGTACAAAGAAGGTTCACCAGATTGATTCCTGGGATGGCAGGACTTTCATATGAAGAAAGACTGGATGAACTAGGCTTGTACTCGTTGGAATTTAGAAGATTGAGGGGGGATCTGATTGAAATGTATAAAATCCTAAAGGGATTGAACAGGCTATATGCAGGAAGATTGTTCCCGATGTTGGGGAAGTCCAGAACGAGGGGTCACGGTTTGAGGATAAAGGTGAAGCCTTTTAGGACTGAGATTAGGAAAAACTTCTTCACACAGAGAGTGGTGAATCTGTGGAATTCTCTGCCACAGGAAACAGTTGAGGCCAGTTCATTGGCTATATTTAAGAGGGAGTTAGATATGGCCCTTGTGGCTAGGGGGATCAGAGGGTATCGAGGGAAGGCTGGTGCAGGGTTCTGAGTTGGATGATCAGCCATGATCATAATAAATGGCGGTGCAGGCTCGAAGGGCCAAGTGGCCTACTCTTGCACCTATTTTCTATGTTTTCTATGTTTATTCTGCATTGTGTTATTGTCTTACTTTGTACTACTTTAATGCACTGTGTAATGCACTGTGTAATGAACTGATCTGTATGAACTGTGTGCAAGATAAAGTTTTCAGTGTAACTTGGTATATGTGACAATAATAAACCAATTTCAGTTCCACTTCCAATGCTCCAACTGTGTTTTTTTATTACATGGCCCCAATTCTCTCTTTTACATTTGTCCTTTCTTAATTCAGAAAGCAATTTTTGTTTATTTGCTTTTACATATCCAACAATGAGATAAGGTAACTGATTAATATGCAAATTTAATTGTCACTAACTATTAGCTATATGGTATTAAAAGTGTGAGGCAGTAATTTAAAGCTATATAAACGCCTTCATAAATGCATTTGTGCACAGTATATGAACATCAAGAGATAATAGTTTATTTTGCAAGGCAGAGCAATTAACCTTTTCTCATGCTGAGACTTCATCTAGAGACTATGACATTGTTACATTACCACAAAGTAGATGCACCACGTTACACTCCTGACCAATAAGATCACAGTTTGAGCACATTAACAGATAGCACCGTATCCATTCTTAATGACACACTACACTGCTCACCCGCTTTTTGAAGAAAAGGATATTTTTGCCTAAGTAGTTGATTTATTTTTTCAACAGTAATAAGTAAGGAAACTTCCAATATTGACGATTAATGAAAAACAAATATAAATCCACCCTGAATCAGCTTAGACCATAGGACATAAAGTGGGCTGAATTAGACTATCCATCCCATCAGCCTGCTCTGCCACTCCATAATGGCAGATGTATTATCCATCTCAATCCCATTCTAAAGCTACAAACACAAAATGCTGGAGGAACACAGCAGGTCAAGCAGTATCGATGGAAATAAACAGTCAATGTTTCAGGACTGAGAAGAAAGGGGGAAAATGGAGAAGGTAAAAAGGTGGGGGAGAGGAAAGAAGCTAGCTAGAAGGTGATAGGTGAAGCCACGTGGGTGGAAAAGATCAAGGGCTAGAGAAGAAAGAAACTGATAGGAGAGGAGAGTGGAGCATAAGAGAAAGAAGGAGGAGGCCTGGTGAAAGTAGTTGGCAGGAGAAAAGAAGTAAAAGTGGGGAATAGAGGAAAGGGGGGTGGAACTTATTTACCAGAAGGAGAAATCGATTCTCCGGCCTTCTCCCCGCAACCCTTGAGTTTTGTAATGTTCCGTTCCAGATTTAATTCCACCATAGGCAGTTGCAAGCCTGGCTGAGAAAGGGGGAGGGTTGGGCATGGGGCTAGCAACCCCATCCTATAAAAACTGAGTGCTACAGAAGCTCCAAAGACATCTCCCTGAGAGAGGAAGCATATTCGATGTACGGCACATTGAAAGACTGAAAGACTGGTGAGCTGCTGTCAGCAGCCTGCGCTGTAGTAAGGGTGATGGGCTTAAGAAGAAGAAGAATGCTCCATTCCAGATTTGAATGAAAAGTTTTGTTTCCTTGAGAGTCTTGCTTTGGTTTTGTTACCTCACTTCCTGAAGTCTTCGACACATCTTGCTAGTACTCAATTCATGATCTAGCAGTTCAGCATTCTGACTTAGTTCATCTTCCACAAAGATCATTGCAAAGTCCAAAGTTACTTCATTATCAAAGTACATGTATGTCACCTGAAATTCATTTTCTTGCAGGCATACGCAATAAATCTATAGAATAGTAACCATATCAGAATCAATGAAAGACCACCCAATTTGGGTGTTCAACCAGTGTGCAGAAGACAGCAAATTGTGCAAGTACAAAAAGACAAACTAATAATAATAAATAAATAAGTAATAGGTGTTGAGAACATGAGATGAAGAATCCTTGGAAGTGCGTTCATTGGTTATGGGAACATTTCAATGATGGGGCAAGTGAAGTTGAGTGAGGTTATCCACTTTGATAGTTGAGGGACAGTAACTGTTCCTGAACCTGGTGGTATAAGTCCGAATGCTCCTGCAGGTTCTTCCTGATGGCAACTCATGGCTCTGCAAAACTCTACTGTAGTATCTACCTCCTATTTCCACAAACTTGATTTACTGGGTTAGCCAAAAAACACATAACAAATATCTGTTGTTTGATATATTTTCCTTCTGATTAACGTCACAGAAATGTTAATGGGCAAATTGTTTCTCTTCAACTCCAGTAGCTTAACTTGAGTTGAACAAAGTTCAAGCATGTCCTCAATTTTCTCTTTACCAGGAATTCTGCAGAATTGTACCCTGTGGTAGTGAGTGGAGCTGCTCTGTATTATGACAGTTAATTAGATGTTTAATGCTGAGATACCTTCCAACACGTTTCTTGACAACACAGAGCTGCTCACTTTGAATTCAGCTGCTATGAAGTAATGAGAATACATTTGATATCATTTTGTTTCATACCATTTGCAAATAGTGTCCTACCTGCAAAGTGAAGCTATTTTCTCTATATTAACTTTATCATAACAAGCTCTACAGTAATGTAGTGGTTGGCACGATGTTATTACAGCTTGGGGCATTGGAGTTTGGAGTTCAATTCTGGCACCATCTGTTAGGAGTTTGTACATGTCTGCAGAAATTCGTCATGTCATCAAAAACATTAATAAGCGTCTATATATGTGTGGTGGCAGGAAAGTGTGCTGACTGGCTGCTTTATGGCCTGGTATGGGAATACCAATGCCTTTGAGAAGAAAATCCTACAAAAGGTGGTGGATTCAGCCCAGAACATCATGGGTAAAACCCTTCCATCCACTGAACTCATCTACATGAAACATTGCCATAGAAAATCAGCACCCATCATCAAAGCTCCTCACCACCCAGGCCATGCTCATTTCTCACTGCTGCCAACAGGTAGAAGGGACAAGTGCCTGGGAACTCCCACCACCAGGTTCAAGAACTCCTCAGCCATCAGGCTCTTAAACCAAAAGTGATAACTACATTCATTTTATTTCTGGTGTTCCCATAACCGATGGCCTCACTTTAAGGACTCTACCTTGTTATTTCATGCTCTCATTATTTATTGCTATTTGTTATTTGTTGTATTTGCACAGTTTGTTATTCGCTGATCCTGTTTACAGTTACTATTGTATACATACACCAAGTATGCCCACAGAAAAAAGAACTCAGGGTTGTATGTGTTGCCATGTATGTACTTTGATAATAAGCTTTACTTTGTCTTTGACTTTGGCTTTTTTATTGAGATACACCATGGCACAGGTCCTCCTGGCCCTTCTAGCCCTCTGAGCTGTGTTGCCCAGCAATCGCTCGATTAATCCTAGTCTAATCACGGGACAATTTACAATGACCAATTAACTTACCTTTGGACTGTGGGTGGAAAGCAAAGCATCCAGAGGAAACCCACACGGTCATGGGGAGAACTTGCAATCTTCTTATAAGCTCCTCTCACAATCCAAAGACATACCAGTTAGCAGGTTAATTGGTCATTGTGAATTGTTCTGTGATTATGCTCGTGTTAAACAGATGGGTTGCTGGGCAGTGCAGCTCATGGGGCCGGAAGAGCCTGTTCTACGCTGTATTTCCAAATAAATAAATAAAAATAACTCCAAGACCACTATTAATTCTGCCCAACACATTCTTCTCTCAAGAGAAAACAGATCCAGTTTGTTCATTAAACTGAAAGACGTTTTGGGATAAATATAGTCTTGTTCTCTTTCCATTGACCACTGGTGATAAAAACAAGAGTGAATGTAAAATGTGAGTCGATCTTGTTAAGCTGTGCAGAGCAATCAGTGGCTGAATAGCTTGCTGGCACTCCACCAAGCCCTGTGAACTGAAAAAGGTACCACGGGCCTGACAATCTCATTGGAAATTGAGCCAACTTGAATCACTGCTTTTGGAAAGGATGGACATATTCTATTATAAAGTACGGATCATTTTAATTTACTCCATTTTAAGCTAAGTAAAGGACTATTGTTAAACAATTTCAGTTTTCCCCTGATGCAGGAAAACTGCTTGTATGGAGACTGCCTTATCATCAGGATTCTCAGTTGTTCATTACACCTACAAGATTACCACTACTGAAACATTTGCTCGCTGATTAATACTTGACTTTTTCTTTAATAGCCATTCATTTAGACTACCCATTATCCTTGGCAAATGGCTGTGGATTCCACCAATCAAAACGAGCCATTCTAGCCCCAGGCTGAAGCTAAATCACAGTCTGCTGTGAGTGTTTTCAAAGGCCTGATTTCACCCTGTTCCTCTATCCAGCAATGTATTGAAAGCAAGCTTTTGAGCTTACTAATGGCTATTTCATGTTTTAAATCATCTTCTCAGATTGCTTTGTTTCAATTGATCTATTTAGGGGTGAAGGCAGATTCCCTATAAGTAAGGGACAATGCTGGTCAATTGAGGTCAATTCCCTCTTTGAAATCAGAACACCTCAGCCCTAAATGTCAGATATACTGAGTACTCAGTGGCCACTTTATTAGGTACCCCCTATACCTAATAAAGTGGCCACTGAGAGTATGTTTGTGTCCTTCTGCTGCCTTACCCATCTATTTCAAGTTTCAATGTGTTGTTCGTGCAGAGATGGCACAAAAGCCACTTAGATCACATTTCTTCCCCATTCTTATGCTTGGTCCGAACAATAACTGAGCCTGAACCTGAACCTTGGTCCTGAAGTAGGGGCTCAGCCCAAACCATCACTATCTATTTATTTCCATAGATGCAGCCTGACCAGCTGAGATCCTCCGATATTTTGGGTACACTGAACTGAATCTCTCGACCATATCTGTACGGTTTTATGTTGGTTGGTGCCAGACGGCGTGGGTTGAGTATCTCAGAAATGGCTAATCTCCTGGGATTTTCATGCACAACTCTCTCCAGAGTTTACAGAGCATGGTGCAAAAAACAAAAAAAAAAATACAGGTAACAGCAGTTCTGTGGACAAATCATTTTGTTAATGATAGAGGTCAGAGGAAAATGGTCAGACTGGTTCAAGCTGACAGGAAGGTGACAGTAATTCAAATAACCACGCATCTCAACAGTGGTGGGCAGAAGAGCATCTCTGGATACACAACACATCAAACCTTGAAGTGGATGAGCTACAGCAGCAGAAGCATGAGCATACACTCAGTGGCCACTTTATTAGGCGTAGGAGGTTGCGAATAAAGTGGCCACTGAGTGTATTAGTTCTGTAAGTTATGGCAACACTACATAAAGATTTGGACAGTCCTCAGCTAACCCAGTCAAGTTTGGGATTCTGTACTTCAGGAAGAATGTTACTGTTTTCTAGAAAGGCCAAATGGAATCTGCTTCCTCCGAAACATCTGAGTTATGTAGAGAGGTGGGATGGTTCTCCTTAGACCTGATATTTTTAGGCAGGTGTGGGTAGGAATTTAGCAGAGGTGTTGAAAGCTCTGGTGGAATTGATAGAGTAGATGATAGGGTAAAAGGAAGGCCGAGGAGAATTTTGCTTGCATGGTAAGTAGTTTCAATCTGGAATACAGCACCTGAAAAGGTAGTAGAAGCATATTCAATAGTAACATTCAAAAAGTGATTATGTAAATGATTTAAAATAATTTTTAAAAAGAATAGGGCTATGGGGAAAGTTCATGAGATTGGAAAGAATCAGAAATTCCTTTCAAGCTCAATAATCTGAATGGTTTCCTTCAGCACTATAAATCTCTTATGGTTTAGAAATGCTATTGAGGATCTTTGTAAGTATTTTCAGGAACTCCACATACATTCGAGAGTACATATCTTTCAGCGTATTACATTATAATACAAGGAGACTATTGGATGTTTCAGTCTTAGAATCATAGAGTAATACTGCATAGAAACAGGCCCTGCAGCCCATTACCTCCATGCCTAGCAAGTTAGTCCCATTTGCCTTCATTTGGTCCATATCGCACTAAACCATTCCTATCCATGTACCTGTCAAAGTCAAGTCAAGTCAAGTCAAGTCACCTTTTATTGTCATTTCAACCATAACTGCTGGTACACTACACAGTAAAAAAAAAATGAGACAACGTTTTTCAGGATCATGGTGCTACATGAAACAATACAAAAACTACACTGAACTATGTAAAACAACACAAAAACTACACTAGACTACAGACCTACCCAGGACTGCATAAAGTGCACAAACAGTGCAGGCATTACAATAAATAATAAACAAGACAATAGGCACAGTAGAGGGCAGTAGGTTGGTGTCAGTCCAGGCTCTGGGTATTGAGGAGTCTGATGGCTTGGGAGAAGAAACTGTTACATAGTCTGGTCGTGAGAGCCCAAATGCTTCGGTACCTTTTGCCAGATGACAGGAGGGAGAAGAGTTTGTATGAAGGGTGCATGGGGTCCTTCATAATGCTATTTGCTTTACGGATGCAGCGTGTGGTGTAAATGTCTGTAATGGCGGGAAGAGAGACATCGATGATCTTCTCTGCTGACCTCACTATCTGCTGCAAGGTCCAAGATGGTGCAATTTCCGAACCAGGCAGTGATGCAACTGCTCAGGATGCTCTCAATGCGACCTCTGTAGAATGTGGTGAGGATGGGGGATGGGAGATGGACTTTCTCAGCCATCACAGAAAGTAGAGACACTGCCGGGCTTTCTTTGCTCTGGAGCTGGTGTTGAGGGACCGGGTGAGATTCTCCGCCAGATGAACACCAAGGAATTTGGTGCTCTTAACATCTCTACGGAGGAGTCGTCGATGTTCAGCGGAGAGTGGTCGCTCCGTGTCCTCCTGAAGTCAACAACCATCTCTTTGTTCACATTCAGAGACAGGTTGTTGGCTCTGCACCAGTCCATTAGCTGTTGCACCTCCTCTCTGTATGCTGATTCATCGTTCTTGCTGATGAGGCCCATCACGGTCATGTCATTGGCGAACTCGATGATGTGCTTCGAGCTGTGTGTTGCAGCACAGTCGTGGGTCAGCAGAGTGAACAGCAGTGGACTGAGCACAAAGCCCTGGTGTGACGGTGTTGGAGATACTGCTTCCGATCCGGACTGACTGAGGTCTCGCAGTCAGGAAGTGTAGGATCCAGTTGCAGAGGGAGGTGTTCGGGCCCAGTAGGCTCAGTTTTCCAATCAGTTTCTGAGGAATGATTGCGTTGAATGCTGAACTGAAGTCTATGAACAGCATTTGAACGTACGTGTCTTTTTTGTCCAGGTGGGTTAGGGCCGGGTGGAGGGTGATGGCAATGGTGTCATCTGTTGAATGGTTGGGATGGTACGCGAACTGCAGGGGATCCAGTGAGTGGGGCTTTTAAATGTTGTTAATTGACTTACCTAAATCATTTACTCTGGTAGCTCATTTTATTTATGCACCGTCTGTGTGAAGAAGTTGTCCATCAAGTTCCTTTTATATCTTCCCCTTCCCATCTATGCCTTCTAGTTTTGAATTCCCTTTCCCAGCGAAGTATCACCATATCTATACCCCTCATGATTTTAAAGATCACTCTAAGGTCTCCAGTACTCCAAGAAACAAAGTGCTAGCTTGCCGAACTTCTCCATATAATTGAAACCCTCGAATCCTGGAAGCATTCTTATAAATCTTCTTTGCACAGTTTCCAGTTGCACAACACCTCACAGAGCCCCTGACCTGAGTCCAATTCACACTGCTGTCTGTGAGGAGTTTGTATGTTCTTCCCACATCTGCGTGGATTCCCACAGTCCAAAGACGTACCGGTTGGTAGGTTTATTAGTCATTGTAAACGGTCCCTTGGTTAGGCTAGGGTTAAGTCAGGGTTTGCTGGGTGGTGCGGCTTGAAGGGGCTGTGAAAATATAACATCCCAACTCCTATACTCAGTGCGCTGACTGATGAAGGACAGTGTGCCAAGTGCTTTCCTCATCAATCTATTCATCTGTGATGTTATTTTCTGGGAATGGAAATGGTAAGCAGCTTCAGATTCCTGGGCTTCAGTAGCTCCGAGGATTTATCCTGGGCCCAACATATCAATGCAATCATGAAGAAGGCTTGGCAGCAGTTATAGGAGCTAGAGGAGATTTGGGATGTCGCCGAAGCCCCTGGCAAATCTCTACAGATGTATGGTGGCCAGCGTTCTGACTGGTTGCATCACAGCCTGGTATGGAGGCTCCACTGGATAGGATGTTAAGTGGATTCAGAAGGTTGCAGACTCAGTCAGCCACATCTTCACAGGTACAAGCCTCCCCACCATTGAGGACACCTTCGAAAGACAATGCCTCAAGAAGGTGGCATCCATCATTAAGGATCCTCACCACAGGAGTCATGCCCTCTTTTCATTACTACCATCAGGGAGGAAGTATAAATGTGCAACTCCTCAGATACCACAGAAAGATGTTGTGTTTCCAGCATTTTCCATTTTTGTTTTGGATTTCTTCTTGAATTTACAATTGGATAAATTGATTATAACTAATCAATAAGCTCCGAGACCTAGGCCACAATGCCTCCTTGTGCAACTGGACCTACGATTTCCTCTCTTGCAGACCCCAGTCAGTTTGGATTAGCAACAAAATTTCCTCCACAATCTCCCTCAGCACAGATGCAGAACAAGGCTGCAATCTTAGCCCGCTGCTCTACTCACTTTATACTTATGACTGTGAAGCTAAGCGCAGCTGCAATCTCATATTTAAGTTTGCTGATGACACCACTATCTTTGGCAGAAATCAAACGTGGTGACGAATTGGGATATAGGAGGGAGATGGAAAATCTGGCTGAATGGTGCCATGGCAACAACCTCTCCCTCAATGTCAGCAAAACTAAAGAATTGATTATTGACTTCAGGAGGAGAAAACTGGAGGTCCATAAGCTAATCCTTATTAGGTAATCGGAGGTGGCGAGGACAGTAACTTAAATTCATCAGTGTTATCATTTCAGGGGATCTGTCCTGGGTCCAGCACGTAAGTTCCATTACAAAGGAAGCATGGTAGTGCCTCTAATTTCTTAGAGGTTTTTTTACAGATTCATCATATAATTCAAATCTTTCACAAGCTTCTGCAGATTCACAGTGGAGAGTATACTGACTGGCTGTATCACGGCTTGGTATGGAAACACCAATGCCCAAGACTGGAAAGTCTACAAATAGGAGTAGATACTGCCCAGTGCATCACAGAAAAGCTGTCCCCACCATTGATCCCATCTCCAAGGTGTGCTGTCATAGGAAAGCAGAATCCATCATCAAAGAACCCCCCCTATCCAGGCCTCACTCTCTTCTCGCTGCTACCACTGGGAAGGAGTAACAGGAGCCTTAGGTCCCAGACCACCAGGTTCAGGAATAGTTGTTACCCTTCATCCATCAGGCTCCTGAACCAGCATGGAAAACGTCAATCACCTCAACACTGAACTGAATCCACAACCTATGGATTCACTTTCAAGGAATCTGCAGCTCATGTTCTCAATATCATTTATTTATTTGTTTGTTTGTTTGTTTATTTGTTATTATTTGGTTTTGTTCTATTTACACAGTTCGTTTTCTTTTACACATTAGTTGTTTGTCAGTTTTTGTATGTAGTTTTTAATTGATGCTATTGTAGTTCCTTGTTCTACCGTGAATGCCCACAAGAAAATGAATCTCAGGGTAGTACATACTTTTACAATAAATTTACTTTGAACTTTACAATTGGAATAAGATTTCCAACCAAACTCTTTTATAATAAAGACTAACAAACCACTTTCCCACCTAATTTACTGCACCAGCATGTCAACCTTCAGTGACTTTGTCTAAGCATATCTAGGTCTCTTTGAAGCTCTGATAGGTCTGATATGCTCTGTTGTCTGCACCAAAGTGGATGACCTCACATCGAAACAATGAAATGTACAATGAAATACGTTGTTTGTGACAATGACCAACAAAGTCCAAGATGTGCTAGGGGCAACCCAATAGTGTTGCTATACTTCTGGAGCAAACGTAACATCTCACTAACCGTAACCTCTATGCCTTTGGAATGTGGGAGGAAACCAGAGCTCCTGGAGGAAACACAGGCCAACTTGGGGAGAACATACAAACTCCTTACAGACAGCAACAGGAACTGATCTTCGATTGATGGCATCTAGTGTTGAAAAGCGATTACACTGTAAGTATGTATTGGTGTGGGTGGAGAATTAGTTAGCAGAGAGGAAGCAAAGAGTGGGAATAAATGGGACCTTTTCAGAATGGCAGGCGGTGACTAGTGGGGTACTGCAAGGCTCAGTGCTGGGACCCCAGTTGTTTACAATATATATTAATGACTTGGATGAGGGAATTAAATGCAGCATCTCCAAGTTTGCAGATGACACGAAGCTGGGTGGCAGTGTTAGCTGTGAGGAGGATGCTAAGAGGATGCAGGGTGACTTGGATAGGTTGGGTGAGTGGGCAAATTCATGGCAGATGCAATTTAATGTGGATAAATGTGAAGTTATCCACTTTGGTGGCAAAAATAGGAAAACAGATTATTATCTGAATGGTGGCCGATTAGGAAAAGGGGAGGTGCAACGAGACCTGGGTGTCATTATACACCAGTCATTGAAAGTGGGCATGCAGGTACAGCAGGCGGTGAAAAAGGTGAATGGTATGCTGGCATTTATAGCAAGAGGATTCGAGTACAGGAGCAGGGAGGTACTACTGTAGTTGTACAAGGCCTTGGTGAGACCACACCTGGAGTATTGTGTGCAGTTTTGGTCCCCTATTTTGAGGAAAGACATCCTTGCCTTAGAGGGAGTACAAAGAAGGTTCACCAGATTGATTCCTGGGATGGCAGGACTTTCATATGAAGAAAGACTGGATGAACTGGGCTTGTACTCGTTGGAATTTAGAAGATTGAGGGGGGATCTGATTGAAACGTATAAGATCCTAAAGGGATTGGACAGGCTAGATGCAGGAAGATTGTTCCCGATGTTGGGGAAGTCCAGAACGAGGGGCCACAGTTTGAGGATAGAGGGGAAGCCTTTTAGGACCGAGATTAGGAAAAACTTCTTCACACAGAGAGTGGTGAATCTGTGGAATTCTCTGCCACAGGAACCAGTTGAGGCCAGTTCATTGGCTATATTTAAGAGGGAGTTAGATATGGCCCTTGTGGCTACGGGGGTCGGGGGTATGGAGGGAAGGCTGGGGCGGGGTTCTGAGTTGGATGATCAGCCATGATCATAATAAATGGCGGTGCAGGCTCGAAGGGCCGAATGGCCTATTCCTGCACCTATTTTCTATGTTTCTATGTTTCTATGTTCCCACCCACTCACTCATCTTGTCCATATAAGAATTTATATCTTGTACTCACAATCCCTTCCGATTTACTACTGTCAAACAACTTTGAAACATGAAACTTTTGCCCCTCCTTGATTCTACAAATCATGCACACCACCCATAAGATTCAAGTCAAGAGTGTATTCGAAATTAGATGGGCACAGCTTCAGAAATACTCAAGAAGCTTGCCAAGGCAGGATAAAGCAGTTTGCTTGATTGGTAGCCATCCACTACTCTAAACATTCATTCCTTTTAAGGTGTTGCAAAGTGACTAATACTCATCTTCTACATGTACGGTGGCAACTCATCAACGACATTCACTCAAACTCCATCCTCTGTCACCTGAAAGGACCCAGGGGAACAGGAATTATTTATTCCATCTATTCACTCCAAGACACACGCTGTTGAGTATTAGAAACACATTGCTGATTATTCATTGTCACTGGGACTATATTAAAGAACTTCCTGGCCAATAGCGTTACAACAGTATCATTAACAACAAGGACTCCAGTAGCTCAAAAGCTGACTCACCATCAACTATCAAGTTTGCCATTACCCATATAGTGAATCAGAATACACAATAATATGATGAATAAAATTAACAAAAGGAAGAGTTATAGTCCTCCACTTTAAAATAAGTAATGTCAGACACTATTTTCACAGCATTTAATGCTGGGTTTGAAAGATAAAGAGATTTCTGACTTTTAGTTTAAGAAAGTCTTGGAACCTTGAATGTTTCACATTGCACGGAGATCCAGTGTATCACTTCCTCCACACGGCCACTAAAAGACCAGCCTTACACATCCTCCTTTTTTTATCCATTTCCTGAGCTCATTCATGTAGGCTGTCTGAACAAGTTGAAACAAGAATCAGACAGAATGCTCTCCTCCACATCCCTTTTGACAAATGAAAGGACTCACTATCCTTGGGCCTTCGTGCAATGGACTTTGCTACAAAAAGCATCCACAAGACTTTCTCTGCCTCATAAACTGGCTGCTTTCATGACATAATTAGGAACCTGGAGACAATAGTCCCTCTTTTGTTGGCTGAGCTCAGATTCAGCTGGAGAGCACTGAGCCTTTCTCCAGTACTGCAGTTTGATCGGGCTTTAAAAGACAACTTCCTTTGTTGAACCTTCCCTGGAACGTGGGGAAATTTGGGGAAGAGAAATCTGATATTCATTAAAATAACATGAATGAGAGCTGTAACAATGGAAACTTGGCACTAACTAACATGCCATGGCATGATGTGGGTAATAACGGAAATATTATTGTTTCTCATATACCTTCCACCTCCCCTTTCTCCACAACTGCTCCTCACAGACAGATCACTCACCCTGCCCCAGTGAGACTGCTTCAAACTGGCAAACAACCAAGTGAAAATGAATGCAGTCAGCAAGATATATGTAAGCATTTTTAGAATTGGGCGTAACTAAGTGGGCAATTTAAACAAAATAAGGTGTTGTTTGAATAGACTAACAAATTATGCAATACAACCCCCTTGTGACTAACTTTGTGCATTGACCCACAACTTCCATTAGCGCTCTATCCTTCATTGCAAAGATACTTTTCTTTCCCAATTTCTTTTTATTTTGTAATCATTGCAGCATGATATTGTAAGTTGCATGGATTTAAGTTTGCTTTCTTTGATCACAGTGATAAAGTTCAAATGCTGTATCAAAGAATTGTAAATAAAGGCATACCATTATTATACACATGATTCTGCAGGTGCTGGAAACCCAGAGTAACATGCACACATACACACAAGTGCTGGAGCATCAGCAGGTCAGGCAGCATCTATGGAAATTAATAAACAGTCAATGTTTCTGCTCAAGCTCCTTCAGGACACCATCATTATAGCCCATTATTTAATGTCAAAATATATTATGTACAATAATTCCCTGCTAGGTATGACTCACAGCACTGCTATTGGCAAAAAAATAACACAGAAAAAGAAGTATAACTATCCTCTAAGTTCCCTGGTAATTTATTTGACATGGTGTCATTCTTTTACAGATATTCCCTTTGCCCTATCCATCCCTCCCATCTCAGTAACTTAATTAATATTTTTTCCCACTTCCAATGAAGAGTCTCATACCTGAGATGTTAACTGATTTTCTTCCCACAGACGCTACCCATCTGCTGAGTACTTCCAACATTTTTATGTTTTTATCTCATGGATTTGCCTTGCAAGTTAATACCAAGGTGAATGACACATTCTGAACTTATCTAGAAATTGGAGTTCCGGATATTTTGGTTCATTTGAGTATGCCCACAAAAAGTGAATCTCAGGGCTGTATATGGTGACATATATGAACTTTGATAATAAATTTACTTTGAACTTTGGTGTGCTAACAGCATTTGCCTGAAGTCTTAGTTCCCAATCAGGTGACCTGCAAAACAAAAATGAATCAGGAAGTTGGAGAATAATCCAGTTATAAAAGCATTATAACCAAACTAAATCTTAAGGGACATTTTTCATCACGTCTGGCACACAGCAGCATAAAATGTTTTCATGGAAATGAGGGAAAATAGATGGTGAAGCGGAGCAGGTTAGTGGGAATATAATAATTGCCTATGTCTTGGGACACCTCCTGAAGTTGCCGTCCAAGCCACACTCCACTCTGACTTGGAAATAATATCGTCATTCTTTCAATGTCACGAGTTCAAAACCTTGGAAGTCTCATGCTGTGGAGGCCAAGTCATTGGGTATGTATATTTAAGGTGGAGGTCAATAGATTCTTGATTAGCAAGGGTATCAAAGGTTATGAGGTGAAGGCGAGAGAATGGTGTTGAGTGGGATGATAAATCAGCCATGATGGAATGGTGGAGCAGACTCGATGGGCCAAATGGGCTGCTCCTGTTCCTATGTCTTATGGTCTAACAACATTGTGCGTAAACCCTCCCACCAATAACTGCAGCACTTCAAGAAGGTATTTTACCACCAGCTTCTCAAGGATAACTAGAAGTGAGCAATTTAAATACTGGCTTAGCCTGCAAAACCTCACATCCCTTGAATGAATATACTTTCAAAAAACATGTTTTATCTTCTCTGCGTTTGCAGTAGCCCTTTGTGGAAGAAACCACGGACCTTTAAATTAGTGTCTCATTTCCATTTTGTTATGAGCTTTGCTCCTTGTTTTACCCTATGTGAATGCAACACATTGACTGCACATTCAACGGCCAGTATCTATCAGTCCCCATGGAAATATCTGCTGCACACCCAATGACATCAATAAATGAGTGCCTAATGCTGGTGAACATCAGATACACTAAGGGTTGGAACTGAAACTGGAATTGGAATGTTATTGTCCTTTGATCTGAGATACAATGAAAAACTTGTCTTGCACATGATGAAACGTTGTACAGGGAGGAGGTCAAACACCTAGCGAGCTGGTGCAGTGATAACAACTTGATGCTTAATGTCACCAAAACCAAGGAGATGATCGTCGATTTCAGACAGTCTCAGCCTGAGCACACACCCCTCAGCATCAGTGGCTCCACAGTGGAGAGAGTGGAAAACATCAAGTTCCTTGGGGTGCAGATCTCAGACAATCTCACCTGGTCCAGGAACACCACTGGGATTGTGAAATGGGCCCAGCAGAGATTGCACTTTCTGAGGAAGCTTAAACAAGCATCACTCCCCACTAACATCTTAACTACATTCTACAGAGGTGTGGTTGAGAGTGAGCTGACCTTTTGCATCACAATCTGGTACTCCAGCTGCAGTGCTGTCAACAAAAAAGCCTTGCAGAGGGCGGTTAGGGGAGCAGAGAAGGTTATTGGGGTCTCCCTACCTTCTGTCCAAGACCTCTTTCAGAGTCCATGCCTCCAGAAGACACGGTACATCATTAAAGACCCCTCACACCATGAACTGTTTGTTCTTCTGCCATCAGGCAAATGTTACAGGAGTATCAAAACTAAAACCACAAGGCTACTAAACAGCTTCCTCCCACAGGCAGTCAGACTGATAAATAGCTGCTCTACCTGACTCTGCTTTGGACACTTTTAACTCGCACTGGACACTTATAACTTGATTTTAACTGACATGTGACTGTTGTGTTTTACTATTTATTGTTATGTTTATTATTTAGTGTTGCATTTGTTATGTTATGATTGCACTGCTCCTGGGAAACGTCTCATTCTGCCCTGCAGAGCTATTGTACGGTTAGAATGACAATAAAGTTTTTTGAATCTTTGAATCTTTGAATACTGTTCATGTGGATCAATTCATTACACAGTGCATAGAAGTGGTACAAGGTAAAACAATAACAATAACAATAAAAGTGTAACAACTACAGAGAAAATGCAGTGCAGGTAGACAATAATGTCATTAAGAGGTAGATTATGAGGTCAAGAGTCCATCAATTTCTTGATACTCTCTAATCCACCAAGAAATGATTATTAGTTGAAGCTAACATGCACAAAATGGCTTTTACAAAGACATTGTGCATTAAAAAAACTATGTAAATGAGACTTAATGGGCAAGTCTTGTTTTAGAGTAGCGGTTCCCAACCTAGGGTCCAAGGAGCCGTTGGTTACTGGTACCCCTGTTTTAGAGTGACGTTAGTTGAGGCTGGTCAAGTTGCAAAGATACCCATCCCCATCTGAATGTAATTGGTTCCCTGAGATCTTCAGTGTTTAATTGAACTGATAGCCAAGGCACCATCACTTTGACAGCTCACCCAAAGGCACAAATTGCAGCTGAATCCCTGTCATGCCTGCAAAACAACGGAGCATCAACTTGCAATAAAATGTTCTAAATATTCTTGCAAGGGAGGAAGTGCCAAAGCTCACTGCTGACCTTGAGGAAATATGCATATAAATTTGGAAATCTCCTTGGAGGCTTTTCTCCTAACAATTGTTGGTGCTTTATGTTGAGTAACAATGATGTAATCAAACAACCTCTGCAAGCAATCATTCACAAAGAGCAAACAACGAAATATGACAGACAATTTTTCACTAATATTTTTAAACATTCAGTTGTGACTGAAACATACACAAGATAGTAAGTTGTTATTTTTACATATAAAATTCAGTTTAAAATTCATTAAATTTTGGAGAAATTACAATCCACCCACTTAGATTAGAGTAGTGGGGTTTTTAACAATGATTAGGACTAACAGCATACTCAAAGTGAAACAAATTCAGTTTTTCCGGGGAAAACACTTTCTGCATTTGGATGACTTCACTGGTTTCCACTGGTTTCATACTGGAAAAAGTTTCAAGGAATCCTTGGCAGCCTACCCTGGACCTCCCAATGGACTCTGCCAGTGTTAACCCCTCTATTGAAGCAGTGAGCATTGACAGCCTCAGTCTTTCTCTTACCTAAATTCTAGGCCATGGTTTGTATATGGCACAAGGCCGGAAGATCAACAACATGCCTAACCATGGTTAACACTGCTTCCAGCGCCAGCGTAGCCTGGCTATCAAATACAGCTATTTTTTTCTTGATTTACCAAACTCAAAAAAAAAACAAAGTACAGTGCAAAGCATGCTCTATAGTCCACAAAATCCAACATTCAAACAATTCATTACTCAGTTGTGTCGATATTATTACCATAGGTTTTACTATATTTAACCCCATTACCTATACTGTTCCATCACAGAAGAAGGACTTTGGCCTACTAACACTACTCAAAGAATTTTTCTTCTGGAAGTGTTGGGGGGAAGGTTGACAGCCGACGGAGGGTCCATTGAATAAAAATCAATTAACTTACTCTTTTGTTTAATAAAAAAAAATCATGAAAGATAGTTAGTTCTGCCCATAAGAAAGGAGCAGGTTCAATCCAACTCCATCTGCTTGGGCCACTAGAGTGTAACAGCTGTATAGTATTATTGAGCATTATGGTGAGTTAGTTTCACTGCCGCATGTTGTATGTGCTTTAGTCACCATCATTTCAGACACTGTCACTAGGAGCAGTCAATACTGCATCTATCACATTTAAGTAATGGTAAAGCAAAGAATGCGTTAGTGTAAAGTATGACCTTGAGTCACTGCCTGCTCAAGAGAGCCAGTTCAGAGAAGAAAGCTGTTTGGCAGGTCTAGATTGCATGTAGCTACAAACTACTTTCTTTGAATATATTTACTTCTTATGCTTTGAATTCTGCAGCATTGTTTTTCCACTGATCTGTGTGTCAAAAATTTCCATAAATGTTACAGATTATAGCAAGAGAATACGAATGGGCATTTAAGTACAATCTTGGGAACCACATTCGAGGCAAATATTCTACATGAGAGTCTGCTCTATAGCTTTTTCTAATGCTGGAGAGTGTTACAGTGCAGAGCATGAAGTATATCAAAGATTATGAGCAGTTGTGTTTGAGTTATATCTTAAAGCACAAGAGTGAAAGGTAAGCAGTATATCGCCGCATTATTGAGAGAAATATGCATATATCAGAGAATTTTATGGTTGGGATGTGAGCTATATCAGAATTTATTGCTTTTTTATAAGAAGTATTCTTCAACTATGGTGCACCAGTGAGAAACACTTAACATATGTATCTACATGGCTTGTGAAAATGGTATAGCGTCTCCTTCTTGAACTGGTTGAGTGTTGAGGTGGTGTCTTCCCATAAGGGCAGCTTGGTAGTAGCATAGTGGTTAGCACAACGCTTAACAAAACAGGTGACCTGGGTTCATTTCCCACCACTGCCTGTAAGGAGTCTGTACCTCTCTCCGTGACTGTGTGGATTTCCTCCAGATGCTCCGGTTTCCTCCCACATTCCAAAGACGCTATGCCTTGCCCAAGGTAATCTTCAGGCTGGCAGAGGGAAGCAGTACCTTACTCCTCCTTTGGTAGAAATGTATCTCCACCCTGCAACCCATTCCTATCTATTCCCCTCATTTTGTTTTCCTCCTTCAAACCTCCCTCATTCTCCTACAATGTTGCAATGTATTCTGTAAGTAAAATATCCAGGACATCACCTCTGCGGCCATTGGATTCTGAGTCTAGAAGAAGAGAGACTGATAAAAAATCTGCTTCTTCCTGGATATTGCTGAGATTTTTATGTATTGCTATTGCCGCAGTCATCCGTATTAATAGTAAGTATTCTCTCATAATGACGATTTGGGTTATAGATGAGGGATCTGGTGGATCATGGCTGATCTGGCCATTGACTCATCTCCACCTACCTGTCTTTTCCCCATAACCCTTAATTCCCCTACAATGCAAAAATCTATCCAACCTTGTCTTAAATATATTTACTGAGGTACCCTCCCCTGCTTCATAGGGTAGAGAATTCCACAGATTCACCACTTTCTGGGAAAAGCCATTCCTCCTCATCTCCTTCCTAAATCTACTCCCCTTGAATCTTGAGGCTATGTCCCCTATCAATGCAAACAACTTTTCTGCCTCTATCTTATCTATCCCTTTCATAATTTTATATGTTTCTATAAGATCTCCTCTCATTCTTCTCAATTCCAACGAGTACAGTCCCAGGTGACTCAATCTCTCCTTATAGTCTAACCCCCTGATCTCTGGAATCAACCTGGTGAACCTCCTCTGAGCTGCCTCCTTCACTTCTATGAAAAAGTTTGCCAAGATACCTTCTTTTATAAATGTTGTATGAATAGGGTTTATTCAGTTGAGCTACAGTCGTTGATGACCCCAAAGATATTACGAGTTGCTGGGAAGTTTGGAAAATCAACCAGAGGGTGGAGAATCTGTAGAATTCATTGCCACGGACTGTGGAGGCGAAGTGAGTGGGTATATTTAAAGCGGAGATTGGTAGGTTCTTCATTAGTAAGGCATCAAAGGGTACAGGGTGAAGGCAGGAGAATGGAGCTGAGAGGGAAAATAAATAAGCCATGATTGAATGTCAAAGCAGACTCAGTAGGTAATATGGCCTCATTCTGCTCCTATGTCTTACAGTCTTATATGAGTAACTTGTCTCCCCAGTAGCCTTGCTGTAGATTGGCGTAGCGTGTTTCATCATCAGTTGAAGATGAAAATAAGGAATACATTCCAAGCCACATGACAGAGGAAATACTGTAGAAATAGTGAACATGACACCTTATGGATGCTGCCCTGCTGAACTTTTGCAACATGCCTCCATGACCATAACCATCTTCCTCAGAAACAAGTCCAACTACTGAAAGATTTTTAATTTTCTTAAGTTCCATTTCATTTCACCTGTTCTTGGGTCTCATGATGCCACACTCAATCATATCTGGGCTTGATGGTAGCTACCTCCATGTCGCCATTTAGCTCCTGTGACATACAACTGGGTGCTGGAGGATGTAAGAGATCATAAATGTAAAAGATTCTGCAGATGCTGAAAATCTTGAGAAACACGCGCGAACACGCGCACACACACACATGCGCACACACACACAAACACACACACACACACACACACACACACACACACACGCACGCAGTGCTGGAGAAACTCAACTAGTCAACTGTAGAGAGGAATAAGCAGTCAAAGTTTCGGGTCAAGACCTTCTATCGGGACTGATAAGGAATCGGAGAGAAGCCAGAATAAGTCGGTGGGAGAAGAGAAAGAGTACAGTCGGGCAGGTGATAGGTGAAACCAAGTGAGGGAAAAGTGGGGGGGGGGGGTAGAAGATCATGTTGGTCAATGTCATTGTAATATGAGCTATGCCTAAAAAATATAATTGTATTGCTGGTGGATTTTGTAGATTTTTAAATGTATACAGCACTGGTCACAATCGACATTAAACTATTTACTTATATCGACAGTTTAATATGAATTGTGCCCAGTGATCATTTACTGCTCTCTTCATAATTACACAAATAAAGCACAGTTATGTTCTACACCTGAAGAAACTAATCTTTCTCCAGGAATTCTCCCTGGCCAGGTGGAGAATATTAATGGTGAGATTTTATCTTGATGTACCAGAATGAATGCCAAGGGAATTATGAATAGGTATTTACCTGGATGATGAGATTGCCTATATTTTGTGGAATCAAGTAGATTATTTATTTTTTTCACAAATTGCGAAGGCGCAGATTTTGCTGAGAGGCCTGATCCCAAACTTACCACTTAGGCAGCCTTTTACCCAAACTTCACAGCATCAGATCCACACAGCTTCTCTAGCTGGAGGACACTGTTATGTCTTATAACTTCCAAAACCAATCCAAGGGAAAACGTAGGAGCTAGGATGAACATGTCTACTTTGTTTCACTTAAGTGAGGCAGGCACAAATATGCCATGGTGGCATAATGACGTATTGCCACTCACGTACTTTTACATATAACCTGAAATTAATTATGTAAAGAACAAAGAATACTTATTCAAACAATATATTTATAATTTTATCAAAATATTAAATATACTACACTCCTCCCTTCTTAACTACTGTATAAACTCCAACTCAATATAGAATGCATCTCAACTCAAATATGTAATGTATTGCTCTCTATTCAACAATACCTATACATATATATTACAACTACTATATAGGCATTAACAGCATAGAACATTTTTCATTATCCCATTCAGGCCTAAAGATTTAATTGCTGTGGAGGATTTTTTAAATTCTTGTTGGATAACTTCTCTCCTGACAAGTAGGGGTCACTCTGCTGGGCAGGTGGGACTTGTGGCTGTGAAACAATCTTAGGCTCTGAGTCCTCCTCTTGTGGTGGGTGTAGGAGTTGAATCTGGGCATGTAGGAAATGGTTCTGACAGTTCTAGACACCTTTCTTCACAACAACTGACTCTGCTCTCCTCAACTGATTGACGTGTCATCTCCAGATTACATCAGACAAAATCTTCACTGTGTGGGAGAGTAGTCCAGTTCTGTCCTTAATCTTTCCCACTTTCGATTGTCTTTCCAGTCCCTCGCCAGGACTGCTTGTCCAGGAGTGAAATGTCGAAACTCCATGTTTGAGGAGCCCTCGATTTGTCTCAGCTGTTTGTCCTGCATACTCCTTCTGAGATTGGGCTTGAGTAGATCCAAGCATGAGCACAAGGATGACCCAGGAACAGCTGGTGAGTTGTTGGTTGTGGAGTGTGCTACATTGTGATGTGCAGGGAGGAAATTAGCTTCTGATTCAATGCCAGTGTAATGTGTTCTGCTGACATTGCTTGCAATGCATGTTTAGATTCTGGACAAATCTTTCTGCCAAGCCGTTTGTAACTGGGTGGTACAGTGCAGAAGTAATATGTCTTATTCCATTCATTCTCAGGAATGGCTGAAACAGTTTCGCAACGAATTGTGATCCATTGTCACTGACTAAGTGTTCTGGAACACCAGTCCTTGACAAGAGGTTTCTCAACACATAAACATTTTGCAATGCCGTAGTGGAGGCTATCGGGAACACTTCTAGCCACTTTGAAGTTGCATTCACTACTACCAAGAAATTTGTTCCCGTGAATAGTCTGGCAAAATCCATATGAATCCTCTGCCAGGGCAATGCTGGATGTTGCCAGCGATGGAGAAATGCTGCTCTTCTGCTGGACATGTTGGCATCCCGAGCAGTGCATGGCACACTGCTCAATCTGCTGACCTATCCCGGGTCACCAGTCAAAGCCTAACGCCAACGCTCTCATTTTGACCATGTCTAGATGACCTGCATGTAGCTCCTCCAACACTTCCGCTCTCAGCTTGGATTGTCCAACAACTCTCAATCCCCACATAAGGCAACCCCTGTCAATGGCAAGTTCATTCTGGCACTGGTAAAAATGGGAAACTGGAATTTCTGCTGCATATTTCGGCTATTTTAGGTGGCCAAGTAGACCTGAGACAGTGTGGGACCTTTTCTAGCTTCCCTTTGGATCATCACTGCTGTAATAGGGAGACTTTAGATTTGCATTGGGGAGAATAAATCAAGAGAACATCCCCTTTTGTAAGTTTTTCAGGAATTTCCATCTCCAAGGAAAAACAGGACAATCCATCAGCATTCCATAAAAAGCTTATCTCTGCATTCTGTGGATTAAAAATGGGCACTAGTATCTGAGGATCATTAATGAGAGGAAACTCTCTCATATAAGTACCGGGTGAGATGTTTTACACCCCAAACCAGATTCAAGACATCTCTGTTAACCTGTGTGTATTTTTTCACTGCAGCCTTAAGGGAATACGTTGCAAAGGCTATGGGGTGTTCACTTTTATCACTCGTAACATCTGACATAACTGCACTTCAACTACAAGGCAAGAGGCAAGCTTCACTGGATGCTGTGCATCATAATGTGTGAGTACAGTGTCTGCCATCACCATTTCCTTTGCCTTTTGAAAAGCCACTTCATACTGCTTTGCCCATTACCATTTCTTCCCGATTTGTAGTAACAAGTTCATGGGGCGGAGAAGAATAGCCAGGTTTGGCAGAATCCTGTTATAGCAATTGGCAAATCCTAAAAAACACTACAGCTGTGACACATTCTTTGGCCTTGGAGCACCCACCACTGCTTGAATTTTCTTAGTACACTTGTCTAAAACTAGTGCATCAATAACGTGACTGCAATAAGTGATGCTTGGTTTAAAGAATTCACAGTTGTTGCATCGCTCTCTGAACCATAATCTTCTAATCTTTTTAACACTGTCTTGAGATTTTGGAGATTTTTTTTATTGGCCTGACTGGTAACAATGATGTCATCCAGGTAGGGCCTGGGCAGCCTTGCAGCACCTAGTCCATTGCTTTCAGCAGAGTGCAGGGACAGATGCTCCTCCAAAAATAAGTCTATTAAAGTGATACTCCCCTTTGTGAGGGTTTATTGTGAGAACAAATTTGGATTCTTATTCTTTCTCCATCCGTAGGTAGGCTTTGCTGAAGTGTTTTCCTCCAGAAAGGTTTGCAAAGATATTCTTTATCCTAGGCATGGAGTATTGATCTATTTTCAGTACTGGGTTGTTGGTGACCTTAAAATCAACACAGATCCTGACAGACCCAATCTTCTTGACTATTGGGATCATTGGTAGTGCCCGTGGGCTCCACTCAACCTTAGAAAGAAATTCTTCAGCCTCCATGCGATCTAATTCACTGGCTACTTTAGGAAACCAGACGGTCTTTGTAAAACTTGAGTGTGCCATTTTTATTTAGCACTACTTTACCCTTAACATGTTTGAGTTTTCCAATGCCATCCTTGAACACCACTGTAGCATCATTGAGTACCTTTCTAAATTCACTTTGAATCTATTCCAGGGAATGGAGCATGCAAATGGTGGGTGGATCTCCAATCAAGTTGTGGTTGTCTCAGCCAATCATAGCCCCACAACACTGGCCCTCCTGTTTTTAGCACATACAAATCCAAAGTGACTTGTTGATTGTTGTAAACAACAGGAATTCTGCAGATGCTGGAAATTCAAGCAACACACATCAAAGTTGCTGGTGAACGCAGCAGGCCAAGCAGCATCTGTAGGAAGAGGTGCAGTCGACGTTTCAGGCCGAGACCCTTCGTCAGGACTAACTGAAGGAAGAGTGAGTAAGGGATTTGAAACTTTCACATCCCTTACTCACTCTTCCTTCAGTTAGTCCTGACGAAGGGTCTCGGCCTGAAACGTCGACTGCACCTCTTCCTATAGATGCTGCTTGGCCTGCTGCGTTCACCAGCAACTTTGATGTGTGTTGCTGATTGTTGTATTCCACTTTACAAATGTCATTCCCACAGGAGTTATCTTTACTGCAGTGTAAGCTCTTAGTTGGATAGCTGCAGACAATGTTAATTTTCACATGGTAAATATTAAGAATACTCAGTCCTGTGTCACTTTCATCATTATCAGATGTTTCATCAACAGCATGCAGATCAGCGTTCTTTTTGAAACTGGAATTTGACTTTTTAATCTTTTTCTCTCCCCTGTGCAGTCCATTTATTTTTGTCTGCCCAACATGCTCTTGGTGTATGTGTTTTCTGCAAGATTTGACTTTAAATCTGCACTGGTCTGGTGTATCTGCAACAACTGTAACATAATTTGCGTGGCCAGGCAGATTTCTGCTTAAGCATTGCAATCTTGCCCATACTTACGTTAATTTCTATCTGCAATTCAATAACATAGAAACATAGAAAATAGGTGCAGGAGTAGGCCATTCGGCCCTTCGAGCCTGCACCGCCATTCAGTACAATCATGGCTGATCATCCAACACAGAACCCTGTACCAACCTTCTCTCCATACCCCCGATCCCTTTAGCCACAAGGGCCTTATCTAACTCCCTCTTAAATATAGCCAATGAACTGGCCTCAACTGTTTCCTGTGGCAGAGAATTCCACAGATTCACCACTCTCTCTGTGAAGAAATTTTTCCTAATCTCGGTCCTAAAAGGCTTCCCCTCTATCCTCAAACTGTGGCCCCTCGTTCTGGACTTCCCCAACATCGGGAACAATCTTCCTGCATCTAGCCTGTCCAATCCCTTTAGGATCTTATACGTTTCAATCAGATCCCCCCTCAATCTTCTAAATTCCAACGAGTACAAGCCCAGTTCATCCAGTCTTTCTTCATATAAAAGTCCTGCCATCCCAGGAATCAATCTGGTGAACCTTCTTTGTACTCCCTCTAAGGCAAGGATGTCTTTCCTCAGAATAGGGGACCAAAACTGCACACAATACTCCAGGTGTGGTCTCACCAAGGCCTTGTACAACTGCAGTAGCACCTCCCTGCTCCTGTACTCTAATCCTCTTGCTATGAATGCCAGCATACCATTTGCCTTTTTCACCGCCTGCTGTACCTGCATGCCCACTTTCAATGACTGGTGTATAATGACACCCAGGTCTCATTGCACCTCCCCTTTTCCTAATCGGCCACCATTCAGATAATAGTCTGTTTTCCTGTTCTTGCCATCAAAGTGGATAACCTCACATTTATCCACATTAAATTGCATCTGCCATGAATTTGCCCACTCACCCAACCTATCCAAGTCACCCTGCATCCTCTTAGCATCCTCCTCACAGTTAACACTGCCGCCCAGCTTCGTGTCATCCATAAACTTGGAGAAGCTGCATTTAATTCCCTCGTCTAAGTCATTAATACAGACTGTAAACAATTGGGGTCCCAGCACTGAGCCTTGCGGTACCCCACTCGTCACTGCCTGCCATTCTGAAAAGGTCCCGTTTACTCCCACTCTTTGCTTCCTGTCTGCTAACCAATTCTCCACCCACACCAATACCTTACCCCCAATACCGTGTGCTTTAAGTTTGCACACTAATGTCCTGTGTGGGACCTTGTCAAAAGCCTTTTGAAAATCCAAATATACCACATCTACTGGTTCTCCCCTATCCACACTACTAGTTACATCCTCAAAAAATTCTATGAGATTCATCAGACATGATTTTCCTTTCACAAATCCATGCTGACTTTGTCCGATAATTTCACCGCTTTCCAAATGTGCAGTTATCACATCTTTGATAACTGACTCTAGCATTTTACCCACCACCGATATCAGGCTTACCGGTCTATAATTCCCCAGTTTCTCTCTCCCTCCTTTTTTAAAAAGTTTGGTTACAATAGCCACCCTCCAATCCTCAGGAACTAATCCAGAATCTAAAGAGTTTTGAAAAATTATCACTAATGCATCCACTATTTCCTGGGCTACTTCCTTAAGCACTCTGGGATGCCGACCATCTGGCCCTGGGGATTTATCTGCCTTTAATCCCTTCAATTTAACTAACACCACTTCCCTACTAACATGTATTTCCCTCAGTTCCTCCATCTCACTAGACCCTCGGTCCCCTACTATTTCCGGAAGATTATTTATGTCCTCCTCAGTGAAGACAGAACTAAAGTAGCTATTCAATTGGTCTGCCATGTCCTTGTTCCCCATGATCAACTCTGGCTGCTGATTGATCCATTGATACAGTGATTTCAACTGCTCTTTTAAATGTGATTTGTGCTTCAGTTAGGAGTTGTTTTTGAATGTTTTCTTGTAAGATTATCCAAAATACAAACTAAATGATCTCTCCATGCATCATTAATCCTTTCACTGAACTGACAATGCTCAGACAATCGTTTCAATTCAGCCATGTAAGCTGATATGGACTCCCCTTCCTTTTGATTGTGCTTAAGAAGCCTAAAGCATTCTGCAGTCAACAATTGTTTCAGTTTCTAAGTGCTTCGGTATTACTTTCATGATATCAACAAAGCTCATTTCTGCTAGTTTGGTTGAAAGAACAAACTGTATGCTCTTCCACCAATTGCACTCAACAAAACTGGCACTCGTTTTTCATCATCTATTCCATTTGCTTTAAGATACTGCTCAATTTGTTCAGTAAACATCAGCTGTTTATCTGTAATGCAATCAAATGCATCTATCTTTTCAATATAGCCAGCTTTCCGTTCTTTTTAATTTACTGTTATTATTGCCTAGTACTCACCGTTTATGAACCTATGAATTTCATCTGTTTTCTGCCTTTTTTAACTCACATCTTCTTCCCTTTCAAAGAAACACATGCTGCATTTTTTTAACTCGACCATCTTCTCCCCTTCTGAAGGAAAAACTGTGCTGTGCTTCAACAGCTGCTGTAGGTATCCATCTCGGTTTTGTTTTAAAACTTACTCATCATCACTGTTATATTTTGTATCTCCAAAAACTAATAAAAAAGAAAACACAGGGACAGGGATAAATGTGTCTACTTCATTTTACTTCAGTGTGGTGGGCATAATTATAATGTGGTAGCATAATGACATATACCATTCATATGCTCTTACATTTAACCAGTAATGAATTATGTCATCAGAAAAGAATGCCTAATCAAATGATATACTTACAATGTTACTCAGATATTACTGAAATATTAAATACACAGCAAAGACAGACCCAAAACCAAGAAGTAAGGCCACCTCTGTCATGTGGGCCTCGAGGATATAATTAATAGAGGTAGGTGGGCATGAGATGCACCACCCACAAAAAACTAAACATTTTCAGAAGGTGGTAAAACAACATCCCTAGCAATGCTCGCTATCAAAGACCTCAAACATTTCTTACTGGTTCTGTGTGGAACTAACAAAACTCAGTAAAGCATGGACTTGTGGGATGAAAACTGAACACGTTGCACACGTTAGATGAGCAATCTACAAGAGCACTGATGTTGCAGGAAAGCAGCATCGATCTTCAAAGACCCCCACCATCCAGCCCATGCTCTGTTCTCGCTGCTGTCATCAGGAAGCAAGTACAGAAACCTTAAGTCCCACATCACAAGATTCAAATATGGTTATTACCCCTCAACTATCAAGCTCCCGGAAAAGAATGGATAACTTCATTCACCTCTACACTGAAATTATTCCACAAACCTATGGACTCACCTTCAAACACTTGACAACTCATGTCCTCAATATTATTTATTATTCATTTATGATTATTATTTTGCTTTTCTTTTTGTATTTGCACAATTTATCATCTTTTGCACATTGGTTGATAGTGCAGCTTGTCATTGATTCTACTGTGTTTCTTTGTATCCACTGTGAATACCCAAAAGAAAATAATACGTCTGCGTGCAGACATGTATTTAATTTGAAGAAATGATAGAGCAAAGCTGAAATTTAACACCTCAGCACAAAGGTGTCTATTCATGGAAATGACAGAGGTGGCCATATCAAGGAATGTCATTGTTACTTCCTCCTGTACATGTCCAAAGCCACATTTATAAACTGAACTTGAGGCTTCTAAGCCAATGTAAGACATTTTTTGAAGAGGAGGTCCATCTCAAAGATATCATAATCACCTTCTTTGTTGAAATCTATGTGTGATAATAGAAACAACACACACAAAATGCTGGTGAACACAGCAGGCCAGGCAGCATCTATGGGAAGAAGCACAGTCGACGCTTTGGGCCAAGACCCTTCGTCAGGACTAACTGAAAGAAGAGATATTCAGAGATTGAAAGTGAGAGGGGGAAGCATCTGCAGATTTCCTCATGTTTGTGATAATACAGTCTATTTTTTTAACCTGGGTTACCACTTTCATGGGCAGAGAAGGATACATTTTGGCATTTATACCCATTCGGATTCTGTTGCAGTGAAGTCCACGGAGTATTAAGAAAATGGTAGTAGTTGATTATATTATTCTACAACTGGATGCTCTGATGACTATATCAGAGAACTGAATATTTGCAGTTCTCAGTGATGCCAAAAATATTATGGAAGAGATCAAGCATGCTTTCCAAGAAGCTACATTTTAACTTGGCTTGTAAATGCATTATGTTATTTTCTGGTCTGTGTTACATTGATGTGAAAACTAGTCAAGAATTGTGTTTGTTAGGCAAACAAAGGAATGGGCTGATGTCAAATCAAGGACACGGAAGACGCTGCACCAGCGGCAAAACAACAATTAATAGCTCTTTGATTAACTGAAAAACCACACAATGAAACGGCTTTGATTAACTGGCTACATATTAACTTGATGTTCATTCAAAAGCCATTTACTGCATTGAAATGTCTATTAAATTGTGGTGAGCAGAACAATGAATTTCATTGGCTGTAAATTAGTTCACAGCTTGATTGTGTTCCCCCACCTCCCCTCCCTATTTTCTCTTGTTCCTATTTCTCTTGAAAACACTGGCTATTGCTTTGATCAAGAACAACAGCTGTCTGGATCCAAATCTATATGACCATTCTTCATGTGAAACCCAATGTATGACAGTTGACAAACAAGAGAAAATCTGAGGATGTTGAAAATCCAAGCAACACATACAAAATGCTGGTGAAACTCAGAAGGCCAGGCAACACCTATGGAAAAAAGTACAGTCGACTTTTCGGGCTGAGACCTGCCAAAGGGTCTCGGCTCAAAACATCGACTGTATTTTTTTCCATAGATGCTGCCTGGTCTGCTGAGTTCCTCCAGAATTTTGTATGGGTTGTATGACAGTTGAATAGCTTTGGGCCTCTACTCACTAGAATTCCGAAGAATGGGGGGAACCTCATTGAAACCTATCAAATGTAGAAAGCCCTCAACAGAGTGAATGTGGAGAGGATGTTTCTTATGGTGGGGGAGTCTAAGACCAAGAGGACACAACCTTTTAAAACAGACATGAGGAAGAATTTCTTTAACCAGAGAGTGGTGAATCTGTGGAATTTGTTGCCACGAGTGGCTGTGGAGGCCAAGACACTGGGTATACTTAAGGCAGAGGTCAATAGGTTCTTGATCAGTTGATTAGCATGGAGCTTTATGGGGAGAAGGCAGGAGATAGGGGGCTTAGAGGGAAATGCATCAACCATAATGAAATGGCAGAACAGACCTGATGGGCCAAATGGCCTAATTCTGTTCCTATATCTAATTTGCTCATACAGAGTATCATAGCAAAGTTTGATCCCATGTTAGTTTGATATCTATATGCACACATGGAAAGTCACACTTGGTAACATTGACACTTAAGTCTGCCTCAAGCCAGCAATACAGGCCAGCTTAGTTAACTCTTTACAGAAGGCATTGTAGGGTTCTATCCAGTAAGTGATAAGGAAAGAGAAATGGTATAGATGAGAGAGGAGCAATGTCAAGGAGTATTTCAATAGCTCAATAGCTGAGCTCAAATCTATCTCATCACCTGCCCAGTTAGGTCAGTGACATTCAGCTAGAAGAACTTGGTGGGTCTGTTAGGATTCCAGTTTATTGCAGAGTTGGCCAGCAGGGTCAGACCTAGTTCCCTAAGGGGTTTTTGAGAACTTATTGGACTGCCTTGTTATTGATCAGTGACTGCACATGTTTCCAATTAACGTGTGTGTATTTAAACCATGCTTCCTTGTCCTACTTTGCTCAGTCTTAAAGTGTGATCTTGAAAGTAGCAAGGGCCTCTGGTATTTTTTTTGTGGGGGCAGGAATTATTTTGTGTGTTTTTTTAATGTTTACTCACTGCCTGCCATTTCTGAACCTTATTTGTGCATTAAGATCTTGGATTACTGAAATAGTGTTTGGATTACTGCATCCCTGTGTTGGACTGACTGGTGGCCTGTTTTTGCCCATCTTGACTAAAAGGAAGTAAAACTTGTTTTGAATCTTCACAGCAACTCCTGCCTGCTTCATGGTTTCCTGCGATTGGGTTCACTCTCAATCCTCAGTGGTAGAGTGCTGGACTTTCAACCTAGTGACCTGAGTTCGACTCCCGATCAGGCCATTTCCCAAACAGGGTCAGGCAGCATCTATGAAAGGAAGCAGGTAGTCAGTGTTTCAACTGACCCAAAATGTTCACTGATTCCTTCGATAGATGATGCCTGACACATGCAATTCAATCTGTCAGTGGAATCAGTGCCCTGATGAAGGCTGTCAACCCAAAACATTGACTGTGTTTTCCACTCCATAGATGCTGCCTGACTGCTGAGTTCCTCCAACATAGAAATATAGAAGACCTACAGAACAATACAGGCCCTTCGGCCCACAATGCTGTACCAAACATGTATTTACTTTCGAAATTACCTTGGGTTACCCATAGCCCTCTACTTTTCTAAGCTCTCTGTACCTATCCGGGAGTCTCTTAAAAGACCCTATTGTATCTGCCTCCAACACTGTCGCCTGCAGCTCATTCCACGCACTCACCACTCTGCATAAAAAAACTTATTCCTGACATTTCCTTTGTACCTACTTCCAAGCACCTTAAAATTGTGTCCTCTCGTGTTAGCCATTTCAGCCCTGGGAAAAAGCTCTGACTATCCACACGATCAATGCCTCTCATCAACTTATACACCTCTATCAGGTCACCTCTCATCCTCTGTCACTCCAAGGAGAAAAGGTCAAGTTCACTCAACCTATTTTTGTAAGGCATGCTCCCCAATCCAGGAAACATCCTTGTAAATCTCCTCTGCACCCTTTCTATAGTTTCCACATCCTTCCGATAGTGAGGTGACCAGAACTGAGCACAGTACTCCAAGTGGGGTCTGACCAGGGTCCTATATAGCTGTAACATTACCTCTCAGCTCTTGAACTCAATCCCGCAGTTGATGAAGGCCAATACACCGTATGCCTTCTTAACCACCCAGTCAACCTGCACAGCAGCTTTGAGTGTCCAATGGACATGGACCCAAAAATCCCTCTGATCCTCCACACTGCCAAGAGTCTTACCATTAATACTATACTCTGCCATCATATTTGACCTACCAAAATGAATCACCTCACACTTATGTGGGTTGAACTCCATCTCCCACTTCTCAGCCCAGTTCTGCATCCTATCGCTGTCCTGCTGTAACCTATGACAGCCCTCCACACTATCCATGACACCCCCAACCTTTGTGTCATCAGCAGATTGTAAGTTGCTTTAAATTCCAGCATCTGCAGTCACTGGCATTGCCTGCTCACATAAATTACCTTTCCCAGTTGTGGAGGATTGCATGGGCTGACTGTTATACTCAAGAGCAGGAACAGGCACTGATATCTGTAAGCCTCAGGGGCATTTAAAGATTAAATGCTTTACATTATATCTTGACTTGACTTATAGTATTGTGAAGAGTTAATCTGGATGGTGTGATTTTCTTCCCAGAAAATAAATCTCTAGAAATTACAAGAAATAACCCCAAGATCAAGTTTCAAGTTAATTTATCATATGTACATGGAAACATACAGTGAAATGTGTCATTTGTGTTAACAACATCTGGAGACAGCCTTCAAGAGTCGCCACAAATTCTGGCACCAACATAGCATGCCACAATGCTCAGCAGAACAGCAGAAAACACACCAAGCAACAAGAGCAAAACAAGCCCTGTTTATTCCTCCCACCCACACAGGTACGCTGCCCTTTAACTCCATCCTCCAACAGACCCAGACTTCCAGACATTGAGCTTCAATTTCCCTGGACGTCTCGGAGATTTGCAGACTCTGCTCTGGCCTATAGGCCTCGATTCTGGTCTTCCGATTTGATCCTCGGGCTTCAGCCCCCAGCAAAGATCCAAGGACATGACGATCACTGAACACTTAACCTCAAACTCCAGACTTGCTGATGATTGGACCTCAAACACTAGGCTTCAAACTCTAGCCTAGCCAATTTGTGAACTGAGGGAGTTATCGAAACTCATCCCTCTTGCCCACATGGAACTCTAACTCCAACTGACAGCTTGTTAACTTGAGGTGGGTCCTCATCCACTTGCTGCCAGCCTAACATCCAACCACAGACGTCCCACATCCGTATCTCTGGCCTTTGAACATGAAGCAGAGACTTAAACTCTGCCCTGACCTCTAATTCCTTCACATTCCTATCTCTAAGCTGACCTCTAACTCCCTTCTGTATCTGTCAAACACCTTTAAAACAATTAAATCTGGGTAAACCTGAGGAAATCTGCAGATGCTGGAATTTCAAGCGACACACATAAAGGTTGCTGGTGGACGCAGCAGGCCAGGCAGCATCTCTAGGAAGAGGTACAGTCAACATTTCGGGCCGAGACCCTTCATCAGGACTAACTGAAAGAAGAGCAAGTAAGAGATTTGAAAGTGGGAGGGGGAGGGGGAGGGGGAGGTCCGAAGTGATAGGAGAAGACAGGAGGGGGAGGGATGGAGCCAAGATCTGGACAGTTGATTGGCAAAAGGGATATGAGAGGATCATGGGACAGAAGGCCTAGGGAGAAAGAAAAGGGGGAGGGGGGGAAACACCCAGAGGATGGGCAAGGGGTATAGTGAGAGGGACAGAGGGAGAAAAAAGAGAGAGAGAAAAAGAATGTGAGTATATAAATAAATAACGAATGGGGTACGAGGGGGCGATGGAGTATTAGCGGAAGTTAGAGAAGTCAATGTTCATGCCATCAGGTTGGAGGCTACCCAGACGGAATATAAGGTGTTGTTCCTCCATCCTGAGTGTGGCTTCGTCTTTACAGTAGAGGAGGCCGTGGATAGACATATCAGAATGAGAATGGGACGTGGAAATAAAAAGTGTGGCCACATTTATATACACACATTCTTTTTCTCCCTTTGTCCGTCTCACTATACCCCTTGCCCATCCTCTGGGTTCCCCCCCCCCCCCGCCTTTTCTTCCTCCCTAGGCCTCCTGTCCCATGATCCTCTCATATCCCTTTCGCCAATCAACTGTCCAGCCCTTGGCTTCATCCCTCCCCCTCCAGTCTTCTCCTATCATTTTGGATCTCCCCCTCCCCCTCCCATTTTCAAATCTCTTACTAGCTCTTCTTTCAGTTAGTCCTGACAAAGGGTCTCGGCCTGAAACGTCAACTGTACCTCTTCCTAAATCTGGGCTGTGACTCTATGGAGGTCACAGGTTGGTGCCATCTTGTATTTGCCACATGCAAATCAGGTCTTGCAAAATTCATTTTGGGAGAACCACTTCCCAACGAGATTTCCATACCACTTTGTTTCAATACCCAATCGGTAAAGGCGCAGAAATTGGAAGTGCTGACTGGGGCAGCCAGGTAGTATGAATGCTGCAAAATCCTGCCTTTGAATCCTCACGCAAGGGATAAAATTCCACGTGATTACATGTTCTGCAAGAGAGCAGGTAACATGGGAAGCCTCCATTCAATGTATGAAGCAATTCTGATATTGTGGTAATTAATAGATTAAATAGTATTCATCATAAGGAAGGGTTTCAAATAAAGCTAACATGGGGGAATAATGGAGAATGAAAATCTTTAATTAACCTGTGGAAATACAAAATGAAAAAGTTTGAAATAGTCAACAGTTTAGTTGCGGAATGAGAAAAATTTAAAATTTTGTGCAAATGATCTTTCATCAGCCTTGCAGTCAGCAACCAGCAGTTCTAACATTGTTTTTCTCTCCTCTGATTCTGGTTAAATCACTAAGCCCTTCCAATATGTTATGTGTTTATCTCAGGTTTCTGACCTCTGCCATATTCTATTTCGGCAACTATAAGTCTCAGATTTTAGAGTAGCAGAGGAAGAGTTCAAGTGAATAAGAGGTAACCTCAGTAGACATGTACAACTCATAGAGGGCTGAACAAGGAAGTTATAGGAAGATTGTATCTCCCAACTAAGAAGTCAAGAATTTGGGGGTTACAGTCTCGGAATAATGGGGAAGATCATTTAACACTGTAATTAGAAGAAATTCCTCCCTTCAGAGGCTGTAAGTCTTTGGAATTTTCAGCACAGGAGGGCATGGAGGATCAGTAATTGATTTCAATCAAAATACAGATCACTCTTCTTCTGAATATCAAGGGAATCAAGGGATATGGGGATAGTACAAGAAAATGGCAGTGAGGGAGAATTGACCATAATTTTACTCAGTGTATCAAGGACTGGGTCTTCATAGAGATTCATCAGTAGTGGGTTGAGTAAGCAGATGATGTCTTTGCATTAAAAGTCAAATCAGGTCAAACTCAAAGGTCAATGTTCAAAGTGAATTTATATCAAAGTACATGTGCATCACTATACTGTACACTATCTTGAGATTCATTTCCTTTGCTGGCACTTACAGGAAAATAAAGACATTTGTTTTTCTTTATTTCCTTTTTCATGCACCATTGTGGGTAAGAATAGGATGATTTGGCAGATGAATGCATGGCTGGAAAATTGATGCAGGAGGCAGGGCTTCAGATTTCTGGATCACTGGGATCTTTTCTGAGGAAGGGCCTATATATCTGAACGTCAAGGGGACCAATATCCTTGTGAATAGGTTTGCTAGAGCTGTTGGGGAGAGTCTAAACTAATTTGGCAGGGGAATGGGAACCAGAGTGATAGGGCTGAGGATGGAACAGTTGGTATGACACGAGATGCAGTATGTAGTGAGACTGTGAGGAAGGACAGGCAGATAATAGGGCAAATTTACAGTCAGTGGATGTTAAAGTGTAACAGGAGGCCAAAATCAAAAAGGGTGTTGAATACAAGACTGTAGTGTTATATTTGAATGCACACAGTGTACAAAATAAGATAACAGATCTTGTAGCACAGTTAGGGATTGGAAGGTCATCGCTGAGTCATGGCTGAAAGAAGATCATAGTTTGCAGTTTAACTTTCAAAGATACTGCTGCATCACAATGATAGGCAGGTAGACTGATGTGGTAGGGTGACTCTTGGTAAAAAAATAAATCAAATCCTTAGAAAGAGGTGATATAGGATCAAAAGATGTAGAATCTTTGTGGGTAGAGTTAAGAAACTGCAAGAGTGAAAAAGATCCTGATGGGAGTTATATACATATAAATATACAGACCTCCAAACAGCAGCCAGGATGTGGACTACAAATTACAATGGGAGATAGAAAATGCATGACAAAAGGGCATTATTACAATATTCATGGGGGATTTCAATAAGTAGGTAGATTGGGAAAATTAGGTTGGTGCTGGATCCCAAGAGAGGGAATCTGTAACTGCCTATGAGATGGCTTTTTAGTACAGCTTGTGGTTGAGCCCACTTGGGGAATGGCAATTCTGGATTGGGTGTTATGTTATGTTATGGCCCAGTGTTGATTAGGGGGCTTAAGGTAAAAGAACCTTTAGGAGGCAGTGATCATAACATGATAGATTTCAGCCCGCAGTTTGAGAGGGAGATCTGAAATGATAGGAGAAGACAGGAGGGGGAGGGGTGGATCTAAGAGCTGGAAGGTTGATTGGCAAAAGGGATACCAGGTTGGAGAAGGGAAAGGATCATGGGACAGGAAGCCTGGGGAGAAAGGGAAGGGGGGAGGGGAGCCCAGAGGGTGGAGAGCAGGCAAGGAGTTATAATAGGAGGGACAGAGGAAGAAAAAAGAGAGAGAGAAAAATAGGGGGGAAAAATAAAAAATATATTTAAAAAATATTAAATAAACAAATAACGGATGGGGTGTGAAGGGGAGGAGGGGCATTAGCGGAAGTTATCAAAGTCAATATTAATGCCATCAGATTGGAGGCTACCCAGACAGAAAATAAGGTGTTGTTCCTCCAACCTGAGTGTGGCTTCATCTTGACAGTAGAGGAGGCCACGAATAGACATATCAGAATGGGAATGGGACGTGGAATTAAAATGTGTGGCCACTGGGAGATCCTGCTTTCTCTGGAGGACAGAGCGTAGGTGTTCAGTGAAATGGTCTCCCCGTCTGCATCCGGTCTCGCCAATCTACACGGCAGCCGACTCACAGGTGAAGTGTCGCCTCACCTGGAAGGACAGTCTGGGGCCCTGAATGTTGGTGAGGGAGGAAGTGTAAGGGCAGGTGTAACACTTGTCCCGCTTACAAGGATAAGTGCCGGGAGGGAGATCGGTGCGAAGGGATGGGGGGATGAATGGACAAGGGAGTCACGTAGGGAGCGATCCCTGCGGAAAGCAGAAAGGGGAGGGAGGGAAAGATGTGCTTAGTGGTGGGATCCCTTTGGAGGTGACGGAAGTTACGGAGAATTATATGCTGGACCTGGAGACTGGTGGGCTGGTAGGTGAGGACAAGGGAAACCCTATTCCTAGTGGGGTGGCGAGATGATGGGGTGAGAGCAGATGTGCGTGAAATGGGAGAGATGCGTTTGAGAGCAGAGTTGATGGTGGAGGAAGGGAAGGCCCTTTCTTTAAAAAAAGAAGGCAGCTCCTTCGTCCTGGAATGAAAAGTCCCATCCTGACAGCAGATGCTGCAGAGACAGAGGAATTACGAGAAGGGGATGGCAATTTTGCAAGAGACAGGGTGGGAAGAAGAATAGTCCAGGTAGCTGTGAGAGTCCGTAGGCTTATAGTGGATATCAGTAGATAAGCTGTCTCCAGAGATAGAGACAAAAAGATCAAGAAAGGGGAGGGAGGTGTCAGAAATGGACTAGGTAACCTTGAGGGCAGGGTGTAAATTGGAGGCAAAGTTAATGAAGCCAACGAGCTCAGCATGCATGCAGGAAGCAGCGCCAATGCAGTCGTCGATGTAGCGAAGGGAAAGTGGGGGACAGATACCAGTTTAGGCTTGGAACATGGATTGTTCCACAAAGCCAATGAAAAGGCAGGCATAGCTGGGACCTATACGGGTGCCCATGGCTACACCTTTAGTTTGGAGGAAGTGGGAGGAGCCAAAGGAGAAATTGTTAAGAGTAAGGACTAATTCCACTAGACAGAGGAGAGTGGTGGTAGAGGGGAACTGGTTAGGTCGGAATCCAAAAAGAGGTGGAGAGAAATCAGATTATGTCTCTCCAAATGCTCATTAATCCTGCATCACAGGATCTTCTCCAGCAACTGGCCCCCCACCCCACCACTGAAGTAAGATTCAGTGGTTTATAATTTCCTGGGTTATCTCTATTCCCCTTCTTGAACAAGAAATTGATGGCTTTGTGGCCAGGTTGGTGGATGAAACAAAGATATGTAGATGGGCAGGTAGTTTTGAGGAAGCAGGGTGTCTACAGTAGAACTTAGACAAATTGGTAGAATGGGAAAGAAGTAGCAGATAGAATATAATATGGGGAAGTCTATAGTCATGAACTTTGGTAGAAGAAATGAAGATATGGACTATTTTCTAAATGGGGGGAGAAAACTTAAAAATCAGAAGTACAAAAGAACTTAGGAGTTCTCGTGAAGGATTTCCAAAATGTTAACTTGCAGTTGAGTTAGTGGTAAGGAAGGCAAATGCAATGCTACCATTCATTTTGGAAGGACTAGAATACAAAAGCAAGGATGTTATGCTGAGGCTTTATCAGGCATTGGTCAGTCCACACGGTGTACTGTGAGCAGTTTTGGGCCCCTTATGTAAGAAAGGGTGTGCTGGCTTTGGAGAGGATCCAGTGGAGGTCCACTAGGATGATCTCAGGATTAATATGTGAGGAGTGTTTGATGGCTCTGGGCCTGTAATTGCTGGAGTTTAGAAGAATGATGGAGGTTTTTATTGAAAATTGAAAGACCTAGATAGAGTGGTTCTGGAGAGGATGGTTCCTGTAGTGAGGGAGTCTAGAACTAGATGACACAGCCTTGGAATAGAGGGACTTCCATTCAGAACAGAGATGAGGAAATATTTCTTTAGCCAGAGGGCAGGGAATCTATGAAATTCATTGCCTCAGACAACTGTGCAGGCCAAGTCATCGGGTATACTTAAGTTGGAGGTTGATAGGTTCTTGACTAATCAGGGTGTCAAAGGTTGTGGGGAGAAGACAAGAAAATGGGATTGACAAGGATAATAAATCAGCCATAATGGAATGGCGGAGCAGACTCAATGGGCCAAATTTCCTGATTCTGCTTCAGTGTCTGATGATTCATAGTCTAAATAGAATAGAATTTATGAAAACTATATGTAAACAAAGTGTGACAAATAACCAATGTGCAAAAGAAGACAAGTTGTGTAAATAATAAAATAAATAAATAATACTGAGAACGTAAGTTGTAGAGTCCTTACAAGTGAGCCTGTAGGTTGTGGAATCAGTTCAGAGTTGAGGTGGGTGGAGTTATCCACACTGTTTCAGGAGCCTGATGGTTGTAGGATAATAACTGTTCCTGAACCTGGTGGGACAAAGAAACTAAGTCCCTGGGATTGGCTATGGTCGGAGCATGTCTTAATCTTGTATGTAATCTGGGCTCTGAACTCAGCATATTTCACAGTAACTTACAAATGAGATTCTGATTCAAAAACGAAACCAGAAAAGGCTTGCAGAACAGGCTTGAGGGGCCAAGTGGCCTACACCTGCATGTAATTTGTGTGTTTGGAAAACAAAAAAATATACAGAGAGAAGGATTAAAGATTAAGGATCTAAGTGGATTAATAGGGATATTATAATAGGAAAAAAATGAATCTCAAGGTAGAATATGGTGACATATAGGTACTTTGATAATGAATTTACTTCCAACTTTTGACATTTGGATAGTTCCAGTGAAAGTTCAGTAGGTTACTCTATAAGATTCAATGGTCCATTGCAATCTAATTTTTCATATAGTCTGAATAAACAGACAAACAAGCAAATGCTTACAATGTATAAATTAGATCATTCTATTAAAAGCCTATTATCTTTCCCTTGTCAGCAAGCATACAGGGATCCCACATTTTTCTATTGACTTAGGCACTGTTGTCAATGAACTAATCCATTTATCATTGCTGGTGTCATGTGATGGCAGTAAGGGGAGTCAGAGGGTTGTCGACATGTGTTTTAACACACCAGGAGCTACTCTGACACATTTAGCTTCATTCCTAGTCAAGTAACACAGCGCGTGTGTGTGAAACTGCTCTGTGAAAAACACCTCATGGTTATCCTAAATTTAATGAGTATTTCATGATGGCTCAGGCACTTCATCGTTTCATCGTTCCCATGTGGAGGAGAAAAAAGTAAATTAAACTGGTAATTTCTGTGACTTATTTCTGGCCTGTTCCCTCCCCCAGCTTCCACCTCACCTCTAACCTGTCAATAATCGTCTTCTTCCTACCTCCCCTCAAGCCCCTTGATTGTTACCAAGATAGTATTAAGTGGACATAGACCTCAACTCAGGTAGACAGTCGACGCACCTTGAGACTCTCACAGACGAGTTGATTGATGGCAGGTTTAGAAAGACTGCAGCTTTCTCCCCCTGATGGCTTAATTAGTTCAGATAGTGACTAATTAAGGAATGCATATCAGGAAAGACCCTGCTTTGTTTTTGAGTCCTATATTACAACAGTAACCACACATCATTTCATTAGCTCTGAAGCACAATGAGGTGGGCCGCTAAGGTAGCATAGCAGTTAGTGCGACACTATTACAGCCTGGAGAGTAGGATTTCAGAGCTCAGTTCAAACATTGTTTGGAAGGAGCTTGTATACTTCTGCCTGTGAACATGCGGATTTCCTCCAGGTGAACCAGTTTCCTCCCACATTCCAAAGATGTACTGTTTAGTAAATTATTTAGACATTGTAAAATTGTCCTGTTATTAGGCTAGGATAACATAGGTAGGTTGCTGGGCAGTGCATCTCGTTTGGCCAGAAGGGCCAGTTCCACTTTGTATCTGTGAATAAATAAAATGTGAACTATGCTATATAAACAATAGCTTTTCTGGGGTGTTTCATCAGTGGCAGTGATGGTTTTTTTCTCAATTAGTCACAGTGCATATAAGAATTAGCCCGATTCCTGTTCCTGGTTTCTATCTGGTTACCTCTTCTGAAAGTGCTCCAGTCTGGGTAGAGGATGAGGGCAAGATCATGTTTCTGCATTTTCTCCATGATCTGTCTCTTTCTGCAATGTCAAGGCTTGAGCAAAATCTTATTGAAACATTCTCAACAAGCCAAAATTGTATTGCAAACATTTAATTATAATCGAATTATTTCAAGTTCTTTCCTGGTACAATAAATCTCCAACTATATTAAAGTCTGCTTGCACAAATCTATCATTGAAATAAATTCTGCTGTGACCTGTCCTTAAGAGATTAATGTCTGCTAAATCAAATGAAAGTAAAGAAAATATGCAGCATTTGCCATTCCTTCAGTCTCTTAACCAAATGGTTGGGAAGTATAGACTGGTGGATACAGCCCAGTTCCTCACAGGAAAAAGCCCTCTCCACCATTAAGCGCATCTGCAAGGAGTGGTGCCACAAGAAAGCAGCATCCATCATCAAAGACCCCCGTTATCCAGGCCATCCTCTGTTCTCACTACTACCATCAGGCAGGAGGTACAGGACCAAGTCCCATACCACCAGGTTCAAGAAAGGTTATCACCCTTCAACAATCAGGTTCCTGAACCATCGTGGACAACTCCCCAACAACCCCTGACAAACCCAGTTTAACCCTAACCTAATCAGGGGACAACTTACAATGACCAGTTAGCCTACCTGGTACACCTTTGGACGGTGGGAGCACCTGGAGCAAACCTGCACATTCCACGGGGTGACGTACAGAGTCTGCTTACAGAATGGAGCCAGAATTGAACTCTGGACTCCAGAATGCCCCAAGCTGTAATAGGGTCACACCTACCACTTCACTACTGTGACATTCAGGTCAAATTAACTACAATTCAAAGACACTATTATATAACCACCAGTTCTAAACTCATGATCCAGCAAGCAACTGAACTATCTATGGAAGGACAAGTTTATATTTGACTCTCTCTTGTCTTTGTTAAATAAGTCACTCAAAGCAACGAGCTTTATAGATTCTATCATTATTATTCCATAAAAATCAATTGAGTGAAAATTGGGCAGGCTCTGTAAAGGACAGGCAATCTGTTTGACCAACCCGCTGTGCACAGTCACAATTGGTGTTATTTTAAGTATTCTTAGTATAATTGACTCATATTTGCAAGCAGAAAATTAAGAAATGATCTGGTCGATATCTAGTAACAGCTGATAGAGGAGCATATGTGCGCCTAAAGAGTGAGTCAGTGATGTGCATAGTGATAATGTTACCAGTAGCTTCTTGTTGATACTATTAGCATGACCACTTAACATTGCCCTGCTTCACTCTTGTTCAGATACTGACTCGTCTGATTCTGAAACTCTAATACCTCCTCACCAGTCAAGATTTTTTATCACTAATTTTTTATTGCAACACTAACAAATTACATTCAATACAACCAGTTGCCAATTAACTGTTTAACACAGCCACCCCCAATCCTCATCCCCACCCCATCTCCACCCCTCCACCCCCCACTACCCCTCTCCCCTCCACCAACCAAATGAATAGTAATGCATACACAGACAGAGCATTCCTATTTTAACAGAAGATCTTTTAAGTTAGATATCAAATTTGTCCACATTAAAATTGTGTTTGGTCATGCATCATTTGCTCTTGCTGATGAAAGTTCCAGGTAAGAAATGTCCAGAAAGCTCCAAAGCCAGTGAGTACTTGAAATATCATGAGGAAGTTTCCAACGCTGGACTACAATCTTCTTAGCTGCAGTCAGGCCTGCCAGCCAGACTTTGCGTGTTTTTTCCATAAGAGAAAGATGGGAGTCATCATTTAGAAGATGTACAGCAGGGTCCATTGGTAATTGTACCCCCGTTAGTTCTGTAAGAGTACTGATAACCTTGCCCCACAAACCAAAAACCCCTGGACATTCCCATACAACATGTATAAAAGAGCCAATGGTTCTGTGGGGGCAAAATGAGCAATATGGGTCAGGAACGAGTCCCATTTGATGTCCAATTTTCAGTGTTAGATATGCTCTATGACAAAATTTCAAGTGTATATACCGATTTGGGTTTTTCGAAGCACCAGCAGCATTATCCCAAATTGCATCCCAGTCTAAGTCTTGTCCCAATTCAGATATGTCCCTATCCCAGGCTTTCATTCCTGATGTGGGCATAAATTTCTGGGAGTTTAATTTATCATAGATATATCACACTATCTGTCCTGGAGCACTCTGTATTCAACTTAAAATGGGATTGTCCTTTAAATCTGACCCCCAGGGAACGCCGTAGGCTTGACAAGCTGATCTTACTCTAAAGTAGAAGAAAAGAGAGTGTTTATCAATATTATATCAAGAATCCAGTTCTTGAAAGCTACGGTAGTACTTGCCCCATTAATATCTTCAAGAGTAGTAATATCTTTATCCTCCCAAGTTCTGAAGATTTGATCATTCCAATGCAACCTTGATCCAAACTGATATGAAATCCCTTTAAACTCTCTCTTTGATTTTTACTGGCTTACATTGGCTGCCATTAAGCAACATCCTAACTTCAATATTCTTATTTTTCTTTCAAATGTCTCTTTGGCATTCCCCCCACCCCCTGTCTCTATAATTAGCTCCAAACCCTTTCAGACATAACCACCCCTTTTTGAGGTACCAGGCAGCTTATTGGTAACCTCAGCTTTCCAGCACTGCACCATAACCGTTCCAAGGGTCAGGAAGTAGTCATTAACTAAGTGAAGCTTCAAACCAATATTCCCTGCTCAACCTCTTGTCACAAACAAGAAAAGAATGGGGGCTACATTGGCCATAGTTTAATCAAAGAGAAAAAATGGAGTCCACATTGGCCTAATTAAATGCTACATTCAATTGGCCAGACAAATGCCACTGAAAAGCATCACATACAGACAATGTCAACAACTAGAAAAATGGTATAAATGTCAGAAAACAGTCAGGATTGTTAGGAATGACAGAAAGAAGGGGTGACTGAAAGAAGACCTGGAATTCACTCCTCATATTTGGTTTCTGTGACCAATGACTCATTTGTCACAAATCATTGGTATGTCTTTTTTGTTTGTAAGAATTGTACCTGTGTTTGGAAGTCATTTGCAATTTGGAAATCCTGTATGTTATAAATCCTCTAAGTTTTAAGTCCATGCAAAGAATTGCATGTCAAAAATAAATCGGTATTATTAAAATAAAATAATCTGTGTTTAAACCACTTCATTTGTTGGAAGTCTCCCCTCCTTGATAGGGAATGGATACCAACTGCTCAAAATAGTGATTACTAACAGCTAGACCCTGCCATGGAGACTAAACATTGATATAAATCAGTCTAGGAAGTGTAGGTTGATACTATATAATCTCCCTAAACTAAGGGTACCCATAGATACCTACATCTAATATAGCTCAAAGCTTTGACTTAAGTTTAGGGCTTATGGATGGGATGCTTCTTGTATGATATCAGGTTCACGGGTTCAGTGAGTGGGCACTGTAGACATTCACTACTGGAAGTAAGTTGACTATTTACTTACAGGACATTAAACCCTCAGTAAGCCATTCAAGTTACAACTAGTTACAAATACTTATCTAAAGAGTGCACTCGGGTCCTCTCTCACTGCGGCACACTTCTACTGTTCCCGTGGTACTGATCACAACTGTCAGAGAGCCCCTGAAGCAAAAGGAGAAAATGAAGACCAGGTGTTTTCAGAACACTAGATTTATACTCTACTCATGCTGTGATGTCATCAGCCGGTGCTATGTAACCAAACGGCAGCCAATACAATACTACTTAAGCAGGCCAAACCCGAGCGAGGCAAGATAGACATTTACTGCAACAATGCTCAATATCATCACACTTAAAATCTGGCATTTTAGTCACCCTGCCGTTGAATCACTTATTCCATCATTAGAGATGTCAACTATAAAGGCCCTAAATGCAGGAATTCCTTGCCGAAATTTCTTCATTCCTTCTTCATCCTTTACATTACTCCTAAAAGGCTTCTCCTTTGATGAAACCTAATGTCCTTTTTACCGAATCCTATGTCAATCTGCATTTCATGATGCATAGTAATGTATGCTATATTAAAGGATCTATAAAAATACTAGTTCCTGTTCTGATCACAAACACAAGAAAGTCTGAAGACACTGGAAATCCAAAGTAACACACACAAAATATTGGAGGGACTCTTCTTCCTGAAGAAGGATCTCAGTCTGAAATATCGGCTGTTCACTCTTTTCCCAGATGCTACCTGACCTGATGAGTTCCTCCAGCATTTTGTGTGTGTTCCTCTTGTTGAGTAGTCTGTTTAAATATTGGCTTTATTCTTTCGTAAGTGTTAGACTGGACCAATAGCCACAATGCAGCTGGGGGGGGGGTCCACTTTCTCAGGGAGGGTGTCAATATTTTCAAGAAAAAAAGCAAAGCAAATTGTTGGTGAAATAAACCATATATATTCATCATACATAAATTATTCTACATTCATTTTGGACACATGAGATTTCCATCATGGGAATATCATAAATCGATATCATCATAAGTTGCTCAGTGATGAAAGGACTCCCCTCCTATGATAATCCTGTGGACATTTACCAGTTTATCAGTGCACAATCACACACTGAAGAACCGTGACAAGAAAATAAATTTTATTGTGGCTGTGATATAAGGAATTTCATGCACTGCAAGTATGGCCTACAGATCAGTGTCAGACAAGACAGACTGGCAGATCCTTGAAGCCGCAGTTCATTCCGATCATTGTGCTGTTATGGTTGAGAAATTTGTTTGATTTTCCATCAAATGCGAAAAGAGGGATTCTTTAACAACTAAAAGACAACCAACTTAGTTGTTGAGAATACACTTTATGTTCTGGAGTGTTGAGTGGTAAAAGAAAAAAGCAAGCATCTATTACCACCTCTGTGATGGAAATGCAAGCAAATTAGAGAGTTAACACATAATAATGAGCAGTGTCTAAACACCTTAGATGGAAATGTCAAACTCAGTCAAAACTGATATGAAACAAGTTTTCTTCTATGATTTTTACCAAAGACACTCGTAAATTTCTACAGATGTACCGTGGAAAGCATTCTTACTGGCTGCATCAGTGTCTGGTAATGGGCGGGGGTGGCAGTGGGGTGTGATTGGCTACTGCACAGGATCAAAATAAACTGCAGAGTTGTAAACTCAGTTAGCTCCATCATGGGCACTAGCCTCCAAATTATCCAGGAAATCTTCAAGAACCAATGCCTCAAAAAGGCTGCATCCATCATCAAGGACCCCTATCCCCCAGGGCGTGTCCTCTTCTCATTGCTACCATCAGAGAGGAAGTCCAGGAGCCTGAAGGCGCACACTCAGCAATTCGGGAACAGCTTCTTCCCCTCTGCCATCCAATTTCTGAATGGACATTGAACCCACAAACACTACCTCACTACTTTTTATTTTGTACTACTTATTTAATTGACCTGTAAAATATATGTGTGTGATTAGTGTAATTCATAGTTTTTATCGTTATGTATTGCAATATACTGCTGCTGCAGAACAACAAATTTTGTGACATACTGAATGCCAATGATATCAAACCGGAACCTGCTTCTGATTCTCTTTAACTGTAACATTAAAACAATATCATTGATAAGTTCTTTGATAAAAACTATATTTATTCTAAGCCTACACCTTTAAAAGTCTGCAATTTTTTTTGTTAATAATTCCTATTCTTGACTTGCTAATAATGCCCTCTTCTCATTGCTATCATCAGGGAGGAGGTAGGGGAGCCTGAAATCTCAGCTTCTTCCCCTCCCTCCGCCATCAGATTTCTGAACAGACAATGTACCCATGAGCACTACCTCACTATTTTTGCTCTCGATTTGCACTACTTATTTCATTTAATGTTTTAAATATATATTTCTTATTGTAATGTATAGCTTTTTTATGTATTGCATTGTACAGCTGCCACAAAACAACAAATTTCATGATGTATGCCAGTAATACCAAACCTGATTCTGATTTTGATTCTAATACGGAAAAAAGTAGAATAACAAAGATGCAAATCACTCATGCTCTTGTAAAGTATGCTGACACAGAAAAGGATGATATTCCTCCTTAATCACAATCAATGCTAATGTTCTTTATGGGCTTATCCTCTAAAGAGAACAAAGTACAAAGGACTCCTGTAAAGGAGACTAATCTAGAATCACTGTGCTGAAATGCAACCAAATGTGTAGGACTGTTCTCCAGACCGACACAGTTGGCCATCCCATTCTGATACTTATTACAAGATAGCCTGATGTAGGAGACTGCCTCAATCTGTCCTGGTCACAACATGACCAATTGCCTGAAAGCCCATTTGATCCCAGTCATGTGTAACTGCATTATTTGAGAGTACTTTGGTTTATATCCATCAGCAGCCCCTGGTGAATAATTCCTTGGTGCGGAGCTGTGTGCTCAGTGCATCTCTACCTGACAACAGAACAGGCAGTCTATACACAAAAGAGGCAATTTCTAACAGCCTGAAGTGTTTTCCATGCAGGAAGCTATTTATGAAAAACCCTAAACTGTGTTTTTCAACTCCCACTGCAACACTTGAGAGCCATGTTCACAATATAGAATACAATACAATTTTCGGTAGGTTAAAGAACAGCATAATGTAGTTATCACTTCCCCGTGATTGAGTTACTCTCTCTTTAGGGAGAGAACATTTAGCTGCTATCAAAGAAGAGTGAGCTGAAATTACATTCAACTTCAATTTATTTTTGTAATTCTGATGATTCTGTTAGACAAGAAGCAACTGCTCCAATTAATACCAGAGTGTGTTGTATATCAAATGTGTCAGCACGAGTCAGGTGCAACATAAATTCTATTCACTTGTCAAGGATTGCTAATCCTCTGAGAAGAAGGGAGGCTATTGCTCACGAATGCACGGACTAAAGAGATAAAAAGGATCTGAACAAAAAGCATTTATCAGATTAGATCAAGCACAGGATGGGGAATCTGATCAGTCTGTTAAACTGATCTCGGAATATCATGTACGATATATAATCAGACAATTCCTGCTGTCTATAAACAGGCACAACCTTATTCACACAGCTGCTTCATAGATTACACAGGCATAAACTGAATTGAACCTGAACCTTATCTTTACTTCTGAATGCCATCTGCAAAGAGCTTTAAATTTACCTTATAGCTATACTAACCCTTATATTTTAAATCTGTGCAATTATAATTGGGAGTTCATTGATTATACCAATATTAAGAAACTATTGAGCACACCTGTAAGGAGAGCTGCCACAAGAAAGCAGCATCCATCATCAAGGACCCGCACCATCCAGGCCATGCTCTCTTTTTGCTGCAGTCTTCAGGAAGGAGATATAGAAGCCTTGGATCCCACACCACCAGGTTCAAGGACGTTGATTACCCTACAATCATTAAACACCTGAAAGAGTGTGGATTCACTCACCTCAACTCTGAACTGATTCTACAACCCACAGGCTCACTTTCAAGGACTAAAACTCAGTATTACTTTTATTTATTTGCACAGTTTGTCTTTTTCACATTGATTGTTTGTTGGCCTTTGTTTGTGTATAGTTTTTCTCAAATTCTATTGTATTTCTTCATTTTTCTGTAAAAGCCTGCAAGAAAATGAATTTCAAGGTAGTATATAATACCGTATACATATTTCAATATTAAATTTACTTTGACTACTTGACTTTATTGACTACTAAATGGTAGGAGCTAGAAGGAGTATATTCAGCCCATTAGGTCTGTACTGGCTCTCTATCAGAGCACCTCATTAATTTCAATCACCTGCTCTTTCTCTGTAGCTTTTCAACTTTTTCTTCACCATATAGTTATCCAGTTCCTTATTGTGTGGTAGTCCTTAATTCCAGGAGTAGCTCTCCTAAACTTTTTCAATCATCTTTCTGTTACAGCTTTATTCCTCCAATAATGTTCTGACCAGAATGGAGAATAATACTCCAACTGACTCCAGACCAGTGTTCTAAAAGGCTCAGCATTTTCCCCTGCTTTCATCTTCCATGCTGCTGTTAGAATAGAATCTGGAGGAAGCCATAAACATACACCGTCATCCAACAGTATCACAGCTGATCTAATCTTTGCCTCAACTCCTCTCTTCTGCCTCCATGCCTCTTAATTCCACCATTTCCCAAAAATATGTCTAAGTCAGCCTTGTCTGTATTCAAAGACTCAACCTTCACTGTTCTCTAGATCAGAGAATTCTTTCTTGCTCTCTCTCTCTTGATTGACAACTCCTTATTCTAAAACTAGGTCCCTTGTTTCTTGTTTCTCCCTAAAGGGTAAACATCATGTCAGCTTAAAAGTTTGAATTTATTTGAGTACCCCTAATAATACTTTAATCTCCTACAGAACATTGTTAGTCTCTGTGCATGTCATGGAAATTTCTTAATAAAATTGGTTTTGATAAGTACTTCCGATTATCTTGCAAACATCTAAATGCAGTTAGAAAATTAGCTTTGAACAAAACAATTTTGATCCATTGTTCTGGAGACTAAATGATTTATTTTTATTGCCAGAGTAGTGAAGTTCATTTGAGGTAGTCTCTCCTTTAGAGAATAATATTGAGATACAAAGTAACTGATGGTCACTTATAAAAGCTGCCAATTTGGAACTGATTGAATATTTGCTTTGGGAAAACTTACATGCTGGGAAAGGTTACAAAGTTTAACAAACATGCCAGGTATTCTGACTGATGTCCATTGTTCTATTTTGAGATGAATAGGCCAGCAATTGAACATACTGTATACATTATCGCAAATGATGAATCTCCCTGAGAATGACAGGAACAGGATGCAAAGGCTTTTGGGGCTTCCTGCAGTCTTTTCCTCTGCAGTCATGTGACCCATTCTGCTCCAGTTGTCTATGCTAAATGAGAGCTGATCCATTTCCTACATCAGTGTTCTGTCAGTCAGATTATAAACCATCACGCACCCTCACTATCTTCCTTCCTCCTCAGTTCTATCAAAGCAACAGCCTGGATTTTTTTGACTTACCTTTCATTGTATAGACTGGTCCCAATGGGTTTGCTTTCACCTTTGTTGATGGAAAACTTCATCCTGAAGCAAAAACTGATCTTGTCGGAGGCAATTTGCAGCGCTTACTGGCAATGATCAAAGATTAAAGGTTCACGATGAATGGATTTTTATTACATCTGTACCCTTCAGTACATCCTGCTTGCAAAATTATACTCCATTCAGAAAGTAGCATGGCTGAACAGATTTAAGAAATGGAAAGAGGGTTCTTCTGAAACAATTTAACATATTTTGGGAGCAGTTATGCTCCAGAACCTATCACATAAACTGCAGATTTGAAATAACTTTTAACAAAGCACCAACCCTATATGATGACCACAAATCTGTTGTTTTATATGTTTGTAGAGTGCAGATATCCAAGTCAAAAAGTCAAACTTTCAATATATTAAAAATTTTTTATCTGAGAATGCTGAGGCTTTATAAGGCTTTGATCAGTTCACGCTTGGAGTATTGTGAGCAGTTTTGGGACCCTTATCCAAGAAAGAATGTACTGGCATTGGAGAGGGTCCAGATGAGGTTTATGATAATGATCCATGATCCTGGGAATGGCGGGGTTAATGTATGAGGAGTGTTTGATGAATCAGAACCTGTACTCTCTGGAGCTTAGAACCTTGGTGGGGGTGGGGAGGGGTTACATTGAAACCCAGTGTCTAATATGGAAAGGCCATTTTTTGAAATGTTATTGTTAAGCAAAAGTTATTGTTATTGAAACATTTTTTTCCATCAGCCTAATTAAATCGGGAGTGAGAGAGGAGGCAATTCACAGGTCGTTGAGAGAGATTTAAAAAGGAGCATTCAAGGGCTTTCGGCATTTTCCTGCGGCCTATTCAAATCATGATTCATTAGCAACAACAGATAAAGTTAAAACAGGGTCAAGCAGAGCGGCCGTTGTTGGAGTGGACCAGATCAGCTTCGTCGAGTACAGGCTTGGGTGAGGTAAGTAACTGGTAGGCTTCTTCTTCTTAATTCTTCATCTGTTTGTGCATAGTTAGAGCAATGAGAATGGCTCTGGGGGCTGTGTTGTGTTCTTTGCGTGAGATGTGGGAATACTGGAAGCATCTAGCCTCCCAGATAACCACATCTGCACCAAGCTGCAGCTCCTCTGGGAACATGTTAAAGAACTGGTGCTGCAGTTTGATGATCTTTGGCTCAGAGGGAGGTGATGGATAGGAGTTACAGGGAGGTAGTCACCCTTAAGTTGCAGAAGGCAAATACCAGGCTATTGGTAGGAGAGAGAAATGGGCAGCCAGTACAGAGTACATTGTGGCCATTCCACTCAATAAGTGTACCATTTTGGATACTGTTGATGGAGATGACCTACTGGGGGAGCCTTAGCGATCGGGTCTCTGGCACTGAGTCTGGGATTTTGGCTCGGAAGGAAATGACAGAGAAGAGGACTACAGGAGTGACGGGGATTCCATAGTTAGAGGAATAGACATTCTGTGGATGCGATAGAGACACCCAGATAGTATGTGTTGTAACGTGAGCATTATTAAAAGTAAGTTAATACTGATTAGGAAAATGGGGGGTTTTACTTCTGTTCTTCTTTTTACTTCCAGTGGGCTTTGGAAATAGTGCCCCTGCCATGCTGTACGGGTTGTGAAAGCCTCTATATATACATAACTGTTTTGAAGTTCGAGATTAAGTTGTTTCTTTGGCATGAAGTTGTCGAGTATGCCTTTTTCAAAGTAGAAGTTACTACATATTTTTGATGATGAGGTGAACTGGTTTGGTGAACGTATCGGCACGCTTTTCGAACAGGAGCTTTGCGTTTCAGATGACTACGTTTGGAACTATCGGTGAATTTCTGGAAGGAAACGAGGACTGGCCAGAGTATGAGGAAAGGTTGGGACACTTTTTCTGTGCTAATGGAATTACTGAGGAGGCTAAGAAGTGCTCTATTCTCCTGAGTGTGTGTATGGGGCAAAGGGTTACGAGCTAATAAGGAATTTATCCGCACCGTGGAAACCTGGGGACATTCCATATGACGAACTGGTCAAGCTCGTGGGGAACCACTACAATCCGAAACCTTCTGTGATAGTCCAACGGTGTAAGTTTCACAGCCGTTTCAGGAAGCCAGGTCAGTCTGTGGCCGAGCTTCGGCAGCTGTCGGAGCATTGTGATTTCGGAGCGGTGTTGGATGACATGCTCCGTGATAGATTGGTATGCGGCATTAATAATGACAGCATACAATGCCGCCTGTTAGGGGAAACCCCACCGTTGACTTTCAAGAAAGCCTTAGAGATTGCCCAAGGCATGGAGCTGGCTGCAAATAATGTCAAGGATATCCAGAAAGGACGTGGGGGGTCGCAGTCGGCGGCAGTGCACCAAGTCAGGAGGGAGACTGGTAAACAGGCAAAGCGGGTGGAAAGTTTCCGGTGTGGAGGGACACACTATGCAAATGATTGCAAACTCAATGACACTGTCTGCCATGCTTGTAGCAAAAAGGGACATTTAGCTAAAAGGTGCAGAAGTTCAAAGGGTAAGATTAAGCCTGGGCAGGGCAAAGCTCAACAGGCTCAGGCAGCCACACATGATCTGGAAGATGCAGATGAAGAGGCAGCGTGTGCCTACAACATGTTTGCAGTGGAAACAGATGAGGGACCACCTGAACCACATTATGCCACAGTCACTGTCAGGGGAAAGGACATTAAGTTTGAGGTTGATTCAGGGGCTACTGCATTGGTCATTAGTGAGGAGACCTACAGGAGGACGGGGGGTCTAACCTGCCACCCATTAGACAGCCAAAGCTCAAACTTAGGACCTACACGGGGCAGCCCATCCCTCATTTAGGGTGTTATATGTGGACATTTCAGCCGGGGGTCAGAAGGCTGAAGCCAGGCTAGTGATAGCTAAGGGCAGGGGTCGCAGTCTTTTGGGTCATGATAGGCTTTGCAAAATCCCGCTAAACTGCCATGAAATTAAATATGCACACACGACGGAAGACTTTCTGCAGCGGTACAGTGACGTTTTCAGGGACGAACTAGGAACACTGAACGGCGTGACAGTGAACCTCCATGTCGACCCTGAGGCCACACCACATTTTTTTTAAACCCAGGTCGGTGCCCTATGCCATGAAAGGCAAAGTCGAGGAGGAGCTGGAAAGTTTACAGAGGCTGGGCATTATTGAGTCTGTCCAGTTTTCAAGGTGGGCGGCTCCCATTGTTCCAGTTTTGAAGGCAGACAAAACGGTGAGGATATGTGGGGATTATAAGCTTACGGTGAATCAGGTCTCTAGGCTGGAGGAGAACCCATTGCCACGGGTGGATGACCTGTTTGCGACCCCGTCAGGGGTAAACTGTTCACAAAGCTGGACATGAGCCACGCCTACCAACAGCTGCTGCTCGACGAGGATTCAAAGGAGTACATCACAATTAATACGCACAAGGGATTATTCGAGTACAATGGCCCGGTGTTTGGAGTGGCGTCCAGCCCTGCCATTTTCTAAAGGACAATGGACACTTTGCTGCAGGGGATTCCACACGTAGCAGTGTACCTTGATGATATTTTGACCACAGGGGTTACGGAGGTGGAGCATCTGGCTAATCTAGAACAGGTGCTGAAGAGGCTCTCAGACGCAGGGCTGCGGTTGAAATGTGGAAAATGTGTGTTCCTGGCATCGAGTGTGACTTACCTGGGACACAAGATCACAGCTGAGGGGCTTTTCCCTGTGGAGGACAAGGTGAGAGCTATTAAGGAGGCCCCAAGCCCTAAGACCGTCACGGAACTCAGATCATTTTTGGGCATGGTGAATTATTATGGCAAGTTTCTTCCTGACCTCTCCAGGGTTTTGACCCTATTGTATAAGCTGCTTCACAATGACACTAAGTGATAATGGGGTGAAGAGCAGGAGAAAGCTTTCAAGGAAGTGAAAGAACTCCTCCACTCAGCGAAGCTGCTTGTTCACTATGACCCAGACAAGGAGATCACCCTTGCATGCGATGCCTCGCCCTATGGAGTCTGGGCAGTTCTCTCTCATGTAATGAAGGACTGTTCAGAGAAGCCTATTGGTTTTGCTTCACGTACCCTGACAGCTGCTGAGAAGGGATATTCACAGCTAGACAAAGAAGGTCCGGCCATTGTTTTTGCGGTCAAATGCTTTCATCAGTACCAGTTTGGACGCACATTTACAATTTATACGAACCATAAACTACTGATGAGCCTGTTCAGTGAGACTAGATGCATCCCACCGCTAGCCTCAGCCAGGATACAGCGTTGGGCTCGTACATTTTACACTATAGTGCACCGGTAGGCTGACAGAGTGGGTGGGAATAATGCAAATCCTGATGCACTGAGTCGACTACCTTTACCTGAGACACCTGTTACTACATATGTGCCTCCAGAGACTGTGATTTCATTGGAGAGGCTGTCAGAGACACCTGTAAAGGCGACCCAGATCAAGCAGTGGACAGAGAGGGACCCAGTCCTGTCCCAAGTCAAAACTTTTCTTTTACAAGGTTGGCCCAGAGTCGTGGAACGAGAGGAACTGAGGCCTTATGCCAAAGGCAAGACAGTCTGCAGGATGGCTGCATTTTCTGGGGGGCGAGGGTCATCGTGCCTCCCCCTGGCTGTTCATAGATTGTAAAGGAAATTCATGAGACTCACCCAGGAGTGTCTTGAATAAAAAGCCTTGCAAGATCCTACGTTTGGTGGCCAAGAATGGATCAGGATCTGGAGAACAAGGTAAAATCATGCGCGCAATGTCAGATTAATCAGATATGCCACCACCAGCTCCTTTGCATCCATGGGAGTGCCAGACCACCCCTGGTCTAGGCTACATTTGGACTTTGCTGGCCCTTTTATGGGGCAGATGTTTCTTGTAATGGTAGATGCGCATTCTAAATGGATCGAAGCTCACATCATGCGCAACATCACAGCCCCCTCAACCATAGACAAACTCAGGCAAGTGTTTGCAGTCCACGGGTTGCCTGACACTCTGGTCACTGATAATGGCCCGACGTTCACCAGTGAACTGTTCAGTGAGTTCATGCAGCAGAATGGCATTCATCACATTCGGACGGCCCCTTTCCACCCAGCCTCCAATGGTTTGGCTGAGCGGGCTGTTCAGACATTGAAGGAAGGCCTGAAGCAGATGACAGGGGACTCTCTTAGCATGTGGCTTTCACATTTTCTGTTTAAATACCGCCTCATGCCACAGATTATGACTACCCGCACTCCAGCTGATGGGGTGTAGGCCCAAGTCAAGATTGGACCTGCTGCGTCCGGACATGAAGACAAAAGTGGAGAGAAAGCAGGAAAAGCAGAAGGAGGGACATGATCAACATGCGCGAGAGAGACAGTTAAAACCGGATGACAATGTCTATGTGAGAAACAATCAGCAATGGCTGCCTGGGGTTATTCTTAAGCAGAGTGGTCCCATCTCTTATGTTGTTAAAATGACTGATGGGCGTGTTTTCCGCAGACATCAGGGCCATGTGCGCCTGTGTCATGATACCGGCTCAGAGGCAGACAGGTCCATGGAGTTCCCATTGTTCCAGGTGTCAAGGTTAGGGATGTCTCAGATCAGGTTCACAGCGGTCTAAAGAGCGACAGTGAGCAGCCAGAAGTCCTGGTACATATTTATATGAATGACATAGATAGGAAAAGGGAGGAGGTCCTGAAGAGAGAATGTAGGGAGCTAAGTAGAAAGCTGAAAAGCAGGACCTCCATGGTAGTAATCTATGGATTGCTGCCAGTGCCACGGGGACCAGCGAAGGTATGAAAGAAAGAATGAATTTGAATGAATTTATTTAAAATCTTACATCCACTCCACAACATGAGGGAGTAAAAATCTTTGCGTTATGATTCTGTCACAATGTACAGACATGTAAATTTATAAATCTAATGGCTTGTAGAAAGAAGCTGTCCTGTAGCCTGTTGGTCCTGGCTTTAATGCTGCAACAGCACTTGCCAGACAGAAGCAGTTGAAACAACCCACACAAAATGCTGGTGGAACGCAGCAGGCCAGGCAGCATCTATAGGAAGAAGTAGAGTCGACATAAGTGGAACAATTGCTACACTTGCCCTTACACTTCCTCCCTCACCACCATTCAGGGCCTCAGACAGTCCTTCCAGGTGAGGCGGCACTTCACCTGTGAGTCGGCTAGTGTGATATACTGCGTCCGGTGCTCCCGATGTGGCCTTCTATATATTGGTGAAACCCGACGCAGGCTGGGAGACCATTTCGCTGAACACCTATGCTCTGTCCACCAGAGAAAGCAGGATCTCCCAGTGGCCACACATTTTAATTTCATGTCCCATTCCCATTCTGATATGTCTATCCATGGCCTCCTCTACTGTCAAGTTGAAGCCACACTCAGGTTGGAGGAACAACACCTTATATTCCATCTGCATAGCCTCTAATCTGATGGCATGAACATTGACTTCTCTAACTTCCGTTAATGCCCCACCTCCCCCTCGTACCCCATCCATTATTTATTTATTTATTTATTTATTTTCCCTTTTTCTTCTCTCTCTCTCTCTCTCTCTCTCTCTCTTTTTTCTCTCTGTCCCTCTCACAATAACTCCTTGCCTATTCTCCATCTTCCTCTGGTGCTCCCGTCCCCCTTTCTCTCTCCCTCGGCCTCCCATCCCATGATCCTCTCCCTTCTCTAGCCTTGTATGCCTTTTGCCAATCAACTTTCCAGCTCTTGGCTCCATCCCTCCCCCTCCTGTCTTCTCCTATCATTTCAGATCTCCCCCTCCCCCTCCCACTTTCAAATCTCTTACTATCTCTTCTTTTAGTTAGTCCTGATGAAGGGTCTCAGCCTAAAACATCAACTGTACTTCTTCCTATAGATGCTTCCTGGCCTGCTGCGTTCCACCAGTATTTTGTGTGTGTTGCTTGAATTTCCAGCATCTGCAGATTTCCTCGTGTTTGCAGCTGAAACAATATATAGTTGGGGTGACTGATGTCCCCAACAATCTTCCAGGCCTTCTTTATGCGCCTACTGCTATACATGTCCTCAATGGAGAGAAGCTCACATCCACCAATGCACTAGGCAGTCCGTACCACCCTCTGCAGTGCCCAGCGATCAAGGTTGGTGCAGTTGCCTTATCCAGGCGGTGGTGCAGCCAGTCAGGATGCTCTCAATGGTGCCCCTGTAAGAAGGTCTTGAGGATTTGGGGGCTCATGCCAAACTTCTTCAGTCGCCTGTTGAGCTGTTGTGCTTTTTTTTGCCACACAGCCGGTGTGTATGGTCCAGGCGAGATCTTTGGTGATGTGTATACCAAGGAACTTGAAACTACTCACCCTCTCAACTGCAGTTCCATTGATGTTGATCAGATGATTTGGCAGATGAGTCCATGACTGAGGAACCGGTCCAGGTAGAAGGGATTCAGATCTCTAGATCATTGGAATCTCTTCCTGGGAAGGCATGGCCTGTACAAAAGAGACAGGTTACACCTGAACCCGAGGGGGACAAATATCTTTGCGGGCATGTTTGCTGGAACTGTTGGAGGGGTGTAGAGGTTTTAATTAATTTGGCACGGGGATGGGAAGCTGAGTGATGGGGCAGTTGCTACACAAGAAATGTCTAAGACCTTAAGACCACAGGATATAGGAGCAGAAATAAGCCACTCAGCCCATCGAGTCTGCTCCACCATTCCATCATAGCTGATCCTGGATCCCTCTCAGCCCCAGTAGTGAGACTGTCAGGAAGGACAGGCAGATGATAGAGCAAAAATGCGGTCAGTGGGATGAGTTGGAATATAAAGGGGTACAAAATAGAGAAAGATGACGAATATAGGACTGAAGGAGTTATATTTGAATATGCACAGTATACAGAATAAAGTAGATGATCTTAGTGGGCAGTTAGAGATTGGCAGGTATGATATTGAGGGCAACACTGAGTTATGGCTGAAAGAAAATTATAGTTGGGTGCTTAACATCCAAGGATACACATTGCATCGGAAGGATAGGCAGCTATGTAGAGGGAGTGGCGTGGCTCTGTTGATAAAAAAAAGAAATCAAATCCTTGGGAAGAGGAGACATAGGATCAGAAAATATAGGATCCTTGTGGGTAGGGTTAAGAAAGAGTAAGGTTAAAAAGACCCATTGGGAGTTATATATAAGCCTCTGATCAGTAGCCAGGACGTGGGCTACAAATTACAAAAGGGGAGAAAAGAAAGGCATGCCAAAATGGTAATAATACAATTATCATAGAGGGTTGCAATATGCAGGTAGATTGGGAAAATCAGGTTGGTGCTGGATCCCAAGGACGAGAATTCATATAAAGCAGGATATTAATTTTTTTCAGTTATATAAAAAGTAGAAGGAAGGTGAGAGTTGATATTGGACCACTGGATAATGATGCTGGTGAGGTAGTGATGGTGGACAGAGAAATGGCAGATGAACTTAATAAGTACTTTGCATCACTCTTCACCATGAAAGACAATAGCAATGAGTCATGAGTGTCAGGGAGCAGGAGTGAGTGCCACTGCCATTGCAAAGGAAAAAAGTGCAAGGCAAACTCAAAGGACCTAATGTGGATAAGTCACCTGGATCAGATGGACTACATCCTAGAGTCCTGAGCGAGGTTACTGAAGAGATAATAGATCCATTGGTCATGATCTCTCAAGAATCACTTGATTCTGGCATGGTCCCAGAGGACTGGAAGATTGTAAATGTCACTGCACTCTTTAAGAAGGGAGAAAGGCAGAAGAAATTAGGAAGTTAGCCTAACTGTAGTGGTGAGGGAAGTGTTGGAGTCGATTATTAAGGATGTGGTTTCGGAATACGTGGAGACTAATGATAAAATAAGTCAAAGTCAGCATGGTTTCTGTGAAAGGAAATCTTGCCTGACAGATCTGTTAGAGTTCTTTGAGGAAGTAACAAGCAGGGCAGACAAAAGAGAGGCAGCGGAGATCATTTACTTGAATTTTCAGAAGGCATTGATAAGGTGCCACACATGAGGCTGATTAACAAGATAAAATCCAAAGGCATTAAAGGAAAGATACTGGGATGGATAGAAGAATGGCTAACAGAAAGGAGGCAGTGAGTGGGAATAAAGGGGGCCTTTTCTGGTTGGCTGCCAGTGACTAGTGGTGTTCCTCGGGGGTCAGTATTAGAACGTCTACTTTTCACATTGTTTGTCAATGATTTGGATAATGGAATTGGTGTGGCTGGAGTGAAAATAAATGATGTTAAAAGTTCAAGCAAATCCGCTAATAGAAAGTTTGTGAGTGGTGGGAAAAATCTTCTGAGGAGTATATATTTCAATGCTAGGAGTATTGCGGGGAAGGCGGATGAGTTGAGGGCGTGGATTGACACGTGGAATTATGACGTTGTAGCAATTAGAAAAACTTGGCTACAGGAGGGGCAGGACTGGCAGCTTAATATTCCAGGGTTCCGATGTTTCAGATGTGATCGAGGCAGAGGAATGAAAGGTGGGGGAGTGGCATTGCTTGTTAGGGAAAATATTACAGCAGTGCTCAGGCAAGACAGATTAGAGGGCTTGTCTACTGAGTCCTTGTGGGTGGAGCTGAGAAACAGGAAAGGTATGGCCACATTAGTGGGATTGTATTACAGACCACCCAATAGTCAAAGAGAATTGGAAGTGCAAATCTGCAGAGAGATAGCAGGCAACTGCAGGAAACATAAAGTTGTGGTGGTAGGGGATTTTAATTTTCCATATATTGATTGGGACTCCCATACTGTTAGGGGTCTAGATGGTTTAGAGTTTGTAAAATGTGTTCAGGAAAGTTTTCTAAATCAATATATAGAGGGACCAACTAGAGGGGATGCAATATTGGATCTCCTGTTAGGAAACGAGTTAGGCCAAGTGACGGAAGTCTGTGTAGGGGAGCACTTTGGTTCCAGTAATTATAACACCATTAGTTTCAACTTGATCATGGACAAGGCTAGATCTGGTCCTAGGGTTGAGGTTCTTAACAGGAAGAAGGCCAAATTTGAAGAAATGAGAAAGGATCTAAAAAGCGTGGATTGGGACAGGTTGTTCTCTGACATGGATGTGATCAGTAGGTGGGAAGCCTTCAAAGCAGAGATTTTGAGAGTGCAGAATTTGTATGTTCCTGTCAGGATTAAAGGCAAGGTGAATAGGAATAAGGAACCTTGGTTCTCAAGGGATATTGCAACTCTGATAAAGAAGAAGAGGGAGTTGTATGACGTGTATAGGAAGCAGGGAGTAAATAAGGTGCTTGAGGAGTATAAGGAGTGCAAGAAAATACTTAAGAAAGAAATCAGGAGGGCTAAAAGAAGACATGAGGTTGCCTTGGCAGTCAAAGTGAAGGATAATCCAAAGAGCTTTCACAGGTATATTAAGAGCAAAAGGATTGTAAGGGATAAAATTGGTCCTCTTGAAGATTAGAGTGGTCGGCTATGTGCGGAACCAAAGGAAATGGGGGAGATCTTAAATAGGTTTTTTGCGTCTGTGTTTACTAAGGAAACTGGCATGAAGTCTATGGAATTAAGGGAAACAAGTAGTGAGATCATGGAAACCGTACAGATCGAAAAGGAAGAGGTCCTTGCTGTCTTGAGGAAAATTAAAGTGGATAAATCCCCGGGACCTGACAGGGTGTTCTCTCGGACCTTGAAGGAGACTAGTGTTGAAATTGCAGGGGCCCTGGCTGAAATATTTAAAATGTCGCTGTCTACAGGTGAGGTGCCGGAGGATTGGAGAGTGGCTCATGTTGTTCCGTTGTTTAAAAAAGGATCGAAAAGTAATCCGGGAAATTATAGGCCAGTAAGTTTAACATCGGTAGTAGGTAAGTTATTGGAGGGAGTACTAAGAGACAGAATCTACAAGCATTTGGATAGACAGGGGCTTATTAGGGAGAGTCAACATGGCTTTGTGCGTGGTAGGTCATGTTTGACCAATCTATTGGAGTTTTTCGAGGAGGTTACCAGGAAAGTGGATGAAAGGAAGGCAGTGGATATTGTCTACATGAACTTCAGTAAGGCCTTTGACAAGGTCCCGCATGGAAGGTTAGTTAGGAAAATTCAGTCGCTAGGTATACATGGAGAGGTGGTAAATTGGATTAGACATTGGCTCGATGGAAGAAGCCAGAGAGTGGTGGTAGAGAATTGCTTCTCTGAGTGGAGGCCTGTGACTAGTGGTGTGCCACAGGGATCAGTGCTGGGTCCATTGTTATTTGTCATCTATATCAATGATCTGGATGATAATGGGGTAAATTGGATCAGCAAGTTTGCTGATGATACAAAGATTGGAGGTGTGGTAGACAGTGAGGAAGGTTTTCAGAGCCTGCAGAGGGACTTGGACCAGCTGGAAAAATGGGCTAAAAAATGGCAGATGGAGTTTAATACTGACAAGTGTGAGGTATTGCACGTTGGAAGGACAAACCAACGTAGAACATACAGGGTTAATGGTAAGGCAGTGGAACAGAGGGATCTGGGAATACAGATACAAAATTCCCTAAAAGTGGCGTCACAGGTAGATTAGGGTCGTAAAGACAGCTTTTGGTACATTGGCCTTTATTAATCAAAGTATTGAGTATAAGAGCTGGAATGTTATGATGAGGTTGTATAAGGCATTGGTGAGGCCGAATCTGGAGTATTGTGTTCAGTTTTGGTCACCAAATTACAGGAAGGATATAAATAAGGTTGAAAGAGTGCAGAGAAGGTTTACAAGGATGTTGCCAGGACTTGAGAAACTCAGTTACAGAGAAAGGTTGAATAGGTTGGGACTTTATTCCCTGGAGCGTAGAAGAATGAGGGGAGATTTGATAGAGGTATATAAAATTATGATGGGTATAGATAGAGTGAATGCAAGCAGGCTTTTTCCACTGAGGCAAGGGGAGAAAAAAAACAGAGGACATGGGTTTAGGGTGAGGGGGGAAAAGTTTAAAGGGAACATTAGGGAGGGCTTCTTCACACAGAGGGTGGTGGGAGTACGGAATGAGCTGCCAGACAATGTGGTAAATGCGGGTTCTTTTTTAACATTTGAGAATAAATTGGTCAGATACATGGATGGGAGGTGTATGGAGGGATATGGTCCGTGTGCAGGTCAGTGGGACTAGGCAGAAAATGGTTCGGCACAGCCACGAAGGGCCAAAAGGCCTGTTTCTGTGCTGTAGTTTCTATGGTTTCTATGGTTTCTATGGTGGCTTTAAGTCAAAGTTTGCAGATGATACAAAGACAGGTGGAGGGGTAGGTGGTGCTGAGGAAGCAATGTGATTGCAGTGGGACTTAGACAAATTGGCAAAATGAGCAAAAACTTGACAGATGGAATACAGTGTTGGGAAATGTACAATAATGCATATTGGTAAAAGGAAAAAAGTGCGGACTGTTATCTAAATGGGGAGACGTTTCAAACATCAGAGCTGCAGAGGGACTTATAAATCCTTATGCAAGACTCCCAGAAGGTTAATTTACCAGTTGAGTCTGTGATAAAGAAGGCAAATTCAATGTTGGCATTTATTTCAAGGGGAGTAGAATATAAAAACAAGGAGATAATGCTGAGGCTTTTTAAGACAATAGTCAGACCGCACTTGGAGTATTGTCACCAGTTTTGGGCCCAATAACTCGGAAAGGATATGTGGTCTTTGCAGAGGGTCCAGAGGAGGTTCACGAGAATGATTCCAGGAATGAAGAGGTTAACATATGAGGAGCATTTGGCAGCTTTGGGCCTGTACCCACTGGAACTTAGAAGAATGTGGCGGGATCTCAATGAAACCCACCAAATGTTGAAAGGACTAGATAGGGAGAATGTGGAGAGGATATGGTGGGGGTATCCAGAACTTGAGGGCACAGCCTCAAAACATTTTAGAACAGAAGTAAAGAGGAATTTTTTTAGCCAGAGATTAGAGAATCTTTGGAACGCTGTGCCACAGAATGTGGTGGAGGCCAAGTATGTGGGTATATTTAAGGCAGAAGTTGATAGTTTCCTGATCAGTCAGGGCTTCAAAGGATATGGCAAGAAGGCAGGGTTGAGTGGGTCCGGGATCAACCATGATGGAATGGCAGAGCAGACTCAAAGGATGAATGGCCTAATTCTGCATCTATGTCTTATGGTCTAGTGCTAACAAGTTGGCTTTTTAGAGCAGCTTTTGGTTAAACCCATTAGGGAATCAGTTATTCTGGATTGGGTATTGTGTAATGAACTGGATTTGATTATGGAGCTTAAGGTAAAGGAACCCTTCGGAGACAGTGATCACAATATGATAGGGATCAATAAAGTATATCTATCTATCTATCTATCTATCTAAATCATCTTGCAGTTTGAGACGGAAAAGCTAAAATTGGATGTATCAGTATTACTTGGAGTAAAGGGAATTACAGAGGCATGAGAGAGGAGCTGGCAAAAGTTGATTGAAAGGGGACCCTAGCAGGGATGACAGTAGAGCAACAATAAACCAGGTTTTAGGGAGCAATTTGGAAGGAGCAGGATAGACATGTTCCAAAGAAGAAGTATTCTAAAGGAAGGATGACGCAACCGTGGCCAATAAGGGAAGTTAAAGCCAACATAAAAAAACAAATAGAGGGCATATAGTAAAAGAAAAATTTGTGGGAAGTTAGAGGATTGGGAACTTTTTAAAAACTAGCAGAAGGCAACTAAAAAAGCCATAAGGAGAGGAAAGGTTTTATGGTCTTAAAAGATGAAATATGAAGTTAAGCTAATCGATAATATCAAATAAGATACCAGAAATTTTTTTCAGATATATTAAGGGTAAACAAGAGATGAGAGTAGATAGCAGACCATTGGAAAATGACTCTAGAGAGGTAATAAATGGGAACAAGGGAATGGCGAATTAACTGAGTAAGTATATTACATCATTCTTCACTGTGAAAGATAGTTGTAGTGTGCTGGACATTCGAGACTGTCAGGAGGCAGAAGTGAGTGTAGTTGCTATTACTAGGAAGAGGATTTTTGAGAAGCTGGAAGGTACAAAGGTAGACAAATCACCTGGCCCTGATAGCCTACATTCCAGGGTTCTGAAAGAGGCAGTGTTGAGGAAGCAGGGAGGCTGCAGAAAGACTTAACAGATTAGGAGAATGGACAAAGAAGTGGCAGATGGATTACAGTGTCAGGAAGTGTATGTACTTTGGTAGAAGGAATAAAAGGGTAGACTATTTTCTAAAGTAGGTGAAAATTCAAAAATCTGATTTGCAAAGAGAGCTGAAAGTACTCATACAAGATTCCCTAAAGGTTAACTTGCAGGTTGAGTTAGTGGCAAGGAAGGCAAATGCAATGTTAGAATTTATTTTGAGACGACTTAAATATAAATGCAAGAATGTAATTTTGAGGCTTTACAAGGCACTGGCGAGGCCGCACTTGGAGTACTATGAATGGTTTTGGGGACATGTGCTGAAATTGGAGAGGGTTCAGAGGATGATTCCTGAAATGAATGGGTTATCTCATGAAGAGTTTTTGACAGCTCTGGGCATGTATTCACTGGAGATCAGAAGAATGAGGGGCACCTCAATGAAACCTATGGAATGTTGAAAGGGCTAGTTCAGTGGATGTTGAGAGGGTGTTTCCTATAAAGGGGGAATCCAGGACCAGAGGGCATAACCTCAGAATAGAGGGATGCTCACTTGGAACAGAGATGAGGAGGAATTTCTTTAGCCAACAGTGGTGAATCTGTGGAATTTGTTGTTACAGGAGGCAGTGAAAGCCAAGACATTGGCTGCATTGAAGGCGGATGTTGATATGTTCTTGATTAGTTGAGCATGAAATGCTATGGGATGAAGGCAGGAGAATGGGGTTGAGAGGAAAATGGATCAGCCATGATGAAATGGCAGAGAACACCCGATAGGCCAAATGGCCTAATTCTGTTCCTATGTCTTATGGTCTTATGTTCTTATTATGGCCTAGATGGAATGGACATGGAGAAAGTGTTTCCTGTAGTGGGGGAGTCTAGGACCAGAGAGCACAGCTTGGGAAAAGAAGGACGTTGCTTTAGAACAGAGATGAAGAAGAATTTCTTCTTTCGCCTGACAGTGGTGAATCTGTGGAATTCATTGTCACAGATGGCTGTGGAGGCCAAGTCATTGGGTATATTTAAAGTGAGGTTAATATGTTCTTAATAAGTAAGGGTGTCAAAGTTAACTGGGAGAAAGCAGGAGAAAGGGTTTGGGAGGGGTAATAAATCAGCTAGGATGAAATGGTAGATCAGACTCAATGGGCCAAATGGCCTAATTCTGTTTCTATGTCTTCTGAAGAGATCCACTGCAATTGTAGCTTTTGCTACTCTATTCTCTCTATTTCTAAATGCAATAACTGCCACTTAACATTTCAGCCCAACAATTATACATTTCTTTGCATAGTCTGCAGTGTTTAGACTCCATCCAAGTCTATATTGCCTTCCCTATTTTATAAGCTTCAAGACCCTTCCCCAAACTCGGGGAGTTTACCACTCCCAAGGCAGTAAGTTTTACTCTTCCAACAGTAGATTAAACAGTTAATCAACCCTTTCCAAGTGCAGGCATCTTTACAGGATGGAAAATCATTTTACCAGCTTTGTTGAAATTTACATGGTCAAACAAAACACCCAAATTACTTAAACACCTGTGATGACACTACTTATTTAGTGCAGTATTCAGTATAACACAGAAGATCAAGAATGACGTCAAATGATCAACCAACTTACAAAATAAATTAGAATTGCTCACCTCTGCTCTCCAAGCCAATTTATATTTGGATGTGTAAGTAATTGGCACCAAAAAATTTCGGAATGTAATCTGAAAAATAATATGCAACCCAGATCCGTTCTTTAACAACCTGAACCTTTACTTACCAAATTATTGGGTATCAATTGCATCCTGTGCTTTGCTTAAATCACAAAATAAACTGTGCCTCTATCGGATACGGTTAGAGGAGAATCCAAGAATTCAAACCAACGCACCTATACACTTCAAAAACAGTAGCTTAGTATGTTGCAATGTCACAAAGCACAGTTGGACCTGATCATTTACAATTACAAAATCCAGTGAAAATTTATATCCTTAAATGACAAATACCCTTCTCAGCATTAGTATTATTTCTTTTTCTTCTTTTGTATTTACACATCTTGTATTTTCCACCTTGCTTATCGATCCTGTTGTATGTGGCCTTTCATTGACTCTACTGTGGTTATTAGATTTATTGAGTATGCCCGCAAGAAAATGAATCTCAAGGTTGTGTATGATGACATATATGTACTTTGATTAGAATTTTACTTTGAATGTTGAACGTTGAATTTAATAATACCTCACACAAGGAGAAGAAAAACAGAGAAGTGCCCTTTGAGAAATTCATGAGTATTGCGACGCACTTTAGGGTTTGCAAACTAGGAACCATGTTATAAGCAATAATCAAAACTAAAGAACTAATCTTAGAATCCATTTCATTATTCTTAGCACATTGCTTCCAAGTGAGAGTTCACTTGCTCTGAAATTTTGAAGCAGGATTATTTGATGCTGTGGAGTGCTGTGCTGCATGCATCTCCTCCAATAAGAAAGCTTGCAACCTCATTGTATCTGCACCTCACCTCAGAGTACTGATTTTGTCCGATGGAATAGCAGTCTTTAAGTGCAGAGTGAGTCTGTGTGCAATTCTGAACCTCATCAGACATTTTGGGTTATAGATTGGAAATAATTACAGTGCAAACCAGAGGAGATTTTGTATATTCTAAGCAGGCAACAGAACAATGATTGTGGAGTCTGTAATTCCAAATTAGTTTTTAGAGAATTCACTCCAATATTGCTTTGTATATTGCTAGGCAATATTGCTACACCCAGTGACACTTTATTATGTACATCCATACATTGCTCATTAATGCAAATAGCTAATCAACCAATCACATGGTAGAAACTCAATGCATAAAAGCATGCAGACATGGTCAAGTGGTTCGGTTGTTGTTCAGACCAAACCACAATGGAGAACGAATGGAATATAAGTGACTTTGACCATCGAATGACTGTTGGTACAAGACAGGGAGGTTGAGTATCTCAGAAACTGCTGATCTCCTGGAATTTTTATGCTCCATAGTCTCTAGAGGGAATAGTGCAATGAAACATCCAGTGAGCAGTAAGTCTGTGGGCTAAAACCACTTGTTAATGAGTGAGGTCAGAGGAGAATGGCCAGACTGATTCAAGCTGACAGGAAGGTTAATTCAAATAACCAGGTGTTACAACAATGGTGTACAGAAGAGCACTTCTGAATACACAACACTTCAAACCTTGAAGTGGACGAACTACAGCAGCAGAAGACCACAAACACACACTCAGTGGTCACTAGGTACAAGGGGTACCTAATAAAATGGCTACCGAGTGTATGTTCATGTACTCCAGTTTGAATGGCTGGAATATTTGTTTTTAAATTCCTGAGCCCTGGCTGGTAAGGTCACTGCTTGAAACCCATCCCCTGCCCCCCCACCCCCACACATATCTGGCTTTCGACTCTCAGGTCCAATTTGGGTTCTCCAAAAGAATTGTGAAATCAATTCCTGCCATCAGGTTAATACTTCAATCAGACACCTCCTCTCTGGAGAGAGAGATTTGAACAATTTAACGGCTCAGGAGTAGAAGTCTCTTCTTTGACAAAACATTCTGTAAAGAGCTCTGCTTTGGCTGTATCTGCACTGTGGCTAAACAAAGGGAATTGGAACATCAATGTCCGCGTTTCAATCTAGTTTGCATAAAGCATTACCACTGCACCAGAGAATTATTCAAAATGATTTGCAAAGTTCACGCACAAATCTCATTTTATTTTGCCCAAGTCTGCACTTCCATCTGAGTTTTCAAAGAATAAATTCAACTATTGAGTCAATATTCCCAATGAAGATATATGGAAGTGGTTTAAACGTTACAGACTAGAGAACTGTGATCACTTTGAAAACAAAATCCACACAACTAGACATAGTGATACTAAAATTCTGGAACACAAAAATGAGTGGATAGTTAACCCTTTGATGTCATCAATATACCAAATATTAACTATAAAAATAAGTTGATTAAACTCCGTATAATTGGTTAATATGGCATCAGTCCTATTGAAACTTGCAGATAGATCACGTTAAAAACAAAATGGCCATTGGCTGTACATAGCTTGTAATTTAGTACTGTTAGTCTGAGGAATAACATTCTGTGGCCACTTTACTTAATACTACCTGTATCTAATAAGGTGGCTACTGAGTATATGTTCGTGGACTTCTGCTAATGTAGCCCATCCACTTCAAGGTTCGAAAGTGTTGTGTCTTCTGTACACCGCTCTTGTAGTGCATGGTTATTTAAATTACTGTCACCTTCCTGTCGGCTGAACCAGTTGGGCCATTCTCTTCTGACATCTCTCATTAACAAGGCATTTTCGCTCACAGAACTGCTGCTCACCGGATGATTTTTTTTGTTTGATGCAGCTCTATAGAACTCTGGTTAGGCCATACTTGGAGTACTGCATCCAGTTCTGGTCACCTCACTATAGGAAGGTCGTGGAAGCATTGGAAAGGGTACAGAGGAGATTTACCAGGATGCTGCCTGGTTTAGGGAGTATGCATTATGATCAGAGATTAAGGGAGCTAGGACTTTACTCTTTGGAGAGAAGGAGGATGAGAGGAGACATGATAGAGGTGTACAAGATAATAAGAGGAATAGATAGAGTGGATAGCCAGCGCCTCTTCCCCAGGGCACCACTGCTCAATACAAGAGGACATGGCTTTAAGGTAAGGGGTGGGAAGTTCAAGAGGGATATTAGAGGAAGGTTTTTTACTCAGAGAGTGGTTGGTGCATGGAATGCACTGCCTGAGTCAGTGGTGGAGGCAGATACACTAGTGAAGTTTAAGAGACTACTAGACAGATATATGGAGAAATTTAAGGTGCGGGGTTATGAGGGAGGCAGGGTTTGAGGGTCAGCACAACAATGTGGGCCGAAGGGCCTGTACTGTGCTGTACTATTCTATGTTCTATGTTCTATGTTTTTTGCACCATTCTCTGTAAACTCTAGAGAGTGTTGTGCATGAAAATTCCAGAATATCAGCAGCTTTTGAGACCAACAATCATTCCATAGTCAAAGTCACTTAGATCACATTTCTTTCCCATTCTGATGATTGATCTGAGCAACTAAATGTCTTGACCATGTCTGCATGCTTTTGTGCATTGAGTTGCTGTTAGATGATTGGTGATTAGTTATTTCTATTAGTGAGCAGGCATACAGGTTTACCTAATAATGAGGCCACTGAGTGAGTGTATTTTTGCATAAATAACGACATAAGTGAACAATGAAAAAACTTATATTTGTTCAGCCTTTTGTAATCTCGAGGCAATCCAAAACATGTCACCAAATTCCGATTTAGATTTACTTATCACGTGCATCGAAAGATGCAGTGAAATGTGTTGAAACCAGCTCAACCTTGGGATGTGCCCGCCAACCAATAAAGTGCCTTTCAAAAGATAATCATTATTGTAATGTAAAAAACTTTTCAGCCAATTTCCATACAACAAGGAGACTTTTTTTAGATATCATTTCCTATATTCTGGTAGTAATGCTTTGGATAATCTTTAAGTATATAACATTGAGCATGAGTAAAATGAAATGGCAAACTATTTACATGTGTAAAGTACTCATTAAAATGGAAGTCTGGTTTTCGTCTTTTGATTTCGAAGTATTCTGTTCATATAAGGTTTCGGGGCACCATTTTTGAACGAGCTGTGAAGAAATTCTTAAACTGGATGCCAAATGTGATTTCTAGGATAAAAGATCTTTTCTTTTATTCCACTTATTTCTATCTTGTGGTTTTGAAGCATTCATTATTATTCTTTTTCATGAACATTCATCACTAGTGAAGCAACGTTTTATCTCAGCTGCTCCTCGATATTAGATTTAACAAAAGAGAGTGAACTGGGCCAAACACTACTCTAAAACATTAGGACATGTACAATTGATTCTGGTTCTTTATCTAATTTCTTAAATGTATGTCAAGAGATTTCTCACTGTTGCCAGAGGAAACAATCTCTCTTTATTTACTCTGTCAACAGTTTTTCCTTCCACCTGATAGGACATTGTTAAAACTATCTTTAAATGTCTATATTCTACAATAACTACTGTGACTTCTCTAATCTTTTCAACTAATGTATCTCCTCATGCTTTAAAGTGAGTGGTTTCTTTTTTCCATCCTTTTATACCTGCCTTTTTCCACTTCCTACTCTGAAACAACCCTAATTATCTCTGGAAACAAAACCAGTGAGTCTTGGTTGCATTCAGAGCTGATAGATAGAGCATCCTCTCACAAAAAGCAGTCACCATGCTATTCAAGAGGATACAGTTGTCAACAAAGTAGAAATAGCCCAGCATCTTTTGAACTGCAGCCTGGAATATGTCAATAAGGGTGAGTAATTGTAAAGGCAGCAAGAAGCCAACAGCTACAAAAGGATCAGGCAGGCTATCCATATGGACACTATTGGCCTGCTGCTATTGACCACAGGGCCAGGGTTTGAGCAATTTGTACAAAGTTCAAACAAGGTGTCAGGGAACCGTTTGACACTAAACTGTGACAAACACATTTTACCTGCTTCAGCTACACAAGGGATCATTTCAACCTTATTCTTGCAGCATCTATCACATCCAGCAGACCAACAACACAGTGCAAACTCTAAAACAAATCGCCACATTAGTTATTTAATAGCAAAAGGGAATGACAGGAGAAAATAAATGCATTCATCGGTTGACTCAACCTGTGATGTTTTATTGTGGACTTCTTCAATGCATAGGGAACAAACTCCTCAACAAATCAGGAACAGAATAGGATCAAATACACAATTTGATGCAGAAATTTGTGTAACATCATGATTCACAACAAAACCTAGAAACTGATGGATTATAATTTACAGAGAAATACTCACCTTGACATGACTTCCAGAACAGAACATGGATGCTAACCTTCCTGTAGACTAACACACAGGTAAGTTATCTGGACTGGTCATCTATTTATAATGTCATTTTTACATGAGGTTAATCAACCGGTAACAACAGAAATAAAATGACACCAGATATGTACAAGTCACAGCAGAAAATTCACACTGTCACCATGCATGAGACAGGTAACAGAACCATAGAGCCTTTCAGAAAAGGAGACTTCCAGTTTGTACTGTGCTGGTTCTTTGAAAGAGCGGTCGAATTAGTCTAGCTCTCCAGAGCAATGCAATATTTCCTCCAAGTATTTATCTAATTCCCCTTTGAAAATTTGTATTCATTCAGCCAGCTTCCCCCAGCCTTCCAGGCAGTGCATTCCAGATCTGAACATCGTGCATCCCACAAAGAATTTCCCTCATTGACCCTCTGGCTCTTTTTCCAATTAGCTGAAATCTGTCTCCTCTGCTTGTTGACCTTTCTGCCAAGTCTCACAGCAAAACATGAAATATCTAATATTTTAAAAATACATAGCAATAAACAATACACATATACTGCAGACATACAACCTGGCATCCAACTTACAATGCTGACATCATAAAAAAACATAAATGCCTGTTTGCATTGGGTGAAGTTCAGCACACAGGAGGCATGAAAAACATTGTAGTTTAACTTCAGAAATTCCCATATGTTTTTTGTTTAAAGTGAGCTTTGCAAGGTTATAAGGAAGAATTCAAACTCTTTCTTAGTGTATTGAAAATATCAGACTCCATATGTTGGGGAGAACATGTTGGATTTAGGTGTTCAATTACATGCAAGTGTATATATAGGCCTGTGTATTTACATATGTGTTTATATCCAAACAGATTAATTTTCACACTTATGAAAATTAGGTAGCAACCCTAATAATTATCATAATTTATTATCACATTAACCATAATGCTATTACAAATACAAATAATAATTTATCACAATTATAACATCAGAATACAGTAATGTGATGCAATTTTCATGTACAAAAATGTACAGACTTTTATCATCTAATTACTTATTCAGGTTTAAATTTACTGTTAAAAGATTCATCAGCTTTTTCAGTGAAATTACTGCACTTATTTGTGACTGATTCAACAAACACACATGCGAAATAATGCTGCCTTGATTTAACATTGAACAAAGTCCAAAGGTACTTTCTAAATAGACAAAAGTCTCAGCTTGTCCGGAACAGAAGGTTTAACAAGTGATAGTTCTGTCATAAGTTTGGGCACCAGGAACATTTTCTAAAGAGACAAAGATTGCTCAAATAGGTTGGGGGATTTATTGGAAACAGATTTTGAATTTAATCCATGGAGGAACTGGGAGACACTGTAGAGTGATAGCAGAGAAATTGGTGAAGAGGACTCGGTGTTACAATGGATAGATGGATAGAAAAGGCAGATTTTTGGACAAGGATAGTTAATGCAGATATAGAAAAGGAAAGATTAGCTTTAAGCAATTAAAGATAAAAGATTACCTTTATTTGCCACGTGTACATGGAAGTATACAGTGAAATGAGTCATTTGCATCAGCAGCAAATAAAGTTTGCAACTGCGCTGAGTGCAGGCTGCAGGTGTTATTACACTTCCGGTGACAACATAGTATGCTCTCAACTTACAAACCGGTACCTCTTTGGAAAGTGGAGCACACAGTCACGGGGAGAGCTTACAGACAGCAGTGGGAATTGTCCCCTATCTTACAGCTGGCGTTGTAAAGCATTACACTAGCTGCTACATTACTGTTACACCCAACTTACAACATTCAGCTGGGCCAGTCCTACATTAGATTAGATTCAACTTTATTGTCATTGTGCCGAGTACAGATACAAAGCCAATGAAATGCATTTAGCATCTGACCAGAAATGCAAAGAATAGTGTTATTTACAAAATAACTGTGAATAAAGAAAGTGCTACAGCACAAAAATATAAAGGTACTGAGACAGTACAATACGAATGCAATACTGCTTAGCGCTGTGATGAGAGGTTTAGCAGTGTCACAGCCTCAGGGAAGAAGCTTTTCCTGTGCCTGATGGTGCGGGACCAGAGGCTCCTGTAGCGCCTACCGGATGGGAGGAGAGTAAAAAGTCCATGGCTAGGGTGAGATGCATCCCTGATAATGCTTTTCGTCCTGCCCAGGCAGCGTTTATGGTAGATAGTACATGGAACAAGTGCAAGTGTAGTGATGTCAAAGGTGTCAAAGGCATTTACTTGAACATGTTAAGTCAGGAGTCACATTGAGGTAGGATCTTCACAATCAGAATAAATCAGGTTATTATCACCGGCATGTGTCGTGAAATGTGTTAACAGCAGCAGCAGTTCAATGCAATACATAATATGGAAGAAAGAAATATTTATCATAAATAAGTAAATCAATTACAGTATACGTATATTGAATAGATTAAAAATCATGCAAAAAACAGAAATAATATATATTAAAAAAGTGAGGTAGTGCTCCAGGGTTCAATATCCATTTTGGAATCAGATGGCAAAGGAGAAGAAGCTCTTCCTGAATCACTGAGTGTGTGCCCTCAGGCTTCTGTACCTCCTACCTGATGGTAACAGTGAGTGCTGGGTGCTGGAGGTCCTCAATAATGGACGCTGTCTTTCTGAAACACTGCTCCTTTGTAGGCTAGTACCCAAGAGGGAGCTGACTAAAATTACAACCTTCCGCAGCTTCTTTCGGTCCTGTGCATTAGCCTCCACCACCCCCCCCCCCACCCAAACCAGACAGTGATGCAGCCTGTCAGAATGCTATCCACAGTTTTTGAGTGTATTTGTTGACACCAAGTCTCTTCAAGCTCCTAATGAAGTATAGTCGCTGTCTTGCTTTCTCTATAACTGCATCAGTGTGTTGGGACCAGGTTAGATCCTCAGAGATCTTGACACCCAGGAACTTGAAACTGCTCACTCTCTCCACTTCTGATCCCTCTATGAAGATTAGTATGTGTTCCTTCGTCTTACCCTTCCTGAAGTCCACAATCAGCTCTTTTATCTTACTGACGTTGAGTGCCAGGTTGTTGCTGCGGCACCACTCCACTAGTTGGCATATCTCACTCCTGTACGCCCTCTCATCACCATCTGAGATTCTACCAACAATGGTTGTATCGTCAGCAAATTCATAGATGGTATTTGAGCTATCCCTAGCCACACAGTCATGGGTACAGAGAGAGTAGAGCAGTGGGCTAAGCACACACCCCTAAGGTGCACCAGTGTTGATCGTCAGCGAGGAGAAGATGTTATCACCAATCCACAAAGACTGCAATCCTCCAGTTAGGAAGTCGAAGATCCAATTGCAGAGGAAGGTAAAGAGGCCGAGGTTCTGTAACTTCTCAATCAGGATTGTGGGAATGATGGTATTAAATGCTGAGCTGTAGTTGATGAATAGAATCCTGACATAGGTGTTTGTGTTGTCCAGGTGGTCTAAAGCCGTGTGGAGAGCCATTGAGATTACATCTGCCATTGACCTATTGTGACGATAGGCAAATTACAATGGGGTCCACGTCCTTGTTGAAGCAGGAGTTCAGTCTAGTCATCACCAGCCTCTCAAAGCATTTCATCACAGTAGATGTGAGTGCAACTGGGCGATAGTCATTAAGGCAGCTCACATTATTCTTCTTAGGCACTGGTATAACTGTTGCATTTTTGAAGCAACTGGAAACTTTTGCCCATAGCAGTGAGTGGTTGAAATTGTCCTTGAATACTCCCACCAGTTGGTTGGCAAAGGTTTTCAGAGCCTTACCAGGTATTCCATCGGGAACTTCCTCCTTGTGAGGGTTCACTCTCTTTAAAGACAGCCTAACATCGGCCTCTGAGACGGAGATCACAGGGTCATCAGGTGCAGCAGAGTTCTTCACAGCTGTAGTTATATTCTCCCTTTCAAAGCAGGCATAGAAGACGTTGAATTCATCTGGTAGTGAAGCATCACTGCAATTCATGCTATTGGGTTTTACTTTGCAGGAAGTAATGTCTTGCAAACCCTGCCAGAATTGTCATATATCTGATGTCGCTTTCAACCTCATTTGAAATTGTCTCTTTGCCCTTGAAATAGCCCTCCACAATCAAACCTGATTTTCTGGTACAGGGCCTGGGTTGCCAGACTTAAATGCCACAGATCTAGCCTTCAGCAGACAATGTACCTCCTGGTTCATCCACAGCTTTTGGTTTGGGAATGTACAGTAAGCCTTTGTAGGCACACACTCATTCACACAGATTTTAATGAAGTCGGCAACAACTGCAGCATACTCATCCAGATTCGAAGATGAATCCCTGAATACAGTCCTGTCCACTGATTCAAAGCAGTCCTGTAGGCTCTCCTGTGTTTCCCTTGTCCATACCTTCTTGGTCCTCACTGCTGGTTACCGCAGCCTTCACTCTCTGCCTATACTCAGGGAGTAGAAGTACAGCCAGGTGATCAGACTTCCCGAAGTGGGGGTGTGGAATAGTACGGTAGGCATTCTTGATGGTGGTATGCAATGGTCCAGTGTGTTGTTTCCTCTGATATTGCAAGTGACCTGTTGATGGTAATTGCTTAGTGATTTTTTCAGACTGGCATTGTTAAAATCTCCCAAAACGATAGTGAAGACATTAGGGTGCACTGTTTTATGCATGTTGATCCCATTGCTCAGATCATCTAAAGCCTGATTGACATTGGCCTGAGGTGGAATATATACTGCTACCAAAATGATCCCAGAGATCTCCTGTGGTAGGTCAAAAGGACTGTACATAATTGCTAGATATTCCAGGTCTTGCGAGCAGAATTGGGCCAGCACTGATATATTTGTGCACCAAGAGGAGTTGATCATGAGGCATACTGCTCCACCTCAGCTTTTGAGAGACTCTATAGATCTATTCTGACAGTGTATAGTAAACTCGTCGATTTGGATTGCTGCATCCGGTATGGAAGAGGCTCACCAGGATTCCATGACACAAAGGACACTCGCAGTCCTAATGTCCCTCTGATTCAGCACCCTAGCTCTGAGATCACCGATTCCATTCACCAGAGACTGCACATTTGCCAGCAAGATAGTTGGTATTGGGAGTTTAAAACACTATTCCCTTAAGCACACTTGTATCCCTGATCTACAGCCGCGCTTCCTGTGTGGAACCCTACAAGGCCGCATCCATCCACAATCAGTATTGTTTCCATAGCGATAGTTCATTTAAGTGCATTAAGACATCTTCGTTGACTGTACTGACCTTGGAAATAGGTGTGCTTTTTAACTGTATCAGGCTGAAACGAAAATATTTAATCGTATCCATTGAGAGTTCTGCTGCTACACGAGTCGCCCTTAGGCACCGCGGAAATGTTTGGGGATAGGATTTTTTATTTTTATTAATTAATTTACAGCATGGAATAGGCTCTTCCGGCCCTTGGAGCCGCGCTGCCTAGCAATCCACCGCTTTTTAATCAGAGCCTAATCACAGAACAATCTACCATGACCCATTAACCTAACGACCAATACGTCTTTGGACTGTGGGAGGAAACCGGAGCACCCGGAGGAAACCCATCTGGTCTCACTGAGAACATTCAACTCTTTACAGATGGCGGCGGGAATTGAACTCATGACACCGGTACTGTAAAGTGTTGCGCTAACCACTATGCTGCCGTGCTGCCCCCCAAACCTCCTGCCCTTGAGGTTGTAGAGCTTGAAAGTCACTTCAGGGTCATACAAGGTCAGAATCAGAATCAGGCTTATTATTATTGACAGGATGTGGTGAAATTTTTTGTTTTGTGCCAGCAGTAGAGCATAAGACATAAAAAAATTTACTTCCAGTTACAACAAAAATAAAGTAAATAAATAGCGTAAAAGAGGAGTGGAGAGTTATGTACATAGGCTCATGGAATGTTTAGAAATCTGATGGTCTGGGAGGATAAGCTATCTTAAAATGTTTGTGAACGTGTGTTCAGGCTCCCGTACCTCCTGATCATAGCACTGAGAAGAGGGCATGTCCCAGATGGTACGCCTTCTTGATCAATGGATGCCACCTTCTTGAGACACTGCCTTTTGAAGAAGCCCTCAGTGGTGGGGAGGTTTGTGCCCATGATGGAGCTAGCTGAGTCTACAGCCCTGTTCAGCCTCTTTCAATTCAAGCCTACCTTCCACACCATGATACAGCCAGTCGTAATGCCCTCCTCAATACCTCTGTAGTCATTTGCTGACATACAGAATCTCATCAAACCCCTAATGACCTACAGCCACTGGTGTGTGCCATCGTCATAATTGCATCAATATGTTGGGCTCACAATAGATTTTCAAGAACAAAGCTGTTCTCCCCTTCCACTGCCAACCCCTTGATGAGGACTGGTATGTCTTCTCCCGATTTCCTCTTCCTGGAGTTCATAAGCAATTCCGTGGTCTTGCTGACAGTGAGCACATGGTTGTTGTTGTGACACCACTCAACCAGCTGATCTATTTCACTCCTGCACACCTCCTTCTCGCCACCTGAGATTTGGCCAACAACAGTGGTATACGTGACGATTGAGCTGTGCCGAGCCACACTGTCATGAGTATAGGGAGAATAGAGCGGTGGGCTAAGCTCACATCCTTGAGTTACGTTTGTGTTGATTGTCACTGAGGAGGAGATGAGATTACAGTTCCACACTGAGTGTGGTCTCCCAATGAGGTAGTCAAGGATCCATTTGTAGCGGGAGGTAGAGAAGCCTGGGTTTTGAAGCCTGCTGATCAGTCCAGAGAGGAAGTGAGTACAATTGGGATAATTCAGCATGGCAGGTTGGGGCTAGAATTGGTGACAACGAGGAACAGTGTTCAGCAAAAGCTGAAGACGATAGCATCAATCTACTCACATTTTAGCTGGAGGGGAGGTACAGTTCATCTTATCCAAATATCAAAGAGAATAATTTAGCCCCAAACTGCAAGTTCACAAGGTTTGGAATCAGTGTTTGCAATCTATCTTGCCCATCCATAATATGAATCAACTCTCTTTAACAACCTTAAATTGTAATTAAAGATTTTTTAAGGGACTAGTTTTGCGATAAGCCAAACCAGCAACTCAGCTTCTTAATGCCTACAGTCCTGTCATAAAACCTGTGGAAAAATACTAAATTTAATCACACACAACACTGCTACACTGTACAAATTAGCTGCCATCCTTATTTATAGGTCTCTAAAACCTACATTCGGAAAGCAAATTAAATTGTGTAAGATACTGCTGAGTATTTTTGGAGCAAGCAAGAGCATCTCAACATTGATTTCGGACTTCATTCTCGTGAAATGAAGTCAGGTTTCTGTGTCTTTACAGGAGGCACTCAAACTACAAACAATAGTGTTTTTAAATTAACCATACTTAATCCAACAACTGGATGGCCTTTGCAGATGCAATTAGCTGCCAAAAGCTTCGATCAATTCAGCCAACATACATGAGAACTGTTGGCTCCAAATACTGGCACTTCACAAATGGAAGTTTCTGGCCAGGAAATGGTTCATACCATGGAACATAAACTGATAGGAACAGTTCCATCAGGCGCCTTGCCTGGCCAACACATAAATTTAACAGTTTGTGCAACATCTCATCTCTCTGGGAAACTAGACTGACTCAGAAACAAAGGGAAAATAATTCTCTGGGATAAAATGCTCTCCTCTGATTCTGGCTTCTTGCCCACCCACCCACCTGTTTCTTTTCGTCCCAACCCTACTGATGGTCTTGCTTTAAACATTGAAACACTAAACTCTGGAATTATTTATTTAAAGATACAACACAGAATAGGTCCTTCTGGCCCTTCGAGTTGCGCCACCAAGCAACCCCCGATTTAACTCTAGCCTAATCATGAGACAATTTGCAATGTCCAATTAACATACCATCTTTGGACCATGGGAGGAAACTGGAGCTCCTGGAGGAAGCCCACGCAGTCACAGAAAGAAGGCACAAACCCCTTACAGACTGCGGTGGGAACTGCCCCTGAACCTCCTTCCCCCTAATCTTCACTTTGCTCCTTGAAGATACTTCTCAAAAATTTGAGCAAGCTTTTGATCTGCGTAACATCTCTCAAAGTAGCTCCACTCCAAGTTTTGTTTAATGATGCACTCGTAAAATGAATTTTGTTAATAATGTTAAAGTGATATATAAATGCTGTTGTCAGAAGGAATACTAAATGCAATAATGTATGTATGCTTGCATCAAACATCAGGGAATATAAAGTAGGCAGAGGCCAGAGTTGGCAAGCTTCTCCACTTTTACATTTGCTTTGATGTATGGTTTCTGGGCCATCTCCTGTTACAGTCCGATCAGCAATAGGAGGAAGTATTTAAGAATTCTGTAGGTGAGGCAAGACAGATGTTGCATTTCAGAGGATCCTGCTGAGCAGATACCTACTTCAAAGCGCTCTCGGATAGATGGACCCTAATGATCAGCTTCTGCAGATTGAAGGAGCAATAAGCAGGCAATTAAAAAAAAAGATAGAGAGTCTTGCATTTATGTAGTCCCCTTCATACCTCATTCAGGATTGACCCACAGTAAATTTCTTACATAGGAGGCAACCATTCAGTCCATCATATGCACGTCAATTGAAAAATAACTACTTAGCCTCATGCTCCATTTCTAAGCCAAGAGCCCGACAGGTCATGGGCCTTTCAATACTCATCAAACTATTTTTAAATGTACCGAGATTTCCTAACTCCTTAAGACAGTAAATGTCAGATCTTGCTTGGTAGAAAAAATCCTCACCTCTAATCCTTCGATCAATTAGTTTAAATCTATGCCCCCTGTATTTTTTGACCATACTGCTAACGAAGAGATAGTTACAGAAATATAGAGAATGGGACCATGAGGAGATTGGCTGTTTCAGCTTGAGTCTGCTCTACCATTCAATTCGTGTAGATTCATACAATATAGAAGCAAGCCAAATAGTTCATGCTAACCAAGATTCCCATCTAAGCTAGTCCCATTTGTCTGTGTTTGGTCCATATCACTATCCATAGATGACTTTCTATCTCAATATTGGTTTCTTGCTTTCTCTTCATAATCCTTGCAACACACACACATTACTGGAGAAGCTCAACAGGCCAGGCAGCATCCTTGGAAAAAAGTACAGCTGACATCCTGGACCGAGAAATATGTAGAATCAAAATCAAGTTTACTATCACCGGCATGTGACATGAAATTTGTTAACTTAGTAGCAGCAGTTCAGTGCAATACATAATACAGAAGAAAAAAATAATAATAATAAATAATTAGGTAAATCTTACTTAGTATACTTTATACGTATATTGAATAGATTAAAAATTGTGCAAAAAACCAGAAATACTATATATTTAAAAAGTGAAGTAGTGTCCAGGGGTTCAATATCCATTTAGGAATCAGATGGCAGAAGGGAAGAAGCTGTTCCTGAATCACTGAGTGTGTGCCTTCCGGCTTTTGTACCTCCTACCTGATGAAAAGTGAGAAAAGGGCATGCTCTGGGTGATGGTCCTTAATAATGGACGCTGCCATTTTGAAACACTGAAGGTGCCCTGGGTACTTTGTACACTAGTACCCAAGATGGAGCTGACTAAATTTACAACCCTCTGCAGCTTCTTTCGGTCCTGTGCAGTAGCCCCCACCCCCACCCCCAAACCAGACAGTGATGCAGTCTGTCAGAATGCTGTCCAACCTATAGAAGTTTTAAACGCAAACAACAGAAATTCTGCAGATGCTGGAAATTCAAGCAACACACATCAAAGTTGCTGGTGAACGCAGCAGGCCAGGCAGCATCTATAGGAAGAGGCGCAGTCGACGTTTCAGGCCGAGACCCTTCGTCAGGACTAACTGAAGGAAGAGTGAGTAAGGGATTTGAAAGCTGGAGGGGGAGGGGGAGATGCAAAATGATAGGAGAAGACAGGAGGGGGGGAGGGATGGAGCCGAGAGCTGGGCAGGTGATAGGCAGAAGGGGATACGAGAGGATCATGGGACAGGAGGTCCGGGAAGAAAGACGGGGGGGGGGTGACCCAGAGGATGGGCAAGAGGTATATTCAGAGGGACAGAGGGAGAAAAAGGAGAGTGAGAGAAAGAATGTGTGCATAAAAAAGAGTAACAGATGGGGTACGAGGGGGAGGTGGGGCCTAGCGGAAGTTAGAGAAGTCAATGTTCATGCCATCAGGTTGGAGGCTACCCATACGGAATATAAGGTGTTGTTCCTCCAACCTGAGTGTGGCTTCATCTTTACAGTAGAGGAGGCCGTGGATAGACATGTCAGAATGGGAATGGGATGTGGAATTAAAGTGTGTGGCCACTGGGAGATCCTGCTTTCTCTGGCGGACAGAGCATAGATGTTCAGCAAAGCGGTCTCCCAGTCTGCGTCGGGTCTCACCAATATATAAAAGGCCACATCGGGAGCACCGGACGCAGTATATCACCCCAGTCGACTCACAGGTGAAGTGATGCCTCACCTGGAAGGACTGTTTGGGGCCCTGAATGGTGGTAAGGGAGGAAGTGTAAGGGCATGTGTAGCACTTGTTCCGCTTACACGGATAAGTGCCAGGAGGGAGATCGGTGGGGAGGGATGGGGGGGACGAATGGACAAGGGAGTTGTGTAGGGAGCGATCCCTGCGGAATGCAGAGGGGGGGGAGGGAAAGATATGCTTAGTGGTGGGATCCCGTTGGAGGTGGCGGAAGTTACGGAGAATAATATGTTGGACCCGGAGGCTGGTGGGGTGGTAGGTGAGGACCAGGGGAACCCTATTCCTAGTGGGGTGGTGGGAGGATGGAGTGAGAGCAGATGTACGTGAAATGGGATCGCTCCCTACACAACTCCCTTGTCCATTCGTCCCCCCCATCCCTCCCCACTGAACTCCCTCCTGGCACTTATCCGTGTAAGCGGAACAAGTGCTACACATGCCCTTACACTTCCTCCCTTACCACCATTCAGGGCCCCAAACAGTCCTTCCAGGTGAGGCATCACTTCACCTGTGAGTCGACTGGGGTGATATACTGCGTCCGGTGCTCCCGATGTGGCCTTTTATATATTGGTGAGACCCGACGCAGACTGGGAGACCGCTTTGCTGAACATCTACGCTCTGTCCGCCAGAGAAAGCAGGATCTCCCAGTGGCCACACATTTTAATTCCACATCCCATTCCCATTCTGACATGTCTATCCACGGCCTCCTCTACTGTAAAGATGAAGCCACACTCAGGTTGGAGGAACAACACCTTATATTCCGTATGGGTAGCCTCCAACCTGATGGCATGAACATTGACTTCTCTAACTTCCGCTAGGCCCCACCTCCCCCTCGTACCCCATCTGTTACTCTTTTTTATGCACACATTCTTTCTCTCACTCTCCTTTTTCTCCCTCTGTCCCTCTGAATATACCTCTTGCCCATCCTCTGGGTCACCCCCCCCCCCGTCTTTCTTCCCGGACCTCCTGTCCCATGATCCTCTCGTATCCCCTTCTGCCTATCACCTGTCCAGCTCTCGGATCCATCCCTCCCCCTCCTGTCTTCTCCTATCATTTTGCATCTCCCCCTCCCCCTCCAGCTTTCAAATCCCTTACTCACTCTTCCTTCAGTTAGTCCTGACGAAGGGTCTCGGCCTGAAACGTCGACTGCGCCTCTTCCTATAGATGCTGCCTGGCCTGCTGCGTTCACCAGCAACTTTGATGTGTGTTGCTATAGAAGTTTTCCAGTGTATTTGTTGACATGCAAAATCTCTTCAAATTCCGAATAAAGTATAGCCACTGTCTTGCCTCCTTTATAACTACATCGAGATGTTGCGACCAGGTTAGATCCTTAGAGATCTTGACACCCAGGAACTTGAAGCTGTTCACTCTCTCCACTTCTGATCCCTCTGTGAGGATTAGTGTGTGTTCCTTTGTCTTATTCTTCCTGAAGTCCATTATCAGCCCTTTCATCCTACTGACGTTGAGTGCCAGGTTGTTACTGCGGCACCACTCCACTAGTTAGCATATCGCACTCCTGTACACCCTCTCGCCACCACCTGAGATTCTACCAACAATGGTTGTATCATCAGCAAATTTATAGATGGTATTTGAGCTAGGAAGTCGAGGATCCAATTGCAGAGGGAGGTACAGAGGCCCAGGTTCTGCAACTTCTCAATGAGGATTGTGGAAATAAATGCTGAGCTACAGTCGATGAACAGCATTCTGACATAGCTGTTTGTCTTGTCCAGGTGGTCAAAAGCTGCATGGAGAGCCATTGAGATTACATCTGCCATTGACCTATTGCAGCGATAGGCAAATTGCAATGGGTCCAGATCCTTGCTGAGGCAGGAGTTCAGTCTAGTCATGACCAACCTCTCAAAGCATTTCATCACTGTAGATGTGAGTACTACTGGGCGACAGTCATTAAGGCAGCTCGCATTATTTTTCTTAGGCACTGTTATAATTGTTGCCTTTTTGAAGCAAGTGGAAACTTCCGCCCATAGCAGTGAGAGGTTGAAAATGTCCTTGAATACTCCGGCCAGCTGGTTGGCACAGGTTTTCACAGCCTTACCAGGTACTCCATCGGGAACTTCCTCCTTGTGAGGGTTCACTCTCTTTAAAGACAGCCTAACATTGATCTCTGAGACAGAGATCACAGGGTCATCAAGTGCAGCAGGGATCTTCACAGCTGTAATTGTATTCTCCCTTTCAAAGTGGGCATAGGAGGCGTTGAGTTCATCTGGTAGTGAAGCATCATTGCAATTCATGCTATTGGGTTTCGCTTTGTCGGAAGTAATGTCTTGCAAGCCCTGCCAGAATTGTTGTGCATCCAATGTCGCCTCCAACCTCGTTTGAAATTGTCTCCTCACCCTTAAAATAGCCCTCTGCAGATTATACCTGGTTTACTGATACAGACCTGGATCGCCAGACTTGAATGTCACAGATCTAGCCTTCAGAAGACAACGTCCCTCTGGTTCATCCATAGCTTTTGGTTTGGGAATGTACAGTAAGTTTTTGCAGGCACACACTCATCCATACACGTTTTAATGAAGTTGGTAACAACTGCAGCATATACATCCAGGTTCGAAGTTGAACCCCTGAATACAGTTCAGTCCACTGAAGCAGAGCAGTCCGGTAGGCGCTCCTGTACTTCCCTTGTCCATACCTTCTTGGTCCTCACTGCTGGTGCTGCAGTCTTCAGTCTCTGCCTATACCCAGGAAGTAGAAGTACAGTCAGGTGATCAGACTTCCCAAAGTGAAGGTGTGGAACAACACAGTAGGCATTCTTGATGGTGGTGAAGCAATGGTCCAGTGTGTTGTTTCCTCTTGTATTGCAAGTGATCTGTTGATGGTAATTGCTTAGTGATTTTTTTCAGACTGCCCTGGTTAAAATCTCCCAAAACGATGGCGAAGGCATTTGGATGTGCTGTTTCATGCATGTTGATCCCATTGCTCAGATCATCTAAAGTCTGATTGGCATTGGCCTGAGGTGGAATGTAAACTGCTGGAGAACTCCCGTGGTAGGTAAAAAAGATGGCACTTAAGCCATGGAAGGATATGATTAGGCCGAATAGCTGGATGGAAAATTAATGAATGGAATTCAATCCATTGGGGAAGGGAAAGAAGACAAGGCAACATACATTAAAAGGAGGAACAGATGGTCCTTGTTAGAAGCATCCACATGTACTCAAGATAAAATCAATTCAGGTGAATTGTAAGGTGCCCATTCCTGCACCATCAATTGTGCACCTTCCGACTGAAGGAGTTAAGTGGAAAGAAGCTTGCTACAAGCGGGAAAATGGTAGAGAACCCCCCGGGGTCCAATATCCAAACCCTTATTGTTATTACCAATTCTCAGTTACATAACTGAGCCTAACATAGAACTAAGTTCAGCTAAGTCATTCTCAACACATTACTCCAGTTTGAATGAATCCAAACTGGAGTGATGTGTTGAATGGGAAGCAATGGCTGTAGTACAGAATAAATGTCCCTAATTGTCGACTTCAGTCCAGATGAAGGGTCTCGACCTGAAACATCAACTGTCCATTTCCCTCCATGTATGCTGCCCAACCCACTGAGCATTTTATGTGTTGCTCCAGATTCCAATCTCTTGGAGTCTCCAAATTACATCTGTTCAAGCTCCTGGAAGCAACAGAATTTCATTCTTTTCGAGTGATAGGGGGAAATAAGAGCTCTACTCTTGAGCAACACACACAGAATACTGAAGGAACTCAGCAGGTCAGGCAGGATCTAGGAGGGGAGTACGTTTTCAACATTTCAGGCCAAGCCCCTCATCAGCATGCTGCCTGACCTGCTGAGCTCCTCCATTTTGTGTGTGTTGCTCTGTATTTCCAGCATTTGCAAAACCTCTTGTGTTTATGAAGCTCTGCTCTACACTCTGCAATACTTCTGGGAAAGAGATAGACCAAAAGAGCTGAACAGATTCATCTACTTATTGCTTGATATTTAACAGCATGCCAAAGTTGGTTACACAGTTAAGCAGCGAGGAGAATTCTGCAGTTAAATCAGCTGTACAACATGTTTTATTATATGTTTCAATTTCATTTCATTACACACTAGAAGATTTCAATGAAGCATTTAGCCTGATAAAAAGAATCCTTGACACTAATTTAATAAAACAATAAAAAGAGATTCAAATATCTAAAACAATCAAAGAGACAGCTAATTATTGAGTATGAAATGAAATTAGCACCTTGGCTCCAATTTATGGAAAGACATTTCATTGTGATCAATTGGAGATCTAACCATTGTGACTGATCCTTTTCAGTGTGGAATTTAGATCCTGACATCAATCCAAGACACAGCATCCCACCTGTATGGCCATCCTAAATAATCAAACCAGTCGTCACAGGCATTTCATGTGCAGTATAGGTGCAGTGTGCTCCACTACAGAGATGGTATTCATTTTATAATTAGTAATTCCTTTCAGCTGCAGCATTGGCATCATTTTCCATTTGAGAGTTTTAGTTAGCGGCCCTGTTTGGCCTAGCATTTATTATTTTCCTTTCCCTCTAAACTCTGTTTGCTTAAAATCTGTGAACTATCGACCTTCTTCAGTGTCTCTCTCTCTGTCCACACTTGGGCCATATCCAAACGTAATGACAGATAAATAGACCATAAGACATAGAAGCAGAATTAGGCCACTCGGCCCATCAAGTCTTCTCTTCCATTCCTTCATGGCTGATTTGTTATCCCTCTGAACCCCATTCTCCTGCTATCTCCCAGTAACATTTGATGCCTTGACAAACCAAGCACATATCGATCTCTGCTTTAAATATACACAATGACTTGGACTCCACAGCCATCTGTGGCAATGAATTAACAGATTCACCACCCTCTGGTTCAGGAAATTCTTTCCCATCTCTGTTCTAAATGGACATTTATCAATTCTGAGGAAGGTGCCAAACATTGAACTCAAACCAGCAACCTTGAGATTAAGAGTCTCATGCTCTACCAACTGAGCTAGCCAGAACCCACCATCGGGGAGCGCCTGTGAGGGAGCAGGTTCAAACTTGGAAGTAAGTTGGTGCTACAAAGTACCCACTGGACTAAAGCTGATGTCTGTGGAGTCCAAGTCATTGTAAATTTGCAGAAATAAAAAGGTAAAAGTATTGAAAAATAAGAACAGATATTTAAAGTGGATAGCATCACATGAAGTGCAAAGAGGGCAGGGATCACAGACACAAAACATGCAAAGCAATTGGAAAGCCTGTGAAGAGTATCAGCACCTTATAGCAAGATCAGAGAGTGTGGATGGAGGTGAAATCTTCGAGATGAATGACTGAATTCTTTAATTACCAGTTAAGAATCAATTGTAAGATTTAGTGATTAATTAGTCCTACAAAGAAGTGAAAAAACAACAAGGATATTACAGTCCTACTTGCAGATATAACTGAATCTGCTTTGGGAATCAAAAAACTAGAAGTAGGATTAAACATGCACTTTGAACAGGACAATGGGAATATCTAATTGTATAATATTCAATATTGACACCTGGTTAAGGGATAATTCTTTCTATTTTTCAATGGGATGCTTACCCTAAATCACAGGGACTCCCACCGTCTGAGACTACATAAACTTTAATAAATCATCCTTAAAGCTTCTGCAAGTCGAAGAATTATCATGCTGTTTTAAATCACATTTTTTGATTCCCAGATGAGCCTTAGAGAATATCCCAGAGTGCAAGTGTGGCTAGAGGAGCTCTTTGAGTTTTAGCAATTACTTTTATCATATTCTCCTGGCACTCTGACTCTGTAGATTGCAGATGTGCTGCTCAATGCTGTTTTTCTTTGTGAGTTAAAATTTACGTGTAGGGCCTGCAATAAAAAACGAATCAATAAAAGATAAAATGAGAACTCCATTGTTGGAAAGAACTGCGAAATATTCAGAGTTTTGCATGAGAGAGCAAAAAGAAAACAACAGGGATCAGTGCGCATAAAATACACATCTGCATTCTAAAACATTTTTGACTTAAACTGGAAGAAGAATTGGAAGAAGGTTACCAATTTTGAAACATCTTTACTTATCCATAAACTGATTTAATTGATGCAGCTTGTGGGCTGGACTCTAGTCAATGTTATGATGCCTTTCTGGTTTCTGGTTACTCTTTTTTCATTGTTATTTTGTGCGATTTTGATCGGAGTGGCCTGGCTTTGTGGCCTGCAGTCAACGAATGACACAATGCTAAATTAAACTGAACTTTATCTCTTTCACCAATTGACTTGCCAGCTCTTTACTTCACCCCTCTCCCCCTCCTGGTTTCAACTACCACCTACTACCTTGTATTTCTTCCTCCCCTCCCCCACCTTCTTACTCTGACTTCTTATCTTTTTTCTCTCCAGTCCTGATAGAAGCTCTCAGCCCGAAATGTCAACATTTTATTCTTTTCCAAGAATGCTCCCTGTCCTGCTGAGTTCCCTCAGCATTTTGCGTGTGTTGCTTGGATTTCCAGCATCTGCAGATTTTCTCTTGTTTGTGATTGAACTAAGCTGAAAGCTATTAGACTGTCTCAATAACTCTATAGTTTGAATTCTTATATCCTGTGTGTTTTGCTGTTTGCACGATTTGTTCTATATTTTTGCACATAGGGTGTTTGCTGCTTACTTTAAACGCATTCCATGGTGTTTCTTTCTTTCATGGCTGTCTGTAGGAAACAAATCCCAGGGTTGTATATTCCATATATAAATCGACAATAAATGTTCTTTGAATCGTTATGTATTTTTCATTTATTCATTGAAAATTATCAGTATTATTTCACTTAACCACTGCATTCCTTCCAATGAAGATTCTTCCATCTGGGTGGAAAGTTTCGGGATTTAGATCCAGAGGTGATGGAGGAACAGTAATCCAATTCCAAATGAGAATGCTGAAGAGGTCCGAGGGTGCTGATGTCCCCAGGTTGCTCTTATCATTCTTAGTAGCAGAGGTCACAGGTCTAAGCAGTGGTCCTAGAGTGTAGTTGATGTTGGATCGAGATGCTTTTATGATCCACAGGTTCTTTTCAGGGAAAGAATGAGACATAAAGCTTATAGCTTACAATCATTTTATTAAGTGTTACAAGAGCAAGGAAGTGTCAAGAAAGCAAAAGGATGAAGGAAGAAGCAGTCATAGTTTTCTCATACTCAGGATAGAGATAAACAAAATTTCAGAGATGACAGTTAACCTATAAAATTGTCAGATTCAAGTAGCACACAAAGCTAAGACAGTTCTAGAAAGTTACAGAAACAACTGTATTGTAATCACTGAAAAATCCTCTCAAAGTAGGATATCAGGACATGAAGTCAAATAATAGTTGCAATGCAGATCAATGGTTTGCAAGCAGCCACTAACGAGGAGAAGCTAAAAAGAACTTGTATTTCTAAGCACTTTTCTTATGCATTACAATACAGTGAGGGCAGGATTTCTTGTTTGGATTTTTAATCAATGGAAAATGCTTTCTTCACCAATGGTAAAAAACTATCAACCTCAGCCATGTCAATTTTATATTATTATCTATTTTGTTTTTGGGATGCTGCACATGACTTTCAAAATGCTCATATAGATCACTGACCAATCAGGATCGAAGAAGAAAATGAAGAGTGAAAAAATGGGAGGGAACAAAAGTTACGAATACATGCATGAAGATTCTGTCAAAAAAATTAACCAGTTCATTGGTGTTACTATCGATTTCACCAAAAATTGATACACGCTTTATATTTTTTCACAACATAGGAGGCCATTTGGCCCATCAAATCAAATCAGCTCCCGGAGTAATCCCATCAGTGTGCAACATGACAGCGTAGCGGATAGTGCAACACTTTATAGAACACCAGCTGTAAGATCAGGGTTTAATTCCAGCCACTAACAGTACAGAGTTTGTACATCCTCTCTGTGATAGTGTGGATTTCCTCTGAGTGCTTTGGTTTCCTCCCACATTCCAAAGACATTAGGGTTAGAGTTAATGGGTTGTGGGCATGCTATGTTGGCGCTGGAAGTGCGGCATCACTCCCGGGTTGCCCCAGCCCTTTCCCTATGCAAGCAATGCACTTCACTGTATGTTCGATGTACATGTGACAAATAAAGCGAAACTTAATCTTAATCTTCTCCTCTATTCAGACATACATTTAGTGGCCACCTTATTCGGTACCTCCTGTACTGAGTGTAATTTTTTTAAAAAACAATGAAGGAAATGGAACCCTCTTGGGAACAGATAAGACATCGCACAAACATGAACAAAGTCAAGTACCTCCCCTTCAATTACCCTCCCTGCTCCTCCCCGCCCACCCATCCTCCAAGTAAATTCTGTTGACCCTGGTTTCTGCTTGCAAAGTCTAGCACTCACCAGCACGAAGACTTTCTTTACTTCCTTGTGTTGTACACATCAAGAGATTCACATTTCCTTCATGTTGTGCCGGTGATAAGTTGTTCCCTCATCAATTTTACAAAGGACAGTAGCTTTACATCTGTTATTATTACATGGAAAATACATTTACTTCCACTTGACATCCAGAAATTTTGTCTGGAAAAGACAACAGAATAAGCATGAGCATCTGTACCTTGCTGTACTCAGACACATAAATGGATATTTATGCTCTGATCCTTCCTGTGACAACTTCATGCATTATTTGAATCTTGTCAAAAAGTGTCAAGGTGATAAGGTTTTACAGCTTACCCACTGAATCCCACGGGATAAAGTGCATCAGTATACGTCCAAAGAGATGAGATACTGCCATTGTACCTGTTTGCAATGGAACTGCTGAAACATCAGTCTCTCATCCACAAATTGTGTGGTAGAAATAGGCGGGCAAATAGATGGAGAAGCTTTGAAGTATCTTTCACTAGTAACAGAACAATAGGTTTAGCCCAACATCATTTGTAGGTGGTGACAGTGGGAAAAAAGAAAACAAGGGAAACCACAATCGTTTACAATTAAAGAGAAACAGAAAACGCTGGAAATGCACAACAGAGCAGTCGGTCTGTGTAATAGAAAGATGTGTTAGCCCTTTAAAACATTTCCTTGTGAGATGCATAATATTAACTCCCACTGGCCACGTTATCAGGTATGTCCAGAGCAGTGGTTGTAGGGGAAGATGTTGTTAAGCCTACATACAAAGTCAGAAAACGAAAGATTGAGCAATGTTCTGAGATGTGTATATTTCAATGCAAGGAGTATTGAGGAAAAGATGGATGAGTTTAGGGTATGGACCTGTATGTGAAATTATAACATTGCAGCCATCAGTGAGACTTGGTTGCAGAAGGTGCAGGAGTGTGCTGGGGTTCTGTTGTTTTACACATGATAGAGCAGGACGAATTAAAGGGGGAAGGATAATATTACTAGTCATAGAAAAAGTCATGGCAGTGCTCAGACAGGACAGACTGGAGAGCTGAAGAAAGGGATGACCAATGGGATTATATGATAGACCACCCATCAGTCTATGAGATGTTGAGGAGCAAACTTGTAGAAAATCGCAGACTGTTGCAAGAAACACAAGGTTGTGATAATAAATGATTTTAATTTTCCACATATTGACTTGGACTCTTGTTCTGTAAAAGGGATGAATGGGAGAGAGATTGTCAAATGTCTTCAGGAAAGTTTGCTTAATCAGTGCATAGACGTTCCAACCAGAGACAGTGTGATACTAGATCTCTTATCAGAGAATGAGACAGGGCAGATGACAGATGTTTCTTTAGGGAACATCTTGCATCTAGTGATCATAATGCCATTAGTTTCAAGATAATTATGGAGAAAGATATGTCTGGTCCTCGGGTTGAGGTTCTAAATTGGAGAAAGGTCAATTTTGATGGTATCAGAAAGGATCTGGCAAGTGCAGATTGGGACAGGTTATTTTCTGGCAAAGGTGTACTTGGTAAGTGAAATTTTGAGAGTGCAGAGTTTGTATGTTCTTGTCAGAATAAAAGGCAAGGATAACAGGATTAGGGAGCCATGTTTCTTCGAGTTATTGTGGCCCTGGTTAAGAAGAAGAGGGAGATGCATAGCAGGTATAAGACGGAGCAAATGAGGTGCTTGAGGAGCTTAAGAAATGTACATGACACTTAAGAAATCAGGAGTGCCAAAAGAAGGCACGAGATTGCTCCAGCAGACAAGGTGAAGAAGGTTCCCAAGGGCTTCGACAAAAATATTAAAAGCAAAAAGGGACAAAATTGGTCCTCTGGAAGATCGGAGTGGCCATCTGTGCACAGAGCCAAAAGAGATGGAAGAGATCTTCAATGGATATTTTGCACCTGTATTTACTCAGGTATGGACACAGAGACGATAGAGGAAAGGCAAATCAGCAATGAGGTTATGGGTCATATAAAGATTACAGAGGATGAGGTGTTTGCTGTCTTGACAAAAATTAAGGTGGATAAATCCCCGGGGTCTGACAAGATGCAAAAATTGTAGGGGCCCGAGCAGAGATAGTTAAAATGTCCTTAGCCATGGGTGAGAAGCTGGAGAACGGTAGGAGTGCGAATGTTGTTCCGTTGTTTAAGAAAGGCCTAAGAATATTTCAGGAAATTATATGCCCATAAGCCTGATATTAGTAGAGGGTAAGCTATTGGAAGGTATTCTAAGGGACTAGATATATGTATTTGGACAGACAAGAACTAATAAGGGATAGTCAACATAGCTTTTGTGCATGGTAGATCATGTCTAGCCAAACTTAGTGAGTTTTTCGAGGAAAGCTGGTGAAGGCAAGACAGGTGGAAGTTGTCTACATAGACTTTAGCAAGGCCTTTGAAAGGATCCTGTACGGTTGGTTAAGAAGATTCAGTTCCCTGACATTCAAGAAGAGGTAATAAATTGGATTAGGCATTGGCTTAGTGGGAGAAGCCTGAGAGTGATAGTAGAAGATTGCCTCTCTGACTGGAGGCCTGTGGGTAAAAGTATGCCACAGGGACTGGTGCTATGTCCATTGTTGTTTGTCATCTATATCAACGATATAGATCCAGGGGATTAGGCTATTTAAGTGGTTTCAGCATTGACTAGATGGGCCGAAGGGCCTGTTTCTGTGCTGTACTTTTCTATGACTATGACTCCATGACTCTATGATAATGTCGCAAACTGGATCAGCAAATTTATGAATAACACCAAGAATGTGGGTGTAGAGAAAGGCGAGGAAGACTATCAAAGCCTGCAACAAGATCTGAACCAGCTGGAAAAATGGCAGGCAGCCTTTTATTTAAGGCCAACAAGTGTGAGGTGCTACAATTTTGGAGGACAAACCAGGGTAGGTCTTACACAGAGAACGGTGGTGTACTGAGGAGTCTGTTAGAACAGAGGGATCCAGGAATACAGATCCATAGTTGCTTGAAAGTGGCATCACATTTATATAGGGTCGTAAAGAAAGGATTTGGCACATTGGCCTTTATAAATCAAATTATTGAGTACAGGAGTTGGGATGTTATGTTGTAATTGTATAAAATGTTGGCGAAGCCTAATTTGGAGTATTGTGTGCCATCTACAGGAAAGATGTCAATAAGGTTGAAAGGGTGCAGAGAAAATTTACAAGGATGTTGCCTGGATTTGAGGACCTGAGTTACAGAGAAAGGTTGAGTAGATTAGGACTCTTTTTCCTAGAGCATAGAGGAATGACAGGAGACTTGATAGAGGTATACTGAACTATGAAGGGTGTAGATAAGTTAAATGCAAGCACATTTTTTCTACTGGGTGAGACTACAACTAGAGGTTATGGGTTAAGGGTGAAAGGTAAACTGTTTAAAGGGAGCATGAGGGGGAACTTTACTCAGAGTGTGGAATGAGCTGCCAACAGAAGTGATGAATTCACATTCAATTTCAACATTTAAGAGAAATTTGGATAGGTACATGAATGGGAACGGTAAGCGGGGCTATGGTCCAGGTGCAGCTCGATGGGGCTAGGCATAATAATAGTTTAGCATAGACTAGATGGCATTTTTTCAGTGCTGTAGTGTTCTATGACTATGATTCATACCTAATAAAGTAGACTCTGAGTATATGTCAGTGGTGTTCTGATGCTGTAGCCCATCCATTTTAAGTTTCAACATTTGGTGGGTTCAGAGATGGTCTTCTGCACACCAGTACTGTAACGTGTGATTACTTCAGTTGCTGTTGCCTTCCTGTCAACTTGAACCAGTCTGTTCTTTCTCCTCTGACCTCACTCATTAATAAGGTGCTTTCACCCACAGATCTGCCACTCACTGGACGTTTTTTTTTTCTGCACCGTTCTCCGTAAACTCTAGAGACTGTTGTGGGTGAAAATCCCAGGAGATCAGCAGTTCCTCAGATGCTCAAACCACTCCATCAGGCACCATCAATCATTTCACTGTCAGTCACTTAGATCAAATTTCTTCCCCATTCTGATGTTTGGTCTGAATATTGTATCATTTCTTAATGCATGCATTATTAAATGACAATAAAAGAGGACTACGTGTCCTCATAATCTAACCTAAAAACAATTGAAACTCTTTTTATTCATTGAATTGTTGCCACATGATTGGCTGCTTTGATATTAGCATTAATGAGCAGCTGTACAGGTATACCTAATAAAGTGGCCACTGAATGCAACTGCTAGTTACTTTCCGTTGCAACAAGAAAATGGAAGGTTCACAGATTAATCTTACTGTAGTGAAATCCTACTGCCCTCATAATACTTTGCTCTGACCGATGCATACAATGCATGTTTGTTTTAAAGCTCATTCAGTCATAACCAGTGGGCATCAGTGGGGCACCACGGTAACATAGCTGTTAGTGTGACACTATTATAGTTCAGGGTGTTGATATTTGGTGTTCAATACTGGCATCCTCTGTAAGGAGTTTGTATGTTGTCCCCATGGAATGCGTGGGTTTCCTCCGGGTGCTCCGGTTTCCTCCCACAGTCCAAAGACATATCAGTTAGTAGGTTAATTGGTCATTGTAAATTGTCCCATTTAGGGTTAAATTGGGGGTTGTTGTGTGACATAGCTTAAGGGCCAGAAGGGCCTATTCGGTGCTGTATCTATATGTGCCAGGATGGAGATACATCTCTGCCAAAGGAGATGCAAGGCGCTTGTCGAGTATCTCCCCGGTAAGTCTCATAAAAACACAGTGAATCTTTATCATGTGCCTTTATTACTTGCAAGGGGAAAGGTCACCTCCACTCCCATCAGAGATAGTAGGAGACTTCCCACATACCGTTTACGTAGCATTCTTTTATACATGAAAATGAGACAAGGTTACTATTTCCAGTGAGCTCAGTCCTTCTGATACATTTACTGTACTCTCCCATCTGCAGTTAACTCATCTCTGCTACTTCCTTACTTTAGTGCATTGGGTGCCAACAGTCACGTATTCCTTTACTAAACACATTTCTTTTAGTCATGTACATATATTGCATCATATTAGCTTAGCACTCTGGGATTGTCTACAACTCTAATTTGGTCACATCAAATGGTTACAAAAGTGTACAAAGTTCAGTACATATTTCCACATGCTCCTTCCCTTCACTAGCAGGTCACCCTTGGGCAAGGTGTAGCACCTGCTTAGCTCCCCGATCAGGGTCATGTGAAGCCATGGGAGCAGGTAGTGGATGGTCGTATGAGTAGCTGGTGCATATCACAAATCCTGGTTACGCAACTGCTGACTCCAGGCAGACAATCTCTGAAGAGTATTGATAATGACTGGAGTCACCTGTCTTGTAAAGACACTGCCCAGAAGAAGGCAACGGCAAGCCAAATCTGCAGAAATATTTGCCAAGAGCCACCATGATCAAGGATAGACAATGATCGCCCACATCATATGACATGGCACATGATGCTGGTGATGACGATGAATAAATGAAGTAAATGATTGATCAGTGTTATTACTCAGCCGTCATTTCCTTTGAAGTAAGTTGTACACTCAAACATTTCAGAAGGCAATTAAGAAGCAATTGCACTGCTGTGGTGCTGGAGTCGTATGTAGACCAGAGCAGGAAACACCAGTACTACTTCAGCACGAGATGAGGAACTGTAGTGTGCTTGTTCTTGCAGAAACGTGGCTCTGGGAGAACATCCCATGCACCATCAATATTCAGGTTATGCCACTCAGAGACTTGTGCTAATATTATTTTTCTGACTGTATGTGCTATTGTAACTATACACGCTTGTGCGAGACAGCTTGCACTGTATTTTGCACTTGGCCCCTGAAGGAACACTTCTGTTTAGCTGAGTACATGTATATGGTTGAATGAAATCTAAACTTGAACCTAGCCATGAAATTATTTGTGACACAGATATTAGGTTTATTTTCACCATTACCAATAATAGCTTTTTAGCACAGATCTATTTTTTAACTGAATTTAAACTTCCCAGCTACCATGTGGAACATGAATTCATATGTCTAGAACATTCATGCAGGCCTTCAATAACATAAATACTATGCCACAATCTATTATGTTGAGGGAGGAAGTCAGAATGCCTCTTTAAAAATGACCACAAGTTAGCTAGGGGATGTACAATGCCACAGATTTTTCCGAGGACAGTGAGTGGCCCTTTCTTGGTACCATTTGGTGCAGCCATTGACCATATAAAGATTTACCAAATCATCATTCAGTGTTATAAAGCTTCTTATGAATATTAACAACTTAGGAAGTTGTTTGATGACTCTGGGCTTGCACTTGCTGGCGTTTGGAAGAACGAGGGAGATTTCACTGAAACTGATCGAATATTGAAAGGCCCAGCGAGAGAGTGGAGAGGATGTTTGCAACAGTGGTGGAGTCTAGACCCAGAGAGCACAGGCTCAGTATAGAAGGATGTCCCTTTAAAACAGAAGTGAGGAGGGATTTCTTTATGCAGAGGGTGGTGAATCTGTGGAACTCATTGCCACAGACGACTGCAGAGGCAAAGTCATTGGGTATATTTAAAGTGGAGGTTCATGGATTCTTGGTTAGTAAGGATGTCAAAGATTACAGGAAGAAGGCAAGAGAATGGGTTTGAGAGTGATAAGAAATCAGCCATAGTACAGACTCAATGGGCCAAATGGCCTCAATCTGCTCCTATGTCCTATATTATTATAGCCTTCTATACAATTCCATTTTGTTCATTTTCAGAGTAAGGGCATAGTTGGCATTATAGGGCATTATTTATTGCATTTACTTGAAAAGCTGGCAGTGAGGGAGGGAGTTCCTAGATTGGGACCCAATGACAATGGTGCATAGCTCCTTGAAGGTGGAATCTCACGGGGATAGCGTGGTGAAGAAAACTTTTAATATGCTGGCCTTTATAAATCAGAGCATTGAGTATAGGAGTTGGGATGTAATGTTAAAATTGTACAAGCTATTGGTAAGGCCAAATTTGAAGTATTGTGTACAGTTCTGGTCACCGAATTATAGGAAAGATATCAACAAAATAGGGAGAGTACAGAGAGGATTTACTGGAATGTTGCCTGGGTTTCAGCACCTGAGTTAGATAGATAGATAGACATACTTTATTGATCCCAAGGGAAATTGGGTTTCGTTACAGTTGCACCAACCAAGAATAGAGTATAAATATAGCAATATAAAACCAATAAATAATTAAATAATAATATGTAAGTTATGCCAGATGGAAATAAGTCCAGGACCAGCTTATTGGCTCAGGGTGTCTGACTCTCCAAGGGAGGAGTTGTAAAGTTTGATGGCCACAGGCAGGAATGACTTCCTATGATGCTCAGTGCTGCATCTCGGTGGAATGAGTCTCTGGCTGAAAGCACTCCTGTGCCCAACCAGTGCATTATGTAGTGGATGGGAGATATTGTCCAATTGCATAGAGAAAGGTTGATCAAGTTAGGTCTTTATTCTTTGGAGCGTAGAAGGTTGAGGGGGGACTTGATAGAGGTATTTAAAATTATGAGGGGGATAGATAGAGTTGACGTGGATAGGCTTTTTCCATTGAGAGTGGGGGAGATTCAAACAAGAGGACATGAGTTGAGAGTAGGGGGGCAAAAGTTTAGGGATAACATGAGAGGGAACTTCTTTACTCAGAGAGTGGTGGCTGTGTGCAACGAGCTTCCAGTAGAAGTGGTAGAGACAGGTTCGATATTGTCATTGAAAGAAAAATCGGATAGGTATATGGACAGGAAAGGAATGGAGGGTTATGGGCTGAGTGCAGGTCGGTGGGACTAGGTGAGAGTAAGCATTCGGCATGGACTAGAAGGGCCGAGCTGGCCTGTTTCCATGCTGTAATTGTTATATGGTTATATGATTATAAGATCAGCCATTCATTTGCAAGCCCGGGTGGGCTGTGACTCAAAGGGAAACCTGCAGGTCAAGTCATGTAAATTTTTTATCATGAGAACAAGTATGGTGAAGTGCAGATACAGTGAAAAACTTGCAAGAGCATTATGGACACAAAGGTTCAGACAACACCCTCGATGTAAATTAAATATAAATTAATACAATGAGGTTTTGTTGTTCCCAGGCTCCTCATCATTATTGGTAGATGCTGTGGATTTGAAAAATGTTTTATATATTTGTATTTCATGACATACACCAGTGATATTAAACCTGATTCTGATTCTGTACCCTTCTCTTTATATTAACAACATGCAAGATATACATCTCCAAATTCATCTCGACTCAGCAACAACATTGTTTTCTGCTTCTAGAAAGAATTCCAGTCCTCCCAGAGTTCCTGTGAAGGTTCATCGAGTTCCCATAAATGTCTGCTTTCTTTCAGCCCTGGTGTGCTACAAGTCACTTAAATATTTCAATTATGAGCAAACTTTTGTTGACATCAACTCCTTAGGTTTTGGTATCAACATTCTCCACACATTCTGAAGATTATCCCAAAGCAAGCGAAAAAGGGAAATATAATAAAACATCGAAAGGAAATAAAATAGCTGCAGGAAAAGTAAAAATCTTGAAAAATGGAAATGACTAAGATTGCACAGCGCGTTTATCAGTTTAAGAATTTCACTATTCATAAACAGAAGAGATTCTGCAGATGCTGGGAAATTCAAAGTAACACATATAAAATGCCAGAGGAAGTCAGCAGTTTAGGTAGGCAGCACCCAAGGAGAGGAATGCAGTGTTAACATTTTGGGCCAAGACCCTTCATCAGGATCTTTCACCATTTATAGACCTCCCATCTTCATCCATTTCGGATATGAGTTGAAGCATAGACACTTTCCTACACTGGATAAATGGCAATTTCTACTGAGCTGAATAGAGTGCAAGTTAAATCGATTCCAGTATCAAATCAGGGCTCTCACTTTCCTTGTAAAGAACGTTCTGCTCCTACTTGCTGGTCCTTCACCAAGAAGCCCAACAACACTAGATGAAAACATCCTAAGCTGCTTCTCGTGGCATCCATTTCATATTCATTTATTTATTGAGATACAGAGCACAGTAGCCCATAATAACCCTTTGATCAGCTTTGCCCAGCAACTCCTGATTTAAGTGTAGCCTAATCACAGGACGATTTACAATGACCAATTAACCTACCAACCAGTATGTCTTTGGACTGTGAGAGGAAACCGGAGTGCATGGAGGAAATCCACATGGTCACCGGGAGAACATACAAACTGCTTATAGGCAATGGTGGGATTCAAGGATTCCTACTCTATTTCTCCTTATGTAACAGTTTCAATTAACTTTTCCTCAACCAAATTAACGTCACAAAGTTTTTCTAACAATGCAGAAAAATAACCACTCAAAATTGTATATTTTACTCTTAAATAACAATTCATAACATTATTTTCCTGCCAAATTTAGAGGTATTATAATTCCTCCTAATATTCTGCCTTTGTTACACAGTACAATTCTCTTAGCTCACGTATACATACATAGCTCAACAATAAACTACACTCCACCGAAACTGAAGTGTCATCAATCTATTTAATATTGCTAATGTACAATCTTTAAACAGAAAGTATTAAAAATATGCTGCAGTCTCATCTCCACAATCTTTATCTGTAATTATTTTACTCTCCATATGTCAGTACAGTTATTGTATGGTATAATCTGTTCAAGGAAATTAATCTGTATGAGTAGGGTATCTTGTAATCCTTTCCATTTGCCGAAATGTCTCATTCCAAGAGGAAAAAAAAAGTCTCTCTAGCTACAAGAAACAGCAGGTTTTACTTAAGTGGAACATCTCATTTATTTGAATAGTGATGTTTGCAAATACCTGAGGGCTAATTAATGCATTTTTTTTCCTAAAGAACATTGGTTTCCCTTTCATGATGCATAATAATTACTTATCCATAGACGATCATCATTGTTACAGCATCAGCATGATTTCAGTCACAACACATTTTCGGAAACGTTTGAATGACTGACACCTGAAGTATCATTTGCTGAACTCTCTTGCTCCAAACTGACAGGAACATGGGCTCCAGCACACCTCACGTTGTTCCCTTTATTTTGTCTCTTCAGTCTTCACTTTCGATGAGTGAATCAGTGCCATCTGTTGAGATGTCACAAAAACGCCACTTAATTTGTCGCATGGTTAAAGACTTGTTTTCACCTTGCAAATGTAAGAAGGTTAATGCTTGCGGTGAATTTTTTTTTTGAAAAGAAGATTGTTCATTTTGATGAATAATTTGACACAATTTCAGGAGAAATTTAACAGGGTATCAGGGATTTCTAAACTGATTTTTTTAATGTAATGTGAAATAAGCCACAGGACAATTTTGACATGACTGACATGGTGATTTTTATACATTTTCACAGATTTAATTAATGGAACAAAGCCTACTTTCCTCTAAAGGCTTCACACTGTCAATACTGTATCATCTACCACTGTACTGTTCACTACAAGTGATGATTGTGATGATTTCTTATTTTCTGTTAACTTCAATGTGTTCACAAAAGACAAGAAATCGTTCACCCTCTCTCAAATACAACTATGTTTTTACACCTTCTTACCAATTATTCCTAACGTATCCAGCACACCATTCTTTGTTCTGCATACATAGTCACAGAATCAATGGACTTCATGCTAAATCATTGAATTGCATGTGCAGATTTTGAAGGAAACTACGACTTTATGCCTTTTTACATTGCTGTGCAGTTTTTTTTCCTGTTCCGCAGGCTGGAGTTTGGGATTTTGGGAGAACACTTTCCTTAGACATTTGGATATGACAACAATGCATACCAGTGAAAATTGTATCAGACATTACATCTCAGTTGATCAGTGGTCTGTGACATATAATCAAGTACTGTAACGTAGAGGTTATGCCGATGGACTGTGAATTTGAGGCCAAGGATTAGACCAGAAGATATGAGTTGAAATTCTTTTGAGACAGTTGGACAAAGGTTCAAAGGTTCATTTTATTATCAAAGTACGTATGCAGAATACAACTGTGAGATTTGTCTTCTTCAGATGGGCATAAAACACCGAAAACCATAGAAGTAGTTGAAAGAAAGACATCAATCCCCCCCCCCGGCTAATAGAGAAAAAGAAACAGAAACTCACAAATCCCAAACCACGCCCAACCCCTCCCTCATACAAGCCCTCCCCCACGCACATGGAGAAATAACAACAAGAACAGCAAACGCCAAATCCCAGCCCATCGAACAGCAACAAGAAAGAATGGGCAAGAACACAAAAAAACATGGAACTGAAAGAGGCCAATATGAACGACAGTTCAATCCATAAATCTCAGAATTTTGATAACATCTCCGAGAGTACTGGGACCCAGCGGCCCTCCTGAGGGCAGCAACTTGAACCCGTCAGCCCCTCCAAGGGCAGCAACTCAAACTTGCAACCTCTCCAAGAACCGCTCTCTCTCTCCTCCGCATTTGACTCGATGTTTCAGTCGGCCTTGATACTTTAATCGGCGAGAAATGTAGCCGATCATGGCACCTCATCTCTCTGAGCTTCTCCTTGTGGTAGTTCGTGCTTGCATTTCTCTTGTGGAGTTTTCTCGGGACAGCAGAGCATTAGCTCACTCAATCAAACTACAGACTGTAAGTCACAGGCTCCAACAGTTTCAAAAACAAAATTAAGATAAAAAGAATAGTTATAAGACATAGAAAAACTATTGACTATCTGACAGATGTTGCCCAAGGAATCATTGTTCATTGGCGCCATCTTGTCCGGAATTAACAAAAATCTGGAAATAAAAAGTTTGTGTCAACTAAAGGGACCAGGGGCTATTCAATTGTTCATGTAATTCTTCACTGAAGGATTCCTGCCATCCTTATCTGGTCTGGTCTATAGGTGACCCAATTGTCAAAATAACCTGGCTGACTCTTTCACAACCAAGAGAAAATCTGCAGATGCTGCAAATCCCAGCAGCACACACAAAATGCTGGAGGAACAGGCCAAGCAACATCTGTGGAAAAGAATACAGTTGATGCTTCAGGATGAAACCCTTCGGCAGACTATGAAGTGTGTGTTTCTGTGGGTTGCTTGGCTAACTCTTTGGTGCCCATCCACCCCAGAAGTGGCCCAGAAATCCACTTATTTGTATCAAACTATTTGTAAGGTGAAGAGAGAAGGGCGTTGCATGCTGGTCTTGCAAGAAAATCCAGAGAGCAATTCTATTTAAATATTCTGCAGAGACAAAGGAATTGACTAAACAGCATTCATCCAAATAAACCCAATTCTATTGTGAAAAGGAAAATGAAAACTTTGCGGCAATAATCTAAATAACAGTAAGAGATGATGATAGTAATTGAAAATCTGTTGTGCACATCATTGCACATTTTATCTTTGTTAAGTTTGAAAGTGAATAATCTAAAACATAGCAAGTAGTTTTTTGCCACATTTTGGAGTGAAAGTTCTTCTGCACTACATAGGTATAATCGAAAATTAGTTTCTGTAACAAATCAGGCTATTGCTTTCAAATTAAAAATTAGCATAAGTGCCATTTAAAACTAGTAGAGTAGTACATCACAGTTTAGGTAAACAAATTTTCACATTAGAAGGATTTAAAGGCCTTAACAATTCACTGACCTTTCTTCCACTGTCAAGTTACTTGATACATTAATTAAAAAATACCGAATGCTTTTGGTTGTTAGGGCTGAACGAACACTAATAGCTTTCCACAGTACTTCCTCTGCAATGCCCTCTTCTATTTTGTGAAATGGAATCAGACACTAATGTAATGGTAACCAATAGTACACCTCCATTTGATAGTCAGCAACAAAAGATTAATTTTTAGCTCTGTTTTGTGATTATACACTCAGTATCCGCTTTTTAGGTACCTCCTGTACCTAATAATGTGGTCACTGTGTGTATATTTCTTGGTTTTCTACTGTTGTAGCTCATCCACTTCAATGTTCGACGTGATGTGCATTCAGAGTATTTCACACAGCACTGCTGTACCGCATGGTTATTTGAGTTACTGTCACCTTTCTGTCAGTTTTAACCAGTCTGTCCATTTCCCTCTGATCTCTCTTCGGTGTTTTCACCCACAGAACTGCCACTCAATGAATATCTTTTGCTTTTCAAACCATTTTCGGTAAATTCTAGAGACTGTTATGCATGAAAATCCTAGGAGATCAGCAGTTTCTGAGATACTCAAACCATGCTATCTAGCACCAACAATCTTTACATGGTCAAAATCATTTAGATCTCATTGCTTCCCCATTCTGATGTTTGGTATGAACAACAACTGAACTGCTTGACCATATCTGCATGGTTTTATGCATTTAATTGCTGCCACGTGATTGACTGACTAGATTTTTGCATTCATGAGTAGGTGTACCTAATAAATTGGCCACTGAGTGTAATTTCAAGAACATATCAGAAACTCATAAAATCTTATAGTGGCAGGGCTTTTAGTCAGTTGATTATTCATATTGGCTGAAAGTATACATCTTAATATTGTGAAGAGAATAATACTGGTCCCCTGTCATGAATAGAAATCCCTGATGTTACATTTTATTCCAAAGAGATTTTTCTATCACAAATCCATTTACAATTTAACACTAAAACTAATTCTCAGGTTTTGCCTTGAGCAAATCTATTTCTCTACTGACACAAACCACAGCAAAAACTCACTTTTATGGCATCTTTCCCACATAAAAGAGCATCTCATAGAGTTTTTACACTGGGGAGAATTGGATACCAAGTATAGCAGGTTTGGTGAGGAGATCAAAGAATCAAAAAAAAGAACCTTTTTTCAAAAAAAATGTTTTTTTAAGGCAGAAAGTGCAGATGCAAGACAGAGTGTGTTTTAAAGACATTTCTTTACCTCAGAATTGGTTAATGTTAACTAAAAGGAGCTGCAGAGATAGAGAAGCAAGTCAAATGGAAGACCATGCAGGAATTTTAAAAGAATGACAATTGTACCTGGGTATTTGGAGAAAAAGGAAATGTGCAGAAGCAGGTGTAATGATTGTACAAGCACAATGAAACAGTGCAAATGCTTAAAGGGAGTGCTGACAGAAATATTTGATAATGTCCATTAACAAGGTGGCAAAGGATGAGGATTCTGTGAACATCCTATTCTAACCTTCACCACCAGATGGTTAGGCAGAACCATAAACAAGCATGGATTCAGAGTTGCCAAAGCTGAAGGTATCACAGAGTCATGTGCTTTAGTCCTCTATGACTTAATTGGTGCAGGTCGATGGAACTAGGCAAAAAATAGTTTGGCATGGACTAGATGGATTGAAGGACCTGTTTTTTTTTTGTCCTGCAGTGCTCTATGATTCTATATGAACAGGTTCATCACGCCCATTCTAATTGCTGTACCTAACTCTGCTAATCCCATTTGCTCATGTTAGGCCCATAGACTTCCTTCTATGTCTTGACTTGCAAGTAACTATCCAGATGATTCTTAAATGCTGTAATTAGATCTGCCTTCCCCACCTCCTTGGGCAGTGTGTTCAATCCAATGCTAGCACCAGATTGGAAGAGACTCCAAGATCACTTCAGGACCAAAGTAAACGTCTAAATCATGTGCCAACTGCATTTTCCGTGAACAAACAAGTAGAGAAGGAAGAGTATAGAGTTGACAGAGTGTAAGTGAATTGGACAGAACTAAACAATAACTTTTCGAACCTTCTGTAGGTGAACTACAGATTTTCATGCATCTGTAGGTGAATATAGCAGCAGTACAGGAAGCAGTATTAAAGGAGAGTTATACACGCCTTCCAGCAAGTCCTCCAAGGTATCTCACAATGCGCTGGAGGAACTCAGCAGGTCAGTCGGCATCAGTTGAAAAGATTAGTCGACCTAATAATTTAATAGACCTCAGCAGTTCCCCACCACCACTACCCTTCTCCGGTTGGCGGAACTGGTTCTCACACTTAATAACTTCTCTTTTGGCTCTTCCCACATTCTTCAGACTAAGGGTGTAGCTATGGGAACTTGCATGGGACCCAGCTACGCCTGCCACTTCGTTGGTTATGTGGAACAGTCTGTGCTCCAAACCTATTCTGGTACTGCTCCCCAAATTTTCTTCGATACATTGACGACTACATTGGTGCTGCTTCCTGTACCCATGCTGAGCTCGTCGATTTCATCGACTTTACTTCAAACTTCCACCCAGCCCTCAAATTCACTTACTCTATCTCTGACACTTCTCTCCCCTTTCTTGATGTCTCGGTCTCCATCTCTGGAGACAGAATGTCCACTGACATCTTCTACAAGCTCACTGACTCTCATAACTACCTCGACTATACCTCTTCCCACCCCACCACATGGAAAAATGCCATTCCCTATTCCCAGTTCTGTCTTCGCCGCATCTGCTCCCAGGATGAGGCTTTCCGTTCCAGGACATCTCAAATGTCCTCTTTCTTTAAGGATCGTGGTTTCCCTTCTATGGTGATCAATGATGCCCACACCCGCATCTCCTCCATTTTCTGCACTTCGGCCCTCACCCCATCTTCCCGCCAGCACAACAGGGACAGAGTTCCCCTTGTCCTCACCTACCACCCCACCAGCCTCCGGATCCAGCACATTATCCTCCGCAACCTCCGCCATCTTCAACAGGACCCCACCACTAAGCACATCTTTCCCTCTCCACCCCTCTCCACTTTCCGCAGGGATCAATCCCTCCGCAACTCACTTATCCGCACGTCCATCCCCACGGATCTCCCACCCGACACTTATTCCTGTAAGCGTAAGTGCTACACCTGTCCCTACACCTCCTCTCTTGCCACCATTCAGGGCCCCAAACAGTCCTTCCAGGTGAGGCAACACTTCACTTGTGAATCTGTTGGGGTCATCTATTGCATCCAGTGCTCCCGGTGCGGCCTCCTCTACATCGGTGAAACCCGACGCAGATTGGGGGACCACTTCGTCGAGCACCTCCACTCCGTCCGCCACAACAGACAGGACCTCCCGGTAGCCACCCACTTCAACTCTGCTTCCCATTCCCATTCAGGTATGTCCATACATGGCCTCCTCTACTGCCAAGATGAGGCTAAACTCAGGTTGGAGGAGCAACATCTCATATACGGTCTAGGTAGTCTCCAGCCCCTTGTTAAGAACATAGAATTCTCCAACTTCCGGTAATTTCCACCCTTCCTCTATCCCTATTTCACATCACCTCCCTCATAGTTCCGCCTCTTTCTACTATTTTGCATTGTTCTCCTGCCAATTACCTCCCTGCTTCCCCTCCCCCACCCCTTTGTCTTTAAAATTACTGTTTTTTTCAACTACCAGCATTCTTCAAACCCTCCCCAAAGTTCTTCCTTCAGTCCTGACGAAGGGTTTCGGCCCGAAACGTCGACTAATCTTTTCAACTGATGCTGACTGACCTGCTGTGTTCCTCCAGCGCATTGTGAGTGTTCCTTTGACAACAGCATCTGCAGATTATTTTGTGCCTCCAAGGTACCTGATAATTGATAATTGGTTTATGATTGTTATGAAAGACCATAAGACATAAGAGCAGAATTTGGCCATTTAGTCCATCAAGTCTTCTCCACCATTCGATCACGGCTGCTTTATTTTCCCTTTCAGCCCCATTATCTTGCCTCCTCCCTGTAAACTTGGACACCCTTCCTAATCAAGATCATATCAACCTCCACTTTAAACATACCCAAACAACAGGAATTCTGCAGATGCTGGAAATTCAAGCAACACACATCAAAGCTGCTGGTGAACGCAGCAGGCCAGGCAGCATCTCTAGGAAGAGGTACAGTCGACATTTCAGGCTGTCCTGACGAAGGATCTCGGCCTGAAACGTCGACTGTACCTCTTCCTAGAGATGCTGCCTGGCCTGCTGCGTTCACCAGCAACTTTGATGTGTGTTGTTTAAACATACCCAATGACTTTGCCACTACAGCTGTCTATGGCGTCCCAAAGTACACTGAAGAACTTAGTGTTTTCCATGCAAAACATACAGGTAATTTCACAACAAAAGGATATTGAGGTTGTACAAAGGGAAAATAATAACAGAATACAGAATATAATGCCATACAAGTAGACAATAAGGTGCAAGGACCATGACAAGGTAGATTGTGACATCAAGAGTTTATTTTTATTTCACAAGAAGTCCATTTAAAAGTCTTATACTAATGGGATAGAAGATGTCTTTGAGCTTTGGGGATAACATAATTGAAGGTGAAAGAAAAAGTGGCAAGTACTTTTGCAGACCCTCCTGTATATTTTTGGTTATTCAGGAATGTGTTTCCAAACAGTGATACAAGGGCTGTAAATGTAGAAATACTACTAATTGCAGAGGAGTGTGAGGTGTTGCACTTCAGTTTGACCAAGTCGTACACAGTGAATGGTAGGGTACTTATGAATGTGGTAGAAGAAAGGGATCAGGGAATGCAGGTCCATAATCACTGAAAGTGGTAGCACAGGTAGATAGGGTCATAATAAAAGCTTTTGCCACGTTGGCCTGCAAAAATCAAATTATTGAGTACATTAGATGGGATATTATGTTGAAGTTGTATAGGAACTAATTTGGAGTATTGTATGTAGTTTTGGTCACCTATCTACAGGAAAGATATAAATAAGATTGAAAGAGTACAGATAAAATATACAAGGATGTTGCCAGGATTGTAGTACCTGAGTTATTAGGAAAGATTGGATAGTTTAGAAGTTTATTCCTTGGATCATAGAAGATTGAGAGGAGATTTGATGGAGGTACATAGACAGGACACATGCAAACAGGCTTTTCCATTGAGTTTGGGTGGGACTACAACTAGAGATTATGGGTTAAGGGTGAAAGATGAAAAGTTTAAGGGGAGCATGAGGGGAAACTACTTCACTCAGAGGGTCGTGAGAGTCTGGAACAAACTGCCAGCGCAAGTGGTTCATGCGAGCTTGATTTCAACATTTAAGAGAAGTTTGGCTTGGACCAGGGCTATGGTCCAGGTGCAGCTTTATGAGACCAGGAAGCTTAAATGGTTCAGCATGGACTAGATGCTGTACTTTTCTATGACTCTGCAACTTCCTTTTAACATTTCTTTATTAAAAGGTACAAACCCTCTTTACTTTGGATATTCTGGTAATGTCATTGAGTTTCCTTCAAGAGTGAGTATACCATTAAGTTCACCACATTCCACCAAACACCAACCACCAGCATTTGGATAGGTGGCAGTATTTACTATCAAATATTTACTCCCTTTTTTTACCATTTCTAAACCAAAAATTTGTTTACATTTTCAGAATCTGAAGGAATATTGCAAATGTTTGCAACCCAGGTCGTGCTCTCTTCTCAATGATGCCATCAGGAAGAATGTACAGGAACCACACCACCAGGTTCAGGAACAGGAAAAGTTATTACCCCTCAGCGATTAGCCTCTTGAAACAGTGGGATGACCACTCAACTTCACTTGTCCCATCTCTGAACTTTTTCCACAACCTATGGACCCACTTTCATGGACACTTTACCTCATATTCTCAATGTTTATTGCTTATTAATTTTGTTTATTTATTTATTTATTTATTTACTTGCATTTGCGCAGTTTGTTGTCTTTTGCACATTGGTTATTTGTCTGCCCTATTGAGTGCAGTCATTCAATAATTCTATTATGGTTTTTAAATTTACTATGTCCACAAGAAAATAAATTTCAGGGTTGTAGGTATATGGTTACATATATGTACTTAGATAATAAATTTGCTTTGAACTTTGAACTTGAATAAAATGTGCAGCAATGGAAATTACCCTAAAGAAAATGTTAACCCCTCTCACTCCAGCTCCCGCTTGGGTTTTAAAGACAGAATCAGAATCAATGTTCAAAGTTAAAATTTCAAAATACATTTTATTATCAAGGTATGTATACCATATACAACCTTGAGAGTCCTCTCCTTACAGGAATCCACGAAGTAAAGAACCCCATAGAACCATTAAAAACAAAAGAAGACCATTAAACACCCAGTGTGCAGAGAGAGAGAAAAAAATAAATCATCCAAACAATAAAAGCAAGCAAACAGCATTCAGAACTGAAGTTCGCAATGCCAGGCATCATTGCAGCCAATCTAGAAGCCTACAGCCTCAATCCAGCACAGAGATGAGCAAACCCTGCAGAGCAGTGAGCCAAACTGGCTCGACTCTCAACTCCAATGCCGACATCCTGACCACTTTAATCTGGCCTGATGCTTAAATCATCCAAACTAGGTTAAATCCTCAGAATCAGGTTTAATATCACTGACATATGTCATGAAATATGCTGTTTTGTGGCAGCAGTACAGTGCAAGTGGCCAAGTGGTTAAGGCGTTCGTCTAGTGATCTGAAGGTCGCTAGTTCAAGCCTTGGCTGAGGCAGTGTGTTGTGTCATTAAGCAAGGCACTTAACCACACATTGTTCTGCTATGACACCGGTGCCAAGCTGTCTGGGTCCTAATGCCCTTCCCTTGGACAACATTGGTGGCATGGAGAGGGGAGACTTGCAGCATGGGCAACTGCTGGACTTCCATACAACCTTGCCCAGGCCTGAGCCCTGGAAACCTTCCAAGGCACAAATCCATGGTCTCATGAGACTAACAGATGCCTAAAAAAAACAGTGCAGTGCACAATAAAACTATAAATTACAATAAGAAATATGTATATAAGAATTAAATTATAAATAGTGCAAAAAGAGCAAACAAAAATAGTGAAGTTGTGTTCATGGGTTAGTTCAATGTCCATTCAAAAATCTGATGGCAGAGGGTAGAAGCTGGTCCTAAAATGTAGAGTGGGTGTCTTCAGGCTCCTGTCCCTCCTCTCTGATGGTAGCAATGAGAAGACAGCATGTCCCAGGTGATGCGAGTCCTTAATGATAAATGAGGAAATAACAGGGATAATTGAGGAATTCCTGTCCTTCTCCTCACCCACTGACCAAACATAGCCCACCAATCACACTCTATTAAACCATGTTTCTTCTTCCTCCTATTTCAATGCAATCAATTATATAGCATATTAACTAATACACCAAAAACTACAAGCAGTTTTAAAGATCACTATCAACATGGTCCCAGCAGTAATCACAGCACAGGCAAGCAAAATTATACCAGCGTTGTTCTTTTTAATATGAAAATGTCATTAAAAATAATCAAACCACTTATTAATAAGTCACTGTAGGTGAAATCAGGAGGAAAAAAAGGACTGTCAACAGAAATTGGCCCCTGAAGGAACCCGATATATCATTTCTAAGTCCTTTCATCTCCCAGACGAGAGAGACAATAATGTTTAAATGTCAATGTTTGAGTGTTGAGAGGTAGCCTTGATACAGTCCTGATTTTGTTAATACCAGCTGCAGGCACATGCATGATGGACAGATTTCTTGCATTGTAAAAGGTCCAAGACAATTTAAAGCAACATATCAACATTTCTTATGGATGAAAACTACATGTGAGTTAATTTTCTCTTCGCAATGTTAGAGATCACGGCACAGTAGCATACCATTAGTGTAACAGCGTCAGCGACTAGGTTCAATCCTCATCACTGTCTGCAACCAAGTTCAGTGAGGGAATCGAGGGTGCAGAGGGACAGGGACATGGTGACAGGAACACGTAATAATTAAGTGCAGATGTTCCATGAAACTCTTTCCAACTTTTGATTTTAATATGTTGCAGAGTTGTTTAGCTGTTTTATTTCCATGAAAGGAGTGAACAAGTGATACTCTTTATGATCCCACACCTGCATCTTGTCAACACATCAGAAACTGCTTTTGGAAAACATTCAGGATGTTTGGAGAGACACTAAACTGTGCAATCTAGACTCAAGTCATACATATACAAATACCTTCCACATGCTCATGAGTATAGGATGTGGAGGTGGGGGAGGTGCGTAGTTGTCCCTGCTAAGTTTTCCTGTTCCACTGTATGCCTTTCAAGCTGTCCACAGGTGTAGGGCAGCATAGTGCAACGCTTCATAGTACAGGAGACCCAGGTTCAATTCTTGCTGCTGCTTGAAAGGAGTCTGCATGTTCTCTCCATGATTGCATGGGATTCCTACAGGGACTCCAGTTCCCTTCCACAGACCGAAGACATACCAGTTAGTTGGTTAATTGGTCATTGTAGATTGTTTCATGATTAGGCTTGGGTTACTGAGCAGCAAGGCCCTAAGGGCCGAAAGAGCCTATTCTGCACTGTATCTCAATAAATAAATAAAATAAAGCAATGAACACCAGTGTCTTGTTACCTCATGAGAAACTGTGCTTTTGGAAAACATTCAGGATCTTACATTTTGCAGGGATACTAACTGTGCAAACTATACTCAAATCATACATATTCAAATGTCTTCCACATGCTTAATGAGTTCAGGGAGTGGAGGTGGGGGAGCTATGTAATTGTCCCTGCTAAGTCTTCTCACTCCACTGTATGCCTTAAAACCTCTGGTCATGGCACCATGCTCTGTGTAACCTATGACTCCCTACTGGAGCATAGACCAATAGCAGCAGCTTGCTAAAGTCCAGGTGTAACCCGTCTTCTTGCATCCTTCCTTTTCCAGGAATGAGGTCTTTGGAGATTCTGTTGATGTTCCTGTAGCAGTGGGTTTTCACTGAACGGGATTGGCTACCCTCATGCCCTGCCCTTCTCCTTTTACAACTGGGGTTGGAACCGTCCATGCCAGATTTGCAACCTAAGAAGAGCATCAAATTTTGATGGTGAAAACCCACCATGGGCAATGGCAATTGTCATCAATGTCACCATATCAGCAAATTCTGGACAGTTTAAAAGAATTGCATTTATATTGTTCTTATCTACATCACGGATCCGACAGCACTTTACAGGTAAAGAAGAGATCTTGATGGTTGGCGTATGTCTGAAATGTGGTAGCCAATTTGCAAAGTAGCAAACTAGACTAAATGTTCCATTAGTGCAGTCTTTCTGTTCACCAAGGAAATGGTCAGCTGTAAAACAATTTATTGAGGAAATAGAATCTATTTTAAAAGCAAAGAAAGGAGATGTGGTAGCAAATCTTCCAAGAAGAGACATAGTGAGGGGGCTTTAGCTACACATAAAATTGGTCACAACCAGCTACAGCAGTCTGTTCCTCAAGGTTGGTTGAAAGAAGAATTATCCAGTCATCTCCAATTTGGTTGGCTAAAATGTTGCCACATATGTAACAACACAAGAGATTCTGCAGATGCTGGAAATCCAGAGTAACACACAGAAAATGCTAGAAGAACTAGCGTTGGGGGCGGTATGGTACTGTAATGGTTAGCACAATGCTATACAGCACCAGCAACCCAGGTTAGCACGATGCTATACAGCACCAGCAACCCAGGTTCAACTCCTGTCACTACCTATAAGGAGTTTGTATGTTCTCCCCCTCAACCGTGTGAGTTTCCTCTAGGTGTTCCAGTTTCCTCCCACATTCCAAAAATGTAGCTGTTGGTAGGTTAGTTGGTCATTGTACATTGTCCTGTGACTAGGCTTGGATTAGATTGGGGGATTGCTGGGAGACCCAGCTTGAAGGGCCAGAAGGGACTATTCCGCACTGTTTCTCAATAAAAAAAGAAATCAGTAAACAAACTCAGCAAGTCAGGCAGCATCTATAGAGAGCAATACAGAGTCAATGCTTCCGGTTGAAACCCTACACGGCTCTATGACTCTATGACTCAAAAGGGACACCTACATCTGCCAGGAGAAGGGACAGAGTTGAAACCCTTTCTCAAATCCCCTTCCAAGCCTAACTGCTTCAGGAAAAGTGAAGAATGATACACACACCCTTTTCTTTTTGCGTGTACAAATAACATATGTACCTAAAATTGCCCATGCAGAAGAGACTTTTCTGAACGGTTCAGCCCACCTGCTCCCTTTGTTGCTGTGCTTAAGATTGCAAGCTCAACACAAAATTGAAGATGGCAAGGGCTCTTTTGCCTTGTTAAATGTGAGCAGCAGGGACCTTGGCAAGTCTAACGTCACAGTGAACAAGGAGCATTCTGGTTTCATTTACTTCCCTCAATATTTTATGAATAAGAAGGAAAAATTGAGGAGGTAACCAGCAAGCTATATAATTTGTATTTTTAATAGTGCAATGTTATATTTTTCTGACATTATTAATCAATAATTCAGCCATGCACTGATTGTTCTCACTTCAGTCTTCCATATTATATTAATTTCATACAAACTGCACTAACTAGATGTGGTTGAAGATGAACCTCAGTGCTCAATCAATATCGTCATGCAGATAGCAGCTGTCATTTGCTAAACAAAATGGATGGATCTGAGACCCATAACTATGATAAATTCACTCACCATTCCACTGACTAATGTATTCACTAAAATACTCCATGAATATCCCGCTTTGAAACGTGTCATATTTTTGAGCCTCTGATCAATCACCAGCAGCTGTGAAGCACATTAAAATAAATTTGTCACTGTAGTTTATGAAATATTGATGACTGAAGAGAGACAGATTCGAGCTACCTGCCATCTTAATGAATTATCTGCGGGGGAAGGCGAAAAGATCAAGAGCCTTGTTTACATCGGGAACAACAAGGAGCAGATCACATTTGGTTATAATGAGATCGGAAAAAATAAAGAGAAAGAATAGACTGAAGCTGTAGTCGCCCAAAATCCTTGAGGTATAAACAATGCATTGTCTGAACCCACAAAAAAAATCTTTGTAAAAATAAGAAGGCAAATCTTACCTTTTGCTGATCTTTCTTCTTTTCTGCAACTTGACTTTTTCCACTGAATGGAGAGACAATAAAAAGAAAGGATGCAGTTAATGCAACACAGGCACAAAATACTGGTCAGGCAGCATCTATAGAAATGAATAAACTATCGATGTTTTGTCCGAGACCCTTCTTCAGGACTGTTAGGTATTGATATTAGGAAATGTCGAAATCTGCTCCAAGGAATGTCTTGCTGAGAATTAGTTGAGATCTTGGATTTTAAATGGAGCTATTGTACAAAGATTTAATTGGACAAACATTTGGAGTTAATTCTTAATTTTCTTTTCAAATTGATATACTTGCTCCAAATGCTCCATTTTGTCAGACGAATGATGAACCTGCAGCATCAGCAGTGTTTCTTTCCTCACAGTTGCTGTCTGGCCTGTCGAATGTCTTCAGCACTTTATTTCTTCAATTTGTTAGTTTGCTGCGTTGATTCCTGGCCCAAGTATTGCTAAGTGGCATTCAGGACAAAGCCAGTGGTATTCAAATCTAGGGCTGAGGGGAAGAATTGCAGAATTAAAATGTTCTGGCAAGAAAAAAAAGTGTATTGCAAGAGTGACAAAAACTACACTTTGTGCAATTTGCATTTTTCTAAGCGAGATTTCCATCATTTAATATAATCACATGGCAGTTATGGTCGCAATCAGGGATGCATTGATGCAAAGTTTAAAAAAGTGAAGAACAAGAAGCTGGAGCATGGAGTGACAACGAATCTGCTGGCAGAACTCAGTGGGTTGAGCAGCATCAATGGAAAGTCGACAATTCCTTTCCTCCACAGATGCACTGAGCTCCTCCAGCAGATTGTTTGTTGCTTAAAAAATTCTACACTTGGAAAGATAAACACTAGGATGGAGATTTGCCCTAAGATGCAATTAGCTATGCTTGCAATATGATAGTGGGAATAAGTTGAACACGGCTTCTGAAATTGAGTTCCCTTTAAGTCATATGCCCCAATCTTAGAGAGTGCATCACATACATTCTGCTAAATCATATGTTTAAAAATATTCCCTAGGATAAATTTCTGTTACAATGTGTTTTTGCATCATCAGTCTTTGTGTCGATCTCTTAATGCACAAGAATGTTGCAAAAGAATAAATAACTTGAACCATCAAAGCTAAAAATTCCCCAGTTGTGAGATATTGCTGGTCATAAATGAGAGGGTACAGAGAAGATTCACTAGAATGATTCCAGGAATGAGAGGGTTAACTTATGAGGAACATTTGTCCACTCTTGAACTGTATTCCTTGGAAGTTAGAAGAATGGGGGGGACCTCATAGAAACATTTCGAATGTTGAAAGGCATGGACAGAGTGGATGTGGCAAAGTTGTCTCCTATGATGGAGGAGACTAGTACAAGAGGGCCATGACTTAAGGATTGAAGGGCACCCATTCAGAACAGAGATGCGAAGAATTTTTTTTTAGCCAGAAGGCGGTGAATCTATGGAATTTGTTGCCACAGGTGGCAGTGGAGGCCAAGTCATTGGGTGTATTTAAGGCAGGGATTGATAGGTATCTGAGTAGCCAGGGCATCAAAGGTTATGGTGAGAAGGCGGGGGAGTGGGACTAAATGGGAGAATGGATCAGTTCACGATAAAATGGCGGAGCAGACTCGGTGAGCCAAATGGCCGCCTTCTGCTGCTTTGTCTTATGGTCTTATGGTCTTATAATCCCGAAACATCACTTTGTATCAAAACCTTGGTATATATGAGACTAAATGTAACATCCATCCCTTAGCCAACACATTGAAGTTCATTGGCTCATATAAGACCATAAAACCAAAGACCACAAGACTTAGGAACAGGTAGGGCCATTCGGCCCTTCTGCTCTGCTCTGCAATTCAATCACGGCTCTTTTTTCTCTCAACGCCTTTCGATTTTTTTTGCACATGGGGGAATTGATGTTCTTGTTTTGTTTGTACAATTTGTTTTTCTCATGTGTGGGGGGAGGTTGTTGTTCTTGTTGCCATTTGCGCGATTTGTTTTTAGCGCATGGTTGATGTTTTTCTTTGAACGGGTTCTATGGTCTGTGGAGAAGATAAATCTCGGTTGAATACTGTATAAATTCTTTGATAACAAATATACTTTGAACCCATTCTCCTGTCTTCTCCCCATAACCCTTAACCCTCCCTACCCATCAAGAATCTATCAGAAGCACAAAATAATCTGCAGATGCTGGGGTCAAAGCAAAACTCACAACACACTGGAGGAACTCAGCAGGTCGGGCAGCATCCGTGGAAAAGATCGGTTGACGTTTTGGGCCGGAACCCTTCGCCAGGACTCAGGGTTCTGGCCCGAAACGTCAACCGATCTTTTCCTCGGATGCTGCCCAACCTGCTGAGTTCCTCCAGCGTGTTGTAAGAATCTATCAGATTCTGCCTTAAATACACCCAATAATTTGGCTTCCACAGCCCTCTGTAGCAACATCTTCCACAGTTTCACCAATCTGTGATAAAGAAATTCTTTCTCATCTCCATTCTACTTGGTTTACAGTATTGGGTGGGATCCTCCTCATCCATCTGAACTCCATTGAGTTTAGGCCCAGAATCATTAAACATTCCACATATGTCATGCCTTTCACTGCTGGGAGCATTCTTGCAATCCTCCTCTGGACCCTCTCCAAAGAAGCACATCTTTCCTTAGTTACAGGGACAAAAATATCTCACAATATTCAAATGGCATCAGTACATAACATGCTTCCATTTCATCAAGTACTGAACTCACATTGCTGCTATATTTCCAGAGGCTCTCTCTTCTTTATGAAAGTAGAGTTGCCCCAGCAACAGAGGTGCAGCAAACATCAGCCAAAAGTTGAAGGATTGATATGGCTTTTTCAGGTATGCAGAAGCAACTCCACATTCTTAGCATCGACTTGTGCTTTTTTACTGAAATATTTCACTGCGTTATTAACACAATTCAGCACAAAAAAACATGATGCTGTTTCCACACATTATAAACGTAGTGACCTCAGCAAATTCACACTTACAGAAGTAAAAGCAAAGGAAGAGAAAAATCTGTTCTACTGAAGAGCTATTTTTAATTTTATCCCTGAGAGTTTTTGTCTAGAAATCCATATGAGGTCGGTAACAATAAATGTACTGCATGAACTTGTATTTTTGACTGTGCCTCAGAACTCATTCTATTGCCTTCAATGGCCTGCAGTTATATTACTTAGAATAACTTTGATTACCTATAAAAGGCTTCATAAGGTTTATCAGGCATTGGCCAGACCACATTTGGAGTATTATGAACAGTTTTGGGCCTTAAGAAAGGATGCGCTGGTATTTGAGAGGCTCCAAAGGAGGTTAAGTAAAATGATCCCAGAAATGAAAGACCATAAGCTATAGGATCAGAATTAAGCCATTTGGCCAATTGAGTCTGTTCCACTATTTTATCATGGCTGATCCAATTTTCCTCTCAGCCCCAATCTCCTGTCTTCGCCCTGTATCCCTGCGTACCTTGACCAATCAAGAATCTATCACCCTCTGCCTTAAATATACCCAATGACTTGTCCTCCACAGCCGCCTGTGGCAAAGAATTCCACAGATTCACCACTCTCTAGCTAAAGAAATTCCTCATCTCAGTTCTAAAAGGACACCCCTCTGTTCTGATGCTGTTTCCTCCAGTCTTAGACTCTCCCACCATAGGAAACATCCTCTCCACATCCACTCTAGCAAGGCCTTTCACCATTCGATAGGCTTCAATGAGGTCACCCCTCATTCTTCTGAATTCCAGTGAATACAGGCCCAGAGCCATCAAACGGTCTTCATATGACAAGCCATTCAATTGTGGAATAATTTTTGTGAACCTCCTTTGAACCCTCTCCAGTTTCAGTACATCCTTTCTAAGATAAGGGGCCCAAAGCTACTCACAATGCTCCAAGTGAGACCTCACCAGTGCTTTATAAAGTCGCAACATTACATCCTTGCCTTTACATTCTCGCATATGAGAAGCATTTGAGCCTGAGCCTGTAATTGACGGAGTTAAGAAGAATGGGGGTGGGGAAGGTGTGATCTCATTGAAGCCTACCAAATATTGAAAGACCTAGCTAAGGGTTTCCACAGAGGAGATGTTTCCATTAGTGGGAGAGTCTAAGATCAGAGGGTACAGCCTCAGAATAGGAGGAGATCCCTTTTAGAACAGAGATGAGGAGGAATTTCTTTAGCCAGAGGGTGATGAACCTGTGAATTCATTGTCACACACGGCTGTGGTGGCTAAATCATTTGGTATAGTTAGAGTGGAGGTTGATGTTTCTTGATTAGTAAAGCTGTCAAAGGTTATGGGGGTGGGGGAGGAGGGAAGGAGTTGGGAGGCAGGAGAGTGAGATTCAAAGAAAAAATATACCAAATGGTGAGATTAAGTCAGTCCCAATGACATGAAAGAAAGTACCAATGTACTTGAATGTCCTTGTCTTTTAGTCCATCAAACTATTTACAAATATGTAATTCCTGTAACAGATAGAAGGAACAAATAGAACAAAAGAAATAGGAACAGATGTGGGATATTTGTTCTCTTGAGTCTATCCTCTCAATTAAGAGATCATTACTCTCCTACTCCAACACTATTTTCCTGCCTTCTATCACATTCATTGCTATCCAGAAATCTATTGGTGTCAGGTTTGAATGCAGTCAATGACCGAGACATCATAGCCCTCTAGGCTAGAGAATTTCAAAGACTCTCTGTATTCTGAGTGAAGAAATGTCTTCTCATTTCAGTCCTAAACTCATTATCTTGAGACTGTAACCCCTCATTCTTGACTCCTTTATCCTTCTAACATTTATAAACTGAAGAATCTCATATGTTCCAATAAGATTGCTTTTCATTCTTCTAAACTCTAGAGAAATAAGGCCCAAAATGCTTACTCCCTCTTCTATTGACAGACTTGCCAAGAATTAGTCTGGTGAATCTTCATTACATTCCCACTATCGCTTTTTAGAGTCACTAAAATTGTTCACTGTACCCCAGATAGAAGCAAACTCATCCAAGCCTTACAAAATAGTAAATGTAAAAAGAGAATATTTTTCACATACCCACAAAATGCTAGAGGAACTCCGTAGGTCAGGCAGTATCTATGGGGAAGAATAAACAGTTGATGTTTCGGGCTGAGACACTTCAGCAGGACTCGAAAGGAAGGGGGAAGAAGCCAGAAGGAGAAGGTGTAGGGAAGAAGGAGTACAAGCTGGCAGGTGAGAGTTGAGGCTAAGTGAGGGGGAAACAACACACACAAAATGTCGGAGCAACTCAACAGGTCAGGCAGCAGCTACAGAATGAATAAACACTTGATGTTTCGGGCCAAGACCCTTCATCAGGAGGGAGAAGGTAGGTGGATGGGGGAAGGGAAGACAAGGTGAGAAGCTGGGTGGTGATAGGTGAAAGAGGTAAAGAGCTGAAGAGAAATCTGATACAAGCAGAGAGTGTATCACTGAAAGTATATTGTCCACATATTTCCCTTCATAAGATATTATTTAAAACATTCTCATATTTCTGGTGTTTGGGAAACTTGTTGTTTGTTTCTGTGACTATGCCAGTGTTCTACACTAAGTCATCCTGAACATTATCACAATGATATTTACTAAAGCCAACATGCCATGCCAATGTATGCAGAACCTCCAAAACTTTGGTAAATTGAAAATTGAGGGTCGCCATCATCATCATCATCGTCATTATGTGCCATGTCGTATAATGTGGGCGATCTCTTATCCATGACCATGATTGTCCTTGGCAAATTTTTCTACAGAAGTGGCCTTCTTCTGGGCAGTGTCTTTACAAGACAGGTGACCCCAGCCATTATCAATAGTCTTCAGAGATTGTCTGCCTGGCGTCAGTGGTCGCATCACCGGGACTTGTGATATACACCAGCTGCTCCCATGGCTTCACATTACCCTGATCCGGGGGGGGGGGGAAGGAGGGGGAGGGGGCTAAGCCAGTGGTACAGCTTGCCCAAGGGTGATCTGCAGGCTAGCAGGGGGAAGGAGCTCCTTACAGACATATCGCCACCCCGCCACGCGAAACTGAGAGAAGCTTTATTTTATTTTATACTGTTGCCGCACATAACTCAATTAGCACTGGTGAAGGCTGCAAACATCCCAGCTTATTAAGAACCATTTTACCCATTGGCATTTCTATCAGCTCCATTCAGAAAGACTGCTTGAAATCCAACAATCAGACTCTGCCAGTAAATACATTACAAAGGACTAGAAATTATTAAGTAGTAACTGACATCTCTAATGAATTGCAGCTTATTTCCTGCCACAAGACAAATTATGCTATTGAAAGTGAGATGGAGTGGCCAATGATGTTCTGGGGAACTATTCCTGTGGCTGCCCTTTATCTCTTGCTTCCACCCCGCAGCAGCTGTTGATTCTAATTGAGCGCAGCACAGAAGAAAGGGAATTGCCACATCGTGTATTGGGTTCAACTCTGCAGCTTTCCCAGTAAGGGTTAATCACCAGACATGCCACCTATGTTATGAGCTCTGCCCGGTCCATGTAACTCCAATTCGTAAACATCAGATTTTCACAACCCGTTTATTTTCTTGGCTGTATCCTGCCCTGCTAAAAGGAAATTCGACAGTTACTACTCTCATTATATTTCCCCTAGTCCCTCATTCTGCATTTGTGTGAGCATTACCACCGTGCTCTGCTAAGTTTCTTGTTTGTTAATCTGATCAATTCTTCATCAAACTTTAAAACAGGATTTGGGGCATCTGTGGCAGTTTAATTAGGGCCATGACTGGATGGTGTTAAGTGCTCAGTATAAATGAGAGGATCAGCACTACCCCTGAAACGGCAACCGGCCAATTAGTCGTCATTTAGATGAAGTGTGCTCTCTGGTGGTCACCAGGCAAAAGCAGCTGTTTTGTTGGATATCAGGCTGAATTAATTATGACAGTTGGCTCGAGGTCTGATAGGGATTTTCATTTTAAAATTAGGTATCCTCGTTGTAGCTGAATCATCACATTCTGGTCATGTTCACCACTAATTTCTTTTTGAATGTATTTTTAACCTTTCTCCTGAAAGAAAGCTACTGATACTCACGACGACAATCTGCTACATTATTTGAAATCTAAACTGAGAGTGAAGCATATAGTTTACAAATGAAGTCTCATTAACAAATAATGTGCACTTTTTACTCTGTTGGATGTGTTTGAGGAAATGCTATCTATATGACTGTGCTTAGAAATTAGTTTGGAATTGTCTTTTTAGTATCTTAAAATGGGCTAACAAAGGGGATCAGGGATCGCAAGTGACTGATGCAGGGTTTTGACCCGAAATGTTGACAATTCCTTCCCCCGCCGCCACCCCCAACTGATGCTGCTCTACCCACTGAGTTCCTGAGGCAGATTTTTTGTCACTAACAATAGGAGTTACATTCGTTCTAATCTGCCCATTCATTCAGTCAGGCTCCTTTGTTTTAAGTTAGTTTTAAAGCCAAATCAAATGTAAGAAAACCATTGCTCAAGATCGTAGTTGAAGATATTTCTGTATATTCCCATGTAATATGTGAGGTCAATCTCAATGTGACAATAAACACACATTATTTTAACAGATAAATTAAATTCAAAAATGTTTCAAGAGTACAGGCAGAATTCTCTCCACCATAGATCACATTTGCAAGGAGCTCTGCCACAAAAAAGCAACATCAAGGGACCCCACTATTCAGGCTATTCTCCCTTCTTGCTTCTACTATTGAAGATGTACAGGAGCCTTGGGTCCCACTCTGCCAGGTTCAGTCTTACCCTACAACCATCAGGCTCCTGAACCAGTGCGGATAATTTCACTCACCTCAACACTGAATTGATTCCACAACCTTTGAGCTCACTTTAAAGGACTCTACAATTCATGTCCACAGTGTTATTTATTTACTACTTATTTTTACTTTTGTACAATTTGTTTTCCTTTGCACATTCATTGTTTATGCGTAGTTTTTTCATAAATTCTATTGTATTTCTTTATTTTCCTGTAAATGCCTGTAAGAAAATTAATCTCAAGGTAATATACCGTGACATACAATAAACATACTGTACTCTGATAATAAATTTACTTTGAACTTTGAAATTTGTACATAATGTGGATTTCAATGTTCAGTAAGAAGCAAGTGCCATGATATGCATTATGGATATCTTCAGTCACAAAATTCCAAGACTACGATATATGTTGTTATTCACGAGGAATTGCAATCATTTGTAGCAACATGTAACCCTGATAAATATTACATCTGTAGCTACTTTCTTTTTACTTATGGAAACAAGTTATTTGTTATTTTATCCTTAAATTTTTAAAAATAGCTTAATTTGTAAAACAGTGACGACCGCAGCATGTATGTTAACAAAAGTTTGGTGCATTTTCCTCTGATCAATACCACAGTTTCTCTCCCTGTTTCCTTCCACAACCTAATGATAAGAAGACTATTAAGGTATTTGGCCCCTCTATAATGTCCCGAGTGTGTAGGTGAGTGGTAGAATTCGGAGGCAGCTGAGAATCGCTCACGCTGTTTATTTCCTGTTTGTGCTAATACCAAATAATTCTGTAGCAATAATATCTGCCTATAATATTAACTCACCTTTCCTCTCTCCTCAACTGTTAGCTGGCTGGCTGATCCTTTTATTTTTTTGTGCTGGAGTTTTCTATGTCTCACAATTCTTTGTTTTGTTTTGTTTCTTCCTCCCTCATTCATCCTATTTCCACCTCCATCACACAGATCAGCAAGCATTCATCACCTTCTCTTCGACAGTATCAACAACACTTGTTCCTCCTGGATTCCTTCACTCTCCATCCTATCAAGATTCAACATTCAGGTGTATTTATTACATGTACATGGAAGCATGTGGTGAAATATGTAGATTGTATTAACAACCAAGAGATATGCTAGAGGCTGCCCGCAAGTGTCACCACACATTCTGATGCCAACATAGTATACCAACAAAGCCTAGCAGATCAACACAGAACACAACAAGCAACAAAACAACAACAGCAAAACAGGCCCTGTTCCTTCCTCTCGTCAATGCATATACACAACCCCCAACACAAAAATAGGCATTCTATCATTCTAAAAATGCAAACAACAGGAATTCTGCAGATGCTGGAAATTCAAGCAACACACATCAAAGTTGCTGGTGAACGCAGCAGGCCAGGCAGCATCTCTAGGAAGACGTACAGTCGATGTTTCAGGCCGAGACCCTTCGATGTGTGTTATTCTATCATTCTATCATTGGCATTCTGTTCTTTCTTTCTAACTTTCCCTTCTATACAATGTAAAACATGCATTTTAGACCATAAGACCATAAGCTATAGGAGCAGAAATAGGCCATTTGGCCCATCAAGTCTGCTCCAACATTTCATCATGGCTGACATACTTCCCTCTCCACCCCAATCTCCCATCTTCTCCCCGTATCCCTTCATGCTCTGACTAATCGAGAATCTATCAACCTCTGCCTTAAATAAATCCAATGACTTGGCTTCTTCAACTGCCTGTGGCAACAAATTCCACAGATCTTCTCACTTTTCAAGTCCAGTTTTGATACAAGGTTATTAATCTGAAATATTAATTTCTGTTCTTTTCTCTACAAATGCTGCATACCTCTAGCATTTTCTATTTTTTAATGTATATTTCAGGTTTCCAGCATCGAACATATAAATTTTGTTGGGACAATTTTCACCATTGTATCCAAAACCTCAACAGATGTTAAAAGAGCACAAAATATTTTGATTTTTTGCAAAGACAATGTGCTTTACTCTAGCATTGTCATTAATCAAGCCACACGTAGTCATGGTATTGAAAAGATAAAATAGCCTTGAAAGTAAATCATACTTTCTTAATATCGTAACTTAGTTATGTTTGAAATTGGAATTTTGCTTCGTGCAAGCCTAAATTCTCAAGGCAAATCCAAGATAAAAGCAATATGAATTCCTATATGTAATAAGATTATAGTCAAAGTAATTCCTAACTCAATAACACACAAAAACATATTCTACATTCTGCCAGGCAATGTGATAATTGGTCCAACTCTAACAAATTTGCAATTTACCAAAACGTAGCACTTTTTTTTGTGCTTACAAGCATTCCTCTATATTGACCTGACCGAGCACAATTTAACCAGATACTTGTCTCATTTGATTCTTGTGGGACTGTCTGTGCATAAATATTCAACTGTCTTTACCAACATAGCAAAAGTGATTGCACTGCACAAGTTCTGTAAATCACAGGATGGGAAGCACTTCAGGACATGCTATGATTTGGCTCCAGAAGAATAAAATTTCTTTCTTCCATTTAACCAGCCCTAACCTAGGAGTGTCACAAATCACGTCTCAGCAAATTCTTACAGTGAGAGGACAGATAGTACCATAGTGAAGAATATGGCTTTGCTTAATGCAACAGGAATCGAAAGATATAGACCTTACCCAAGTTCAGCTTAGCTATGACTCCAAACAGAGGTCACTATACCATGGGCATAATTAATGAACAGTATTAACACATGGCATAATCTTATCAAAGTGCACTGATGTTTATGGAGAAAATTGAATTAAACGGCTCATCGCTCACTAATTCCATGGAAGTGTCCATCGCAAGCGGATAGATGTCTATTATAGCTCTTGACGATGGCCATTATCGGTGGCGGCATGACCAGGTCCTCTGAACAATTGCTGAGACAATCTGCAGCACCCTTAACATCTGCCGGAAAACAAGTCCAGTCAAGAATACCATCTGCTTTGTCAAAGAGGGGGAAAGACCAATAGAACACCAGAAAGCAACCCGGTTGCTCTTCACTGCACAGGACTGGAAGCTAAAAGCAGACCTGGGAAAACAGCTGAAGTTTCCTCCCCACATCACAGAGACTACATTGCAGCCCAACATTGTGTTGTGGTCTGACTCATTGAAGCATGTTCTTATGCTTGAGTTTACCGTGCCATGGGAGGATTGCATGGAGGAGGCCTACGAGCAGAAAAGAGCTAAGTATGAAGATTTGAAGAACAACTGCCAAAGAAGAGGCTGGAGAGCAAAGTGTTGGCCCGCAGAGGTCGGGTGTCATGGCTTTGCAGGCTAGTCGCTCTGCAAAGTATACACTGCACTTGGAATCACGGGCCAGAGAAGAAGGAGAGCCATTTCTACCACCACAGATGCAGCAGAGAAAGCGTCAAGATGGCTCTGGATAAAGAGGGCAGATCTGTGGGCTGCTGCTAGGGCACAGGGCAGGGTCTGATCAACCCCGGTCGGGTCGCCTGGGCGAGGGTGTATGATGTTGAAAGACCCGAAACACCCGACGACCCCAGGCAACATCATTGATGATGTGCCCTAGCTTAGCATCATGCAGATGTTTCTGTAAGAAGTACTCTGGGGCTCTGATTCCAGTGGCCTCATTCCTGAAGGTAATAGAGAATGGTGCTTGCTTGAGGCCCTCTATTGTCATCGCAGCCAGCACTGAAGCAATTGAAGAGAATTTTGATTATTGAATTCTTTGTACTGTCAAGACCAGGAAAGCATGACAGATTAGAGTTCACTTCTAAAGAGTCCAGTGCCGGGCAGTTAATCAATATTTGTCTGCCAATAACACCGTCCAGATTATTGATATTGCTTCCAACATGAATACACAATTAACAGTTTAAAATCTTTAATGCAAGCTCATTGAAACTTATTTGAATAGACTAATATTCTCAAAAACACTATTATTAGAGTGACCTTACCAAGGTCTAAACATTGATACATTCGAAGAATGTGCACTCTCATGATTATGTGACATAGTCATGTGAGTGCGAGTTGCAGAGTACTTCATTTTTATTTTCATCAACTGTAACATTAAAAAATAAAATGCAGAAATGCAGGGTGGTATTACCTGATAACAGGTTTGAAACCTAATAGTTCCTGGTTCAGAATGAAACTTTCACAATAAGTTATATATAGAACATAAAATGTGTACCTAAAGGAATCAAAACTGTCATGTGCTTTCATAGTTAATTTCTATTTATGGAGACATTTAATATTCACATTGATTTTTTTTTTGAAGTGCAGAAGTATTGTGGGACACTCCAAACCTTTTGGTGGTTTTGTTAATATGGTCAAGGTAGGTAAAGTCAAATGAACAGACATCACCCTCTCTCTCTTTCTCTCTCTCTCTCTCTCTCTCTCTCTCTCCCTCTCTCTCTCTCTCTCTCTCTCTCAGCCTAAACAACAATTGTTCGCTACCATGACAGGGGAGCACCCCCTGCTGCACTAGTGTGGCATTTTCCAGTTAAGAAACACAGGCAGTTCCAAAGGTCTCTACACTTCAAATTGCTGGTTAACATGATCAATTGTTTATAATCATAGGGAGTCATCAGTGCACAATTGATTGTGCTAAAAATCATTTGGTAAGTAAACAGGAAGAGAAGACTTTCATCAAATAATACTAGGTGAAAGGTCAAACCAGATCCCAGGATGAATTAGCACTAAATCAGCTAGTCCTTAATCTTACTGATGATTTCAATTAAAAGGAACATCTCATTATGCTTCACAAATTGGTCTATTGGTTAAGCGGTAAATGTCCTCACATTATCTATCGCTGTGAAAAGAAGGCTTTCTCTGTCTGAACAACTCAGTATTTTGGGGACCTCAAACTTGGAGGATTCATACTGAAATACAATTGAAAGAATGTTTCGTAACCATCTTGAGCAAGACCGTGCATCACTGGCACAGCCCTTGTATGCATCATTCTTGAATGTATTCTGAAAGTAATAATGAAAAATAAGCCTTGCCTGCCGAGGAAATTATCATCATGTGCAATTATGTTCTTTGACCATGGTTGTTCTTGGCAAATTTTTCTACAGAAGTGGTTTGCTGTTGCCTTCTTCTGGGCAGTGTCTTTTCAAGATGGGTGACCCCAGCCATTATCAATACTCTTTAGAGATTATCTGTCTGGTGTCAGTGGTCACATAACCAGGACTTGTGATACGCACTACACGAGGAAGTCTGCGGATGCTGGGAATTCAAGAAACACACATAAAAAATGCTGGTGAATGCAGCAGGCCAGGCAGCAGCTATAGGAAAAGGTACAGTCGACGTTTCGGGCTGAGACGTCGACTCTACCTCTTCCTATAGATGCTGCCTAGCCTGCTGCATTCACCAGCATTTTTAATGTGATATGCACTAGCTGCTCATATGACCAACCACCACCTGTTTCCATGGCTTCATGTGACCCTGATCAGGGGGCTAAGCAGGTGCCCAAGGGCGACCTGCAAGCCAGCAGGAGGAAGAAGTGCCTTACACCTCATTTGGTAGAAATGTATCTCCACACCACCACTGCAGAGGAAATAGTCATAAGAAATCTGAGGAGTTCAAGTTATCTGAGTGTCAAACCTAGTAAGGGGCACTATGAATCTTGAAAAAATGAGGAAAACTATTTCTGAGAAATACATCAGCAGTGAGACACATTGTTTCATTTACTCATTCATGGGATGTGGATTGAGTTGCCTGGGTCAACAATTATTGCCTCTCTGAAGGTTTTCCTGCATTGACTGCCATGGCGGGTCATTTGATGGGGCCGGAAATTCAACAACCATACTGCAGTTCAGGGGTTCCCAACCTGGGGTCCACAGATCCCTTGGATAATGGCAGGAGTCCATGTCATAAAAAAGATTGAGAAACTCTGCTGCAGTGGGCCTGGGGTTACATGCAGACCACATAGCTTAAGGATGGCAAATTTCAGCCCCTGAATGTCAAAAGTGAATCAGCAGAGTACTTATATTAATAAACTCAAGAGATTGTGCAGAAGCTGGAAGTCCAGAGTAACACACTCAAAGTGCTGGAGGAACTCATCAGGTCAGGCAGCATCTATAGAAAGGAATGAAGGGTCTCGCCCGGAACGTCAACTCTTTATTCTTTTCTATAGATGCTGAGTTCCTCCAAACATTCTGTAGGTGTTCTCTAGTATTTATATTCCCAAGTTGCCAAGGTGGGCTGATAGCTCATGTAGTTAATCCAGTTTAACATGTGTGTTACTATACTGATGTTGCACTAAAATAAGATGCTTATACCATTAATGTTAATTTCATGGTACGAGACCTTGAGTACAATTTATTTTGTTTTCACATTTAGGTAACTCTAGATGGAATTAAAAAACACAACATAAATTGCTTTCTTATATAATGTTATTTTAATAAACAAAATAATCTCAAGTTAATATACAAACATCTTGCGAAGAGTAACCTGAAGCACTTTTGTTAATCATGCTTATATTTTGGCTACCAAACACTAAAGACTGAAGTCAGCAAGTCCAGGGGTAGAGGGCGAGTCCGAGCTAGAGAATGGAGGTTGGAGGCCCAATATCTTCAAGTCTGGGAGTCCAGGCCAGAGACTGGAGATCGTCGGCCCAATATCTGTGAATTTGAGTGTCTAGGGCCAAGGACTAGAGGCCCAGAAGTGGCCCATCTGGGGTTGGAGGTGTGCGTGTTGCTGTGTTGTTGCTGCTTGTGTTGTGCTGAACATTGTGGGCATGCTGGAATGTTGGCACCAGATTGTGTGGTGATACTTGTGTGCTGCCCCAGCACATCCTTGGGTATGTCGGCTGTTAATGCAAATGACATATTTCACCAAATGATTTGATATACACTTGATTAATAAATCTGAATCTGAAACTATATGAAACAGAACATTGTCCCTACATATAATGCCATTGAAGGGATAACAGTTGTTGAGATCCTGAATAAAATAATCAAGATTCTGAAGTCATTCAAACTTACTTACTGAAAATATAGAGAATGTTCTATTAATATTTTTCAGATTCTACAAAATCCTCTTCTCTACATTTTAAACTGAACTATGCAAAGCAGAAATGCCAAGCTGTTCACAAAATCCGGATCTCAAAGAGTTAATTAATAGCATTGTCCCTGACAACTGTTGAGCCATTTGTGTGTACTTACGAAAATTATACTTCTCTTCCAAGTCTGAAAACTAAGCAGAAAATTTATTGACTGTGAGACAGGTTAAGGAGATAGCAGACAGGGTAAACGTAAATGTTAAACTTTCAAGAGAACAATTTTAACAAGCTTTTTGCAACAATGTATAATATTCACTGGTGCTTTCTGAAATTATATTGCATGACTTTGAAGATTGTCATGCAAAATTCAGGGAAAAAAGTCTCCATGTGAAACATTGGACAGGATACAGGAAGTAATGAAATGTACAAAGCTGATCTTAACATAAATCTTACACTAAGCTTTGCAGGATGCACACATGCTGTAAATCCATTCTGTTCCCACCTCAGGAATGAACAAGTTACCATATTATTTGGGCTATTTCTCCACAATATAGTGCAACTTGTGGTGCAGCACACCACAAGGATTTCACAAATCCCTCTCCACAATTACTTGACATAATCTGGAAAATTAAGAAATCACGAAGTTGTGTCGCATTGCGATGATCACAGTAATTTTGCCACTAAGTGCAGCAGTATGTGCCGTTTGGACAAAAGAAGGGCAGGTTTAACTGAAATAAATGGTTGCAATGATTCAGGTAACATGAATGAGTGGCTGGAGTATCACCTGAGATCACTTTTTGATTATTCACAAAACCAGGATGTCAGGTTCTATTTGGTCAGTCCTACATCCATAGAAATACAAAAAAATTAAGCCGCAAGAGAAGAGCAACTGCATCCAGAAGCAAAGTTTCAAACCCAGACAACAGTTCTTTACTTTCAATAAGAGGAATGTACATGTTTATTTGGCAATTTACTCATTCAATTAGACCATAAGATATAAGAGCAGAATTAAGCCATTTGGCCCTTTGACTCTACTTTGCCAATTCATCAGGACTGATCTGTTTCTCCTCTCAGTCCCAGTCTCCTGCCTTCTCCCCACATCTCTTCATGCCCTGACTAATCAAGAATCTATCAACCTCTGCCTTAAATATACCCAATGACTTGGCCTCCACAGCCACCTGTAGAAACAAATTCCACAGATTCACCACTCTCTGGCTAAAGAAATTCCTCTTCATCTCTGTTCTAAAAGGAATGGAGATGTCCAAAAGAACATTTTGTTTTGCATTGATCAATGCAATTGCTGATTGCATATTACAAGTTTCCTCAGACAACACTGAGATAATTGACCTGATTATATTATATTGGGGGATCGCTTCGTCGAGCACCTCCACACCATCCGCCACAAGTTGGACTTCCTGATGACCAAACATTTTAATTCCAATTCCTATTTCCATTCCAATGTGTTGATCCATGACCTTCTCTTGTGCCAAAATGAGGCCATCCTCTGTGTGGAGGAGCATCACCTTATATTCTGTCTGGGTACCCTCCAATCTGATGGAATGAATATCGATTTCTCCCTCTGGTAAATAAATTCTTCCCCCCCCCTTCCGTTATTCCCTATTCTGACCTTTTACTTCTTCTCACCTGCCCATTACTTCCCCTGGGTCCCTTCCTCCCTCTTTTTTTCCTATGGTCCACTCTCCTCTCCTATCAGATTCCTTCTTCTCCAGCCCTTCACCTTTCCCACTCACCTACCTTAATCTGCCACCTTCCAGCTAGCTTCTTTCCCCTCCCCTCATCTTTTTATTCTGAATCTTCCGCCTTCCTTCTCATTCCTGAAAAAGTTTCTTGGCCCAAAATGTTGACATTTTCATAGATGCTGCCTAACCTGCTGAGTTCCTCCAGCATTTTGTGTGTGTTGCTTTGGATTTCCAGCGTCTACAGACTTTCTCGTGATTATATTTAGGAAGGCTGATTTTACCCTCCTGTTCAGTGAATGGATCCACAGGATTTTTTTTTAAACTTAAAACTTCATCTTAAAGGGAAAATGGAGCATTGGAACAACATTATGTCAGGAAGCAGCAACTGAGCATTGCGGCTGTCCTTCACTATTTAACTGAACCTTGAATCTATACAACATACCCAAATTATCCCAGTGACAGTTTAACCAATTACCTTCTGATCCTGAGGCAAAAATATGTCATTTTGCCAAAACTGGGGATCAAACAAGGGTCTCAGGGCGTGCGGATAACAGTCAGGAGGAACATTCTTGTGGAGTGACATGCCCTCGGCTATTAATTGAACTGCTTACTCCAAAAACAACAATCAAAATCAAAACAGCTCACATGATTTTATAAAGCACAAACAACCCCTAAACAAAAGTCAGCAAAATGAAGTTTGATGTGACAATATATTTTACATGAAAGAAATGTTAATTTGAGTAATTAGGCTTCAAGGATGATAGAGGAGTGGATGTTATTTTGGTGGGATTGGCAGGCTCTACAGTATAGTAGCAAACAGCACAGATGCACACCATGATACAATCTCACTTTACAGTTCACAAAAAAAAAATCACACACTCAACAATATTCCCAAGCAGAAATGAGCTGAAGTAAGGAGTTGTTGACAGCAAAGGCGAGGTTTTGCAGGAAGTTTTAATCTCAAGTACTTTTGAGTAAATAATAAACCATCTGCCATCAACTGTACACTGGAACAATATTTCACAGCATTAGCACAAAAAAAATAAGAAGCATACTTGTGCTCTCGGTCTTGTAGATTGTCTGAGCCATTTATATTTAGAAAAGCTGAATAATGCGCCATTGTGGAAGCAGGACTGTAAAACTCTCAAATTTATTATAAATGACTATTTTTGAAATGTTATGCAAGACTGTAAAAAATGAAAATGCACTTGCAATGGGGCGTTATGAAATTTATTTTACAGTTGACAAGAAAAATTGGACATCTTCTAGTTTAATTCTGACTAACGTAAACATATTTTCCCCAAGTTCCTTGTATCAGGGTCTCAGTGCAAATGTAATTCTAGCAATTATGAAATCACTTGAAAAGCACAAGTGATTGCAAATAAGAAAGCAACATTTTCGAATCTACCAATGGAAGATGGATATATCACTCTACGTCTCTACCTTCTCTGGATTTTCTTCTTCCTTCTACTATCAGGCTTTTGATCACTTACTCTCTCTTGCCTCCACCCTATAACTGACTTTCCTCTTTCCAATCTACAATGTTACTGTGCATCTTAAAACGTGTTTATCGAAAAGATCATTGGCCTGAAACATTAATTCTCCACAGATGCTGCCTGGCTTAGTGAACATTTTCAACATTTTTATAAGTTTAGCTTTATTTGTCACATGTACATCAAAACATACAGCGAAATGTGTTGCTTACGCATACAGCCAACGTATAATCCGAGATGTGCTGGGGACAGCTCACAAGTGTTGCCACGCTTCTGGCATCAAAACCCTAACCCTAGCTCGTACATGTTTGGAATGTAGGAGGAAACTGCAGCACAAGGAGAAAGCCCAAACGGTTGCGGGAAAAAACGAACAAACTTCTTAGCTACAGCGGCACAATTGACACCTGATCTTACACCTGGCACTGTAATAGCATTACACTATCCATTTGCTATCATGTCAGCCTTTTACTAGTTTTATTGTAGATTTCAAGGATTGATTATCTTCATCTATGATATATCATAGAAATATAACAGGAATAAAGATAATAGGCTATCAATTCCCCAAAAAAATTAAAATTCAAGTGTTTATTAAATGTTTTGTTAAAATTGGTCAACTAACAACAGAAACAACTGAAATGTGGTGATCTTGATATTGGTTCACTCACAACACACTGGAGGAACTCAGCAGGTCGGGCAACATCCATGGAAATGATCAGTCAACATTTCAGGCCAGAACCCTTCGTCAGGCAGAGGCCCAATAAAGAAGGTGGGGGGAAGGTGGGAAGGAGAAGGCTGGTAGGTTCCAGGTGAAAAACCAGTAAGGGGAAAGACAAAGGGGTGGGGGAGGGGAAGCAGGGAGGGGATAGGCAGGAAAGGTGAAGAAGGAATGGGGAAAGCACAATGGGTAGTAGAAGGAGGCGGAACCATGAGGGAGGTAGTAGGCAGCTGGGGAAGGGGGCAGAGTGAAACTGGGATAGGGGAAGGGAGGGGGAGGGAATTACCGGAAGTTGGAGATTCCAATGTTCAATAAGTTGATATTGGTTCTGTTTTTAGCCATTATTGACCTGATGGATATGCAGTTTTTGCCAAACTGCCATAAAGGTAAATCCCGTCAAGTAAAACTTGCTTAATGATACCCATAAGCGGAATATTATGGATAATTTTTTATTTATTTTATTTATTAGGATCAAGCCTGGAATAGGCCTTTGTGGCCCTTCGAACCGTGTCACCCAGCAATCCCCCGATTTCACCTTTGCCTAATCACATGACAATTTGCAATGACCAACCAACTGAATAACCAGTACGTCTTTGGACTGTGGGAGGAAACCAGAGCACCCAGAGGAAACCCACAGAGTCACGGGGAGAATGTACAAGCAGACAGCAGTGGGAATTGAGCCTGAATTGCTGGAACGGTAAAGCATTGTGCTGACCAGCGTAGTTTTACTGCTGACTGCACATTGCAGACAAACTTTGCTACACAGAGATCTTCCCTGACTTGTTAAGTATTTCTAGCGTTTTCAGCTTTTATTTCCTGTGAAGAAGCAGAAGAGGAGAAGCTTATGTAATTTGTTCTACTGTCCACACCTCTGAAACAGTAACAGGGTAAAAATGTGTCTGCTTCTTAATTGTTGCTGGGAAGCAAAATCATTTCACATGTACCATTCAATTTATAGAGCAGGGGTGCAGTGGTGGTGCTGTGGTTAAATTACCAGACGAGTAATCTAAACATCTGCGATAATATTCCAATTTCGACAATGGAATTTAAATCGTTTTAATAATTTCAAATTTTAAAACTGACCACCACAGATTTACTGGATAGTTGCAAAACTCACCTCATTCATTCATTAATACTATGCAGGAAGGAAATCTACCCCCTATTTATTCTGGCCTAACTGTGACTCCAACCCAGTGATGTGAATAATTCCTAAGTGTCCTCTTTAAAGGCCTGGTGAGACATTCAGTTCAAGGATAATTAGGGATGTGTAATAAATGCTGGTCTCGCCAGAGATTCACAGATGCTGAAAAATGAATAATTAAAAAATGTTTGATGAAATCAGAGCAAGAGCAAAAGAGAGAGCATGTGAGAGTGAGATCAAGAGAGAGTGAAGCAAGGAACAAGAGAGACAGAGAGTGAAAGAGAGGGAAGAGACAGTGAGTGAGAGAGAATGGGACGGAGAGAGTGAGACAGCAAGAGGAAAAGAGTGAGAGGGAGAGAGAGAGATGGAGAAGAGGGGGGAGAGAAAGAGCCAGGGAGCAAGAAAGAGAGAGAAGAAAATGGAACAGAGAGAGTGGGGGCGAGTGAGAGAACAAGAGAGTGAGAGTGAGAGAGAGAGAGAGAGATAGAGGGAAAGGGACAGAGAGAAAGAGAGGGGAGAGAGGATAAGGAGAGAGAGTGTTGGAGAGAGAAAGAAAAGGGAAGAGAAGAGAAAGAGAATAGACTCTTGGATCCTCTGATACGGGGAGCCAGTGAAATCAGAGATGTACAACTGCTTCCCTCAGTTCCACCAGAACAGTCAGAACATCAGAAAAGTTGTTATTGAGAATATGTCAGCTCACCATTCCTTGGTAGCCAATAAACACACTTTGCCTGTACTTGGAGAGAGTGCTGCAATAGTTCAGGTTGGTGTTTCAACCTCTCTGGTGGGCTGGCCAGCTTTCATTCAATCCCCGATGTCAAATGCATTAACTGGATATTTGCAATTACTGCTATTTGCTGACTCTTTCTTGGCACTAATTGGCTAACACTGTACTTCAATTTCAGTGATAACTTATTTGCTGAAAAGAACCATGAATTGACCTGTGAACTTGGATAAGCCTACATGAATTTAACTTCATTCATTGTACTGCCATATATACCAATGGAGCAGTGTGTCAGGACCATTGCCTGATGGTGTATGCATCAATGAAGTGTTCCTTTTCATTCATGTTTAGGAGGTTAGAATCTCTGGAAGACCAATCAGCATTTTAGAGTCATTCAGCATAGAATCAGGCCCTTGGGCCCAACTAGTGTATGCCAACCACAATGCCCATCAAAACTGGTCTAATTTTCTCATTATTGACCATTCCCCTTGAAGCCTGACACAAGTATGGGGAAGATATTGAACGGAATTCTAAGGTATAGGATCTACCTATCTGGATAGTCAGAACCTGATTGGGAGGCATCATCAAGGCTTCGTGTGTAGAAAGTCATGCTTGACAAGCCTTTTAGATTTTTTTTTGAAAAGGTAGTTAAAAAGATAGATGAGATAGGGCAACAAACAGGAGAAAATCTGCAGATGCTGGAAATCCAAAGCAACACACACAAAATGCTGGAGGAACTCAGCAGGTCAGGCAACATCTATGGAAATGACTTTTCCTCTTCCTTTCCAGTCTTGATGAAAGGCCTCGGCCTGAAACGTCGACTGTTCAGTCTTTTCAATAGATGCTGCTTGGCCTGCTAATTTCCTCCAGGTTTTGACTGTGTTGCATCAGAAAAGGTAGACCAGTGGGTGTTGTCTATTTGGACTTTAGCAAGGCCTTCAACAAAGTCCCACAAGGTAGACTGGTCTGAAAGGTTAGATCCCATGGATTCCAGGGAGAACCAGTTAGAAGGATTCAATATTAGCTTAGAGGTTTGACTCAGGGGGTGATTAGTGGTGTACTACAGGGCTGTTGTGTGCTGGGGCAGCAGGCTGAGGGTAGCAGACACAACAGAATCAACAAACTCATTTGTAAGGCCAATGATGTTGTGGGGATGGAACTGGACTCTCTCACAGTGGTGTCTGAAAAGAGGATGCTGTCTCAGTTGCATGCCATCTTGGTCAATGTCTCCCATCCACTACATAATGGACTAGTTGGGCACAGGAGTACATTCAGCCAGAGACTCATTCCACCGAGATGCAACACAGAGCGTCATAGGAAGTCATTCCTGCCTGTGGCCATCAAGCTTTACAACTCATCCCTTGGAGGGTCAGACACCCTGAGCCAATAGGCTGGTCCTGGACTTATTTCATAATTTACTGGCATAAATTACATATTACTATTTAACTATTTATGGTTCTATTACTATTTATTATTTATGGTGCAACTGTAACGAAAACCAATTTCCCCCGGGATCAATAAAGTATGACTATGACTATGACTATGTTAGGAAAATTGTTATTCAATATTTATATTCTGTAAATGACTTGGATACAAAGGCACAAGGCTTGATCAGTAAGTTTGAGGACGACATAAAGTTAGGAGGAGTTGGTGATAGTGAAGAATTTTATCATAGATTTTGATGAGTTAGAGAAGTGAACCAAGGAGTAGCAAATGGATTTCATTACAAATAAGTGTGAGGTGATGAATTTTGCAAAGTAGTATAGGGCCAGTGTAGGGCGTATACCATGAATGGTAGCACACTAGGGAGTGTAATGGACCAGAGGGACCTAGAAGCACAAGTACATTGAAAGTAGCATCACAGGTAGATAAGGTGGTAAAAAAAGGCATTTAATACATTAACCTTCAAATGTCAGGGCACCGAGTACAGGAGTTGGGGCACTATGTTACACGAGTTGGAGCATTATGTTGCAGCTGTTTAAGTCGTTGGTTAGCCCACACTTGGAGCACTGTGCAGTTTTGGTCAAACTGTTACAGCAAATATATAGATAAACTAGAAAGGGTGCTGGAAAGATTTACAAAGATGTTGCCAGGACTATAGGGCCTGAGGTGTAGGGAGAGGTTGGCCAGGCAAGGTCTTTATTCTTTGGAATGTAGGAGAATGAGGGACATAGAAGGCTTTAAAATGATGAGAGGGATAGGTAAGATGGATGATAGGCTGGGCAGAGGAATCCAAAACTATGGGGCATGAGTTTAGGCTGAAAGGGCAAAGATTTAAAACAGGCCTGAAGAGCAACTTTTTTCAAACACAAGGTGGCGAGTATATGGAATGAGCTGCCAGAAGAAGTAGTTGAGGCAGGTACAATAGGAAGCAATTGGATGTGAACTTGGAGGGCAGGACTAAGAAGCATATGTTCCAAAAGCAGGAAATTGGTACTAGCTGAGTAGCATAGACTCTTTGGGCCGACGGTGTTAGGAATCCGGTCTATGCCAGGTTTAGCCAGCAGGGCAGACAGAGTTCTCTTGTTTTGTTTCAGAACTGATTGTTTTGAACTTTCTTGTTATCGATCATTGGCTGCACACATTTCCAATTAATATCTGCGTATTTAAAACTTGATTTCTGTACCCTATTTTGCTCAGTCTCGAAGTGTGATCTTGTAAGTACCAAGAGCCTCTGGTATTGTTTTTTTGTGAGTCTGCTTGTACCTGCCAGTTTTTGATCTTATTTGTGCCTGAAGATCTTGGATTACTGCATTTTTGAGTTGGACTGTTTGCCTGTTCTAATTATTCATTTATTTACTGAGATACAGCATGGAATAAGCCTTTCTGGCCCTTTGAGCTTCACCACCAGGAAATCTGCTGATTTAATGCCGATGACCAATTAACTTACCAACCGGTATGTCTTTGGCCTGTGCAAGGAAACTGGAGAACCTGGAGGAAACTCATGGGATCACGGGGAGAACGTACGATCACCTTTCAAGCAGCGGTGGGAATTGAACCTGGGTCGCTGGCATTGTGCTAACCACCGCACTACCGTGCCACCTCTTTTGTCCATGTTGGTTAAAAGGAAGCAGAACTTGCTTTTGGATCTGCGCATCAACTCCTATCTGCATCGTGGTTCCTGCGAATGGGTTCATTCACAATCCTCAGTGGTACAGGGCTAGAGTGTGGGACTTTCAACACAGTGACCTGAGTTTGACTTTGGATTGAGCCATTCCCGTTACAGAAGGAGTGGTATCTATGCTGTATTGCTCTATGGCTCCATAACGCCACACTAAATGGCATACGTTGCTGTCTCCATATATCAGTAGCATCTCTACAATATGTAGCATTTCTAGGATATTGATCCAACAACATGCTACAAGTGACGATGGTTACACAATATTGTTGCTTCCTTTAAGTGGTGGAAGATGTAAGGGGAGGCAAGCAGTGTTAATGCGACATGTCCTTCATCAGAAAAGTTACTATGATGAAATGATCCAATGATGGATGAAGTGGCAATATGTAGTTTGGTGGTTTAAATGCTGGGAAACACAATCAAGAAAGATGGTCTGCCCTGAATGAGGTTGATATGTTTAAGCATTGTTGTAAATGCCCTCAATAAAGTGGAGTGTGTCATAGATAGGAAGAAGGTTATGTGGAGTCAAGAGTAAGTCAATTAGACATGGGGTCATCAAGAAATAGAGCAGGGAAGGAGCTCCTTCAGTCCACTTACTCCCTACCAGTAATCAACCACCTACAATGATGCAATGTATATGGTGGCAGGTGCAATTTCTGCTTCAAAGTTCAAAATAACTTTTATTATTAAAGTACATACATGTCACCATCCACAACCTGGAGATTCATTTTCTTGTGGGCATACTCAGCAAATCTGTGGAATAGTAACTATAACAAGATCAATGAACAATCAACCAGAGTGCAGAAGATAACAAAATGTGCAAATGTAAATATAAATAAATAGCAATAAATAACGAGAGCATGAGATAAAGAGTCCTTAAGGTAAGTTAATTAGCTGTGTGAACATTTCAATGATGGGCAAGTGAGTGTAGTTATCCCCTTTTATTCAAGAGCCTGATGATTGAGGGACGGTAACTGTTCTGGAACCTGGTGATGTGAGTCCTGCAGCTCTTGTACCTTCTACCCGACGACAGCAGTGAGAAGAGAGTCTGCTTTGAGTGGCGCTTCAGCCTAGAAGATGCAATATTAATAATATTTTCTTCCTTCCATCTCTGCCAATGTTGTTGACACGGGCTTGAAAATATTGATGGCATTAGTGGCATTTATCTTAAGCAGGAAATGCCTTGCAGTTATATTGCAGTTTAGACCATAAGACACAGGAGCAGAATTAGGCCGTTTGGCTCATTGAGTCTGTTCTGCCATTCAATCATGGCTGATATATTTTTCCTCTTATTGCTATTCTCCTGCTTTATCTCCATGACCTTTTATGCTCTTACTAATCAAGAGCCTGTCAACCTCTGCTTTAAATATACCCAATGCCTTGGCCCACACAGCCATCTGTTAGAATGAATTCCACAGATTCACCACTCTTTGGCTAAAGAAATTCCTCCTTCTAAAGGTACATCCTTCTATTCTGTGGCTATGCCTTCTGGTGCTGGACTCCCCCATCATTTGAAACATACTCTCTACGTTCATCGCCAAACCTTTCAATATTTGATGTTTCAATGTGAACCTCCTCATTCTTCTAAGCTCAAGTGAATACAGGCTCAGAGCCATCAAAATTTCCTCATATGTTAACCCTTTTATTCCTGGGATCATTCTTCTAAACTTCCTCTGGACCATCTTCCATTCTTATTCCAAATATACAGTACTGTGCAAAAGTCTTAGGCACCCTAGCTATATATACTAGTCTAAGACTTTCGCACAGTCCTGTATTTATCAACAAAGAGCAGACAGTGTGTCTGTAAATCTGGTTGGAGCTAAGGATGATGGGAATGGCAAGAGTGGAGCACCACAGGAGCTGTGTGGGACAGGTGGCACAGAAGCTGAGAAGGACTGCCGTAGTTGGGGGTAAGGGGTAGAGGGGTGGGTAGGGTGTGTGGTGGGGTGGCATGAGTGCAGACACGCCCAACTCCACGACACTTGGCAAGGTTATTTGATTCCAAACAATTAGTTCATTGATCATTATAGAATGTCTTTTTGGAGATTCCAACTCCTTCCCCTCTCTCTCCCCCTTTCCTCAACCATGATGCCACCCTCCCTGCCCACTTGCCACTCTCAGTCCACAATAGAGACCCGTATCAGAATGGCATTTATCATCACTCACATATGTCTTCAAATTTGTTATCTTGGCAGCAGCGGTAGAGTGCAATACATAAAATTACTGTAGAATTGTGAAAAAGTCTTCGGCACTCTATTAATGTGCCTAAGACATTAGCACAGTACTGTATAATTTCTTCGTAGCTAACAGTGAAATTATATATTTGGATTTAGAACAAACTAAACTTTAACTTTCTTTCAAATTTGTTTTGTATCCTTTCCTACCCTCAACCACCAGAGATCTAGTAATCTGATAACACGAAGCTTCAATTGAATGCAGTGCCTTTTGAATTAAGACCGACCCCCGAGCCATCTGCTCATTGGGAGCCATTCCGACTGACAAGCTAAGAACAAGTGAGCTGGTCAGCAGTCTGAGAGCAGGCTCTGCTCACCAGCTGAAGGGGGTCAGAGTCTGCCATTCCTCTCAGGAAGTAATGTTGTTGGTGTACTTACATTCCCAGCTCCTTTGTGCTGTCGCGTGACAGAGAGCCGAGCTCCACAGCTGAACAATCTGAAAAGTGCCAGAGCGGCTGTTTTGCGGCCGCTGCCACCAGTATGATGGATAGTTTAAAAATTAAGACATCTGAAAAACACCAGATGTACACGTACCGGGACCAGCTTAGCTTGATGGAGTTTTATGGGTGATAACAGGTTCGCTTAAGCATTACCTATTGTAATAATAAACAACTTTATAATATCACTGGCAGATGCTCTAATAAATCTTTAATGCTTTCTATTTACACCTGTCCACATATTTCCTGCACAGAAGACAAGATAACATTAATGGGGATCAGGAAACACTCTTCTCTGTGTCAATCCTACTTCCAAGTGCTTCCATTAGAAAACGGTGTCTGTCATGATGATTGGAACTCAGTTAAAAGCAAAAAGAAAAATCCGTTTTTCTGTTCCCTTCATTAAGCATCACTTCTAACAACTGCTCCCTCACATTCTGCAGTTTACTTCTCCTGTTAACCCTCTGCTCAGACCATGAAGTATAATTTCCTGTGCATTATTTGCAATCTGTTGGATTATATGTTAAATGGGAACATTTAAAAAGCCCAGGACATCACAACCTTACTGACCCCACAAGCAATCTCTTTAAAGTACACTTTTCCTTTCCTGACAGGCATTGGTTCCTGTGGACATCTGGCACCTAACAATAGTAAATACCAGAAACAGGCTGTGCAGTTGAAGAACTCTGTAGACAAGGCCAACCAGCTACAAAGTAAAGCACAATTTTTAATCTGGTTTAAACACTTTACACAACATAAAACAAAGACATATTCTAATAAGATTGAAATAGATGTTGAATTGGCCTCTAGTAGTAGTGCGATCACTCAGGTTGAGTATGATGTTCTCTTAAGGTCCATTGGTGGGCCTTTAGGTGGTTGCAGAGGCCAAATTGGGCTCAAAGGGCCAGAAGGCCTATTCCGCACTGTATCTCAATAAATAAATAATAAACCAACACATTTCAATTTACAGACCATTTATTTAACATATTTATCTTAAAATATGTTATAATCTGAAACACTTCTTTAGGAGGATTACAATCCACATGTATAAAGCCAGTGTTTTGGGGTCAAGGTGAGTTTGCAGCTGAAGTTGTGACTGGAAACAACTGTGTTGGAAATAGCTACAAAACATATCGTGTGGAAGAGTGGGGAACCATAGACACCATCTCCTGGATGTCTGTATTAACAGCAACATGTGAACTCCAGTAACTCCTGTCACGTTCTCAGTGGGCACCACAGTAGCATTGTGGCCAGTGTGACGCTTTTACACTTGGGGTGTTGAAGTTCATTTCCGGCTTGGTCTGTAAGGATTCTCTGTGCATCCTTCCTGTGGAAAGCGTGGGTTTTCGGCAGATGCTCCGGTTTCCTCCCACAGTCCAAAGGTAGGTTAATTGGTCATAGTAAATTGTCCTGTGATTAGGTTAGGGTTCATTGGGGTTATTGGGCTTTGCTGGGGTGCCGTGACTCAAAGGACTGGAAGGGCCTCTTCATCTCCCCACCAACCTCGACCAGCATCAGCCCGCATTAGTTACATATGTTCCTTTTCCAAGTCAGAAGATTGCAAATTTACACCTCAGTCTGAATCTTTAACAAGTTTGACATCCCAGCCCTCTGATCATTGTAGGTGCAGTCCATGAGATTGATTGCGTTATATGAAAAAAAACAAGAGAGTGTAGGGGTAACCTAACAGCCTGAAAGCCTTACCACTAAGCCCAAGGACTACTTCTAACTCACTGCTATAAGACTTTTCCCTAGCGCAATAAATTTTTGACCTCGCAGTCTACCTTGCACTTTATTGTCTACCTGTGCTGCATTTTCCCTGTAACTGTAACACTTTATTCTGCGTTTTGTTCTTGTTTGACCTTGCATTATTGCAGTGCACTGTTGTAATTAATTAATCTGTATGAACAGTATGCAAGATGAGGTTTTTTAACCGTACGTCGGTACATGTGACAGTAATAAACCTGTTGTGAGGCGGATCGCTGCAAGGCAACAACTGAAGCTGCAGAATTGGGCGGCTCAGAGTAAAGTACAGCACAGTAAAGTTCTCTGTTTCTGTAGTGTGTTCAATTCCTCTGCCGTAGGATTACCGTAGGATATCCAGGTTACTCTTCCCACTTTACCTTCACTTTCATCCCCCAGTGCACAACCCCTCCAGTCACGATCGAAACACTTAGAGTTTCAAGTTAAAGCATGAAATAACCACGTAGGAGATTATGCAGTTGGCCATGCCTTTATGGAGGCCACATGCAAAGTTTGTACTTCAGATTTACAGCCAATCATTAAAGAGTGGCAGTGTAGTGGTGGAGACCTGGCAGATCAGCTGCACAATATGGCCAGTACACAGTGAGGGACTCCCTGCTCTGCTTATCAGTTCTGAAAGACTGAAGCTGGTGACTTAAATTCTGAATTTGGGATGGCACAGTGGCATAGCGTTCTGAGTAATGCCATTACAGTCCCAGTCATCCAAGTTCATTTTCTGCTGCTGTCTGTAAGGAGTTTGTATGTTAAATGCATGATTGCATGGGTTTTCCCCAGGTGGTCTGGTTTCCTCACAAAGTCCAAAGATGTACAGGGTTAAGAGGTTAATTGGTCACATGGGCGATTAGAGGTTAATTAGGAAACACAGGGTCGTGAGGCAGAATGGTCTCTTATCATGCTATATCCCTTAAAAATTAAATTAACTAATTTCAGCTCATGAATAAATGTATTTTTATAAGATTTAATACAAATATAAATAGATTAGATTAGATATCATGACATACTCCTGTTCAGAAGGTGGCGGTAATGCCGCTTAAAGCTGTTTGCCAACCACCATAAAACCTCAGAAGAAGAATTTCAACTCATAAAATATTAGATTAGATTATGAGGACACACAGTCCTCTTTTATTGTCATTTAGTAATGCATGCATTAAGAAATGATACAATATTCCTCCGGTGTGATATCACAGAAACACAGGACAGACCAAGACTGAAAAACTAACAAAACCACATAATTATAACATATAGTTACAACAGTGCAACAATACCATAACTTGATGAAGAACAGTCCATGGCACAGTAAAAGTGTTCAAAGTCTCTCGAAAGTCCCACATCTCACGTAGACGGGAGAAGGAAGAAAACGCTCCCTGCCATGCCCGACCACAGTCCGACTCTGAGTCATCCGAAAACTTTGAGCTCTGATCAGCCCTCCGACACCGAGTACCGAGCACCATCTCTATCCGAACGCTTTGACCTCAGCCTCGGTCGCCGGCAGCAGGCAAAGCCGGGGATTTGGGGGCCTTCCCTCCGGAGATTCTCAATCACACAGATATGGTATTATTAAAAGAATTAGGACTCTAGAACTCATGTTCTCAATATTATTTTTTTCAAATTTATTTATTTATTTATTTGTTTGTTTATTGTTATTGTTATTATTTGCTTTTTTATATTTGCAGTTTGTCTTTTTTGCACATTTGTCAGTCTTTGTGCATAGTTTTTCTTTGATTCTATTATATTTCTCTAGTCTACTGTGAATGCCCACAAGAAAATGAATGTTAGGGTAGTAACACACACAAAATGCTAGATGCTGCCTGGCCTGCTGCGTTGCTTGAATTCACAGTATCTGCAGATTTCCTCGTGTTTGCGTATTAGGGTAGTATATGGTGGCATATATGTACTTTCATAACAAATTACCTTGGACTTTCAACTTTGAAATAGTTTAAAGTTTTTGTACTTCTCTGTAAGAGAAGTCATATCATATGACTTGTGCATTCAATGGTGTTTTTGGTTACTTTACTGTTTTGGTCTTTATTTCCAGTTTTGAGATTCATATCAATACTGTAATCTGTTACGTGTGGCATGAAATTGCATGGGCACACCCCCAGATCACACTTACACTCTACATTTCACACTTATGCACTACATTATCAGAATCCACACTGTCAAAGTGCGGTCATCTCACACTCCTGATGCACTTCTGATAGAGTGGTGTTACACTGACCACATCCTCCATTACATTTCTCCTCCCTGACCCCTGTGTCAATTACCCAACAGACATGAAGAATTTGGTGAATTTTGCTACAACGAGAACCAAAAGAACAATGCAGAGAAAACAAGACTTACATTTACATAGCACCTTCCACAACGTCAGAATGTGCAACCAAGAAAAATGTAGTCAGGGTCCAATTTAAGAAATGCATGCATGCCGACTTGCATACAATGAGATTTCATAAGTAGCAATAGGATTATTTGTGGGTAATTAGCTTTGGCTAAATAAAGGACAAATAGCTACAGTATATATAGCTATAGATAAAAACAAGAGGTACTGAGGATGCTGAAATTTAGTGCAATATACACAATGTACTGGACGAGCTCATTAGATCAGGCAGCATCTATGGATGGGAATAAACAGTAAACGTTTCGGGGCTGAGAACCTTCATCAGGACTGTATTTACCTAATGCTTTTACGTAGGACTGGAAGTGAAGAGAGATACTGTATTCTCTTAGATGTGATCGGCTGCTATTTTTGAACTGAAAAGCACATGGTCTACATTGCCATGTTATCAAATAAACGTTCAATGGTAACTGATTTATTGTCCGCTTTTCAAAATGACAACAGAAATGCAAAGTTAATCACTCATTCTTTCCAATTCAAATCTGTTAAAATAGCCTCAAGTACACAGCACATAAAATATTACCACAAATTTAGTTAATGAAGTACAATTCAAATTGCATGTGAAGTACTTAGCACAAGTAAACAGTCAGCAGCTCGCTGTCCAAGTGATAAGACCTCGGTGGGGGCAGGGTATTCATCAGTCTCAAAGCCTGAGGGAAGAAACTGGTACCCAACGCGACAGTCCTAGTCCTGATGCTCCCGCACCTCCTTCCTGACAGTAGTGGGCCAAAGAGATTGTCAGTGGGTAGTAGGGATCTTCAATACTGTAATGCTTCAGACCCTTCGTATACAACTCTCCCAGTAAATGTCCTCAGATAGGAGGCAGGGCGACTCCACTGATCCTCTTGATGGTTTTTGCTATCCTCTGTAGGGTCTTGTGGCCTGATGCCTTGCATCTTCCTCACCACACAGTCAAGTTTGAATTGTCCATTATGGTACACCAAGGAAGTTTGTGCTCTTCACTCTCCAAGAAGTCCTCATGTACAAACTACAGGGCCACTAATGAGATTGATGCCGCTGCCTGTTTAGTTCAGAATACAGGTAAATGGGTAGTTCAGAATAAATGCTGCATTTTCCATTATCATATGTATTCCCTAAGTGAATACAGAGGTTTCTGGTAAATTGGGACTCACTGGGACCAATACATTTTGGCCCAATTAAACGGTTGCCCCAATCAGTTGAAGTTTCATGGAAATAGTTAACATAGAAACACAGAAACATAGAAAACATACAGCACAATACAGACATTTCAGCGAACAAAGCTGTGCCAAACATGTCCCTACCCTAGAACTACCTAGGCTTTACTCATAGCTCTCTATTTTTCTAAGCTCCATGTAGCCATCAGGGAGTCTCTTAAAAGACCATCATTTCTGCCTCCACCACCGCCGCCGGCAGCCCATTCCACACACTCACCACTCTCTGCGTAAAAAACTTACCTCTGTCATCTCCTCTGTACCTACTTCCAAGCATGTTAAAACTATGCCCTCTTGTTCTAGCCAGTTCAGCCCTGGGGAAAAGCCTCTGACTATACACACGATCAATGCCTCTCATTATCTTGTACACCTCTATCAAGTCACCTCTCATCCTCCCTCACTCCAAGGAGAAAGGCCGAGTTCACTCAACCTATTCTCATAAGGCATGCTCCCCAATCCAGGCAGTTAGTTAAAGTTAAAGTCTGTCCCGAGCCTTATAGGCTCATCAGGCTGGTGCTTATGCCAGTTTCTGTGGCGTAAGATAACTGACAGTATGAGACTCCCCCCCACCCCCCCGGATAGGACACCAGTCTATCGCGAGGTTAACCCCCAGCATTTTGTCGGTACCCATTTTCAGCTGGGTGGACTGGAGCAGTGTGTGGTTAAGTGCCTTGCTCAAGGACACAACACGCTGCCTTGGCTGGGGCTCGAACTCATGACCTTCAGATCACTAGTCTAACGCCTTAACCACTTGGCCACATGCCACACTCAATCCAGGCAACATGCTTGTAAATCTCCTCTGCACCCTTTCTATGGTTTCCACGTCCTTCCTATGTGAGGTGACCAGAATTGAGCACAGTACTCTAAGTGGGGTCTGACCAAGGTCCTATATAGCTGCAACATTACCTCTTGGCTCTTAAACTCAATCCCACAACTGGTGAAGACCAATGCACCATATGCCTTCTTAACCACAGAGTCAACCTGAGTAGCAGCTTTGAGTGTCCTATCGAGTCGGACCCCAAGATCCCTCTGATGCTCCACACTGCCAAGAGTCTTACCATTAATACTATATTCTGCCATCATATTTGACCTACCAAAATGAACCACCTCACACTTATCTGGGTTAAACTCCATCTGCCACTTCTCAGCCCAGTTTTGCACCCTATCAATGCCCCATTGTCACCTCTGACAGCCCTCCACACTATCCACAACACCCCCAACCTTTGTGTCATCAACAAATTTCCTAACCCATCCCTCCACTTCCTCATCCAGGTCATTTATAAAAATCACAAAGAGTAGGGGTCCCAGAACAGATCCCTGAGGCACACCACTGGTCACCGGCCTCCATGCAGAATATGACCCATCTACAACCACACTATGTCTTCTCTGGGCAAGCCAGTTCTGGATCCACAAAGCAATGTCCCCTTGGATCCCATGCCTCCTTACTTTCTCAATAAGCCTTGAATGGGGTACCTTATCAAATGCCTTGCTAAAATCCATATACACTACACCTACGGCTCTACCTTCATCAATGTGCTTAGTCACATCCTCAAAAAATTCAATCAGGCTCGTAAGGCAAGACCAGACTTTGAGAAAGCCATGTTGACTATTCCTAATCATATTATGCCTTTCCGAATGTTCATAAATCCTGCCTCTCAGGATCTTCTCCATCAACTTACCAACCACTGAAGTAAGTCTCGCTGGCCTATAATTTCCTGGGATATCTCTACTCCCTTTCTTGAATAAGGGAACAACATTCGCAAACCTCCAATCCTCCAGAACCTCTCTGGTCCCCATTGATGGTGCAAAGATCATTGCCAGAGGATAAGCAATCTCCTCCCTTGCTTCCCACAGTAGCCTGGGGTACATCCTGTCTGGTCCCGGTGACTTATCCAACTTGATGCTTTCCAAAAGCTCCAGCACATCCTCTTTCTTAATATCTACATTCTCAAGCTTTTCAGTCCACTACAGGTCTTCCCTACAATTGCCAAGATATTCATACTACATGCTATGTCATACATACAACACTACGTAAAAAGGTATAAAAAAGGGGGAAAAACTACCATTTAATGGAGTAACGAATTACGTATTTAAATGAAATGCGGAACAAATTAGAACAGTATTAATATGACTACGGTACTATAAAACTGTGTATTGCTTCCTAATAGTTATCAATGGAGGAATTCATCCAGTGTACGCTGCCGTGTTCATTTGATTGACTGTAAATGAACAAAATCTGTTTGTTCATTTGTTAGACACCTAGTGTAGACGATGGACTGCCTTCATACAATGCTGTCAATGATTGCATCCGCCAAATCCTTAATCTCATAGTGTCATCTGAGATGATTGTTGATACCTTGAAATTCTTCCTTGCCTTTGAATTCAAATTCCTACAATAAGTAATGGATTCAGTCTAGTACATCATAGGTAAAGCCCATACAACCATTGTGCACATCTTCATGAAACACTGTTGTAGGAATGCAGCTTCCATCATCAAGGATCCTCACAACCCAGGTCATGCTCTTCTCTCACTGCTGCCATCAGGTAGAAGGTACAAGAGCCTCTGGACTCACACCACATGGTTCAAGAACAGTTACTACCTCTCAAACATCAGCCACTTGAACAACAGGGGATAACTATACATCTTTTGAGATCTTCCCACAACCAATGATCTCACTTTAGAAACTCTTTATCTTGTTATCTAATGTTCTTGTTATTTATTGCGATGTATTTATATTTGCATTTGCACAGTTTGTTATCTTCTATGCACCACTTGATCTTTTATTGATCCTGTTATAACTACCACTCTATAGATTTGCTGAGTATGCCCACAGGAGAAAGACTCTCAGAATTGTATATGGTGACACGTATGTACTCTGATAATAAAATTTACTCTGAAATTTGAATTTGCTATTAACTTGTTAAAGTAGTGAAATCATTTCATTTTCACTCCTAGTTATTTCTGGTATCTCCAAGCCTGAATGCTTGAAACTGCAATGAGCAAAACAGTTCTGATTTATCTTCCTGCTTCTTCCTCACCAAGTACCAGTGACAAAAATGACTGGTTTTTGAGCACGCAACAGGAGCTCTTTAAAAACCATTCACTGTAAGCATGTTTAGCATCTAACAGCCACACGACTGACGCTAGTTAGAAACTGTTCGGCAACAGTCTCCTATCCCATTTAAGTGGCTTAGTGTCCCAAATAAATGAAGGAATTCCATCTATTTTCTCAATTAGTTTTTTTATTCTTTAAGAATTGTCCCAAATAAGTTGCTGGCCCTATTAGCCAACGGGCAGAATGAATTATACATTAACAAATTCTTTAAATAATAGATCAAATAATTACAAAGTTAACATAGAAGGGGAGAGGAAGATGGCGGCACGACGCAGCACATGCAGCCACTCCGAAATGATATGGTATCTGTGAAGTAGGGTACCGTGCACAATCCTGATTTGATGGAGACAGACGTGAGAAGCACAGAGGAACATCTGGAGAAACTTCTGAAATGCCAGCTTCACTGCCGCTGCTACTGTGCGATCAAGAATCTCTGGAGGGGAAGGCCCCAAATCCTTGGTTTTGCCTATTGCCTGTTGCCGGGGCCGGGGTCGAAGCGCTCGGCAGAAATGGTGCTCAGTGCTCGGTGTCGGAGGGCTGGTCGGAGGCTCAAAGTTTTTGGACGGACTCAAGAGTCGGCTGTGGTCGGGTGCTTCCAGGGTGCTGCATCGACAAGTTTGCGGCGCTGGAGGTTCATGGCAGGGAGAGTTTTTCTTCCTTCTACCATCTGCGTGAGATGATGGGACTTTCAAGAGACTTTGAGACTTTTTTTTACCGTGCCCATGGTCTGTTCTTTATCAAATTACGGTATTGCTTTGCACTGTTGTAACTATACGTTATAGTTATGTGGTTTTTGTCAGTTTTTCAGTCTTGGTTTGTCCTGTGTTTCTGTGATATCGTTCTGGAGGAACATTGTGTCATTTCTTAATGCATGCATTACTAAATGACAATAAAAGAAGACTACGTGTCCTCATAATCTAATCTAATCTCAGGTCAATGACATCAGGTCATTGAACTGAAATGTTACCCCTCTGTTCCTTTCTCCACTGATGCTGCCTGACCTACTGAGCAGTCATCACAATATGATTGAATCCAACTGGAAATTTGATAGGGAGAAAGTAAAATCTGATGTAGCAGTATTTCAGTGGAGTAAATAAAATTACAGTGGTCTGAGAGAGGAATTGCACAAAGTAACTTGGAAGCAGCTACTGGGAGGGATGGCAGCGGAGCAGCAAGGTGTGAGTTTCTGGGAAAAATGAAGAAAGTCCAGGATAGATGTATTCCAAAAACAAAGAAATACTCAAGTGGCAAAATAGTTAATCCGTGGTTGACAAGGGAAGTCAAAGCTAATGTAAAAGTAAAAGAGAGGGAATACGACAAAGCAAAAAATAGTGGAAAGATAGAGGATTAGGAAGCTTTTAAAAACCTTCAGAGAACAACTAAAAGAATCATTAGGAAACAAGCTAGCAACAATATCAAAGTGGATAGTAAAAGCTTTTTCAAGTATGTAAAAAATAAAAGAGAGGTGAGAATGGATATAGGGCCAGTAGAAAATGAGGCTGGAGAAATAATAACAGGGGACAAGGAGATGACAGATGAACCAAATGAGTATTTTGCATCAGTCTTCACTGTGGAAGAGACTAGCACTGTGCCAGATGTTGAACAGTGTGAGAGACGAGAAGTGAGTGCAGTTTCTATTACAAGGGAGAAAGTCCTCAAAAAACTGAAAGGCCTATGGGTACATAAGTCACCTAGACTAGATGAATTGCACCCTAGGGTTCTGAAAGAGGTAATAGTAGAGATTATGGAGGCAATAGTAATAATCTTTCAAAAAGCATTTGACTCTGGCATGGTGCCAGAGGACTGAAAAATTGCAAATATGACTCCACTCTTTAAGAAAGCTGTGTACGTACATCTACTGATGCTTCTGGACACATCTTCAGTGATGTTCCTGGAATCATCGGGTGTTTCGGGTCTTTCAACATCATACAAACTCCACCAGGTGACCCAGCCGGTGCTGATCAGACCCCAGCTTGTGTCCAGATGGCTAGCTACTTATGACTCCATGGCTCCCCTCTTTTGAGCCACAGCCATCTTGAGGCCCTCTCTGCCGCATCAGTGGTACTGTGGATGGCTCTCCACTTTCTCTCTCCCTCGATGCCCAAATTGCTGAAGGCTCTAACTAAGGAACGGGCTGCAAATCCCCTACAACCAACCTCGGCTGGGAGACACCTCGCTCTCCATCCAGCCTGCTGACCAGTCCTGAGTACTTGGAGAGCTTCCTTTCAAAGGCCTCTTCCAAGCTATCTTCCCATGGGACTCCACTCTTTAAGAAAGGAGGAAGACAGCAAAAAAGAAAATATAGACCAGTTAGCCTGACCTCAGTGGTTGGGAAGATGTTAGAGTTAATTGTTAGGGATGAGGTTATAGAGTACTTGGTCACACAGGACAAGATAGGACAAAGTCAACATGATTTCTTTCAGGGAAATTCCTGCCTGACGAACCGGTTGGAATTCTTTGAGGAGATTACAAGTAGGATAGATAAAGGGAATGCAGCAGATGTTGTATATTTGGACTTTCAGAAGGCCTTTGACAAGGTGCCACTCATGAGGCTGCTTACCAGGTTAAGAGCCCATGGTATTACAAGAAAGTTACTGGCATGGTTAGAGCATTGGCTGATTGGTAGGAGGCAGTGAGTGGGAATAAAAGGATCCTTTTCTGGTTGGCTGCCAGTGATTAATGGTGTTCCACAAGAGTCGGTGTCGAGACCACTTCTTTTTATGCTGTATATAAATGACGGTATAGATGGCTTTGTTACCAAGTTTACAGATGATATGAAGAATGGTGGTGGGGCATATAGTGTTGAGGAAACAGATAGGCTGCAGATGGACTGAGAAGGATTAGGAGAATGGGCAAGAAAGTGGCAAATGAAATACAATATTGGAAAATGCACGATCATGCACTTTGGTAGTAGAAATAAATGTGCAGATTATTTTCTAAACGGGGAGAAAATCCAAAATTCTGAGATGCAAGGGGACTTGGGAGTCCTTGTGCAGAACACCCTAAAGGTTAACTTGCAGGTAGAGTCAGTGGTAAGGAAGGCAAATGCAATTTTAGCATTCATTTCAAGAGGTCTAGAATACAAGAGCAGGGAGGTGATGCTGAGGTTTTATAAGGCACTGGTGAGGCCTCACCTTGAGTACTGTGAACAGTTTTGGGCTCCTCATCTAAGAAAAGATGTGTTGGCATTGTAGAGGGTTCAGAGGAGATTCACAAGAATGATTCTTGGAATTAAGAGGCTATCATACAAGAAATGTTTGATAGCTCTAGCTCTGTACTCACTGGAATTTAGAAGGATGAGGGGAGATCTCATTGAAACCTTTCAAATGTTGAAAGGCCTAGAGAGAGTAGATGTGGAAAGGATGTTTCCCGTGATGGGGGAGTCTAGGACAAGCGAGCACAGCTTCAGGATAGAGGGGTGTCCATTTAAAACAGCGATGCAGAGAAATTTCTTTAGCCAGAGGGGGGGTGAATTTGTGGAATTTGTTACCACAGGGTTCTGTGGAGGCCAGGTTGTTGGGTATATTTAAGTCAGAGCCGATAAGTTCTTGATTGAACATGGCATCACAGGAGAGGGCCAGAGAGTGGGGCTGAGGAGGGGAGAAAAGGATCAGGCATGATTGAATAGCGGAGTGGACTCGATGGGCCAAATGGCCTAATTCTGCTCCTTTGTCTTATGGTCTTATGGTCTTATGTGTTGGATAGAGATATGTCTCCACTAAAGGTGGGGTAAGGCACTCCTTCTCTCTGCTAGCCTGCAGGTCACCCTTGGGCAAAGTACAGCACTTGCTTGGCCCCCTGATCAGGATCACGTGAAGCCATAAGAGCAGGTGGTGCATGGTCATATAAGCAACTGATGCATATCATAAGTCTTAATTATGTGACCACTAGCGCCAGGCAGACAATCTGTGAAGAGTATTAATAATGGTTGGGGTCACCCATCCTATAAAGACACTGCCCAGAAGAAGGCAATGGCAAACTATACCTGTAGAAAAATTTGCTAAGAACTATCATGATCACTGACATGTCACATAATGACTATAATAATGAATGTATTAAGCACTTAAACATAAGATCAGATGCAAAGATAGTACCCAGAAATCATGGATCAAGGATCAGTTTCATTCGTCATCTACATTTATGTGTATTAGGAACTTGTTGTGGTGTGACATGAAAAAACAATATTCAACAATTATAAAAAGATGATATGAGATATAAAGCTAGAGGCTAAGGTACAGATATGGAATAAAATGTGCATAAATAACAGCAAATAAAACTGCAGTATCCAAGGGCAATAAACAATGTTACTAATCAGTTGGTTAGAGGTTGTCCATTGGTGGGTCTTCAGGTTGCCGTAGAGGCCAGTCTGGGATTCATATATGTCCCTTAATGAAGAATGCCTGTTCATGACTTTGTTTAATGTGGGGAGGCTAATGCATGGACAGCCACCACAAGGTCTTTAACAGAAAGGTGTAAGGGCTCAGGGGTATGGAATACAGATGACTGGGGGACCCTTCATTGCTGCCACTTTCCTCCCCGTTCACTGGCATTGTGATGTGTCATCATTTTCCACCAGCACCTTCTCTGAGGTCTTGTTAAATTATGTATTAGCATATGAAACTCACGAGAGTTTCACCATTAATCATCGGTTGCAACGGAAAACTTAAACTGAGATCTCATAGATCTGTTTGGATGAAATAAAATATCCATTGTACTTTTAAAAGTGTTCCCAACTGAATATTCAAGTCAAGTCAAATCAATTCATCATGTTTATTGTAATTTAACTATATACATGTATATAATGTAAATAACCATATAATGTATATAGAAACGAGACAACATTTATTCGATCCAGCGTGTAAAGCACAGTAATACACATAACGCATGTAACACATGATGACTTATGAAGGTGAGAATAAAATCTGCAGATGAATCTAAACATAAATAACAAACTAAGGTGCATTAATTGCTCCCACAATCAAAAGACAACCGATTATTCATTCAGTTTCTGTGACCTCAGTATTAACACAGGGTTGTACCCAAAATGGCAACTATCCCTTTGCCTCCACAGATGCTGCCTGACCTGTTGAAACTTTGATATGTTTTCTCCTGAATTTCCAGAAATGGTTGTGTTTCTGCATTAGACCATAAGGCATAGGAGCAGTATTAGGCCATTTGGCCCATCAAGCTTGCTATGCCATTCCATCTTGGCTGATTTATTATCCCTCTCAACCCCATTCTCTTGCCTTCTCCTCATAACCTTTGACACCCTTAATAATCAAGAACCTATCAACCTTTGCTTTAGATATTCACAACAACTTGGCCTCCATAGCCGTCTGAAGCAATTAATTTTAAGATTCACCACCCACTGGCTAAAGAAATTCCTCCTTACTTCTGTTCTCCTTGTATTCTGTTGCTGTGCCCTCTGATCGTAGACCACTCCACTTTAGGAAACATCTTCTCCACATCCATCTATCTAGGCCTTTCAGGGATTAGAATTTCAGGGATAAATAATTCAGAGTTCATATTTGAGAATTTGACATCATATTTTAGAAGCTTGATCATAAATAGTATATTTTTTGAAAAATCACCAATCTATTAAACTGTTGTAATTTCACTCATTTCCAGTAGGAAAAGAATCCTACCTTCTTTGCACAGTTCATTGCATGTCTGACTCTAGAGTGACAATTTGATTATCTCTTAACCAACCTCTGAATTGGTCTTGCAAGCCACTAATTAATCTGAAATCACAACCAGTGGTTTAGCAAGGATGCACACCATTGCTTTTTGCAACATTGATAGGAGCAACCAGGCTAAATATTGAATACCAGCCTTACCATTAAACTTGGTGAATCTGCAAAGTCTCATGGTGTTTTAAGGTGAGTACACTGGATCCGAATACCATTCAGAACAAAGCTGCCCACTTGAATGTCACTGTGCCCATTTCCTTAAGCATTCAACAGCTCTACCACAACTGCAATTCATGCCATCTATATGTAGCCTGGGGGAAAAGTACACGCTCAGGACAACAAAGACTTTTTCGGGTTTTAATTCCTTTATTGGTTTTCGATGTTTAAGTGTCAGTAGAGGGTCGCAAAACAAAATGAACGAATTTACAACCAGTTCTTGCCATTACAATCTCAGTTTAACTTCTGATTCACACCCTTGTATATGGACAGAATTGCATATGCAGTATAAAAATACCAGAACTAACACGGTACTAATATGGTACAAATACAGTACAAATACGGTAGTGGCAATCCTGAAGGAACACTATACAAACAACTTTAGAACCCCACCCACCCTGCATCTTATACATAACAGCGAAAAATGTAAGCGAATATATCTCATCTACGACGTACACACGTGCTGAACTTCCAAACAGAGACTAAACATTCACACTACGCGGTTACATGCACAATCAGACCCAATACAATAAAGTTAGACAAAAGGTACACCTTGGCACAACTTTCATAAGATGTTGCCTGGTAGTTAAATTACAGAATGCCTGACCAACTTGGATGGTGAGAAACTTTGCCCAAGCCACGCGATCCAAAGTTGAGACGTTCACTTGAGAAAATCTAAAGCATCCACATGTAAAACATGTCAAACTACCAATATTCTCAATTCGCCAGCAAGAATAAATGAATTCACATGGATATCGTCAATTAATGCTCATCTTTCCTCACCATGCCCAGCACACTCTGGGAGAAACCAGATTCCAACGACTAACCACGTCTTCAGTATGAAGGAAAATGATCTTCCCACTATCCCGCGCGTGCATAATGACATCACCATCTCCCTTAAAGGCACAGACAACTATTCTAGCATTACCTGGATGGATGCCTAAGTACACTTTTAACGATACGACGGTCCGACGGTCACCTGGTTACATATAAAATTCATGACTTTTAATCTCCAAGTCCAACTTGACACCACCACCCAAACCTGCAACCTCTACCACAGGGATGGAAGAAGGGCAGCAGGTACACAGAGATCACCACATGCCAGCTCCTGACCAAGTCACATCCCATCCTGACTTTGAAATATACCACTGTTCCTATACCATCACAAGGTCTAATACCTGGAACACTCTCCAAAAGAGCACTGCGAGAGCACTCTCATGACAAGCACTTCAATGGTTCAAGAAGGACGCCACCTTCTCAAGATATTTGCCAGCAATGTCTGGGTCCCAAGTATTGAATAAAATTTACATCCTTGCAGGCCAAGCTGCAAATAACATTTAATGCATCCTATCGTCCCTGTATGAGACATTTTTTCACTAAATGCAAATCCGATGTGAGTTACTTAACTATAGGGTCTCATTATCCTTCAATGTGATGCATTTTAATTACTTTGAGCAGTGGAAGATGTTTGAAATTTGATTGCAGCATATGACATGCATGACTTAAAGGAACATAGATGGTATTAACATAATGTCATTTCTCACACACTGCCACATTTTGCAACAAATTAATTGGCATCAGGCAAGCTGCCTTCTCCACGCATACATTATGGAAATGAGGACCCAGAGGGTAGAGGAGCAGAAAATATGGCAAAGCCCTCAAGGAATTGGACTTGGAATGAGGGGTTTGTCTGTGCAGGGCATTTAACCCTAAATCTCCTTCACAGAGAAAGAATCTGTCTGTACAAATTGCTTTCTCATTTATCTATATTTCAAGGAATACGCCCTCTTTAACCCCACTCCCCCCCCCATCTGTAGGAATGTTCAATAGACATTTCTTCACTTTTTATCTTGCCATGTTAGCTTTGCTGTCGTTGATAAAACGTCTTCAAAGCCACACACTTCAGAATCAGGTTTATTGTCACTGACATATGTCCTCAAATTTGTTATTCATTTGCTTCCTAAGGACTCAAGTAAGACGTCTGCAGAAGAACAGAACTACTTAACACCAATAGTAACTCAAAAGTGTTTTTTTTTGTTAATATGATTCATATTGTTTTATACAAGAATTCCTAGCTTTCTACTCTCTCTAACAACTAAGCATTGTAGTAAAAAGAATTAACGTTTCCAGGTTAGACGAAAGGTCATCAACCAGAAACACTAGCTCTCTGTCCATAAATATTCCTGGCCTGTTGTGTATTTCCAGCATTTTATTGGTTTTAATTCAGTTTTCTAACAGCATTTTGCTTTTGCATCTCACACCACTCAAAAATTAATGGCTGACATTCTGAATCTAGGGGAAAAAGAATTCCCAAAACTACTCTTTTGTTCCACTCCAATGCATTAGGCCTGATTTTAACTCTGGATTGCAGATAGATCTATAGCATTGCAAACTGGAATTTTATCTGCAGCTGTAGAAATGAAGATGAAGCCCAGGATAATATTAACTCCCAGACCTCACAAATCCTGATCTCACTCCTGTTCCGGGCTGGAAGCTGTTTGAAAAAATATATACATGGCCTAAAGGCACCAGCCAACATATGATCGGCTTCTGGTTCCAACCCTTGGAGATCTGGAGTTCAGTCTAACAAAAAGGTACTGATATTAATACTGTTCATGACTTCAGGACATCCCAAAAGCACTTCACAGGCTATAAAGTACTTTTGAAGCACTCTGGAGGAACAGCAAGTCATCTTTTGACTGAGCATATTACAGCTTTCCAGACTCACGATGGAATTCAGCTATTTCAGATAATGATCATATTCTTCTCTTTACAGCTCCTGTGGATCCATCCCATGTTTCTTGTACCTTTGTCACACTCATTTGCATTGCACCCTATCCTCTCTATCTATCTTTAAATTTATGATGCCCACTACCCTATCACAGACCTTCCCTTTTACTCTTTCCATGTTATTTTCTCTGCACCTTACAGCAAATTTGATGTCAGGTGAACTCTAATTTTCTCTCCCCAGATGCCTCATGGCCTCCTGAGTCTTCCCAGCATCCTCTAACAATGGTAGATTTTAATCTTCATCTTTGTCACATAAAAGACTTGAAAACTTCTGCAGATGTACCGTGGAGAGCATTCTGACTGGCTGCATCACTGTCAGGTATGGGGCAGACGGGCAGGAGGGAGCGGAGGGCTACTGCACAGGATTATAAGAAGATACAGAAAGTTGTAAAAGTAATCAGCTCCATCCTGGATGCTAGCCTCCATAGTATCCAAGACACCTTCAAGGAGCGGTGCCTCAGAAACGTGGCATCCATTATTAAGGACGCTCATCACCCAGGACATGCCCTCTTCTTATTGTTACCATCAGGAGGGAGGTACAGAAGCCTGAAGGCACACACTCAATGATTCACGAACAGCTTCTTCCCCTTTGCCATTTGATTTCTAGATGAACATTGAACCCATGAACACTACTTCACTTTTTTTCTGTTTTTGCGTTATTTTTGATTTAAATATTTAATATACATATAGACTTATTGTAATATATTTATGTTTTTCTATATTTATCATGTATTGTGTTGTACTGCTGCTGCGAAGTTAACAAATTTCATAATATATGCCAGTGATGTTAAACCTGATTCTGATTCTGATCTTCCATAGATGCTGCCTGGCCTGCTGAGTTCCTTCAGCATTTTGTATTTATTGCTTTGGATTTCCAGCACCCGCAGATTTTCACATGTTTGAGAAGCAATTGAGATACTTGTTTTTCCTGATGAAGAAATCCAGAGCTGGAACAGGAAAACTGAAAACTGAATGCCAGGAGTGGGTGAAATTAGTCCACCATCTTGCCAAGACCTGCTTTATTAATTTATTCAACAATGGGTAACAAGTCCGTTATCCTAAAATAATATGAAGAAACTGACTCATTTTCACATCCCATAAAATAAAAAAAATGACGTCCAACCAACGATAATGAAAAGGTGTTTTTTTTCCCACAATATAATACCACAGTTCTTATATCTTGATATAATTACAAGGAGCTAATTGTATAATGATGGGGTTAATCCTCTCATTCCAATAAAATAACAAGGGGTTAATCTTTGCCACCCATTTTATATCATATAATAATTCTCTAATCCCAGCATAAAGAGAAATTAATTCTGTGATCTGAGAGTAATAATGATAGTTAATACCTCAATCCCGGTATAATAGTGAGGAGTTTATCCTTCAATATCAGTATAATAACAAGACGTTAATCCTCTCTTCTCAGTATAACAATGAGGGGTCAATCCCCTCAGCCCAATATAATAACAAGGAGTTTATTCTTTAATATCATCATAATAATGAGAGGTTAATCCTTTTATCTCAGTATAATAATGAGGCAGATCTATGCATCTCAGAGCAATAACCAGGGGTTAATCCTTGAGTCCCAGTGTAATAACGAAAGGTGGATCTACACATCCCAGTGCAATAATGAGGGGTTAATCCTCTCAAGATCCTGGAGTTATGAGAAGCCAACCCCTATTCAATTGGTCCCACACTCTGCACAAGGAAAGGATGATTTCGATTAAAGTTGGCACAGAATCGTGCACTGGAAAACGACTAAACCGTTTTTTATGCTATTCCAGTGCTTAGGATAGAATTTTTGATTCATTAGATACATTGCTGAGTGCAAGTTAGATGATGACCCTTGCAGAAGGTGCTGAATTTGCTTAGGGAATGGTTAATTCAGTTTAATACTACAGACAGGCACAAGGGTCGTGACATTGGACTGATCAGAGAGACTCATTATGCTAGCATGCTCCGATTGTATTTCACATCAGTCTCCATTTATAAAGAGTTTCCACTCACCCCCAAAATATACCACCCATGTCCCACCCAGAAAGGTTGACCTTATTCAGGCAACATACACACAAAAAGCTGAAGGAACTCAGCAGGCCAGACAGCATCTATGGAAAAGAGTTGACGTTTTGGGTCATGATCCTTCATCAGGGCTGGAAAAAGAAAATGAGAAGTCTGACCAGAATTATTCTGCCAGAATCTGTTGCATTTGTGTCTATAAAACAAATTGTTTAGCTTCCCTGCAGACTTAATTATGAAATAAAGGGGAAATTTGTGTTCAATAATGGACACCCCATTATAGGAAGAAGAGGAAGAGGAGGAAGAAGTACAAAGTGGTAGGTGATAGGAGAAACTGGGAGCGGGGGAGTGATGAAATAAAGAGCTGGGAACCTCATAGGTAAAAGAGATAAAGGGTTGGTGAAGGGGGAATCTGATAGGAGGGGGTAGACGACCATGGAAGAAAGGGAAGCAGGAGGAACACCAGAGGGCGATGATGGGGAGCTAAGGAGATAAGGTGAGAAAGGGAAACAGAAATGGAAATGGTGAAGGGGGAGAGGTAATTACTGGAAGTTAAAGAAAGTTTGAGAACATTTCAAGAGCTCACCCTTATTCAGGTTGGACATGAGATATATCACAAGACATTGTAACCATATACAAATGAAGACTAGATGATTGTACACAAAACTACAGATGTAGTTGGAGTAAAAGAGATATCTGTCTTGATGTAGGGTCTCAGCCTGAAACATCTGTTTATTCTGCCAGAATCTGTTGCATTTATGTCTCCAAACAAATTGCTTAGCTTCCCTGCAGACTTCATTATGAAATAAAGGGGAAATTATAGGAAGAAGGTGGAGGCTTTGGAAAGGGCAGGAAAGTGGAGTATGTTGGCAAATGGAATTAGCAGAGTGGATGTGTGGTCGTATTTCGGAAGTTAATCAGGACTCACTCACTTTGAATTCGCATATCCAGGAAAAAGAACTTGGATTTCATTCTGTGTCAGTCCTCATACTCTCACCCCAAATTCCTACAGTTTGTCAGTTCCCATCGCCCCACAGCCCTGGGATTTTCAGAAACAGAATCGGGTTTATTATCATCGGCATGTGTCGTGAAATTTGTTAATTTAGCAGCAGCAGAGAAAAAAAGTTGCACTGCATCGGCCGGTTTTCATGCACAACTGTCTCTCGACTTTACAGAGAAACATGCGAAAGGCAAAAAAAAAATCCACTGAGTGGCAGTTCTGTGGGTGAAAATGCCTTGTTAATGAGAGCGGTGGGAGAAGACAGACTAGTTCAAGCTGATAGGAAGGTGATAGCAGCTCAAATAACCACATATTACACGGGTGTGCAGAAGAGCATCTTTAAATGCACAATGTGTCAAACTTTGAAGAGGGTGGACTACAGCAGTAGAAGACCACAAACATACACTCTGTGACCACTTTGTTAGGTACAGGAGGTATTTAATAAAGTGGGCATTGAGTGTACATTCTGCATTTTGTTGTCTTTTTTCTGCCTCAATGTGTGTGGAATGATCTGCCTGGAAAGCATACAAAGCAAAAGATATTTATTGTATCTCAGTACACATCACAATGACAAAACAACACTAATAAACCACAAACAACAGGAATTCTGCAGATGCTGGAAATTCAAGCAACACACGTCAAAGTTGCTGGTGAACACAGCAGACCAGGCAGCATCTGTAGGAAGACGTGCAGTAGACGTTTCAGGCCGAGACCCTTCGTCAGGACTAACTGACTGAAGGAAACTAATAAACCACTGCTATCAGTTCATAACTTCGCCAACTGGGCAATTACTTTACCTATGATGATTTATATTGAATTTATATAGTTTAGAGACACATGAATAAGGAATTATTTACAGTCAGGCATCTCTGCAAAGTTTTGAGTCTCAGAAACTTGCTGGTTCTTCATCAGCCAACACCGCAGTGTCTTCTTGAAGCCTTTCTTCCAAGATTTAGCACACATTGAAAGAATATCAAGATGGCTGGAGGATCTGTCTTGGACCCTGCATCCTCTCTCGATTTATGGGAAAGTCTTTGTTCTGTCCATGAAGGGAGTTGGGGGTGTGAATTAAGTGAGGACAGACTGCTGCATAAGGCAGAAGCTTCCCTGTGATACGTTTCCTCAGCCTGGCATGGAGAGGTGGCAGAAATGCCTCGCCCTCTGCATCTGAATGGAACTTAAGCTCCATTTTGTACCACTGCTCTTCAGGCACTGGCTCTGAGCCTTCACCAGGGGATGCGGCACGCAACAGAAGTGCCCACTACTCCGATAACAGCGGACTGCCTTCCACCCCATTGTCCACCAACAGCAGTGCACAGAATGAGTCCACCTCGCCTCCAGGTTTTCCGAAGCTATCAAGTCCATGGTCCAGATTGGAATCCTTGGCTTCACGGGAAAGGTCAGCAGCAGTGATGACAGCATCAGCGAGTTTCTCCCTGTTGCTGTCACAGAGTGACATCCCTCCACAGTTACTGTTTTGCTTCCAGTGACAACACTGGCTGCAGCCAGCACAATGAGAGTGATGTGACCCCTCCCGGTGGATTGGCTCCTTGAGGCATCGAGGAGGTTGGGAATCAGTCCGGGATGTGGCTTTCATGAGAGAATGTGTCACCCGTTCACAATGCTGTAATCCACTGTCTGGAAAGTTGCCACAATCTGATCGGGAGGTGTCACGCAAAGGGACAGAGGCTCCTCCATAGAGTTCTGTACACTCAGTCAGACTCTCAGCTCCTGGATGGGTCTCCTCCTGACACCTACTTCCACCTAGCTGGTGGGAAGTTCCATCTACAAAACCCCAAGCATAGCATCCCTGATATCACAGCCACTGCTTAGCCCCAACACTAGGCCGTAAGACCATAAGACCACAAGACATGGGAGCAGAATTACGCCATTCAACTCATCGAGTCTACTCCACCATTCATCATGGCTGATCCCGGATCCCACTCAACCCCATACATCTGTCTTCTCACCGTATCCTTTGATGCCCTGACCGATCAGGAAACGATCAACTTCTGCTTTAAATATACACACGGACTTGGCCTCCACCGCTGTCTGTGGCAGAGAATTCCATAGACTCACTACTCTCTGGCGAAAAATAAATTCTTCTTTACCTCTGTTATAAAAGGTCACCCCTCAATTTTGAGGCTGTGTCCTCTAATTCTGGATAGCCCCACCATAGGAAACATCTTATCTAATCCTTTCAATATTCAGTAAGTTTCAATGGGATCCCCAAGCATTCTTCTAAATTCCAGTGAGTACAAGCCCAAAGCTGCCAAATGCTCCTCATATGTTAACCCCTTCATTCCCAGAATCATCCTTGTGAACCTGCTCTGGACTCTCTCCAATGAAAACCCATGCTTTCTGAGGTATGAGGCCCAAAACTGTTGACAATACTTCAAGTGTGGCCTGATTAGTGTCTTATAAAGGCTCAGCATTGACTCTTTGTTTTTATATTCTATTCCCCTTGAAATAAATGCCAACATTCCATTTGCCTTCCTTACCACAGACTCAATGTGTAAATTAACCTTCTGGGAGTCTTGCACAAGGACTCCTAAGTCCCTCGGCACTTCTGATGTTTGAACCTTCCCCCCATTCAGATAATAGTTCACACTATTGTTCCTTTTACCAAAATGCATTATCGTACACTTCCCAACACTGTATTTCATACTGGTCCTGACTTCTACATATCCCACCCTCAGGAGATCTGGCCTTTCCAAGCTGTAATCCACCAGTTTAAGTAGAATGTAATATATCATTCAAATAAATATCTCACACCATAATAAAAATACAACCCACAATGATATTTTGACCGTGAAGGGTCAAGGGGACAAACTCAGGGCAGAATGAGGGGTGAATAAAATGCTCACACAGACTTGCTGACAGGCCTCCCAGGGGGCAACAAGGTAGATCAGGTAACCACAAAGGCAACATATACAAAATGGTGATAATCAATACCTTGAGGACGCCAGACAATGTCACAATGGCTTCATACCCAGTGGCATGGCTTCATCAAGACTCAAGGAGGGAAGGGCACTCTCACCAAAACAGAAACACAAGCTCGACACCAATAACCAAAGGGCAGGATCCTTAGAAGGAGAGAGTGAGAGTATACTCAAGGTCATGCATTTAAGGGAAAATTCAAAGGAGAAGTTTTTTGTTTACACAGAGAACAGTGGGTGCCAGGAATTCACTCCCATGGGTGGAAGTGGAATCAGATATGATAAAAACATTTAGAGGCTCTTGAATACCAGAGAATGGAGGGATGTGGATCATATGGTGGCCAAAAGGATTCGTGTAACCTGGCAACATTATCTTACAGAGTAAGGCTCAACAGTGCATACCAAAAGACCTATTCCAGTACTATATTCTATATCAGAAAGGTGCCCACACTCCATCACTAGACATTGTTTCAGTCTAGATAGCATCTAAACTTGCATCTTCACTTGATACCAACACCAGGAAAGAAAGCAATCAAAGTATTCTAGACCAGTGGGAATGTAGATAGCTTGAGGAGAAGTTAGATTTGCCTCTGGCACTCCTGTGGTTGAACAGAAAAAATAAATGGATAGGTGATATAAATGAAGAAGAGGCCCCTGAGTGCACATGAGGGTGGACAGAGAACAGAGAAGAGTTGCCAGCACCTATAAAACCATTCAGCATACAGTTACAAGAAGTTACCAAACAGGGTCCATTCACAACTATTGATCTTATCCCACTGCTACCAGAAGTAAATTAGTTTGACCTCAGGACCATAAATATGAGATGTGATGCAAGTACACTGAGAGCTAATTACATTGCAAAACATATCCATGTAAGACCATAAAATATACGAGCAGAATTAGGGCTTTTGAACCATCAAGCCTGCTCTGCCATTTCATCAGGGCTGATCCATTTTCCCTCTCAACCCCAAGCTCCTGCTGTATCCTTTCATGTCCCGACTCATCAGGAATCTATCAATCTCTGGTTTAAATATACCCAATGACTTGACCTCCACAACCATCTGAGGCAATGAATTCCACAGATTCACCACTCTCTGGCTAAAGAAATTCCTCCTCACTTCCATTCTAAAAGGACACCCCTCTATTCTGAGACTGTGTCCTCTGGTTCTAGATTCTCCCACCACAGGAAACATCCTCTCCACATCCACTCTATTGACGCCTTTCAACATTCGATAGGTTTCAATGAGGTTGCCCCTCACTCTTCTGAATTCCAGTGGGTACAGACCCAGAGCCATCAAATGCTCCTCATATGACAGGCCTTTCAATCCCAGAATCATTTTCGTGAATGTTCTTTGAAGCACCTCCAATATTAACACATCCATTCTTAGGTAAGGGGCCTAGCTCAATGAGATTAATTCAGTGGAAGCATTTTGATTAAATAATTATTAATTGTGTAGTTTTAATGTTTGCATTTTTCATTGTGCCATTTAGTGAGCTGAAATATGCCCACCCCTGAAGTCTTCCATTCCATTCTTACTCTGGTCTAAACGCAGGAGATTCTGCAGATGCTGAAAATCCAGAACAACAAACACAACATACTAGAGGAACTCAGCAGGCCAAGCAGCATCAACGGAGAGGAATAAACAAAAAAACTGTCCCAATGAAGGGTCTCGGCCCTAAACATCAACTATTTATTCCTCTCATTGGATGCTACCTGACCTTCTGAGTTCCTCCAGCATTTGGTATTTCTTACTCCGGTCTAATATCTGTACACAATTGATTGCAGATAGGGGTGCAATGCAGATTCTAATATTCAAACACATTTGCTTCAGACCACGCAGAAAATCAATAACTCAGTAATTACAGCTATTCAAACAAACCCATGTGCCGTGGAAATTAGAATCAGGTCTCCCTTTATTGAAAATGAGACCAAATGTAGCTTGCACCTTCTCCAGAACAATGTCATTGACTGCAGACAAGTATCCAACATAGAAGGCACAAGATTAATGAATGGAACTGCTCTCTTATCCTTGGCAGATGCCAATAGAAATATTTGTCTACATGATGAATTTCTCAGCTTGGCACCTAACTCTTAGAGCTGTTATTGGCAACATCATTCAACTTGTCCACACAGCCTGAATTGGACAATCCACAACACAGCGACCTTACTCAGCTTTCAACATTCACATCCTTCTTTTGCTCTCATCTAACTTTGAAAAACAAATACTATGGTATAAAATTTCTTTTGCATTACACAATCAGCTAGGACATTTTTACTAGAGGAAGCTTGTAGCTCTGTGCTGGCCTAACATGCTTTGGCCAATTGTATCCCAACCCTCCTGGTATGCACCATCGTCAACTGTGATGAAAATGCCACCCTGTTATATAAATGTCATATGCACTGAGCAAATGGAGTAAATATCCAAGTACTCTGGTTTCCTCTCACATTCCAAACACATACTGGTTGATAGGTTAATTGGTCATTGTAAATTGTCCCATGGTTAGGCTAGGATTAAATTGGGGGATTGCTGGGTGGCACGGCTTGAAGGGCTGGAAGGGTTTACTCCATGCTCTAGGTCATAAATATAAATAAATAAATAAATTTACACAACAAATTATATGCTGTACACACTGGAAAATTACTTTCCTGAGAACTCACATAAAACTGGTCGAACCTCTGAAGGAATGTTATTTTAACATGCAAGAATGCTAAAATGAAAGAATTTATAGGTGTCACAAGTGAATTGCGTATGTGGTTAAAATTCAATTCCAAATAATTAGTGCATTTAGCATTTAAATGATACACAAGTAGTAATAAACTACTCAAAAATCAAAGTATAAAATAAAATCTTAGTATTTCTATAGAGTACTCCCATTTTATGGTACTTTGATTTAGATAGATTAGATTATGAGAACACTCAGTCCTCTTTCATTGTCATTTAGAAATGCATACATGCATTAAGAAATGATACAATGTTTCTCCGGCATGATATCACAGAAAACAGGACAGCCCAAAGACTAACACTGACAAAACCACATAATTACATAGTTACAGCAGTGCAAAGTAATACCATAATTTGATGAAGAACAGTCCATAGGCACAGTAAAAAAAAGTCTCAAAGTCCTCGAGTCGATCGACTCCCAAGTCCCCGATAGCGGCGGCAAAAGGGAGAAACTCCCTGCCATAAACCTCCAGGCACCGTCAACTTGCCGATACCTTGGAAGCAGCCGACCACAGCCGACCCTGAGTCCATCCATCCGAAAACTCCGAGCTTCCAAGCAGCGTCTCCGATACAGCCTCCCGAGCGCCATCCTCTGCCGAGCACCTTCGACCTCTCCCCGGCTGCTGAAACACACAAAGCCGAGGATTTCGAGGCCTTCAGCTCCAGAGATTCCGGTTACCACACAGTAGCAGTGGCAGCAAAGCAGACATTTCAGAAGTTTTCCAGATGTTCTGCTGTGCACTCACATCTGTCTCCATCAAATCAGAATTGTGCACGGTCCCCTACTTGACAGATAACAGATATTCATCACAGGAGAGGCCGCGTGCGCTGTCGTCCTGCCGCCATCTTCTCCCCAAAGTACTTTGATTTAATCAAGGAAAATCAAGTGTGAGATTCTTGCCAACACATGTGAGCTCAATTTCAATGTTTAAGAGAAGTTTGAATAGGTACATGGAATGTAGGGGTATAGAGGGCTATGGGCCGGGTGGTTCAATGAGGGCAGGCAGCTTTAATGGCTTTGACGTGGACGAGATGGGCCAAAGGGTTTGTTTCAGTGCTGTACTTCTCTATGATTCTACAAATAAAAAAAACATTGACCTGCGTCAATAGAAAATGCAAATTTGAAACCAATGGTTTCTTTATAGGACTGCCTGTTGCTGTATTAAGGATCTTTTGAATTAATTTCCGCTTCACCAAAAATATTGAATCAAAGCAAGGCTTCTATTTTTAAATAATATTTAACAACTTCAAGAGATTCAAAACTTAACACTGATGGCCATAGCCTATTCATGCCAAACCATAGTCACTGATGTAATGTGGCAAACCCAACAACGCACGGAAAACTCTCGCAGTCATGGCTGTGATCATACCAAATCTGTTATAGTAGTATTGTTTAAGAGGTAAGTGTTAGTTTGAACGCAAGGATTAACTTATCATCTTCCATCTGAAACATCAAATTTCTGAGTCACAGCTGCTGCCTGACCTATTGATTATTTCAGGCCTTCAGGATAAAAATGTGAAAGAGGAAATATGAGGGCAAACTAGCCAATAACATAAAGCAGGATACTCAAAGCCCCAATCTCAGAAAGTATGTGTTGTCATTGGAAAGAGTCCAGAAGAGGTTCACGAGGAAGATTCTGGGAATGAAAGGGTTAACATATGAGGAGCGTTTGGCATCATTGTGTCTGTACTTTCTGGAATTTAGGAGTATGTGGGGGGATCACATTGAAACCTACTGAATATTGAAAGGACTATATAGGGTGGATGTGGAGAGGATGTTTCCTATGGTGGTGATATCCAGAATTGGAGCGCACAGCCTCAAAATTGAGGGGCGACCCTTTAGAACAGAGGTAAGGAGGAACTTTTTTAGCCAGAGAGTAGTAAATCTGTGGATTGCTCTGCCACAGTCTGCAGTGGAGGCCAAATCCGTGCATATATATAAGGTGAAAGTTGATCGTTTCCTGATCGGTCAGGGCAACAAGGATATGGTGAGAAGGCAGGTGTATGGAGTTGAGTGGGATCTGGGATCTGTCATGATGGAATGACGGAGCAGGATCGATGGGTTGAATAGCCTAATTCTGTTCCTACGTCTTATTGTCTTATGGTCTTATGGAGGATGTACAAACTCCTTACAGGGGACGCTAGGTTTGAACTCCAAACTCCAATGCCCCGAGCTGTAATAGCTTCCCACTAACTGCTATGATGTTAATAAACCTGATTCTGACAGGGTTAAGTGTCCCTAACCAGAGAAATACTGTAAGTAAAAGACATAGATTCAAGTTAACTGGTCAATTGTTTAGAGAGGAGTTGATTAAAAAAAATTAGTTCAGTCAATAGATGGCTGGGGTTTGGGGCTCATTACCCTAAAAAGGTCACAAAGGGTGAAGAACATGACACATTCCATAGGGTCACACACAAGATGCTGGAGGAACTCAGCAGGTCAGGCAGCATCTATGGAAATGAATAAAGAGGCAACTGAGTCCTGATGAAGGGTCATGACCCAACTTCATTCTCATGGATGTTGTTTGACCTGTTGAGCTCCTCCAGCATTTTGTTTGTGTAGCTCTCGATTTCCAGCATCTGTAGAATCTCTTGTGTTTACGTTCCAGAGGGTAGCAGATTGAGCACAATTAAGGCTATCAGCCACATTCATAACACTAGCACCATTGTGATACCATAAGTACTACATACAGACATAATATCACCTACATTAACATCGATAAGTTAACCCAATGGGATAGAAAAAAGTAGGAAGCTTATGACAATTTTGTACTCAAAACTCCTGTGTTTCAGTCTCAATCATACCATTAACAACAGCTATTTCAAAAAGCTCACAAACGTAGATGTCAAATTTATTTGTAATACTTGTCTTTAAAACTGTTCTATAATGTGCAATTGCTTTCAAAAAGTCCTGTCTGCATCAATTTTATTTTATGTAATGTTGCAAGGACAGCTTCTTTCATATTGTGTATTAGAGAATACAAAACACTCTGGGAAAGTCTCAAACTTGCTTGACTTGTTGATCCCCTGTCCAATAAGTCTTGTGTTTTCCCTGGCAAAGGGTAATATTAATCAATTTGTCAGAACACGTTTCCCCAGATGGTCAAAGGGCAGGTTAAATTGATCACTAAGGAAACACTGTGAGGCTGAGCATTTTTGATTGCCTTACATCACGAGACCACTGGGTATTTTATGACACGTGGGACTGAGAAACAAAGGGGATGTAGCTACTAAATAAGGGCCAGTTATCTAAAACTGAGGGGCATAGAAATTTTTATCTCTGAAAGGGTGGTGAATCTCTGAAATTCTCTGCCCCTAAAGGTGACGCAGGGAAGAATATTAGATATATTTAAGGTGGAGACAGATTATTTAAGGGGAAGAAGGACCCAGGAATTGAGAGTAATGAGGAACAGGCACAATAGAGGAGATGAGGCCAGCATATAGTACTGCATAAAAGTCTTAGGCACATATATATAGCTAGGGTGGCTGAGACTTTTGCACAGTACTTTTGCATGTGTCGATGTGGAAAGGAAAGCAAATTTGTAAATCTGGAAGGAGCAAAGGATGTTGGGAATGGCAAAGGTGGAGTGCAGTGGGAGGATGTGAGACAGGTGGCAGAGAAGGAGTGCCAGGGGCAGGGTACATACACACCCAACCCTGAGACACCAGGCAAGGTCATTTGATTCCAAACAGTTGGTTTATTGATCATTACACAATGGTGCTTCCTATTACCTCTCCTCTACCTTCCCCCTTTCTCAACCATGATTTCCCTCTCTCTGCGGCCTCCTTCCCACTCTCAGTCCACAACAGAGACCCACATCAGAATCAGGTTTATCATCACTCTCATATGTCATGAAATTTGTTTTTTTTTTGCAGCAGCAGTACAGTGGAATACATAAAATTACGACAATATCCTTTTAGGCCAAAGGACTTGTACTATGTTGTCTATTCTCTATAAATAAGGTACGTGGTAGGAAAGTGGTGTAAGAACATAGGGTTAAGATGAGAAATGAGATTTTCAGAGAGAATAGGAAGAAGAAATTTTTCACCCAGAGTCTGGTTTGCACTGTCTGAGAAGTTGGTGGAAACAGAGACTCTCACAATACTTAAAAGGCATCTGGATGGGCACTTGAAATGACAAGGTTTAGCAGGCTATATGCCAAGTGCTGAATAATGGGATTAATATATGTAGGTATTTGATGCTTGGTATAGACATACAGTATAAGTACTGTTTCTCTGTGATATGAGTTTATTCTACTAAGACTAAGTTATCTTTTAGCAAATCATTCTCTAGATTAGGGGTTCTCAAACTTTTTTATGCCAATGAGCTTTACCATTAACTGAGGATTGGGAAGCCCTGCTTTAGATAAAGCTTGAAACCCATGAATTCAGTATTCTTGTACTGAGAGGCTTGCTACATCACTTCATAGGGCAGTCAGAATAACATCAATATTGGGCATGTAGGGATGACAGATTTTTTCCCTTGAAAGACCAGAGAACCATATGGGATCTCACAACAACCAGTGGTTTCATAGTCCTCATTACTGATAGCAGTCTTTTAAAGTCTGAATGTATTTAATTATTTAATCTAAATTCCACAACTGCCATGTTGGAATTCAAATTCATGTCTCCTGATCAAAAATCCAGTGCAGGGAAATCAGTTCATCACCTAGCTGTGTTGGATTAGGGTTTAGAATTGTTATTTTTCTTGTAGTTTAAATTTCCTATGCTGGCTAATAATTTTTTATATAATCACCTACATACATGTAATTGTTCAGTGAATTTTGTAGAAATTCTGTATTTTCTAGAAGCTTCTCAGTTTTTTATAGCAGGTGTCATGCCACTTGAATCTGGCTATGCTACAGGTTACATTTTATCAATGGAACATTAGATTAGGATTAGATTATGAGGACACGCAGTCCTCTTCTATTGTCATTTAGTAATGCATGCGTTAAGAAATGATACAATGTTCCTCCAATATGATATCACAGAAACACAAGACAAACCAAGACTAAAAAAAACTGACAAAACCACATAATTATAACATGTAGTTACAACAGTGCAAAGCAATACTGTAATCTGATAAAGAACAGACTATGAGCACAGTAAAAAAAATTCTCAAAGTCTCTCGAAAGTCCCATCATCTCACGCAGACGGTAGAAGGAAGAAAACTCTCCCCGCCATGAACCTCCAGTGCCGCAAACTTGCTGATGCAGCACCCTGGAAGCACCCAACCACAGCCAACTCTTGAGTCCATCTGAAAACTTTAAGCCTCCGACCAGCCCTCCAACACCGAGCACCGAGCACCATCTCTGCCAAGCGCTTCGACCCCGGCAACAGGCAATAGGCAAAGCCAAGGATTTGGGGCCTTCCCCTCCAAAGATTCTCGATCGCACAGTAGCAGTGGCAGTGAAGCAGACATATCAGAAGTTTCTCCAGATGTTCCTCCATGCTTCTCACGTCTGTCTTCATGAAATCAGGATTGTGCATGGCATCCTAGTTAACGAATACGATATCACTTCGGAGCGGTCATGCGCACTGTGTCGCAACACCATCTTCTCCTCCCCTCCTTATTGTACTGTTATCATGATAACATTATGCTGTTATCTTGAGTCTGAGTATGAGATGATCCTCCTTTTTCTCTGCCTCTTTTCTCATCAGCTTTGGCTCATGAGAGAAGAACGGCCATAAAAAATGGCCATAACCACCAAATTTTAATGCCTCATTCTTGACTTTTGATGAATCTTTGGATCAATATCACCAGATCCAACAGCTGCAATGGTTTTTACTTCGTGTATATAGAAACTGTACCAATTAAGACATGAGGTACACCTTCTGCTTAATGGTGGGGTTTCAAAACAGTTCTGACAGAGTGTAGTACTCTAACCTGTTGAAATTGGTTTTATCACATGCTTGCTTACAATGATAGTTCATAATAATCCATGGATTAAATTTAAGGTTACCAGTATTTAACTTGGCAGCCGTTCCATATAAAGAACAATAACAGAAGGCCTAACAGTACTCAGTAAAAAGTAACATCTAGGATCTTTGACTTCAATGTCTGTAAGGGCATGTGTGTCAAATTTGGGCCGGAGAAATTACTCACAGGCAGAGAAGTGGGGAGAAAATAAAGGTCAAAACATCATTCTCTCCTCATGAGGTGGATATTATCTTTAATTGAAAATGATGAGAACATTTTTTTCATCCCAGCCAAATTATTGAATGTAAAGGGACGTGGCTTTGTTGCCAAATTGTGAAGGGCCCAGATTTCTGCTTTTGGGTCAAAAACAAAATCAATCACAAAACGTCGAAAAATTTCGAAAGGAATGTTTCCCCAAATGGAGCTGTATTTTGTGATGGAAGTGGGAAATTTTGTGGACCAAATTCCAAAGTAGGAAAAAATCCATATACGTAGAGAGCTCAAGTTCTTGTGATATTATACATATACATATGTATATAAATAATATCACAATCAGGCCATAGAGAAAAACAGGAATAAACCATTCTACCATTCCATGAGATCACAGCTAATCTGAGATCTAACCCCATACACCTGTCTTTTTCCTCATATTACTTAATACTCTTATTTAACAAAAATCTATTTATTTCATATTTAAAATTAACTTGGGCTCCATGCACTCTCTGCTTAATGGTGTTGGTTCATGGCATAAAAAAGGTTGAGAACCCCTGCTCTAATTGATAGGCAATACCATTTTTTTTGTCTGAGGATTCTCCATTTGTGAAAACTGTGCCTCTTTATCTACTCCCTCCCAATTCCACTTAATATCTGAATTACCGAACATTGACAGTGCAGAAGTCTGAAAACATATTGACAAGCAGAAAATGTCCTTATATTTTCTAGAATTGTCAATACCACATAAGTTCAAAAGGGCAAAATTCATCAATAACATTTTACAGTTTGATGATTAAAACAAAGTGTTCATCAATGAATTTCTAAAATTATATCATTAATATACCAAAAAGTCCTACCTCTCCTGTTAGGTCAACTAGTTTTGTTAACAAGTTGGCTTTGAATTCATTGCTATGCATTGATACTGACTAAAAGACCTAACTCACTAACACCTTCCTATAATCAACAGAGAAATGTAAGCTGACAACTCTCACTGTTCTTGAAAAGCTTAAAGATTTCTCATATTCTTAATTTTTCCCTTTTCATTTACAGAAGTATCAATCATTTTTTTTATTTTTTATTTTCATCTCAAAAAGGCAGGATCCATCATTAAGGACCCCCATCACCCGGGATATGCCCTGTTCTCATTGCTGCCATCAGGAAGGAGGTATAAGAGTCTGAAGGCACACACTCAATAATTCAGGAACAGATTCTTCCCCTCCACCAGCAGCTTTCTGAATGGAGATTTTTTTTATTTTTACACTACTTATTTAAATTTAACTATTATATATATATTTACTGTAATTCACATTTTTTTCTTTATTATCATGTATTGCATTGTACTGCTGCCACAAAGACAACAAATTTCATGACTTATGCCAATTATATTAAACCTGATTCTGACTCAGACTTTGCAGACACTGTTGGCTTTGATAATGGATTGGAATACAATGCTAACATTTTATTTACATCATAATTACAAGCTACTTGGTCCTATTTGCTTAAGCTTCAGAAAATGATTAACACAGCCTCATTGCATGCTGTTTAACCTGTTAAATATCCTTTATCTCTCATCAAGACATCTCTTAAATGCATGACTCTATTGTTTGCAACCACTTTATACTTGGCAAAAGGTTTCATATTGTAAACAGTCTCTAGGTAACAATTCTTTTAAAATTCCTTAGTGGATATAATAGTGACGGTCCTCGAGTTTTCATTTGAAGTCCCACCTTCTCAATTCTCACCTTCTCATTGGTGAGACTTGACATAGATTGGGGGACTGCTTGGTCAAGCACGTTTGCTCCATCTGCACCAAACAAAATTTCCCGGTGGCCAAACATTTTAATTTCAGCTTTCATTCCCACTCCAACATATTGGGCCATGGTCACCCCTACTGCCACAATGAGGCTACTCACAGGTTGGAAGTGCAACTTTCATATTCCTTCCTGTTCGTCTGATGGCATGAGCATCGTTTTCTCTAACTGAAGGTAACATTTCCCCCTCTCCCTGGTGCCCTTCTTCCATTCCCCACTCTGGCTCCTATCTTACCTCTGCCCCTGCTGACTTCCTCCTACATTCTCTCCCATGATCCACTCTTCTCTCCTATCAGGTTCCTTCTTCACTTCTTTACCTTTTCTACCTATCACCTCTCAGCTTCTCATCTCATCCCTCCCCCACCACCACTTGGCTTCACCTGTAACCTTCTAGTTTGTACTCCTTCTCCCCCTCTCCGCCCCACCACCTTCTTATTTTGGCTTATTCCCCTTTTCTTTCCAATCCTGATGAAGGATTTCGGCCCAAAATGCCAATTGCTTACTCCTTTCCATAGATGCTGCCTGAACTGCTGAGATCCTCCAGCATTTTGTATGTATTACACCTTCTCAATATCAACAGCATCAAACTGCAAGACTTTGATTGGATCATAGCTTCTGTTTTCTTAGACATGGGAGGAGTCCAGGTGGCATCTCTGCCACCTTGAATCCATTCCTGCCCTTCAAAATCAATCCCATTCACCCACAGACATTTTCTCTGTAACCCATCCACTTACCCCACCTATTCACGCCCCACTCCCCAAGATTCAACCACTCCCTCTGCGCAGACTAGAAGCAAATAAACAGCGCCAAAATATGCTACTAATCTGTGTATTAGGGATGTGGAGAAAAACTGGGGCACTCGAGAGAATCCCATGCAGTCACAGGGGAAGCATGCAAACCCTCCACAGAGGGCAGATAGATCAGGATTCAACCCAGGGTATTAGAGTTGTGAGGTAGCAGCTCTATTAGCTGCACCACTATATAAAATCACCTTGTCAACAAAGTCTTTTCCATAGGAAAGATCCCTAGACTATTCTGTCAGAGAGGTGTACTTCTCAATTCTCTGTTCATTCCGTATCATGAATTTCACATCACCCCCTATATCCTGTAGACAATAAGAAGACGGGAATGTGTTTTTTAAACCAGTAGAGTCAGCACAAATGGTTTGCCCTTCACTGAAATGAGTCCCAAGTGTACCCACATTTGGGTAATCCTACTTAACAGTTGAATTACACAATATGGTACCATCAGAAATGTAATGCTGAGGATTAAGTATTTAATGCTGAGACCCAACATGTTGATGCAGTTATAAAGAAGGCATGACAGCAGCTATATTTCATTAGGAGTTTGAGGAGATTTTGTATGTCACCAAAGACACTCACAGGTTTCCACAGATGTACCGTGGAGAGCATTCTAACTGGCTGCATCACCGTTTGGGAAGAGGGGTTGGGGGGTTGCTCTGCACAGGATTGAAATAACCTGCTGAATGCTGTGAACTCAGTCAGCTCCATCATGGGTACTAGCCGCCCCAGCATCCAGGACATTTTCAAGGAACGATGCCTCGACGAGGTGGAATCCATCACTAGGGACCACCATCATCCAGGACATACCCTTAACTCGTCACTACTATCAGGGAGGAGGCACAGGAGCCTAAAAGCACACACTCAGTGATTCAGGAATAGCCCCTTCCCCTCTGCCATCTAACTTCTGAATGCACATTTGAACCCATGAACACTACCTTACTATTTTCCTTTCATTTTGCATATTTATTTAATTTAACTTTTAGAAAATATATATACATACTTACAGTAATTTACATTTTTTATTATTATGTATTGCAATGCATTGCTGCACAGCAACAAACGTCACTACACATGCCAGTGATATTAAACCTGATTCTGATTCTGAGGCGTTATAAGGCATTGGTCAGACTTCAGTTGGAGTATTGTGAGCAGTTTTGGATCACTTATCTAAGAAAGGATGTGCTATCATTGGAAAGGGTCCTGAGCAGGTTTACACAAATGATCCTAGGAATGAAATGTATGAGGAATGTTTGATGGCTCTGGGACTGATCTCTCTGGAATTTATTGGAGATGATTTCAATGAAACCTATCAAATACTGGAAAAGCCTACATAGAGTGAATGTGGAGAGGAGGTTTCATATAGTCAGCCACAGCCTCATAATACACGAACCTCCCTTTAGAACGGAGATGAGGAGGAATTTCTTTAGCTAGAGAGTGGTGAATCTCTGGAATTCATTGGCACAAATGGCAGTGGAAGCCAAGTCACTGGGTATATTTAAAGTGGAGGTTGATATGTTCTTGATTAGTAAGGGCGTCAAATATTACAGGGCAAAGGCAGGAGAATGGAATTGAAAGAGATATTAAATCAGCCATTATGAAGTGACGCAGCAGACTCGATGGGCCAAATGGCTTAATTCTGTTCCTGTGTCTTATGCTCAAAGAACTATTAATATGCATCTACTTCTGTTCTGTATGTTTGTCAAACAAAATCGTCTCACATCTAAAAACACAACTTATTGGCAACTAACCTGGCCTCAAATTAAAATCCTTTCTTCACATCTGGATGACTCATATTAATGTAAATGAGTGAGTGTAGCAATGCATATAATTTTGTAAGACCAAGACAATTTAATGAAGAAAACAGCAAAAGTTAACAGTGAAATAATTTAAATCTGGACATTATTACAAAGATCAAAAACAATATTATCTAAATGGGGAGAAAATTCAAATATCAGAGGTGCAGAGGGAATTAGGAGTCCTTGTGCAAGACTCCAAGAAGGTTGAGTCAGTGGTAAAAAAGGCAGGTGTAATGTTGGCATTTATTTCAAGAATAGAATATAAAAGCAAGGAGATAACACTGAGGCTTTATAAGTCTCTAGTCAGGCTTCACTTAGAGTATTGTCAACAGTTTTGGGCTTCAAATCTCAAAAGGGATGTATTGTCATTGTAGACAGTTCAGAGGAGGTTCACAAGGATGATTCTGGGAATGAAGGGGTTAACATATGAGGCGCTTTTGACAGCTTTGTGCCTGTACTCACTGGAATTTAGAAGAATGCTAGGGGATCTCATTGAAACCTACCAAATGTTGAAAGGGCTAAATAGGGTGGGTGTGGAGAGGATGTTTCCGATGGTGGGTATCCAGAACTAGAGGGCACAGCCTCAAAATTGAGGGGTGACCTTTTAGAACAGAGGACTCTGTTTTAGCCAGAGAGTTGTAAATCTGTGGAATGCTCTGCCACAGACAACGGTGGAGGCTAAGTCCGTGCATATAATTTAAGGCAGAAGTTGATAGTTTTCTGATTGGTCAGGGCATCGAAAAGCACCTTGTTAATGAGAGAGGTGAGAGGAGAATGGCCAGACTGGTTCAAGTTGACAGGAAGGTGGCAGTAACTCAAATAATAACATGTTACATCTGCGCTGTGCAAAAGAGCATCTCTGAATGCACAACACGTCAATCCTTGGAGTGGGTGAGCACAGTAGCGGAAGACCACGAACATGGAGAAGTACACACAGTGGCCACTTTATTAGTTACCTACTGTACCTAATAAAGTGGCCCGTGAGTGTAAATCAATTTACATGTCAATATTTGTGTATATTTACATTTAAATACATAATCTTAACCTCACAGTATATCTAAATAGTGTTGGTTGAAATGAGGTATTCAAGGATATAAATGCTTTTTTTTCAGTACTATCTAAAAATGATCCTGCAAACTGAATGTAAATACTTACATTGACTTTGATGGCAGTTTGCTTCTGCGTAACATTTTCACTCACAGCCACTTCTGACGTCTCCAAGCCTGAATGCTTGAAACTGCAGTGAGCAAAACAGTTCTGAATTGTCTTACTGCTTATTCCTCACCAACTGTCAGTGACAAGTATCACTGCTTTTGAACACAAACACACGTAACTGATGCATTTTCAAACTGTTTGCTCTAAGCATGGTGTAGCATCTAATAGCCACCAAGTGCACGTGACTGACATTAGTTAGAACCTTTTTAGCAACAGTCTCCTGACCAATTAAAAGGCATAGTGTCCCAAATAAGCTAAGGGAATCCCAGCTATTTTCTCCATTTTGTCTTTGTTCTTTAAGAATTTCAAAGAAACCTGCTCTGATGAACCAATAGCCCAATTAACCAATTAACTGTACATTTATAAATAAATTAGCACAGAAAAAGTTCTATCTATAAAGGCTGATTTCTAATTGTGCGTCAACTCGATGCCGTAACCTACGCAAGTGGCCTACACGCGTTGTAAGCATTTATACTTATGCATTGGTGTGTCTGCGTCGCTCTGCAATTCAGGCACGTTGCGCATGCGCACACACCTGCCCATGCAAGGCTTCATGGTCATGGTAGTCTTTCTCGGGGTAAACAATTTTAAAGTGAGCGTCTTTTTTCGTAAAAGCGAAATGTATCCTCCATATTTCCGAAGGTCTGTAAAGCTTTATGGAAAGCATTGCAGTCAGAGATCCTTCCCTGCCCTTCAGTCGGCCAATGGGAAGCTATTGCAGCATAGGAGGAAATACCATGCTCCCAGGCGGACCAATCACAGTTGTTGCATTCTGCGTTGCCGCGACACGTAGTTATATTTTGGGAGAGGTGTGTGTCAGGCTACGGCGTAGGGATCCACATAGGCTCTGCGTAGGGTTCACGGCGACGCCGTAGGTATGGCGTCGAGTTGACACAGAAGTATAAATCAGCCTTAATGCAGATTCACTCCCAATGAAATTACATCTTAAGTGTTAGGCAATAGCTGCCAGTCCACTTCGCCAAAAATAATTTGTTATAAAATGAAATGTTTCAAAATGAAATGTATTAGCAAAGTGTCCAGCTGCAGATATGCACATGAAATACTGGAATATTCTGGCACTCACTGCTGCAGGACTTTTCTTCTGATTACAGTTCTCAGATTACGACAATAAATTCATCTATTGTATATCCTGGGTTAGCCATACATGCAATCCCTTTCATTTCAGAAGTGAAGGACGATATATGCCAGACACTAAAATACAATGAAATGTCTTACTATAATGCAACGACACTCCTAAAGTACCTTAAAGTATTTCTCCTCTGCTACATTCTTTGGTACCAAGACTGAAGTTAACAACAATGGTTTTTAGGAGTCTGCTTAATAGTTCAATATCCATTCGGAACTCTCTCCTACCATAGTGAATTGGTACAATAGAAAAGAGAAAAGCCTAATAACTAATAGTTAAGTTAGTTTCAAAGTTCAAAGTTCAAAAAGTTCAAAGTAAATTTATTATCAGCAGATAGTACAGTATAGGTCAACATATACAACCCTGAGATTCATTTTCCTGTGGGCATACTCAATAAATCCAATAAACCATAATAGAATCGATGAAAGACCATACCAGCAGGGCAGACAACCAGCATGCAAAGCACAATAGACTGTGCAAAGACAAAATAAATTTTCAAAATGAATAATAAATAAATAAATAAATAAATAAATAGATAGATAGATAGATAGATAGATAAATCAATCAATCAATCAATCAATCAATCAAGAACATGAGATGAAGAGTTCTTGAAAGTGAGTCCAAAGGTTGTGAGAACTGTTCAGTGATGGGGCAAGTGGAATCGAATGAAGTTATCCACTCTAGTTCAAGATCCTGATGGCTGAGAGGTAACTGTTCCTGATGGCAGCAGCGAGAAAAGAGCAGAAGCTGAGACCAGAGGACACAGCCTCAGAATAGAACAGAGAGGAGAAGGAACTTCTTTAGTCAGAGGGTGGTGAATCTGTGAAATTAATTGCCACAGATGGCTATGAGTGCCAAGTCATTGGGAATATTTAAAGTGGAGGCAGATAGGTCTTGATTAGTAAGGGTGTCAAAGGTTATAGAGAGAAAGCAGGACAATAGGGTTTAGAGAGAAAATAAATCAGCAATGATAGAATTGCAAAGCAGACGATGGGCTGAATGGACTAATTCTGCTCTTATGCCTTATAATCTTACAGTCTACATTTTCAGGTAATCTGTTTCTCCAGGTGCTGAGGAAGCATGTGGCAAACAATCTGCTCTTTAACTAGTTGATGGATTTCAGACTACTTTGTAATCAGATTGTACACTTTTAAACAAGAATTAAGTTTGAGTCATATATTAACTTTAATATACCAACGGATATAGAAGAAGTTAGCTTGCAGAACACTTTTTTTCAATATTCATAGTTGTGGACTGGTGTCGATGAATAACAGGAGGAACTAGTTGACAACTGAGCAGAATTGAGAACTGGAAGGGCAGTGGGCAACAAAACACAAGGTTGTGTTGAGGGTGATTGCTCACCTTGTTAGCTCACCATCTCAGTGTCACCTCCCTCTAGAGCAGGTATTCCCAACCCGGGGTCCACAGACCCCTCGGTAAATGGTAGGGGCCCATGACATAGCAAAGGTTTGAACCCCCTACTTTAAAGCATCATGTGAATTCTTAACTCAGACTTTATCTTGTCTTTGACTATTCTCTTGGCTAACAGGCTTTTCCATGTCTCAAATATTTGCCTGAAAAGTACTAAAACTAAAACATGCTGAACCCAGCATGAGAGCTTCAATATCCAGTCCAGAATCATGTTTATGCATAGTCACAGGTCCCTCAGGACCTCCTGCTCAAAATACAATGAAATAAGATTAATATACAGCCTACTCCACCACTCACATACGTGTCTCTTCACAGCTTTCTACATTAAGTGCCTGAGTGTTGAGATTTCCACTGCTACCAGTCTAATGGCATTAGTCCCACTGTCAGTCTGTGAAGATTGATGAATAATATAGAACAGAGGTTAAAGTGTAAATATAAATCATAAAGAGAAGCAGTGGCTGACACTGGAGTGATGGAAGAGGTGTCCCACCTGAAAAGTCATCCCACCACAAGTTCTACAGGGCTAATTTGTTCTGTCCATGTACTTCTAACATACGGCCCGTCTCAAGTCAGATCAGGTCCTCCACCTATTGCTCCCCTGTGTCACGCACCCACACACTTGAGGGCCCGACAAGCTGATTGCCACAATGCCTGAACAGTGAGTAGAGAGCAGATGCACTGTTGAAGTCCTGCCCTCACAACACCCTGAAGCAAGGTCAGGGATTGATATTTTGAGACATTTATAAACTAACGATTGCTTTAAATAATTATGAAATAAAAGATAAGGATACCTAAAAGTGCATTAGTTCCTTTGGAATATTTAAAAACATAGAACAAAATAATTTTAAAATAAGTTATGAATATCAATGTAGCTACATTTTCCTCATTTGCAGACTGGGACTCCTTATCATTTAAGCCCCCAGATCAGTTCTGACTAGATTTGGCTCTCAGTGGATTTGCAGCATAATTGACGCAGGCCTTACCAGCACTTGGCTGGTCATTGCATTCTGCAGCCAGCACACTTAAGCCCTCCACCCCACTCTCTGTTCTTTCACTCACAGGTAGACAGGCACAGCAAAACAAAAATGGGATACAACTGCGTAATTGGACAGAAATGACGGGTATTTTCAGCTGGCTTGGCCGCATGTGCAGGGAAAAGATAATAATATTCCAATGAGACCACTGCTCCGACTTTGAATGTACCTCACTTCCTTATTTTAGAATTTGCTTACTGATAGTTAGATAGACAGATAGATTGACAGAAGTAGAGATAGATAGAAAGATAGTTGGATAGTTAGACAGACAGAGGGAAAGAGATATGGATAAATATGTAGATAGGTAGATAATAGATGGCTAGATACTGAAGATAAATCAATAGATATATGAAGAGTAGATAGAGAGAGAGAGAGATGGAGTGAGAGTGAGATAGAGATGGATAGAGAGATGGAAATAGAGAGGTAGATAGATAGATAGATAGATAGATAGCTAGAAAGGATTTCCTGTACTAACAGTATGGATATTTAGTGGAGACTGCTGGTTAATTCCAATATGTTTCAGACTATCGTTCTGTTCAGTCGCATTATGTTTATAATGGCCACAGAAGAGATCCATAGGGTCCACGCTGACTTCCAGGGGAACAATCCCTTTCATCCTATTCTCCCCTTCCTTATAACCCTTTGCTTATTCTCTTTCACCCATGCCCATCAACTCTGCATTAATTCTTTGTGGCATTAACCTGCAGTAAAGGGTATATTGCAATACACTAAATACTAGAGAAACTCAGTAGAGAGGCAGCATCTGTGGAGAGGACAAAACTGTTGACATTTCGGGTCCAGACCCTTCATCTGGACTGGAAAGGAAGGGGGAAGAAACCAGAATAAGAGAGTGAGGGAAGGGGAAGGAGGACAAACTGGCAGGTCATAGGTCGAAGGCTGAAGAAAAAATCTGATAGGAGAGGACAAGTGGGCCATGGGAGAAAGGAAAGGAGGAAAGGCACCAGAAGGAAGTGATGTGCAAGTGAGGAGACATTTGAAATATCTTTGAATTATGGATGAAGCTAGAGGAAATCTCAGTGGTCATAGAGAGACTACTGAGACCAAGACTTTCTGCAGATGCTGAAAATCTTAACCAACTCACACAAAATGCTGGAGGAACTCAACAGTCCAGGCAGTATTGATTGAAGGAAATAAACAGTCAAGTTTTGGACCACCCACCCTCTTTCCCCCTCACCTATCACCTGCCAGTTTGATACCTTCCCCTTCCACTCACCCCATCTTCTTATTCTGGCTTCTGTCTCCTTCCCTTCCAGTCCCAATGAAGGATCTCACCCCAAAATGTCGACGCTTTATTTTCCCTTTGTAGATGCTGCCTGGCCTGTTAAGTTCCTCCAACATTTTATGTGGGTTGGTTACTGAGAGAATGTGCAAGCTCTGCTCAGAACATACTCAAGGTCAGGATTGACCTGGTATCCTGGAGCCTCAAGAACAGTAATCCCGGCTGCACTTCAGTGCCAACTATTGAAACACAGAATGCTCAGGAGGTCAGATATGGGCACATTTGATTTCTCACTCCAACCCTGGAAACAGAATTGTAAATCCTAATGAAGGGTCTCAGTCCAAAATGTTGACCGTTAATTCCCTTCCATAGATGCTGCCTGACTTGTGGAGTTCCTTCTGCATTTTATGTGTTATGCTTAAGATTTATAGCATCTGCAGAATCTCTTGTGTTTATCATTGTAAATTCACCACCAGAGTTTCCCATAGCTTAACAAGCTAAAGTATCCACACTCCACTCCACGCCAACCATATCTTGCATCAACCCATTTTTTTCTTTAACCTTCCTTTAAAAGATTTAGTTAAGTTCTTTATTTTGCAATATTCTTCTGTATTTATTAGAACATTAGAAAGTTTTTGACAAGAACAGGCCATTCAGCCCAACAAAGCTCACCAGATTCCTATTCACATAGTGTGTTGAAATAACTATTGAGTTTAGATTTGAAAGGCTCTAAGGTATTACTCTCAACTACACAACTAGGTAGTTGTTCCATGTGTCCACAACTCGCTGTGTAAAGAAATGCTTCCTGATGTTAGTCTGGTCTCCCCTTAACTAGTCTTAACCTATGGACCATGTCCTTGATGATGGATTACTTTTGAAGTAGTAGCTGGCATCCACCTTACTTCTACCCTTAATGATTTTGAACACGTCTATCCTGTTTCTTCTCACTCTACGTCTAGTCAGGCTCAAAAGATTTAATTCTTTCAATCTTTCTTCATAGCTTATACCCTGCAGACCTGGAATGAGTCTAGTGGCCCTTCTCTGAACTCTCTCCAATACTTTCACATCCCTCAAAGAATATGGAGACCAAAACTGTACGCAGTACTCAAGGTGTGGCCTCGCAAGTGCACAGTATAGCTTAAGGAGAACGTCTGTAGACTTGAACTTCACTGAGTGCATTATATAGCCCAACATTCTATGAGCATTCCTAATCACTTCTGTGCATTGTCTAGATGTTGATGGTGATGAGTCTACCAAGACACCCAAATCTATCTATACAGTACATTTTCTAACTCAGGACCCACCTATTGTACATTTGTATCTAATATTTCTGCTTCCTATTTGCAATATTTTATATTCACTTACATTAAGTTTCATCTGCCATTTATCTGTTCACATTAATTAATTGTAGCTTAACGTGTACTCCATGTTGATGTGTGACCAAGTGGTTAAGGCATCGGTCTAGTGATTTGAAGGTCGCTAGTTTGAGCCTCAGCTGAGGCAACATGTTGTGTCCTTGAGCAAGGCACTTAACCACACATTGCTCTGCGATGACACCGGTGCCAAGCTGTCTCGACCCTAGTGCCCTTCCCTTGGACAACATCGGTGGCATGGAGAGGGGAGACTTGCAGCATGGGCAACTGCCAGTTTTCCATACAGCCTTGCCCAGGCCTGTGCCCTGGAACCTTCCAAGGTGAAAATCTATGGTCTCACGAGACTAACAGATGCCTATTATTATTAATATGTACTCCACACTTAGAGTATTGTGTTCATTTCTGGACACCTCATTATAGGAAGGATGTGGAAGCTTTAGGGAGGGTGCAGATGAGATTGACCAGGATGTTGTCTGGATTAGAGAACACTTTAAATGAGGAAAGATTGAGTAAGCTCGGGCTTTTCTCTTCAGAGCAACAGAGGATGAGACGCGACTTGATAGAGGTGTATAGCATGATACCAGGCACAGATGGAGTGGACAGCCAGCACCGTTTTCCCATGGCAGCAATGGCTAATATGAGAAGCCATAACTGGAGGAACAAATGGGGGAATGTCAGAGGTAGGTTTTTTTTAACACATCAATTTTAAGTGCATGGAAAGCACTACCTGGGTGGTGGTGATAGTGGTAGATTCATTAGAGACATTTAAGAGACTCTTAGATACGGGGATGAAAGGAAAATGTAGGGTTATGTGGGAGGGAGGGATTAGATTGATTTTACAGTAAGTTAAAGGGTCAGCACAACATCGTGGGCTATTGGTCCTGGATTGTGCTGTACTGTTCTATTTTCTATGTCAGTAAATAAATCAATTTTTCTAATTGCTTAATTTTAATCAATGGCCAAAGCTGTCAGAGCGACGTTGTTTGTGACACCTCAGGATACATTGGTTGGAGACCTAGTTTGCAGGTTCTATATGAAGTGAGCAAACATACAATCTAGACTGCTCACCTTGCCCTCTGTCTCCATAGCTGCTGCCTGAGCAGTGAGGAATTTCAGGCATAGCCTATTACCTTTTTTTTCTCATTTCCAACATCTGCTGCATTTTATGTTTTGATTTAACTACTTGACAAATTCCTTATTCTTAACAAACTGGAAGCTAATGGAATTACAAAACAAAAATAAAAAAATATAGGCAATGGAAATAATTCGGAAAATGTGTAGCTCAGGTGGTCGATGGTTGGGTTGAGTTGTTCTCCAATCTTGGGAATTTACAAACGTTTGTACTTGCAGATGTTTTGTTAATTTTAATCTAATTGCTTAATTTTAATTGATGGCCAAAGCTGTCAGAGCGACGTTGTTTGTGACACCTCAGAGTACATTGATTGGAGACCTGGTTTGCAGGTTCTATATGAAGTGAGCAAACATACAATCTAGCCTGCACACCTTGCCATTGCCTATATTTTTTTATTTTTGTTTTGTAATTCCATTAGATTCCAGTTTGTTAAGAATAAAGAGTTTGTCAAGCAGTTAAATGAAAACGTAAAATGCAGCAGATGTTGGAAATGAGGAAAAAAAGGTAATAGGAGACATCATCGGCATACTGACAATGTTTCCTCACATGGTTTTCAAGTAAATTGCCAAGATCAGAGAACACTCAACCCAACCAATATAGGAAATTTTATAGTTCGTGTTTAACAACAAAACAAATTTCTAATACAGTTTGGAAGACTCCTCTGGAAATTTTCAAGTCTCTAAAATAAGATTAGAATCACAGTGAGTGAAATGTTTATACATACACACAAGAGATTCTACAGATGCTGGAAATCCAAAGCAACACAGGCAAAATGCAGGAGGAACTCAGCAGGTCAGGGCAGCATCTATGGAAATGAACAAACAGTCAATATTTCGGGCCAAGCCCCTTCATCAGGACTAGAAGAGAGGGGTAAGAAGCAAGAATAAGAAGGTGAGGAGAAGGGAAGGAGTACAGGCTAGAAGGTGATAGATGAAGCTGTGTGAGGGGAAAGCTAGGTGAGTAGAGGAGGAAGGGATAAAGCAAGAAGCTGGGAGGTGACAGACAGAAAAGGGAAAGGACTGAAGAAGAATAGGAGAGGAGAGTGAAGCATGGGAGAAAGGGAAAGAGGAGGGACACCAGAGCAAGGTGACAGGCAGGTTAGGAGAAGAGAAGAGGTGAGAGGGTAGCCAGAAAGAGGAATGGAAGAAGAGAGAAGAGGAGGGGGGGATATTACTGGAAGTTGGAGAAATCGATGTTCATGTTGTCATGTTGGAGGCTACCCAGATAGGATATGAGGTGTTGCTGCTACAATCTGAGTGTGGTCTCATCCTGGCAGTAGCAGAAGCCATGGACCAACATATCAGAATGGGAATGGAGAATGGACTTAAAACAATTGTTTCAGAAAATAGTTCTGAAGCACAATAGTGGCCATATTTAACTAGAGTTGATCTATTTGATCTCACTGAAACATTGGCTCAAGCAACAAAGGAAATTGGCTACTAAGAATCCTGAAATATGTCACATCAGATTATGAAGTTTGAATATTCATGAAGGATGTATGTATTGGAATATAGAAAGAGGAGGAGGATCCCTTTCAAACTTATTTTGGTGTCAGTTATAACAAGGTTCCTCAATTTTCCTTTACACTTTAATCCTTCATTTTCTTACCTAAACAAACTTCTACACTTCTCAGTTTTTAAAGTTTATTTTTTCCCATAATCTCAACAGTTTTTGCTAGGGGAAGAAGAGTCCCAAATTTCCTCTAACTTTTATTTGAAGAACTGCTGCTTGCCATCACTCTTAAACGGTCCAGCTCAGTTTTAATGTATAGCTTTATGTTTTAGGCAGGAAGGCAAGGCCTGTACTGTGCTGTAATGTGCCATGTTCTATGTTTAACCTACTCACTGAGATTCAGAAGAATGAAAGGGGATATTATAGAAACATATGAATTTATGAAAGAGGTAGATAAGATAGAGGCAGGAAAGTTGTTTCTATTGGTGAGCGAGACTAGAACTAGGGGGCCTAGCTTCATGATTCAGAGGTAATAGATTTAGGACGGTGTTGAGAAGAAACTGTTTTCCCAGACAGCAGTGAATCTGTGGAATTATCTGCCCAAAGAACCAGTAGAGGCTACCTCATTAAATATATTTAAGACACAGGCAGATTTTTTGCAGAGCGGGGGAATGAAGGGTTATGGAGAAAAGACAGGTAGATGGAGCTGAGTCATGGTATTAGTGAATGGTAGTGCCAGCTCAATGGACCAGGTGGACTACCTCTATTTCTCTATTTGCTCTTACTACTTTTGTTCTTATGTTATTATGTACTCCCTCCATAATAACATAAGAACAAAAGTAGTTCTTTATTATAGTAGGACTGAAAAGCTGACTGAAGTAATTAAGGAGGTAGGTAGGCAGAAGATACCTACCTCCTTAATTACTTCAGTCAGCTTTTCAGTCCTACTATAATAAAGAAAGTACGCTGAGAGTCAATCAGCATGTGACTGACCTTTGGGTGCAGCTCCTTGTCAGAATCTGTGTGCTTAGGATGGACACAGACCTTGCAGGCATTCAAAACGGAGAAATACAATAGAATCAATGAAAAACTACACATCAACAAATACTGACAAGCAACCAATGAGCAAAAGAAGACAAAATGTGCAAATAAAAAATATAATTAGATAGACAGATAAATAATTCATACTGAGAACATGAATTGTAGGGTCCTTGAAAGTGAGTCCATGGGTTGCAGAGTTGAGGTGACTGAAGTTATCCACACTGGTTCAGGTGTTTGGTGCTTAAAGGGTAATAACTGTTCCTGAACTTAGTGTTGTGGGACCTAAGGTTCCTGTAACTCTTTCCCAATGTCAGCAACGAGAAGTGAGTAAGTCTTGTCCTCCCAGCCAAATCATTTTATAGATGGTGAGCAGTTGGGGCCCACACACCAATTCCTCAGTATACCACAAGTCACATTCTGCTGACCTGCTGGCTCTCCAAAGCATCTGCCATGTATGGAAACTGGAAAGTGCAATCAATGGTGAACTTTGTGGAATTACTATTCCATCTTTATGGTGTCAAACCAGTCCTGTTGACTGGTTCCAACAAACCAGCATGAAGAAAATATAGTCAGATTTTCTTAATATTGATAAATTGGCAGCAAACATGAGCAAACATGTTCGATAACATTGGTCTTACAGTGAAAAGTCAGAAGTGTTAAACCCTTGAATCATTTAGCTGATCTGAAGGTGTGAGTTAGGAGGTCAATTGATTTAGGTAAGTAATATGTCAGCAACATTGAACATGAAGGCTGGTGTTCAATTTAGCACTTAATGAATGTTCTGTCACTCGCAATGCATAATGTTTGTTGAGTTGTTTATATACAACATCTAATCAGGTGGAAGGCACAAGGTACAATAGATACAAAGTGAGAGGGGACCAAAGACTGACAGGGTGGCTGATGCTTCCTCAGGTCTTAGAACCTGGAACTAGGGGTCAAATCTCATGTTAAGAGCTCAGCTATTGAGGAATGAGAAACAGAGAAATTTTCCACATAGGACTAAAATGGCTGCTTAGTCATTTAGTATATTTGACAGAATGTAGCGATGTGCTACACACAGAGCTAGAAATAATGACACGCAGTCTGTAAGTCGCACTCGAGACTCGTTTATTCAAACTTTGCGGCACTGGCTTTTAAGCAGTTCCCTTCCAGCCCTCACCGAGCGGGAAAGATGTCAGAGGTGCATTACAAAAGTCTCTCCCCGCACGCGGGCTATTTTGTAAGCCGGTTCGCTTGTGTAGAAAGTGGGTCACCACATAACCCCCCCCCCCCCCAGAACCAGCGATACACCCCCAATGTCCACAGTCTGGATCAGTCTCTGTTTGGGCGGTCTGCCTCCGCGCCGCGGTGCCTGAGCCTGGACCGGCTGCGCCAAGTCCACATGGGCTGGTTTGAGTCGGTCCACCATGAAAACCTCCGCTTTCCCCCCAATGTCCAGAACGTACGTGTACCCGTTGTTACTGATCACCTTGAACGGCCCCTCGTATGGCTGCTGTAGCGGTGCCCGGTGTGCGCCCCTTCATACGAATACAAACTTACAGTTCTGCTGGTCTTTGGGTACGCAGGTCGGGATCTGTCCGTGCTGTGAAATAGGTACGGGGGCCAGGTTGCTGAGCCTTTCGCGTAGTCTGTCCAGGACTGCTGCGGGTTCTTCCTCTTGCCCCCTTGAGGCTGGTATGAACTCTCCTGGGACGACCAGGGGTGTGCTGTACACCAGCTCGGCCGACGAGGTGTGCAGATCCTCTTTGGGTGCTGTGCGGATTCCAAGCAGGACCCAGGGAAGCTCGTCCACCCAGTTAGGCCCTTCCAGGCGGGCCATGAGAGCTGACTTTAAGTGACGGAGGAAGCGTTCCACTAGTCTGTTCGACTGTGGTTGGTAGGCAGTTGTGTGGTGTAATTGTGTTCCCAACAGGCTGGCCACGGCTGACCATAGGCTGGAGGTGAACTGGGCACCTCTGTTGGAGGTAGTGTGGGCCGGTATCCCGAAGCGTGCTACCCAGGTTGCAATCAGCGCTCGGGCACAGGCGGTAGTGTTGTTGAGCGGGACCACCTCTGGCCATCTTGTGAACCGGTCTACCATAGTTAGGAGGTACCGCGCTCCTCGCAACACTGGCAGGGGCCCCACGATATCCACATGAATGTGGTCGAACCTCCGGCGGGTGGGTTCGAACCGCTGCGGCGGGGCTTTGGTGTGCCGCTGCACCTTGGCCGTTTGGCACTGCATGCACGTTTTGACCCATTCACTGACTGTTTACGAAGTCCGTGCCACATGAACTTGCTGGAGACCATCCGGGCGGTTGTCCTAATAGATGGGTGCGCCAAGCCGTGTATGGAGTTGGAAACTCGCTGCCGCCAGGCTGCCAGGACGATGGGGCGAGGTTGGCCGGTAGCCACATCACACAGGAGGGTCCTCTCACCTGGGCCTACGAGGAAGTCTTGTAGCTGCAAACCCGAGACTGCGGTCCTGTAACTGGACATCTCGTCGTCTGCCTGCTGCACGTCCGCCAGTGCTGCATAGTCCACCCCCTGGGACAGGGCCTGGATAGCTGGTCTGGATAGTGCGTACGCCACAACGTTGTCCTTTCCCGAGACATGCTGGATGTCTGTCGTGTACTCAGAGATGTAGGACAGATGTCGCTGCTGGCGGGCTGACCAGGGATCGGACACCTTCGTGAACGCAAAGGTCAATGGTCCGTGAACGCGGTGAATGGCCTGCCTTCTAAGGAGTACCAGAAATGCAGGATTGCCAGATATAGTGCCAACAGCTCCAGGTCGAAGGCACTGTACTTGAGTTCGGGTGCCCGTACGTGCCTGCTGAAGAACGCCAGCGGTTGCCAGCACCCCACCGACTGCTGTGTTGGATGCGTCCACTGTGAGGACAGTTGGAATGTCCGTTCTGGGGTGCACCGGCATCACGGCGTCTGCCAAGGCTTCCCTGACTTTAACAAAAGCAGCCGCGGCCTCTTCGTCCCAAGTAATGTCTTTGCCTTTACCCGACATCAGGGTGAACAAGGGGTGCATGATACAGGCTGCTGAGGGGAGGAAGCGGTGGTAGAAGTTCACCATACCAACGAACTCCTGCAGGCCTTTGACTGTGTTGGGCCGGACGAAGTGGCGGATCGCGTCTACCTTGGCGGGCAGAGGTGTTGCCCCATCTTTGGTAATCCTGTGGCCCAGGAAGTCGATGGTGTCGAGTCCGAACTGACTTTTGGCTGGGTTGATCGTGAGGCCGAAATCGCTCAGGCGGGAGTAGAGCTGGCGGAGGTGGGACAGATGCTCCTGACGACTACTGCTGGCTATGAGGATATCGTCCAAATAGATCAACGCAAAGTCCAGGTCGCGTCCCACCGCGTCCATTAGTCGCTGGAACGTCTGTGCAGCATTCTTCAGGCCGAACGGCATTCGGAGGAATTCGAACAGGCCGAACGGGGTGATGAGTGCTGTTTTGGGGATGTCTTCAGGGTGTACCGGGATTTGATGGTATCCCCAGACGAGGTCTACTTTGGAAAAGATGCTTGCCCCATGCAGGTTTGCTGCAAAGTCCTGTATGTGCAGCACGGGGTAGCGGTCTGGAGTTGTAGCCTCGTTCAGTCTGCGGTAGTTGCCGCATGGTCTCCAGCCCTCGGATGCTTTGGGCACCATGTGCAGGGGGGAGGCCCATGGGCTGTCGGACCGTCGTATGATACCCAATTCCTCCATCTTCTTGAACTCCTCCTTCGCCAGTCGGAGCTTGTCCGGGGGGGAGCCTTCGTGGGCGGGCATGGAGGGATGGTCCCTGGGTCGGAATGTGGTGCTATACTCCATGTCTGGGCATGGTTGCCGTGAACTGTGGTGCCAGAACTAATGGAAAGTCCACCAGGATTCTGGTGAATTCATTGTCAGACAGTGTGTTGGAGTCCAGGTGTGGGGCCAGCAACTTAGCTTCACCCAGGGAGAACGTCTGGAAAGTCTTGTCATGGACCAGTCTTTCCCTTGCAAGTCGACCAGCAGGCTGTGGGCTCACAAGAAGTCCGCCCCCAGGAGTGGTTAGGCCACTGCGGCCAGTGTGAAGTCCCACGTGAAGCGGCTGGCGCCGAACTGTAGCTGCACTGTGCAGGTGCCGTAGGTCCAAATTGTGCTGCCATTTGCGGCCCTCAGGGTGGGTTCCGTCTCCCTGTTGTGGGTGTCATACCCCGTCGGGGGTAAGATGCTGATCTCCGCTCTGGTGTCGACCAAGAAGTGGCGTCCTGACTGATTGTCCCAGATGTACAGGAGGCTGTCCTGGTGGCCAGCCGCCGTAGCCATTAGCGGCAGCTGGCCCTGGCGTTTCCCGGGAACTTGCAGGGCAGGCGACAATGGCGGGCTTCTGTGCCCCACCGCTGGTGGTAGAAACACCACTATTCATTAGCCTTCTCACTCCCGCCTCTGGGTTGCATGTGCTCCGTTTCCATGCCTAGTCTGGCCTGCTGTTGGGCGCGTGGCTTGGTATTCGGTCCGACGGACGCCCTGCTCTCCCTCTTGGCTTTCCACAGCATGTCTGCCCGGGTCGCCACCTTCCGGGGGTCACTGAAATCTGCGTCGGCCAGCAGCAGATGTTTGTCCTCGGGCAGTTGTTCTAGGAACACCTGCACAAACATGAGGCAGAGCTTGTGTCCTTCAGCCAGGGCCAGCATCTCATTCATTAATGCTGATGGCAGCCTGTCTCCCAAACCATCCAGGTGCAGCAAGCAGGCACCTCGCTCATGCCGTGAGAGGCCAAAGTCTCTATGAGCAGCGCTTTGAATGCTGCATATTTGCCTTCTTCCGGGGGTGACTGTATGAAATCCCCAACCCGTCCAGCTGTCTCCTGGTCAAAGGAGCTCACCACGTAATAGTAACGTGTGGAATCCAAAAATATCTGCCGAATCTGGAACTGGGCTTCTGCTTGGTCAAACCACACGCGTGGTCGCAGCGTCCAGAAAATTGGCAGTTTTAGTGAAACTGCGTGAACAGATGAAGAGTTGATCATCTTTGGTCCAAATCCCGTTTGGACCATCAGCATAACCAATATAGCAATGTGCTACACACAGAGCTAGAATTAACAACACGCAGTCTGTAAGTCGTACTGGAGACTTGTTTATTCAAACTTCGCGGCACTGGCTTTTAAGCAGTTCCCTTCCAGCTCTCTCCGGGCGGAAATGATGTCAGAGGTGCATTACACAAGTCTCTCCCCGCGCACAGGCTATTTTGTGAGCTGGTTCGCTTGTGTAGAAAGTGGGTCGCCACAAGAATTTAAAACTGTTATAAAATTCGGAACTTGGGATCTGATTTGAAAGTGTTTTTATGGTGAGGGATGAGTCATCATCTTGGTGTCATGAATATTAATCTTTAACATCAATGAACCTATAAATGCATTGAGGACACAAACACGAGAAAATCTGCAGATGCTGGAAATTCAAGCAACACACACAAAATGCTGGTGGAACGCAGCAGGCCAGGCAGCATCTATAGGAAGAAGTACAGTCGACTTTTCAGGCCGAGACCATTGAGGAGTATGGCTTGGCATCTAACAACAAATCATATTCACATTAATCTCACCAAGTTGTTCATGGTCTGGGAAATCCACTGCTTCTGCCATTAACAACAGAAATTAATGTCTCCGAAATGTATACAGATACCTGCCAAAGGTCAAACTAACTTTGTAAACCCCATTTCTAAAGGCCAACTTACTAGGAAGGCTATGTAGTTTAAGCATGAAGTCATTCCCAAGTCATATACAGTATTGTGCAAAAGTCTTAGCCACACACACATATATATATATAGCTAGAATGCCTAATTACTTTAGTAGTTTTATGTATTGCACTGTACTGCTGCCACAAAAAGAAGAATTTCATGACATATATCAGTGATGATAAAACTTATTCTGATATGGGTTTTTATTGTGGACTAAGAGTGGGAAGGGGGCAGGGAGAGGGGAATCATGGTTGGGAAAAGGGGAAGGGAGGGGGAGAGGGCAGGAAGCACCTGAGAGAGGTTCTGTAGTGATCAATAAATCAATTGTTTGGAATCAAATTATGTTATCTGGTGTCTCGGGGTTGGGTGTGTCTGCATCCATGCCATCATCACCATCCCGGCACTCCTTCTCTGCCACCTATCCCACACCCCTCCATGGTTCTCCACCCTTGCCATTCCCAACATCCTTTGCTCCTGCCAGATTTACAAACTCATTCTAGCTCCACGTTGACAAATACAGTACTATACAAAAGTCTTAAGCACCCTAGCTTGAGTGCCAAAGATCTTTACACAGTACTGTATTTATATATTTACATTATTTGTTAAGATATTATTTAGATATTAAATCAATTGATATTTATCAGATTGCTTTAGCCAAGATGGTCCTTAAGATTCTCATTTGCTGTCTGTATACCTTTTCTTCTATTTGGGTTTTTTCAGTTTCCCTAGAAAAATATTGTGTTCAAAGTTTTCAAAGGTACATTTAATGTCAGAGAAATGTATACAATATACATCCTGAAATTCTTTTTCTTCCCAACCATCCACGAAAACAGGGGAGTGCCCCAAAACTCCAGGTCAGGGTCTTCAAAAAAACCCTGGAAGGGAAAAGTAGAGATATTAAAGATAGAAATGGAGCTATTTCTGAAGATGCACCTTTATTGTGTTTATACTTTGGCTCTGAACATTTATGAAAGAATGTAAGACTGCCCATGTATACATCTGGCTGCAAGTGTACGTGGATAGGCATGTAGCTTGTGGTTGTGATTGTCAATAACCATTTGAATTTGCCTGCCACTCAGTAAGATAAATGGTGCTTTAATTGACCTGTCATTTAGCATGTTGGCTGTGAGGTCAGGCTTAAGGCTAGAGTGAAAGAACTTCCAGTAACCTGTACTTAATCACGCCATAATTTCAGTTCCTGAGAAAACATGCATCTTTATTTCAATTTATGTCACTTGTTAATTAAATGTATTATATATATAAATAATCATTCCATTGATATTTATTAAATAGCCATTATCCCACAGCTATATTTTTTTATCACACTATAACGTGCCTCTATGTCTTTATCTGTAAAATATCACCACAGCTCATGTGGTGAAGCCAAACTTCAACAGCAAATCAATTCATTCAATTGCAGGCAATTGCTCTCTGCTGCAGCCTGAAACGACAGACACCAGTGGGACAGGATGTACTGAAAACAATAAAATCGCCCTCTCAAACACCCTCAAACTCATGCACTCAATGGCCACTTTATTAGGTACAGGAGTGGAAGCTGGTGTCTTCTGCTGCCTTAGTACATTCACTTCTAGGATTAACGAGTATCTGCATTCAGAAATGCCTTTCTGGACACCCCTGTTGTAACATATGTTGTTTTAGAGTTCCTGTCACCTTCCTATCAGCTTGAACCAGTCTGGACATCCTCCTATGAACTCTCACATTAACAATACATTTCGCCCATCAGATCAGCAGTTTCAGAGATACTCAAACCACCCAATCTGGCACCAACAATCATTCCATGGTCAAAGTCCCTCAGATCACACTTCTTCCCCACTCTGATGTTTTGTCTGAACAAGAACTGAACATCATGACCATGTCTGTATGCATTGAGTTGTTGTCACATGATTGGCTGATTAGATTTTTGCATTAGTGAGTAGGTGTACAGGTGTGGCAACTGTGCATACATTCACCTGCAGGCACACGCAGACTCTCACACAGACACACATATACCTTCTCTCTCACAATCATTCTTGCTGATAAATTTTACAGGATAACACCATCACCATTATTTTGAAGTGCACAGAATTATATGATCATCATTGCCATTTACAGAGGATAATAGCAAACTGCATTGCCTATTTTGTAGGATAACATGATCTCTAGCCATTATAGATTACAACACAGTCTCTGTTAGTACATGTTATATATGATAACAGAACCTACTGCACAGGATCACAACATTTTCTCTGTTTTTGGTCAACAAATAGCACAACACAATTTCCAATGGTAGCTGTTATAAAGAGTATTAAAACTATCAACAATAATTATTATAATGGGTAACATAACTTAGACCATAAGACTATAAGACATAGGAGTAGAATTAGGTCATTTGGCCCATGCAGACTACTCCACCATTCCATCACGGTTGATTTATTATCCCTCTCAACCCCATTTTCCTGCCTTTTCCCCGTAACTTATGATGCCCTGAATAATCAAGAGCCGAACAACCTCCACCTTAAATATACCAAATGACTTGGCCTACACAGCCACCTCTAGCAAAGAATTCCATACATTCACCACCCTCTGGTTAAAGAAATTTTTCCTCGTTCCTGTTCTAAATGGATGTCCCTCTATTGTGAGGCTATTCCATCTGGTGCTAGACTTCCCCACTCAGCCAGATTTTCAATCTCCCTCCTACAGTATATACTGACTCATCACCTGCTTTGATTCAGCCAACAACAGTGCTGTCATCAGCAAACTTAAATATGGCATTGGAGCAGTGCTTAGCCACACAGTCATGTGTAAAGCAAGTAGAGCTGGGGACTAAGCACACAGCCTTGTGGTGCACCTGTGCTGATGATGATTGTGGAGATGTTGTTGCCAATCCAAACTGTCTGGGATCTGCAAGTGAGGAAATGCCTGCAGTTTGGGTCCCATTATTGATGAGTTGGAAGTACGAGGTCTGGAGTTAAAGGTCCAATTATAGGTAAGTCCTAGGGTCAATATCAAAGATTGGAACCGAAGGTCAAAAACCAAAGTCAGCAAGTCCAGAAGTCAAGGTACGATGACTGGAGCCCTGGGTCGGCAAGTTTGCCAGTCTGCTGGAATCCGAAAGCCTGCAGTTGGCCTGTCCTGAGGTTAGAAAACTGTCTGTGTGTGGTGCGTGGGTTGAAGGGAGGGAGGAAAGGGGCTTATTTTGCTTTGTTATTTTGTTGCTCTTGTCCTATTATTGTTGTTTGTGTTGTGAACATTGTGGGTATGCTACATTGGCACCGGAATTTCTGGCAAAACATCTACAGGCAAATTTCACTGTGTGCTTCCATGTACATATGATAAATAAATGAGTATTTCAGAGGACCTGTCCTGGACCCTGCACTTAAATGCAATTGCAAAGAAGGCAAGGCGGCACCTCTCCTTCCTTAGGTGTCTGTGGAGATTTGATGCAACACCTAAAGCTTTGAAAAGCTTCCATAGATGTGTAATGGAGAGTGCATTGACTGGCTGCATCACAGTCTGGTATGGGAACACCAATGCCTTTGAATGGAAGCTCCTACAAAAGGTAGATGATTTGGCCCAGTACATCTCTCCCAACCATTGAGAACACCTACATGAACCGCTGTCATAGGAATGCAATATCCATCATCAGAGATCCCCACCACCTAGGCCATGCTCTTTTTTCACTGCTGCCTTCAGGCATAAAAGACAAGAACCTCAGGACTTGCACCACCAGTTTCAATTACAGTTACTACTCCTCAACCATCAGGCTCTTGAACAAACAGAGATAACTACTTTCACTTGCCCATCCACTGAGATGTTCCCACAACCAATGATCTCACATTAAGGACTCTTTATCTCGTTATCACATGTTGCTGTTACTTATTGCAATTTACTTATATTTGCATTTGCACAATTTATTGTCTTCTGCACTCTGGTTGATCTTTCATTGATCCTGTTATAGTTACTCTTCTATAGATTTGTTGAATGTGCCCACAGGTATATGAATCTTACGGTTGTATATGGTGACATATATGTGCTTTGATAATAAATTTACTTTGAACTTTGAATAAAATGGATTTGTTTGATTTGGATAAGTAAATTTGGGTCTCATTTGGAATAATATTGCAGCACATTTAATGCTGTATTGAACACTTATCTTCTGCTTGTGGCTTTTTATACAAAGCCCCATGCTTTATTTCCTACAAAAAGAGTCACTAATTTTTTAAAATTGTACAAATGTTTTGCATACCTCATGTTTTTTGTGTCAAATGAGAAAGGTGAGGAGAAATAAAGCACAATTCATCTTTTCCTGCTAGCTTCCTTTTTGATTTCATTCCTTTCATGGAGGGACAAGCCTCAGGAGTGATTGGGAACTTTTCCAAATAGCAAAAGCAATATTAGGGGGGTGGCGGGAGTGGGGTGGGGGGGCACGGGAGAGAACTGTGTTCTAATTATGCCACAGTTTGGGTTGAAACTTGAAAGCATATTGGAAGTCCATTTATCCGAACTGATCACAATTTTATGTAGCTACCCATAAATTCCAGTACTTACCAGTGTCCAATATAAAATGCCAGTGAAAAGGGTCGTTTCCAAGTAATAAATCAGCTGCCCTTACTTGGCAATGCTGCAGGGCGATTCAAAAAGACAGGAGAAATAAGAAAGAGAAAAGAACCGATATGCTCAATGCTATTAATTATTTTTCTGGCAATATATCCATAGATGAAGTGGAGGTTATGCCAAAGGACAGATTATCCAAAGGTATTTTTCTTTCAATTATTTGTACGATTGAAAGCATCAGTTTGATAAATGCTTGGTTATTGGTGAAACAAGTCCTGTCAGCTTCAGGTTATTTTGCAGTGAATTTTATCCAACACTGTTGGGATCGATAAGGCCAAAGCAAATTGTTAGGAGAAAAGGAAAGCTATGACTCATAGGAGTTAGTAATGGCGATTCAGTGAAGTCTAACAATTTCAACACCAGTCGACCCCACACATGCCAGGAACTTGCAAATACACTGCCTGAGATAACAATATTAAAAGGGCCACAAATTCGGAAAGTAATTATCTGTAAACTCCTACCTGCAGGTATTAAGGATTCACTTGTGTTATCAAAGTGTGTGAACACACACGCACAGATGCACAGATATCAAATCAGAAGGATCTGATTCACTATGATTAATCTGCAGACTTTCACAGTTTAAGGACAGCTTCTATTCCACTGTTATAAAAGCTTGTACGATAAGAAGGATTTTTGACCTCATAATCTACCTCATTATGACCTTGCACTTTATATCTGCCTGCACTGCATTTTCTCTGTCACTGGGTATACGCTATCCTGCACCCTGTTGTTTTCCCCTGTACTACCTTGATGCACTGTTGTGATGAATTGATCTGTACGAACAGTATGCAGGACAAGTTTATCACTGCATTTCAGTACATGTGAAAATAATGAACCAATTTACCAAGAATGATCAAAGATAAAGTTCACTTTTTCTGCCATCATTCCTCCACTACTTATTGGCAGTTGGACAAGCAAGAACTCTACAATCCTGGCTCCTTGCCGGTCTCCTTTGTTTCCAATAGTTGTTTACAGCATTTAGTCAAAGTCTTACATCGAGACCTAGCCAGGTCAAAAACCTGGGAAATTATTAGTTGAATAACATGCTAAAGGAATAGAATAACACCAGCAAGACAATGAATGATTCATACATCTGAAAGACCAATACTTGGCATATCAGCATATAGAAGGGAGACTGAAACTCTGGTTGAATGGTGCCACAACAACCTCTCACTCACTCAATGTCAGCTAAACCAAAGAGCTGATTATTGGCTACAGGAGGAAGAAACCATTAACTAGTCCTCATTAGGGGACTGGAGGCAGAGAGTGTCAGTAACTTTAAATTCCTTTGTATTATCATATCAGAGGATCTCTCCTGGGAACAGCACATAAATGCCATTACAAGGAAGGCATGGAATCATCTCTACTTTCTTTGATGTTGGCTCAGATTCTGCATGTTAAAACTTAGGCAAAATTCTATATATGCACTGTGGTGAGTATCCCAACTGGTTGCACCATGGCCTTGTCTGGAAAAACAAATGCCCAGGGACAGAAAATCTTACAAAAAGTGGTGAATACAGCACAGCCCATCACAAAAAAAGCCCTCCCCACCAATGAGCACAACTACAAGGAGTGGTGCCACAAGAAAGCAGCCTCCATCATCAAGGACCCCCACCATCCAGGCCATGCTCTCTTCTTGCTGCTACAATCAGGAAGGAGGTTTTACACCACCTAATAATCAGTCTCCTGAACCAGCCTGGATAACTTTACTCACCTCAACAACGAACTAGTTCCAAAAACTATGGACTCACTTTCAAGGACTTTACCACTCCTGTTTTCAGATTTATTTTTTTTTATTATTATTATTTCTAATCGTACAGTTTACCTTCTTCTTCGCATTGGTTGGTTGTCAGTCTTATGTTCAGCTTTTCATTGATTCTATTGCATTTCTTTGTTCCAATCTGATTGTCTGCTAGAAAATGAGTCTCAGGTTAGTATATGGTGACATATATACATACATTTACTTTGAACTTTGAACCTTGGACTGTGTGTGATCACAGCATACACAAGGCTGGAGCACTTTTAACTAAAAGCTGTTTTTCAAATACAATAGTTGAAGAATCAAAGATTGCTAGAAATTCTCATCATGCCTAATGCAAAGTATTTAGAGCTGTTCCTGGTACAGATGAAAATACTGTATACTTTTCTTTTTAATAATGTCAAACTCTCTTATCTCCTAAGCAAACTCCCCTTATTTGTGGTGATGCCTAAGTGGAGGATTTTCACATGCCTGGACCTGATAACAGTCATCCCTTATTAAAATTTGTAAGTGTTACTGAAGCAACAGAATTGGGTAATGTATCGGAAAAGTCTCACAAATATTTGCAAATGTTGAAGTTTGTAGTTCGCAATATGGCAGATGAATTAACAAAGCAAAGAGTCCATTCTGTGATGCAATGGTCTGGCAGTAAATAGGAAGGAGAGACCACTCAATCTGTACCTCAACTGCTCCCAATCTGTTGTTTTCAACAAGTATTATTACTTTATCTCAGCTGGAAAATGAATAGCGTGTTCCACACTTTGCTTTAATCCTCTTAATGTTTCCTTTAACAAAACTCCAGCTGTGTTAAATGTCGGTTCCTGCTGCCTCAATCACCATTTGCAACCAACATGTTGACTGGATTTATATAGTTACACATGCTTCCTAAGTAATCACATTCTAAACATTCTCAGTGTTTTTTGATAATGGTTTATATTATAAGTTGCATAAATACCACAATTCCTTTATTACAAAACAAAAATAACAACGATCTGGCTAGTTCAGGCATCATATAATATAATCTTTGTACACAATATTATGGACTGGTTTTAATAGACAATAGACAATAGGTGCAGGAGTAGGCCATTCGGCCCTTCGAGCCAGCACCGCCATTCACTGTGATCATGGCTGATCATCCACAATCAGCATCCAGTTCCTGCCTTATCCCCATAACCTTTGATTCTGCTATCCTTAAGAGCTCTGTCCATCTCTTTTTTTGAAAGCATTCAGAGTCTTGGCCTCCACAGCCTTCTGGGGCAGAGCATTCCATATATCCACCACTCTCTGGGTGAAAAAGTTTTTCCTCAACTCCGTTCTAAATGGCCTACTCCTTATTCTTAAACTGTGGCCTCTGGTTCTGGACTCACACATTATCGGGAACATGCTTCCTGCCTCCAGCGTGTCCAATCCCTTAATAATCTTATATGTTTCAATAAGATCCCCTCTCAGCCTTCTAAATTCCAGAGTATACAAGCCCAGTCGCACCAATCTACATGAGAATCAACCTTGTTTCAGAATATACAAACAATTTCATGCGTGGGTATATTTCCAGATGAACTTTTTTCATAAAATCATAAAAAATGGGGACAGGGTTAGTCCATTCAGCCACTCAAGCTCATTCTACAATTTATTAAGACATTGGCTGATCTCATCTCAGTTTACATTCCACTTTTCCACCTGTTCCTACTATCTTTGATACCTGTCTTGTCCAGAACACTGTCCATAAAGGAAGCTAATTTGGTTTGGTGGATCCTGTCCCCCAACACTCTGATCTGCTCACCGTCCAGGTTAACCCCAAAGTAAACAATTCTGAGGAACAATAAAGGCATTCAGCTATACTGTGAGATAGCTGCCAAAGAAACTAATTAGCAATTGAGTGCTTTGAAATGTGGCACACTTAGCACCTTGCTACAATGTCAACAGGGTCCCTTTACACTTGTTAAAATGGCTGCAATGAAATGACAACTTCCTGTGAAGATGGGCATTAAAAATGCATAGAAAATATGCCACTAACTACTCACTTTAAAAAGCATCATTGTCTTAACAAATTAAAGCCATTGTCTTTAGAAGACTGGATTCTACTTATTAAGCCACATTGGGCTAATTGCAACCAATAGATTTAATTTTTAAAGAAATAAAAACAGTTTAGAATGGTGTTTTATTTGATGCAATGCATCAAGAACACTGCTTGGACAGTAACATATTGCCTGCCTGGGGCAGTCCAGGAGTCCTCATGGCATGGGCTTTCAAGGGCTGAATTGACTAGGAAAACTCTCTGCCAAGACAAGAACCCTTTAAATAAATGATCTAAAACATAGCTCTGGTCCCTATACAAATTAAATAAATGATCTAAAGCACAACACCAGGTCTCGCTCTATCAAAACAGTTGTATCATTAATTTCTTATTTGACACAGTGAAAATCCTTGCTGCAGAAGGTGCAGATCAAGGTTTATCTATAACCTGGGTGCAAAACAGGATCAACATCGACAACTCCTCTCAAACTTTTCTTCCTGCTCTAAAATGAAAGAGCAACATAATGTTAATATTTCATGGAATGGTTAAAGCTGGTGCAAAGTAATTAGATTGCACTCTCCTGGTCAAATTTATCTGATGCTACCTGAGGCAAGGGTTACTTAAGGAGTGCTTTGTGGGTCCGTTATTAGTGACCAATCTCGATGTTGCATGATTAATCCAAAATTGAATCAAAGTCTTTTTTTCGCCACTTCCCTTTTCAGCCTTTCTTTCTGAGCCATAACGAGGTGTTGAGATAGTTTCAAATGACAGCAGCTTGCTTCCTAATGAGACAGGAACCAACTGTGTTAAAGAGGCTGTTATTATCAGGAGACAGCAGGGGTGCAGTGGGAACGTGGCAACATGGTGATAGCATTAGTACCATTATTATCAGTACTGGAGATCTGAGCCTTGAACAGCAGGCACAAAGCTCACAGCTCAATTGACTTCATCCATCACTGAAAATAAAGCTACAGTGGCATTTGCAGCTATGGAAAATCAAGTCTATGTTAGTTGGAAGATACCAACTCACCTATATGTTGTGCAGAAGGTTTGAATTTACAGTGGTGTCCACTGATACACTCTCGTGTTGTCCACCCTGAAGGAGCTTATTTTTAACCCAATGGCCAATGGCCAAAGCCTGGAAACTGGAGACTGGAGGCCTGAATTGAGTTGGAGGGCTGTCTGATTGTGAGGGTGGGTGGAAGGGCAGAGGGAGGGAGGGAAGAAAGGGGCTTGCTGTTGTTTTGTCACTTGTTTTGTGCAGTTTTGGTGTGTTCCGCCAAGCATCATGGGCATGTTATGTTGGCACCAGAATGTCTGGCAACATTTGTGGGCTGCTCCCAGCACGTCCTTGGGTGTGCTGGCTGTTAACATAAACAATGCATTTCACTATATGTTTCCATATACATGTGATAAATAAATGATTTAAATCTGTATCAGAACAATGCAGATAGAATAAGTAATGTCCTAATTGAGAACAGACAGAAGCCAAATTGCATTGCCTAGCATTTGGCTTGGGCTCATTCAGTGGGTTAAGATGTTGCAATGTTCTACACTAGTGCCAGGTCAGATCACACCAAAAATTATCGAATCGCATGAAAGGATCCTTGAAAGAAAAATGTCATGTTTCCTCTTTTAAGTCTTGAGGCATTCAATGAGAGCTGTATGGGAAAATTACAGATGTTAAACCCTAGCTGCTCAGGTCACAGTGAAGAATATCAGACCTTCAGATCTTGGAAGATCCATTGTCCAAAATATTTTATGCATAAATCAGATCAAGACATCTGTATCAGTGAGATATCTAGGACTGATTAAATAAACCCATCTCCCGTATGTTGGCCAGAAATAATGCTGTTACATTATGCACCCATCGTGCCAATCACTTCACTCTTCAACAAACAGTTTTACTCAATTTATAAATCCAGGGGTGTGATTTGCACTTGGTATATTATGAGGGACCTAGGAGAACCATTGGAGAGAGCTCCAGGATGCTGCCTGGATTAGAGAACATTAACTAGAAGGGGAGATTGGGCACAGATGAATCATTTTCCCTGGAAAGTTATGAGAAAGATAGATAAGGTAAATAGTTAGAGTCTTTTTCCCAGTGTGTAAATTACAAATGTTAGAGGGCATAGCTTTAAGCTGAGAAGGGGAAACAAAGGAGGTATGAAAGGCAGGTTCTTTTTTTTCCCAACACAAAGCGTAGTAGGTGCCTGGAATGTTCTGCCTAGGGTAGTGCTGGAAGCAGATACAATATCACAGTTTAAGAGTGTTTAAAAAGCACATGAACACCATTGAACAGGGGTTCCCAACCTGGGATCCATGAACCCTTACTTAATGATATTGGTCCATGGCATTAAAAAAGCTTGGGAACCCCTTCTATAGAAGGATATAGACCATGACAAGCAGGTGGGATTAGTTTAGGTTGGCAACTTGGACAGCACAGATGTCATGGGACGAAGGACCTGTTTCTGTGTTATTCTGTGCTATGGGTTCTGTTCAGCAGTATATTTATCATATGCTTAAGTCACAAGTTCCTTTCATTCTGGTTCATCAAGAATCTTTTTTGGGTAGACACTGTAAACTGTTTGTACTGTGTACAGTTCTTTCTGTGTAGAGGTTCTTTGTTGGGCAGCAAGGTGGAGATATATCTCTACCAAAGGAAGTATAAGACACTCCTTCCCTCTGGTAGCCTACAGGTCACCCTGGGGCAAGGTGTTGTACCTACTTAACACCCGCCGCCCCCCCAATCAGAGTCAGGTGAAGCCATGGGAGTAGGTGGTAGATGGTCGTATGAGCAGCTAGTGCACATCATAATTCCTGGTTATGTGACCACTGATGCCGGGCAGACACTTTCTGAAGTGCAACACACCCAAAACGCTGGAAGAACTCAACAGGTCAGGCAGCATCTATGGAAATGAACAAACAGTCCACATTTCAAGCTAAGACCTTTCTTCAGGATTGAGAAGGAAGGGGCAATCTCTGAAGAGTATTGATAAGGGCTGGAATCATCTGTCTTGTAAAGACCTGCCCTGAAGAATCCAATGGAAAACCTCTTCTGTCGAAAAATTTGCCAAGAAAATAATCATGGTCATGGAAAGACCATGATCACCCATGTCATACAACACGGCACATAATGAATGACTGCTGTATGGCCCAATTTCCATTTGCAAATAGTCCTCCTGAGTTCTTCATAATAAACCAAGTGAAAATCACAAGCTTATGTTTACTAGCTGCGAAATGCACTTTACAGCACCATACCTGTACGTTTGTGATGGGACTGGGTCTGCTATTCTAAACTCAAACAAAGACCCTGAGTCCTATCTGATATAACTATACACGGCAGCCCTCAATAAAGGGAGGTTATACTGTAACTACCTAATCTTCAAAAGCTAGCTCACTTCCCTGTTTATTCTCCACAATGGGTTTAGCCGCCAATACCCATTACTTGAGTGGGGGGTCCACCCTCCTACCAAGGAAGAGATACTTCCAGCCGAAAATATGCTTTTTAACACGGTTCATTTATTTTCAGTGATACATATTTAAATTTAAACAAAATTCTTAAAACACGTTTAAAACTCTCAGAGTATTTCTTAAAAAATATTTCCACATCGTAAACCATTTCTAAAACACAAATAATTTCCAAAGCACAGGTACAATTCCTATAAGTTAAAAATATATACCCCAGGAGTTGCAGATGAACCATTTATCCATCAGAAAAATTGAAGGCTGAGGAATGGATTCTAGTTCACCCCATGTTTCTGTCCAAACTGCCCATTGTCTTATAATGCACATCTTGAACAGTTAGAACAGGTGGTGTGAGCTATCAAGTCTGTGGTTCTATGCAGTGCTTGTTTATAAAGCAGTCATTTTAACTTCAAACTGATTACTGCTTTCCATTTACATTAAGAACTAAAAATTGACTTCAGTTTACGACGAGAAGTAAACAAAAAAAATGGTTGGAAGTTTAACTTATTCAAAAACAACACTTTGATCTTTATAAGTGTCAGCTGCTGTGTTTAGAAAGCTGAGCATGGCAAAAAACAAAAACCTCCCAGGCTTAAGCCAATGAATATCCCTCTCAAATTATACTGACTTAGTGGTATTAATTGTCTTTCCAAACACAATTCCTACAGTGGTACAGATACACAATCAACACGCAGCTGTCATGTGAGGAAGCCACCAAGAGATGCAAATAATCTGCTCATATCCTCCTGGCTCAATTTTCAAGATTATAGTAATGGTGCTTTAAGTTCCACCCAGCACTTATTTTTCAGAATTGTTGAATTGCAAGCACAAAGGCTAGTTGCAAATGGTTCTATAGAAACAAAGAGGAATAGGAACAGTAGTAGATCTTTGTCCTTTTCAACTGCTCTGTCATTTGAAACAATTAGGGTTAATTCCTTATCACCATACATACAACCCTCATTGCTGGGGGAGTAGCTCCATTCAATGCAGGTTGGCACTTACATTGTATCCTGGATAATGGGCTACCTGACTGACAGACCACAGTTTGTGCAGCTTCAGAGCTGTGTGTCAGACATGACTATAAGCAGCACTAGGGCTCCACAGGGAACTGTATTGGCTCCCTTCCTATTTACCCTGTATACCTTGGACTTTAGGTACAATACTGAGTCATGTCATCTGCAGAAATTCTCTGATGACTCAGTAATAGTTGGGTGTATAAAGGGAGGATGGGAGGATGAATACAGGGCCCTGGTGGAGGACTTTGTCAAATGGTGCAAGCTGAATCATCTGCAGCTCGGCATCAGTAAGACAAAGGATATGGTGATGGACTTTCCGAGCCTGCAATGCTCCCTCATACTATTGATGGTGTGCACGTGGATGTGGTGAGAACCTAAAAGCACCTTTGTCTCCATGATGGGTTTAATTTTTTACACAGGGAGTGGTGAGTGCGTGGAATAGGCTGCTGACAACGGTGATGGAGACGGATACGATAGGGTCTTTTAAGAGACTCCTGGACAGTTACATGGAGATCAGAAAAATTGAGGGCTATGGGTAACCCTAGGTAATTTCTAAGGTAAGGACATGTTCGGCACAGCTTTGTGGGCTGAAGGGCCTGTATTGTGCTGTAGGTCTTCTACGTTTCTATGTTTCTACCTAGGGGTGCACCTGGATGACAAACTTGAGTGGAGTACCAACACTGAGGTTCTGTACAAGAAGAGCCAGAGTCACCTTTACTTCCTGAGGAGACTGAGGTCCTCTCCTTTACATGTTCTACCAGTCTGTTGTCACAAGTATATTATCTGTGAGGTGGTGTGCTGGGGCAATGGCATCATCACGGGTGATGCCAACAGGCTCAATAAAGTGATTAGAAATGCTGGCTCTGTTATAGGAGTCAAACGCGTCACACTGGAGGCAGTGGTAGAACAAAGGATCCTACAGAAACTCCTGGCAGTTCTGGACAATGTATATCACCCTTTGCATGCCAACTTGGCTGAACAGAGGAGCACTTCTAGTAATAGACTAAGACAACTGCACTGCTCCAAAGAGCGCTTACCCTCGGTCATTAGGCTCTATAATGAGTCAACCTATAGCCAGGGAAGTGATGACTTCCTCCTGTTAGACTGTGGTAACTTATTTTTATTCTTTCTTACTTCTCTTCTAATATTTGTGTATTTGTATATCTGTGCACTTGTAATGCCACAGTGACAGTGTCTTTTCCTTTGGGATCAATAAACTATCTATCTATCTATACCTAGTGTGGGCATGTGGCCAAGTGGTTAAGGCATTCGACTAGTGACCTGAAGGTCACAAATTCGAGCCCCAGCCGAGGCAGCGTGTTGTGTCCTTGAGCAAGGCACGTAACCACACATTGCTCTGCGACGACACTGGTACCAAGCTGTATTGGCCCTTGCCCTTCCCTTGGACAACATCGGTGTCGTGGAGAGGGGAAACTTGCAGCATGGGCAACTGCCGGTCTTCCATACAACCTTGCCCAGGCCTGTGCCCTGGAGAGTGAAGACTTTCCAGGCGCAGATCCATGGTCTCGCAAGACTAACGGATGCCTTATATCTGTATAATATTCCCACTTTCTCCCCAAACTCTGATGACTTTTATGACTGGAATTCTAGCCATTTCTTTCTTGGACATATGCTAAGATAAGTTAAAACTTTTGCATTGAGAATCATGGGATATACCATGAGCTCCAGGCAAGATACACCTATGAATTTTGTACTAACTCAGTATACTTACTTATGGAAAGATTTTCTCTCTATCTTGGTATACTTGATAATAATAAATCAATTTCCAAGCGATTCACAGCCAAAGGTAAGAGTGCATGAGAGAACTACAGTACCCAAAGGAATGGCTGACACCGATATAGTTTTGCTCCAGCGGCTTCGCAGGAGTTGCTGTCAGTGTTAAACTCAATGTAGGATTGCCTTGGTGACGTCAGCTCCAGATTTTTCCCACAGGTTTTACTCCCCATGAGTGGGTATTAAACTCTAGAGGCAGCAGAGGTTTGAGGTTTCCTTCCCCAAGCTGAGCTGCCAACCAAAGGTTTTAAGTCACCAGTAACCTGCCTTTGCCCCTTCTGACAGTAGAAATGGTTCCGCCATGCTTAGTAGCTAAGCCACATGTGAAGGCCAGGAGATGGACATGGTTGATAAAGGCAATTTCAGGTGTATGCCATTGGGAGAATTTAATAGGTAATGGGAGCTTGTCCTCCTCCCCCAATGCCTGACCTACTGAATTCCTCCAGAATTTTGTTGGCATCAATCAGAAAGTAATTGCTTTTCAGACAAGGAGTGTGGGAGAGCAAGTCCAAATGAGTTACTGTACTTTAAGATTATGTGGCGCCTAAATCAAACATTGGGATCTGGACTAGTGCATCTGTGGATAGTCTCTCAATGTTTATCGTGTATATTATGATAAATATACAACAACAAGGCAGGGCAGCTTCAGCTGTAGAGCATTTCTGTATCTGTTAATCAGCTACCAGAGGCCTGGCAAAACAACCCTGATCCCAAAATTCATAATTCCACCGGAATAGCTGTGCAGTTTAAATGCAGTTATTAAACAGGCATTAAAAATAATAATTAATAGTAATAAGGGGTATAAATCTACCATTTTGACATAAAATCTACCTGGTTCACTTCCAATTTGCCCCCCCCCCCCCGTCTTTTCCCATTCCCCATTCTGGCTATCCTCTTACCTCTTCTCTTCTCCTCACCTACCATTCACCTCCCTCTGGTGCTCCTCCTCCTTCCCTTTCCCCCATCCAACTTCCTTCCCCCTTACCTGGCTTCACCTATCACCGACCAACATGTACTCCTTCCCCTCCTTATTCTGGCCTTTTTCCACTTCTTTTCCAGTCCTGAGGAAGGGTCTTGGCCCAGTACATCAACTTTTTATTCCTCTCCATAGATGCTGCCTAATTTGCTGAGTTCCTCCAGTATTTTGTGTGCGTGTTATTCTAGTTCACTTCTAGCCTTCAGGAGAAGGAAGTTGGCTTCTGTATCTGGTCTGACCTGGAGATGACTCCAAGTCTTACCAAGTCTTAACTTTCTCCAGATATGGCCTAGCAAACTAACTGATTCAAAGTGATGGCAGCGACACTCAGATTCAGAAATTTGAATAAATAATAAAGGAAAGGAACAGGGAATTGCATGTGATGTGTCTCAACAGATAATGGGCAGGTAAGGACCTAAGGAATTCTGTTTAGAAACATAGAAACATAGAAAATAGGTGCAGGAGTAGGCCATTCGGCCCTTCGAGCCTGCACCGCCATTTATTATGATCATGGCTGATCATCCAACTCAGAACCCCGCCCCAGCCTTCCCTCCATACCCCTTGACCCCCGTAGCCACAAGGGCCATATCTAACTCCCTCTTAAATATAGCCAATGAACTGGCCTCAACAGTTTCCTGTGGCAGAGAATTCCACAGATTCACCACTCTCTGTGTGAAGAAGTTTTTCCTCATCTCGGTCCTAAAAGGCTTCCCCTCTATCCTCAAACTGTGACCCCTCGTTCTGGACTTCCCCAACATCGGGAACAATCTTCCTGCATCTAGCCTGTCCAATCCCTTTAGGATCTTATACGTTTCAATCAGATCCCCCCTCAATCTTCTAAATTCCAACGAGTACAAGCCCAATTCATCCAGTCTTTCTTCATATGAAAGTCCCGCCATCCCAGGAATCAATCTGGTGAACCTTCTTTGTACTCCCTCTATGGCAAAGATGTCTTTCCCCAGATTAGGGGACCAAAATTGCACACAATACTCCAGGTGTGGTTTCACCAAGGCCTTGTACAACTGCAGTAGTACATCCCTGCTCCTGTACTCGAATCCTCTCGCTATAAATGCCAGCATACCATTCGCCTTTTTCACTGCCTGCTGTACCTGCATGCCCACTTTCAATGACTGGTGTATAATGACACCCAGGTCTCTTTGCACCTCCCCTTTTCCTAATCGGCCACCATTCAGATAATAATCTGTTTTCCTATTTTTGCCACCAAAGTGGATAACTTCACATTTATCCACATTAAATTGTATCTGCCATGAATTTGCCCACTCACCCAACCTATCCAAGTCACCCTGCATCCTCTCAGCATCCTCCTCACTGCTAACACTGCCACCCAGCTTCGTGTCATCCGCAAACTTGGAGATGCTGCATTTAATTCCCTCATCCAAGTCATTAATATATATTGTAAACAACTGGGTCCCAGCACTGAGCCTTGCGGTACCCCACTAGTCACCGCCTGCCATTCTGAAAAGGTCCCGTTTATTCCCACTCTTTGCTTCTTGTCTGCTAACCAATTCTCCACCCACACCAATACCTTACCCCCAATACCGTGTACTTTAAGTTTGCACACTAATCTCTTGTGTGGGACCTTGTCAAAAGCCTTTTGAAAATCCAAATATACCACATCCACTGGTTCTCCCCTATCCACTCTACTAGTTACATCCTCAAAAAATTCTATGAGATTCGTCAGACATGATTTTCCTTTCACAAATCCATGCTGACTTTGTCCGATCATTTCACCGCTTTCCAAATGTGCTGTTATCACATCCTTGATAACTGACTCCAGCAGTTTCCCCACCACCGACGTTAGGCTAACCGGTCTATAATTCCCCGGTTTCTCTCTCCCTCCTTTTTTAAAAAGTGGGGTTACATTAGCCACCCTCCAATCCTCAGGAACTAGTCCAGAATCTAACGAGTTTTGAAAAATTATCACTAATGCATCCACTATTTCTTGGGCTACTTCTTTAAGCACTCTAGGATGCAGACCATCTGGCCCTGGGGATTTATCTGCCTTCAATCCCTTCAATTTACCTAACACCACTTCCCTACTAACATGTATTTCGCTCAGTTCCTCCATCTCACTGGACCCTCTGTCCCTTACTATTTCTGGAAGATTATTTATGTCCTCCTTAGTGAAGACAGAACCAAAGTAATTATTCAATTGGTCTGCCATGTCCTTGCTCCCCATAATCAATTCACCTGTTTCTGTCTGCAGGGGACCTACATTTGTCTTTACCAGTCTTTTCCTTTTTACATATCTATAAAAGCTTTTACAGTCCGTTTTTATGTTCCCTGCCAGTTTTCTCTCATAATCTTTTTTCCCCTTCCTAATTAAGGAAGTTTAATTAGGAGTTTAGAATCACAAACTCCTAAATTCCATCAGCTCTCTTGCCAGGAAGATTTTTGACTTCAGACTCTTTGTAAACTTCTGGCCTTGGGACTACTGGTGGCAAAACCAATAGTTCTTTCTCCTTTCCAGATCATTGCTGACCCCTACAGAGCAAGTGTCTGATATGGCATTTCAACCATTTTGTGCTGCTGTCTGCAAGAAACATTTTGTCAGTGATTTATCATTCATTGTATAAACGAGGAGACAGATTGGGAATCTTTTTTCAAAGTACTTCAGGATGTCAGCAGCTTATGTTAGCATTTACAAATCTCAACAGAAATGTGAGGTGACATTCAGTAACCAAGTAACCTGAAGTTGTTAGGTTCTGAAAAAGGCTGTTATTTTTAGCTAGCATAATAAATACAGAGGTTCAACCCACTCCTGAGCAATCAAGCATGGATTATCACTCATTAGCAATGGTTCCATCACAACCATCAGTCTTCAACAATACACTTGAATTGAACAGAGTGCACGCATTATCAAAACTACCAAAGAATGAACCAGCATCAAAAACAATAGACACTAACCACTTGCCCATTTACCTCCTTCATTCCTAAAGTGCAAGGATTGCATCCTGTTTGCCCTGCATCCCCAGGTGTGTGGGTTATTGGGTTAATTGGCCACTGTGAATTGCCACTTGTGTGTGGGTGAGTGGCAGAATCTGAGGAGTATTGGTGGAAATGTAGTGAAAATACGGGAAATTAGTGGGAAAACAACATTGCTTAATGAGCTAGCACAGGCTCAATGGACCAAAATGGCCTCCATCAAAGAGAAATAAAGAAATAATCAATCAGTAGGCATGGATCCTAGTTTCCAAATGCCCATCCTGTTAAATCATTATTCCATCCCCAATCTGAAATCTAAGTTCTCAGTTTCTATCACTGTTACAATGAAGTTCAAAATTAGCTGAAGGAGCATCACTTCATTTTCTCACTAGATACGTCACCACTCTGGATTCAACCGTCAGTAGAGCAACTGCACACAATCAAAAATCCCTGTTTTTCTACTTTTGTTGAGATTTCCACCATCCATTAAAAATCCTTTTGAACTTTCTGCCTTTTGGAGTTGTCGCATCTCAACCATTCCCCTCATTTATCTATCCACCTCTCTCATTCATCTTTTCATTTGATCATTACTACCCTTCACTTTCTTGCAGTCCATTCCTGGTGTTCTCTCCCCTTCCCCCACCCACCCACATTCTAAAACTTGTTTACCTCTAACTTTCCCAGAGCTATTGAAAGGCCATTGACCAGAAAAGTTGACTCAGTTTCTTTATCTATGGTTGCTATCTGATCTACAGAGCATTTCCACCATTTTTCAATTCTTAAATTACCAATAGCCCCTCCTCAAAATAACTTAAAATATAGATTGTTTTAGGTTACTGTTTTTTCCCATATAACTCATGTATTAGATTATTGCTTTGAAATTATTCATTCCATTTCACGATCAATATTATGAGTGACCAGGGAATGTGAAATTATTGTACTTGCCCGTTTCATACTAAATGTGCTGATCATAACTGTTATGGGAGATAACATCACAGACCAAACAAGTACCTTGAAGTTATGAACAGGAAACAGTTTAATGAGTGTAAGATCTTGACTTGAAAATCATTTGATCTTGTGTGCTACATAAAGATATTTATTCAAAAGAGATATCATACCCACTACACTGACTTGCCTAACCTATGAAATACAGGTCAGAGATCTGAAACCATAAATATAATGTTGGAAATTCCCAGCAAATCAAGCAGTGACTGTGTAGAGACAAAAATAACATGGAAATAGTATTACTGAATAACCTTATAGCAGAACCAACCATTCTTTACACAAACAAAAGTAAATAAGTTGCCCAAAATAGTGGAGTCCTGAAGGCTACAATGTGCCCAGGCCCTTTATGCTTTTCTTGGGTCTCACTGGAATACTGTAGGAGTCCATAGTTAGACAGAAAAGAGTATGAGTATGACAGAGAACAAATGATCAAATGTGCTGTGCCCATTGAACAATAACATTACTTGTGGACACTCATAATTTTGAAATAAAATCAGAAAACACTGGAAATATTCAATTGGTGAGATGTAGAGCATGAGTTAATGACTCAAAGAACATAAGACATTATACAGTGTAGCACGGCCCTGTGACCCATGATGTTGCGCCGACCTTTTAACCGTCTAAGTTCATTCTAATCCTCCCCTCCTACATTTTCCCAAAATCCATGTGCCTATCTAAGAGTTTCTAAAATGTCCCTATTGTATCTGCCTCTATCATTGCCCCAGCACCCTGTACCCACCACCCACTATGTAAAAAACTTATCTCTGACATCCCCCAATACTTCCCTCCAATCATCTTAAAATTATACTCACAACACACTGGAGTAACTCAGCAGGTCGGGCAGCATCCGTGGAAACGATCAGTCAATGTTTCGGGCCGGAACCCTTCGTCAGGACCGAAACGTTGACTGATCGTTTCCACAGATGCTGCCCGACCTGCTGAGTTCCTCCAGCGTGTTGAAAGTGTTGCTTTGACCCCAGCATCCGCAGATTATTTTGTATCTTAAAATTATGCCCCTTGTATCAGCCATTTCTGTCCTGGGAAAAAGTCTCTGGCTGTCCACTCAATCTATGTCTCTTATCATCCTGCACACTTCTATCAAATCACTTCTCATCCTCCTTCACTCCAAAGGGAAAAGCCTTAACTCACAAAACTTACCCTCAGGTGAACAAATTTTCATCAGAGCTGGAAAATTTTTAGAGATTAATAGGTTTTTAAGATATATTGTAAGTGGCAAGGGGAGGAAAGAACTAAAGAAAGGTCTGTGATTAGATGTCTAAATGGAGTATAGCAAGGCAGCAGATGAAGTAATGGTCTTTGAGTTTGTACTGGAAATGTCTTATAGGACTTGACAAGGTACTTGGGGAGTTAATGTTTCCCGTAGGTTAGGTTGTCTGGAACTAGAGATCATAGTCTCCAAGTAAGCAGTCAAACATTCAGGACTAAGATAAGAAAAGTTCTTTACTCAATAATGGAACATATATTCTCTCTTACCACTGAGTGTCAGTGTTAAATTAGTTTACAAACTTTAGGTTCAGCGCAGATCAATTTCACGCAAAGCTGTCCCAAATATAACCCAATCATTCTTTCATTAATTTTGTTTCAAAGTCCTTCACCCATTAGAAACAGAGTTATATATAAGTAATCCAAACTCGCTATGTCCAGGTCTCAGCTTGCAGTGAACAAATTATATTATTCCACACAGAGGTTAAGACTTTTGTCCCTGGATTGTAGGAGGATGAGGGGAGATTTGATAGTGGGATAAAAAATTATTCTTTAACCTGTTACGGGGTACGTAAAAAAATAAGACACCGCTAAGGAAGGAGGGATCTGACCGAGTTCAAGAGGGAATGGAACGGTTTATTTCAAATGGGTTTGTATCTGTAAAGGAGGGGTCAACCCGGTCCCAGTGAGACTCTGGCCAGATACTGGGGCTTATCAGTCACCGATACTAGACAGTGTTTTGGAATTTGGGGGCGAGACAGGACGCTGTGGGAGCAGCTGCAACTCGAGTGTCAGGCTGTGCTGGGCCTCGGGATGGCAGCAATGGAGCGCGGGACCGAGGTGAACGTAGAGGTGGTGTTGGAGAGCGGCGACAATGCCGAGCTGGAGCGGCAGTTGCGGGGTTTCAACCGGAAGAACAGCCAAACTTTCAAGTTTGATCAAAACGAACAAGAAGCTAGAAATAAGCTGTGCAATGAAGTACTGAAAGTATTGCAGAAAGACCTGGCGTTGTCCTGCCAAGCCACCTGTCTAGAAACTATCCGTATTCTGTCCAGAGACAAGGAGATTTTGGCTCCTTTGACCACCAGGCCAGGAATGCTGCTTCTGATGAGGCTGGCTGGGTTGGAGTATATACAAAAATCCCCACAAGAGACCTCTCACTTCGGTGTAAAAGTTGAGGCTGTAGTCGCGCGGAAACACGCTACTAAAGAAACACACGGAGGCAGAGAGAGCTGAACTCAGAATGCCTTTACTGATTCAAAATTGCGCACTTATATCTCTCCTCCCATGGGCCCCTGCGACTCGCGGGGCAGACGTGATGTCAGACTGTCCCCGGAAGGTCCGCCCCAAGAGGGTAGTTACAAACACGCTACCGCGTGTCTGCCCGCGGTTCCCGATGGCGGTTCGAGTCCCACATGTGCGGGCCACCACACCACATCCCCAGAAATGTCCATCGGGGCAGTGGAGCCCCCAGTCTGTGCGGCTTGCCTGGGTGGCCGGCCTCGCCGGCGCGGTGCGGGTACACTCACTGGCTGCTCAGTGTCTAAGTGTGCCGGTTTGAGGCGGTCCACTGTAAAAGTCTCTTCCCGGCCACCCACCTCCACGACACATGTGGTTCCGTTGTGCCGGATCACCTTGAAGGGTTCCTCGTACGGCCGCTGTAGAGGTGACCTGTGCATGCCCCTGCGAATAAAAACATACTCACAGTCTCGGAGGTCTTTAGGGGTGAAGGATGGCGTGGGACCATGACTGGAGGTCAGGACCAGTGCCAGGGTCCCTACCTTGTCCCACAGCCTCATTAGCACTGCTGCTGGAGTTTCTTCTGAACCTCGGGCCTATGGTACAAACTCACTTGGGACTGTCAGGGGGGCGCCGTAGACCAATTCCGCCGAGGAGGTGTCCAGGTCCTCCTTGAGGGCTGTGCGGATGCCCAGTAGGATCCAGGGAAGCTCATCTGTCCAGTTGGGGCCCCTGAGGTGCGCCATCAGGGCCGACTTGAGATGCCAGTGGAATCTCTCTACCAAACCGTTGGACTGGGGATGGTACGCTGTGGTGTGACGCAGCTGGGTGCCCAGGAGCTGCGCCAGTGCTATCCACAAACCAGACATGAACTGCGCCCCTCTGTCGGAGGTGATGTCCATTGGGAGGCCAAACCTGGTGATCCGGTTTTCAATGAGCGTCCTGGCGCAGGACTCAGTGGACGTGTCTGTGAGTGGTACAGCTTCCGGCCATCTGGTGAACCTGTCTACCATGGTAGAGATATACCTGGTGCCCTGGGAGACTGGCAGGGGGCCGACAATGTCCACATGGATGTGTTGGAACCTCCCGTGCATCGGCTGGAACTGCTGGAGGGAGCCTTCACGTGCCGCTGGACTTTGGGGGTCTGGCAGTGTACGCAGGTCCTGGCCCAGTGTCCGACCTGTTTGCGCAAACCTTGCCAGACAAATCTGTCCGCTACCAGCTTGATGGACGCCCGGATGGACGGGTGGGTCAGGTCGTGCAGCGTGTCGAACATCCGGCACCTCCATGCTGCTGGTACCACGGGTCGGGGTTTGCCGGTAGACACGTCGCATAGGAGTCGATCCGCTGCCGGGCCGATGGAGACGTCCTCCAACTAGAGACCCGAAATAGCGGTGCGGTAAGCCGGGATCTCGGTGTCCGACCGTTGTGATTCCCCCAGTGCTGCGTAGTGTATTCCTGAGGACGATATGCCTACTGAGTGGAGGCAGGGCTGCGACAGTGTGTCAGCGACGATGTTGTTCTTCCCTGCGATGTGGCGGACGTCCGTGGTGAATTCTGAAATAAAGGACAGGTGCCTCTGCTGCTGAGCCAACCATGGGTCCAATACCTTGGCCAGTGCGAAGGTGAGGGGCTTATGGTCCATATACACGGTGAACTCCCTTCCCTCGAGGAAGTACCGGAAATGCTGGACAGCCAGGTAGAGCGCTAGCAACTCTCTGTCGAAAGCGCTGTACTTCACCTCTGGTGGCCGTAGGTGCCGGCTGAAGAAAGCGAGTGGTCGCCACTGGTCCTCAACGAGCTGCTCCAGGACTCTGCTGACTGCCGTGTGGGAAGCGTCGACTGTGAGTGCCGTGGGTACATCGACTCTCGGGTGCACTAGGAGGGCCGCCTTTGCCAGCGTGTCCTTGGCCTGCTCGAATGCCTCTGTGGACTCCGCGTCCCGTGCCACCTCTTTGGCCTCGCCGGCCATCAGGCTGAACAAGGGTCTCATGATGCGTCCCACCGCCGGCACGAACCGATGATAAAAGTTGACCATCCCTACGAACCCCTGCAGGCCCTTGACCGTGCTGGGCTTGGGGAACTGACGGATGGCCTGGACCTTGTCCGGTAGGGGAACTGCGCCATGTCGGTTGACTCTGTGGCCAAAGAAGTTGATCTCCATCAGCCCAAAATGGCACTTCGCCAGATTGATTGCCAGTCCGTGGTCACTCAGGCATTGGCAGAGCTGGCGCAAATATGCCATGTGCTCTTGGTGCGAACTGCTGGCCACCAGGATATCGTCCAAGTAAATAAAAACGAAATTCAGGCCGCATCCCACCGAGTCCATGAGCCTTTGTAAAGTTTGGGCTGCATTCTTGAGACCGAAAGGCATCCTCAGGAATTCGAACAAGCCGAACGGGGTGATGAGGGCTGTCTTGGGCACGTCGTCGGGGTGCACTGGGATCTGATGGTATCCCCTGACCAGGTTGATTTTGGAGAAGATGGTCGCTCCGTGCAGGTTCGCCATGAAGTCCTGGGTGTGGGGTACCGGGTATCTCTCGGCGGTTGTGGCGTCGTTGAGCTTTCTATAGTCTCTGCAGGGCCTCCATCCTCCTGCGGACTTGGGCACCATGTGCTGCGGGGATGCCCACAGGCTGTCTGAGCGCCATCCGATTTCCATCTCTTCCATCTTATAGAACTCCTCCTTGGCGAGGTGGAGCTTGTCGGGTGGGAGCTGCGAGCTCGGGCGTGCAGCGGCGGTCCTTGTGTGGGGATGTGGTGCTGCACGCCGTGCTTGGGGTCGGCCATGGAGAACCACATGGTGACTATGAAGGGGAATTCCACCAACACCCTGGCGAATTCGTTACCCGAGAGGGCCACGGAATCCAGGTGGAGGGCCAGTAGCTTGGCTTCTCCGAGCTGGAAAGTCTGGAACGTCTCGGCGTGGACCAAACGCCGGCCTTTTAGGTCGACCAGGAGGCAGTTGGCTCGTAGGAAATCTGCCCCTTGTAGTGGCTGTGACACCGCTGCCAACGTGAAAGTCCAAGTGAAACAGCTGGACCCGAACTGTACTGAGATAGTTCACGGGCCATACGTCCGAATACTGGTGCCATTTGCCGCGGTGAGTTTGGGGCCTGGAACCGCGTTATGAGTGTCCTTGTTCAAGGGGGGAGTACGCTGACTTCGGCCTTGGTGTCTAAAAGGAAGCGCCACCCGGAATGTCGGTCCCAGAGGTACAGGAGGCTGTCTCGGTGGCCAGCCGTCGTAGCCATTAGCGACGGCTGGCCCGCCATCGTAGCCATTAGCGACGGCTGGCCCCAGCATTTCCCGGAAAAGCACATGGTGGACAGCAGCGGCGCGCGCCTGAGCCCCATCTTTGGTGATAGAAACACCATTGTTCCGAACCTTCGTCTTTTTCCCCTGTGGGTCTCGATGGCTTCGGTTGCGGGGCCTGGGCTTTGGGGAAGCGATCACGGCTAGGCCAATGGAAGCTGCTCCACGTTGCTTGCTCTGTCAAAGGACGTCTGCTTTAGCTGCAACCCTGCATGGGTCACTTAAATCCTCACTCGCGAGGAGGAGGCAAATGTCTTCTGGCATTAGTTCGAGGAACAACTGTTCAAATAAAAGGCATGGCTTATGGCCGTCCATGAGCGCCAGCATATCATTCATGAGCTCGGATGGCGTGCGGTCGCCCAGGCCGTCCATGTGTAGGAGGCGCGCGGCCTGTTCGTGGCGGGAGAGTCCGAAGATACAGATCAGGAGCACCTTAAGCTTAGTGTACCTGTCCTCTGCTGGTGGCTGGCATAGGAAGTCAATGATCCGGCCTGCTGTCTCCTGGTCAAGCGTGCTGACCACGTAGTAGTACCACGTGGCATCGGCTGTAATGTCTGTGATATTGAATTGGGCCTCAGCCTGCTCGAACCAGACGTGGGGTTGAGTGGCCCAGAAAGTCGGGAGCTTCAGAGAGACTGCGCTGTGTGAGTTGCTCGAACTCATGGCTGGTCGCTGAGTTGCCGGGTCCAGATGCCGTCTGGAACATCAGGGTCACCAATGTAGTCGCATGCAAACACACTACTAAAGAAACACAGAGGCAGAGAGAGCTGAACTCAGAATGCCTTTACTGATCAAAATCGCACGCTTAAATCTCCCCTCCTATGGGCCCCTGCGACCCGCGGGGTGGACGTGACGTCAGACTGTCCCCGGAAGGTCCGCCCTGAGTAGGTAGTTCCAAACGCACTACCGCGTGTCTGCCCGTGGCTCCCGATGGCGGTTCGAGTCCCACGTGTGTGGGCCGCCGCACAACAGCAACTTAGTATGGACTTTAAGATTGTTATAGGTATCTGTGAGCGCCTGAAGATGCACAGAGACAAGAATCTATCACGCAAGATTAAGTTCTTTGTCTTGCATCTCCTTTTCCTGTTGTCCATCTTACGGATAGACATCAAAACTCAGCTGAAGAAGGAGTTGCAGGGCCTGCTTTTGCTTACAGATATCCTGGAGAACACGCTAGATATCAAGTGGACAGATAAGTATGTGGTGGCCACAAATCACAGGAATTCTTCCTTGTCTGAAGAACAGGCGGATTTTGTCATCAAGTCTCTCAAGGTTCTCTGTAATGTCACATATGATTGCAGCCAGTAGCAAACTGATGAAGATCATGCCCACCAGTACTGATACCTAACTGCCATACTGTGCCACTGTTTGCCAATAAACGTACAGAATGATGAAAAAACTGAAGAATTTCACGGTCACACAATCAATCTTTTGAACAACATTCCAGTGTCAAGCCTCGATCTCCTCTTCAGCCCGGACACCGAATGTACAGCAATTGATTACAACGGGAAGAGGAAGCAGCTAATGAGTTCAGCAGTGACCATGATTCCCCGTCAGATTCTGATCTCGGACAAGCCCCCAATTTAGTTACGTACCCCGTAATCGGTTAAAGAACCAGCAGAAATGGAACACACCTAGAGTCTGGTTTTGCTGTTAACTAATGCTATTTTATTAGTGGCTACGTAATAAAGTAACATAAAACCAGATAAATCAAACAGGTTAGCAGAGATTATGCATATATAGGGGTGGAAATATAAAACCCAAACTTCTTCAAGCTTAGGTGGTAATTGATACAGTCTTACGATGGTAGGTAAATGAAGTTAGTTCAGTTCGTGTTATTGAGTTGAGTAGAATTGAGGAGAGAGAGAGAGGTTTGTTGTCCCCATAAGCCAATGCCATCTATTCTTCATGTCGTCCTCCGAAACTTCCAAGTTAGCCAAACTTGACCAACATAAGAGAGCCGTCTTCAAATGATAATCTACCAACCCAGGCAAGGGTTAGACACACTGGTAGACTCCACAGGGTCACTCCTTCACGCACTAATAATAACAGATCGATCCTCAGTCCCACACTCATGGGCACCTGAAAATGATAGCGGTAACTTCACCACACCTTACTGTATCTGCGTATACTGTGAAACAAGCAATTTTGCTGGTTTAAATACTGTTGTGCTGAACACCAGCTGTCCATCAAGTAGCTCCTCCTCTCTTTCTCTGTAGGAACTCAGAAGCTGGCAGTGTCCTTGCATAAATCCCAAACAAACTGTGAGCAGTCTTTGCCTCTCTCTCTCTCTGTAACAAGTTGTTTGTGCTGTACAGCTGCATGCTCTCTCTCTTTTTTTAAAGGCACAGTCCATGATGAATAACTCAGGATATCGTCACAGTGGGATATAGATAGGGTAAATGCAAGCTGACTTTTTCCAGAGAAATTAGAAGCAAAGGTCATAGGTTAATGTGAAATATTTAAGGGGGACCTGAGGAGGAACTTCTTCACTCTGAGGGTGTTGCAAGTACAGAATGAGCAGCCAGTGGAAGAGGTGGATGTGGGTTTGATTGCAACATTTAAGAGAAGTTTGGGTTAGTACATGGATGGAAGGGGTACTGAAGGCTATGGTCCAGGTGTAAGCCAATGGGGCAAGACAAAATAACAGTTCAACATGGACTAGATGGGGCAGAGGACCTGCTTCTGCGCTGTAGTGCTCTATGACTTGCTCATTTAAAGTCACTCAATCTTCTGACTGTTTATTATCTTAATGGGCATCCTGGAATTTCATTTGGTGCAGATTCTCTTGAGTGTATTGACAACTGCCAAACATGCGGCATGAAAATAAATAAGATTGATCAATCTCAGTCCTATTCAGCAGAATTTTTTTTTTTGCTTTAATATCTTAAATATAACACTAATTTCTATTGCTGCTTTGGGAAATAATATTCATCTCACTTCAAAGAACTGTGAGAATAGAAATGCACTCAGAAATATCTATTGGATCCCTATGTTTTACACACAGATACAATCTGCTGCATTGGAAATTCAAACTACCAGTTTCTCATATCCTGAGGGTAATCTACTAAATTTATCACTGACACACCCAATGAACATGGCACACGGTCTTAAAGTAGAGGGACCTCCTTTTAGAATGGAGATAAGGAGGAATTTCTTCAACCGGAGAGTGGTGAATCTGAGGGATTCTTTGCCGTAGGCAGTTGTGGAGGCCAAGTCTTTATATATAGTTAAGGCAGACGTTGATAGATTCTTGATTAGTCAGGGCATGAAGGGATACAGGGAGAAGGCAGGAGACTGGGACTGAGAAGGAAAATGGATCATCCATGGTGAAATGGCAGAGCAGACAGGATAGGCCAAATGGTCTAATTCTGCTCCTATATCTAATGTCTGATGATCTTATACATCAATTCTGCTGAAGTGCAGATGGTTGAGAGCATCAAATTATTAGGTGTAAATTTCACCAATGGCTTGTTCTGGTCTAACGATTGACACTATGGCAAATAAGACCTATCAGCACCTCTGCTTCTTCAGGAAATTCCTCATGTCTTCATTGACCTACGCCAACTTTTATCGATGCACCTAAGAAAGATTCCTATCCGGATACAACATAACTTAATATGGTAATTGCTACCAAAAGAAATAGAATATAGGAGCAGAGGTAGGCCAGTCAGCCCATCGAGTCTGCTCCACCATTGAATCATGGGCTGATCCAATTTTTCCAGCCATCCCCACTCCCCTGCTTTCACCCCATACCCTTTGATGCCCTGGTTAACCAAGAACCTATCTATCTCTGCCTTAAATACACTCAATGACTTGGCCTCCACAGCCACTCGTAGCAACAAATTCCGTAGATTTACCACCCTGTATCTAAAGTAATTTCTTCGCATCTCAGTTCTAAAAGGATGTCCTTCAATCCTGAAGTCGTGGCTTCTTGTCCTAGAATCCCCTACGATGGGAAATAACTTTGCCATATCTAACCTGTTCAGGCCTTTTAACATTCAGAATGTTTCTATGAGATCTCTCTTCATTCTCCTGAACTCCAGGGAATACAGCTGCCAGATGTTCCTCATATGGTAACCTTTTCATTCCTGGAATCATTCTCGTGAATCTTCTCTGAACCCTCTCCAATGTCAGTGTACCCTTTGTAAAATAAGGAGCCCAAAACTGCACACGATACTCCAAGTGTAGTCTTAGAGAGCCTCAACATCACATCCCGGCTCTTATATTCTATACCTCTAGAAAAGAATGACAACATTGCATTCACCTTCTTCACAACCGACTCAACCTGGAGGTTAACCTTTAGGATATCTTGCACAAGGATTCCTAAGTCCCTTTGCATCTCTGCATTTTGAATTCTCTCCCCATCTAAATAATAATCTGCCCGTTTATTTCTTCCACCAAAGTGCATGACCATTCATGGCCATTGTATAAATCTATTAGAGTTCTCAGTGCTGCATACCAGTTCTCCATTCATGAATCTTTGTATAAAATTTTTACAAATCCCCGTACTCCATTCCCCAATTATTGTATAAATCTATTAGAGTTCCCAGTGTGCATTTCCAACAGTCTAAAATTTTCAGTTCTGTGCTCTCCATTCCCCATTGTATTAAATTATTACAGCTCCCTATGCCCTATTCTCCAATCAGTGCATAAAACCAGTACAGTACTCTATATTTCATTCCCAGTTGCCTAAAATTATTGCAGTACCCTGAGCCCATTCTCCACTATCTAACACTTCTCTGTGCAACAGTCCCCACAGTATAAAATTCTTACAGTTCTCAGTGCTACATTCTCCAATCACTGTTGAAAACTATTAACGTTCCCTGTACTCTAGTTTATTCTTGCTCTACAACAATATAATATTTTCTTTTGTTTTTACAGTATTAAATCCACATTGCAATTTTATTTTGGTGAAATAATATTTTTATTAATACAACTCAAGACAGAGCTTATCTTCTATAGCTATTTGATCTAAAGCTCAGGCAGACACATCAATGGTTCTTGGGTTATTTTCTTCCACAATATTAATGTGTTCCCGTAATTTTCTATGTAGGGTGAAGTACAGTAATACTTTAAACCTGAAACAAAGGTCAGTTTGGTAATGTGTACTTGTAGATAGATTTCTGGGCAGTTTTCTTCCTGTCTGGAGCAAGTACAACATACTCCTTGGTGAGTGTTGAATGATTGTAAAATCTGCACTGTTGCCCTTTTGTCCTGATTAAGTGCAATGTATGGTTACTGTCCAGGGTCCTGAAGAGCATTGATTTTGAGAATAAACCAAAAAACTGTCAGTAGCTGCATTTAGCTCCTAATAATGCATATTTTGCTTAAAAAAAGTCAACTTGTAGGTAATTTCATCTCTTTATTACAGAGATATAGAAGGAAGCCATTTGACTCATTACTAATTGTAAATAATTCCTCAGTCTAATCCCACCCGCCAGTACTTCAGAGTTAAAGTCAATGTTCAAAGGTCAAAGTAAATTTTATTATCAATGTACATATATGTCATCATATACAATCCTGAGATTCATTTCCTTGTGGGCATACTGAACAAATCTATAGAATAACTATAACGGAATCAATAAAAGACCACCCAGCTAGGCCATTCAACCAGAGTGCAGAAAACAACACTGCTCAAGTACAAAAAGAGGAAACAACAATAAAAAAATAAATCAGCAATAAATATTGAGAATATGAAGTGAGGAGTCCTTGAAAGTTGGGTTTCTTGGTTGTAGGAAATTTCAATGTTGGGGCAAGTGAACTTGAGTAAAGTTATCCGCTTTGGTTCAAGAGTTGATGGTTAAGGGGTAGTAACTGTCCCTGAATCCGATGGTGCAAATCCTAAGGCTCTTGTACCTTCTTTCTGATGGTAGCAGCAATAAGAGAGCATGTCCTGGGTGGTGAGGTCCCAGATGATGGATGCTGTTTTCCTGCAACAGTATTTCATGTAGGTATGCTCTATGGTTGGGAGGGTTTTACCCATGATGGACTGGACCATATACACTACTTCTTGGAAGATCTTCCATGCAAGGACATTGGTGTTTCCATACCAGGATATGATGCAAGCAGTCAATATACTCTCCATTACACATCTGTAGAAGTTTGTCAAAGTTTTAGATGTCATGCCAAATCTCCACAAATTCCTGAGGAAATAGAGGTGTTGCCATGCTTTCTATGGTGCGAAGACACTAACCTATCCCTCAACATCAGCAAGAAGAAGGAATTGGTTGCTGACTTCAGAAGGAGTAGCGGATCGCATGACCCAATTTACATCGGTGGTGCGCAAGTGGAACAGGTCAAAAGCTTTAAGTTCCTCGGGGTCAATATCACAAATGACCTGACTTGGTCCAACCAAGCAGAGTTCACTGCCAAGAAGGCCCACCAGTGCCCCTTCTTCCTGAGAAAACTAAAAAAATTTGGCCTGTCCCTAAAACCCTCACTAATTTTTATAGATGCACCGTAGAAAGCATTCTTCTAGGGTGCATCACAACCTGGTATGGAAGTTGTCCTGTCCAAGACTGGAAGAAGCTGCAGAAGATCGTGAACACAGCAAAGCACATCACAGAAACCAATCTTCCATCCTTGGACTCACTTTACACCGCACGCTGTCGGAGCAGTGCTGCCAGGATAATCAAGGACACGACCCACCCAGCCAACACACTTTTCATCCCTCTTTCCTCCGGGAGAAGGCTCAGGAGCTTGAAGACTCGTACGGCCAGTTTTGGGAACAGCTTCTTTCCAACTGTGATAAGACTGCTGAACGGATCCTGACCCGGATCTGGGCCGTACCCTCCAAATATCCAACCTGCATCTTGGTTTTTTTGCACTACCTTACTTTCCATTTTTCTATTTTCTATTTATGATTTATAATTTAAATTTTTAATATTTACTATCGATTTGTAATCCAGGGAGCAGAAAGCGCAGAATCAAATATCGTTATGATGATTGTACATTCTAGTATCAATTGTTTGGCGACAATAAAGTATAAAGTATGTAATTGCACTTACATGCTAGGTCAAGGACAGTTCTTCCAAAATAATATCACCTAGGAATTTCAAGTTGCTAACCCTCTCCACCTTTGATGCTTCCAGGAGAACTGGCTCATGGACCTCTTGTTTCCTTCTCCTGAGGTCGATAATCAGATCCTTGGTCATGCTGACAAAGTCAAAGTCAAAGTAGAAGGATGTATATATCACCGTATACTACCTGAGGATACATATTCTTGCAAGATTTTACAGGTAAGTAAAGAAATACAATAGAATTTATGAAAACAATACAGAAAGACTGGCAACCAGTGCACCAAGGAAGACAAATTGAGCAAATAAAAATTAGTAAGTAAATAATGCTGTGAACATGAAGTTAGTTCAGTGTTGAAATGAGTGAAGTTATCTACATTGGTTCAGAAGTTTGATTATTGTAGGGTAATAATTGTTCCTGAACCTGGTCCAAAATCCTGTAAGACATGAATCTTCAAATGCATGTCCAAGTCCCTTTTGGTATGAGTGGTCAACTAGTTATCCACTTTCATTTTGTTGACATGAACATAACAACTGTTGCTTGTGATGTTGTTTTCAAAACGTAATTTAGAGATGTGGCATTTCTCCATCCACTGTGGCAAATGCAGGTAGTTTACTTAAACAAAGGTATCTATCTTCCGTCAACAGTGGAAAGAGAAATGTCGTGAGAACATGCTGGATGTCCGCACAGTGGAATCAATGCTGCCTCTGGATCTTTCATGATGCTGCCCAAAGTTATAATTCCATATTCTACACCTCATGAAAAATTGCTTTATTAAAAAGAAAATCTGAATTCGCACTACCTGTGATAATTTTTATTCTAAATTGCTGGAAATGCTTTATAAACTTTTATAGATCCATTAACTATTTTATGAAGATATAGCAGCCCACCTCTTGGTAATTAAGTAATTGTTTAGTATTTAAAATCATGAAAATCCATCATCCAATCTGCTTATAGCTCCAAAATTTGTCTCCTCAAAGTCAGGCAACACGCAGGATGAGCAGAAAATCACAACAATCAATAATTTAATCTGAAGCCATGGCTGATTTTATTGGTTCTTTTTTTTATTACCCAACGCAGAACAAAAACCACAATATGATCTGTAACAATCTAATTTGGTATTGAAACTCCTCAATCGTTTTCATTGACTTGTGCATTGTTTAACTATTATGCAGAGAAAACAATCTAACCAAGTAGAAGTTCAAACCAAAAATTTTCTCTGAGAAAATATTGCCAGAACTTGCTGGGAAATCCTTTGTTGCTAGATGAGGCAATGGATCTTGCAATGCAGAACTTAGACCCTGAAATTCAAGTGTGAATGTCTCAAACCTGCTGACTAAGCTCCACTGTTTCTAATGATATGGAGCAGAGAAGTTACAGTTCTCTGGGCATCAGAGTAGCATAGCAGTTAGTGTAATGCTATTACAGCACTAACTACAAAATGGGGTTCAATCCTGCCACTGTCTTTAAGGAGCTTTACGCTGCTCCTAACCTAATCTATTTTGTTCTCTCCACTTTCCCATCAACTCCCACCAGATTCTATTGTTCACCTACAAATGAGGGGCAAATGACCTACACACCTTTGGGACGAGGGAGGAAAACAATCAGACAGAGGAAACACACACAGTCGCAGTGGAATTGTACAAACTCCACACAGATAACACCAGAACTCAGTTCTCCCTGTGACCTCTGAATGCTCCGCTGCCCTCACACATTCCAAAGACACACTGTTTGGGCTAATGAGCTGTATTGCACTCTATGTTGATGGCCGACACGTGGCAACCATTATGTATTGCCTACCACAATGCTCGCTAGTTTGATTTGATGGCAAATTATGTATTTGGCTGTATATTTCAATGTATTGTATATGTGACGAATAAAGTGAATCTTCAATATGCCTTCAAAGTTTTTCAAGCTCCTCAGCAATTATGCCAGACCTCGACTGGTGCAGAAGAAACCTGCACATTCGTTTGAATGGAGAGGAATGTCTGTGATGGAGAAAATAACACAAAAAAATAGCATACACAGAAGTGATTCTACAGTTGCTAGAAATCCAGAGCAATAAATATAAAATGATGGGGGAACTCAGCAAGTCAGGCAGCATGATGAGGAATCAACAGGCGAAGTTTTGGGCCAAGAGCCTTCACCAGTACTGGAAAGGAACGGGGAAGATGTCAGATTAAGATGGATTGGGGAGGGGAATGAGTACAAGCAGGTAGGTGACAGGTGAAACCAGGTGACAGATTTTAAAAATAGCATAGAGTTTTTAATTAATTGCACTTGTTTCAATAGTTTTAATTATTTGGAAGGGTTTTAAATGATAGAATATTATAGAGTTCAAGAACTAAAAATAATAACAATTGAATTAATTTTTAACACTCAAGATCATGTAAAGTCTTTAACTGTGAAAGGTGCTGATGCCTGGAGAGTAGCTTAGCCAGATGTCAGGCTTTCTTGATATTCTACAAGTATGCTTTCTCCCTGTCAGCCCCACCCACTATCACTGGAAAGCAGCTTGTTATACAATATTCTTCCAACACACAGGGCCCTGTTTTTTTGATCAAAACAACACAAAGTACAAAGCTGATATTGATGGATGTGTATAAAGATAGTCCATAATTAATACACATCTCAATAGCAAATGCATACAGGTTGCCTCCAGCAGCAAGTACTGACCTAGTTGTCAATACGTAATCAATAACATAAATGTGCTTCAAAGGATTTGAATACTTTATTATGTTTAAACTACAAGTATTAGAAATTTCATCCAAAAGTCAGACCAACAGTTATCACAGACAAGGCTGTCCCCACCATTGAACACTTCGACATGAAGCACTGCCAGAGGAAAGCAGCATCATCACCAAGGACCTCCACCACCCAGGCCGTGCTCCTTTCTCACTGCTGCCACCAAGAAGGAGGCACAGGAGCCTCAGGACCCATATCACCAGTTCAGGAACAGTTAGTACCCTTCAACTATCTTGTTTTTACAGTGATTGTCCGCAAGTAAAGGAACTTCAAGGTTGTATGTGGTGATATATATGTACTTTGATAATAAATTTACTTTGAACTTTGAGCGCTGATCTTGGCATACCAGCGCTCCATTCAAAAATCTGATAAAAGTGGGATAGATGATGTCCTTGAGCCTGGTGATGCGTGATTTCAGGTTTTTGTACCTGCTGTTTGATGGGAAAGATAAAAAGAAAGAACATCTGGGATTGGTGGGTTCTTTGATTATGTTGTCTGCTTTAGTGGGGCAGAGGAGAAGTATTATAGACAGAATGCACAGAGGGGAGGCTGGTTCCTGTGATGTACTGAGATTTTTCCACAAGCCTCTGCAGTTCCCTGTGGTCACATGCAGAGCAATTGCCATACCAAATCATTTTGCATCTAGACAAAATGCTTTCTATTCTGTATTAATAAAAAACAGTAAGGAAATTACCAAAATTAGTAAGGTGTGCCCTCAACATGCAACGTCTGGGCATATCACATGCACAAAATGGCTGATCGAAATTTTGATTATGCACCAGCCTTTTGCTTCTCAGGAACAAATTTTCTTCTATAAATTAATTGCAGAACTCTCATAAAAAGCACAAGTCACATGATTGGGTATCTAAGCCACAAAATTCAATCTTTTGTTTTGTTATCAATCTCTTAGTGTCGAACAAGTTCACCACAAAACTGAAATTATGGTAGAGGCCTAGAGAAGTATTTTAATCATTTATGCTCCTTAACTACAGGAAACATTCTTTCCATCACTATTATTTTTTCATTCATCTGATTCCTAGCCATGAGGGGATAAGTTAAAAAGAAAACTACTATCATGAATTAAATTAAATTAAATCTCCAGGTATAATCAGAGGTAGGTTTACCTTTATCAACCTCACTTCACAACCATTCCCAACCATGTACCATGTAGCAGAGACCAAAAACAATATTTGTAGAAAAGAAAAATGCAAAAAACAAATCAAATTGTGATTTAGTGTAGATTGATAAGCCATCCAATAATATACCAAAACTATTAGGCTGTCTGTCGAAGTGGCACTAATTGCTTCTACAATTTAAAATACTCAAAATATCTTCAAGTGCCTTTGCAATTTTTAATGATCAAATTATATGTTTCTTTTTTCCCCAATTCAGAACAGGGAGCAGGTTTTCCTTGAGAACCTGCAGTTTGGTATGTCCAGACCTCACAATGCAGCCTGTCAGAGAGGCACCAACAACACAGCCCAATTTATCAAGCTGTCATTTTGTTGACGCGTGCTAATAAATATTCTGCCAGAACCCTCACACCTGGCAGCACAAGCACAGTGCAACATTCCTCTAACCTAATTTGCTAATTGCAGCTTTCCCCATTAATTTTATTCCTGTCTTCTTTGGTGCTGACATGGAAAAGCACAAGATCAAGGAAAATAACCAGAATGTCATAGATTTTTTGTGTGTGTAGATTAGAGTTTGGGAAGTTACAATTACCCTATGCTTTGCTTCAAGCAAATCTAAGCTTAATAGCTCTTAGCACCAAGATTACTTAAAGCCAAAGCTTTATTAAAGATCATTAGTTTCAATTATGCATCCTCAACATTAAGAAAGCCCTATGCCCAGATCTGTGGATGGGCCTACCAGGTGTCAAGATCACCTCCAGTCATTTTCTACCAGGCAGGAAGTGTGAAGTAGCACTGAAATCTGTGGGATGGCTCAATATCGGGAATGGTGATGTAAGTTGTTAAATTACAGGATCCAGAAAACTCATACAACAATATAAAAAACAGGAAATCACATCCTAAAAGACAGCTAAGGAAATTTAAATTCAGTTGATTAAATAAGACTGGACAACAAATCTTTTCAAAAGTGTTGACACTTCAGAATTTTTTTTTGTTTATGATAGACCGTCTATGCTGAACACAAGTATAATTTCAGGTGACTTGTATCACGTATGAATTTCGAGAAACAAGAAATCAGCTTTTATTGAAGATAATGCAGTTAATCGCATAATGGTGCTGACGCTTTGCAATAGTTCAACTAAGCTAAAATGTTTTGTTGATGATTTTCATTTGTATTCAGTGTCTAAGGCTTCTCCCTTAAGTGTCAAACAATACTCAGCCAGTATTGATGGACTCTAGTTCCCCTAATACCATTACTCCATGACCGCAATGTCCCAACAGCGGCAAGTATTGTAGGGAAGAAATCTAAATGGGAATGCAGAAAATGAATCTTTAGTGACGTATTGCACTTCATGGTTTTGGATGCTTGAAGCATGTTGTCATCCAGCTGTACGTAGTTTGGTGCTCTGTAGTTGCCAAGAAAATTTTCAACAACATCCTTGAATATCTCCCATGCAATTTTCTCCAGTCCCTCTAGAAGTTCTTTAAATTGCCTGTCATTGATGGCCTGTTTTTTGACGGCAGACACCCCTGCTGATATCAGGAGGGAACACACAGAAGATGCAGAGGGGGATCACAAAGGCGAGGAAAGAGGACCAGGTTGGGACAACAGCGACTTATGGAGAAGAGGAGTTCGGTGGGTAATAAAATGGACGAGTTCACGGCGCTAGCCAGGCGTCAGAGAACATTTCGGGAGTGCAGTGTTATGTGCTTCACTGGAACGGGGCTGCACGAGGACATTCCCAATCAAAACTTCTCCATGGACGGCTTCCAGACCGTTCGGGCTGACCGGAAGTGCACTGAGAGTGGTAAGCGTAAAGGAGTTGGGTGCTTACTGTTCTGGTTAACAACAGATGGTGCAATCCGGGTCATATTACGATCGAGGAACGTGTTTGTGGACTGGATATTGAACTTTTTACTGTTGGACTTCGGCCACATTCCACCGAGATACAACACTGGGCGGCACGGGAGTTCGTTCCTGCCTGTGGCCATCGAACTTGCAGCTCCTCCCATGGAGGGTCAGACACCCTGAGCCAATAGGCTGGTCCTGGACTTATTTTCCATCTGGCATAGTTTGCATTTTGTTGTTTGATTGTTTGTGGTTTTTGTATTGCTATATTTATGCTCTATTCTTGGTTGGTGCAGCTGTAACGAAACCCAATTTCCCTCAGGATCAATAAAGTATATCTATCTATCTATTTTTGATTTGTGGACCAATAAAAATGCCTGCCTTAATCCTGGCATCAAATATTATGACTTGAATTATGAATTGAAATAACAAACAAAGGCATTTTTTTAAATGGTGTGTGATATGAAAATCTCATGGTGATGTTCATGACCAGCAGCCCAAAATCCATAAGGTACACTCAAAGTATTCAGGAAGCAAAATCTTTGTTTTCCAATGTTAGATTTTAAAAATAAAACTTAATAGCAATGAGCATGAAATTGTTAAAAATTCATCTAGTTCACTGAAGTCCTTCAAGGGTGAAAATCTGCTTCATTTTTTTTACATTTTTATTTGGAGATGTCCTTCTGGGTCTGCAAGCCCACATACCCCAAATACATCATGTGATCAATTAACCAACCAAACCAAATGTCTTTGGAATGTGGGAGGAAACCAGAGCACCCAGAGAAAACCCACGTGGTCAAGGGGAGAGCGTACAAACCCCGTACAGGCAGCAGCGGGAGTTGTACCTGGGTTGCTGGTGCTGTGAAGGCACTGTGCACTCCATCCAGAACTTACACAACTCCAAACCATAACGATGGGGTAAATTCCTATATGCCCTCTGAAATAGTAGTGGTCCATTAAAACACTTTATCAGGACTTGGATGTTCAAGGAGGTGGTGCACAGCACCTGCTCAATGGCTTTTAGGAATAGTCAATAAAGACCTTACCACATGCTGTAAATGAATAAGATTTTATAACAACTTCTGCCAATCCATTATTGAGCATGTTACATCAATGGAAAAATCAAGGAAGTCAGCTAATTATTAGATAAAATCAAAAGGTTGTAATAAAGGTCATTTATCCTGCACTCATATTCCACTCAGATAGTTTATTGAATCAGAATCAGAATCACGTTTATTTTCATTAACATTAGTCATGAAATTTGTTGTATTGTGCTACCAGTACAGTGCAGGTAGATGAAATTATTATAATTTACAGTAAAAAAATAAAACAAGCGTAAAACAACAATAGCAAGATAGGGTTCATTGACATTCAGAAATTTGATGGCAAAGGGAAAGGAACCGTTTTCAAAACACTGAATGTGGGGCTCCAGGCTCCTGTACCTCTTCCCTGATGGTAGTAATAAGAAGAGGGTATGTCCCAAATGATGATGGATGCCATCCTCTTAAGGCACGGACTTTTGAAAATGTCCTCAGTGGTGGGGAGGATTGTACCCAAGATTGAGCTAGCTGAGCCTACAACCCTCTGGAGCCTCTTCTGATCCTATGCAGAGGCACATCTGTGCCAGGCGGTGATGCAGCCTGTCAGAAAGCCCTACAAAATACATCTGTAGAACTTTGCTGGAGTCTTTGGTGACATACCAAATCTCCTACACACCAAATGAAGTATAGCAACCGGCATGCCTTCAATGTGATTGCTCCAATATGGTGGCCCCAGGATAGATTCTTAGAGATGTTGACTCCAGGAACTTGAAACTGCTCACCCTTTTCACTGCTAACCTGATCAGGCCTCAGTCTAGCATTAGATCCCTTCCGTTTTCTTGCAATTCAACTGCTAGGAAAAAAATAGGTTAATGTTCAGCATAGTATCAATATAGTCATCCTAATTTTAACTGGCCTGTAATTGACTGGGCTGATTCACACTCCCTCTCACATTCTCTCTGCCTCACTCTCTCTACCTCTCACTCTCCCTTTCTCCTACTCTCCATGTGTAGAAGGGAAATTAAAATCCAACCCATAGAAACTAACTTCTGACAGAGCACAGCTCAGGCATCTTCATCTTTTTGAAATGCTGCAGAGCCGCCTGTTCTGGGCTCATGACATCAGCAAATGTTTACTAAGACAGAGTCAGCTAGATTTGCAAAGGCAGGTGGGAAAGGAAAACGCACTTACAGACCATCTGCTCCTTTGACTAATAAGGCGCAAGATCCTCCATCGGCTCCCGTGCACCTTTAGCAACCTAACCCACAGCACAAAGTTCAAGGCTCACCAGAATCACCAAGCAAAACATCAGCCCACAAAAACTCAGAGCTGTTAATTAATGATTCATGATTAATGACACAACTCGCAATCAACTCCACTCAGAGCACGTCCAAAACCTCATTCCTATAAACTCCTGGGCAGATGACATGCAATATTCCATCAAGAAAGTGCCCTATCACCACAGTTATTTATTTTATAGATTACTTACAGTTGTCACACGCATTGATTTCATTTAATAATCAATTGCATTAGGATCATCAAAAAGTCCAATAAAAGAGGGAAATAACCAATCATTTGTCTGTCTTTGATGATGCAAGAGATTCTTCAGGTACTGGAAATCTGATGCAACACACACAAAATGCTGGAGGAACTCAGCAGTTTAGGCAGCTCTACAGAGGGAAGCATGTAGTCGATGTTTCAGGCTGAGATTGTCCATCAGGACAGGGAAGATGAACGAGACATAGCCTGTATAAAAAGGTGGAGGGAAGAGGTAGAACAAAAGCTGTTGTTTCCATTCTGATCTCATCGTTTTCAGTGCTTTGTCACTTTCACCTTTCATTTCCACTCTCTCCTGTCACCTGCCTACCACCCCCTCACCCAGATCAGCCCATCACCTGCCAACTCGTTTCACCTCTCCGGACATACTGCCTGAACCCCCTGAATAGTTCTGGCAATGTATTTTCATTTTTGATTTCCAGCTTCTGCAATATTTTAGCTTTGATATTTTAACCATAAATTGTTGAACATCTTCACAAAGTGTTAGAGACAAGAGGATGCAGATGCTGGAATCGGGAGCAACAGACAATCTGCTGGGGGAACTCAGCAGGTCGAGCAGTATTTGTGGGTGCAGGGAGAGGGCAGAAATTATGCGGGGTATTGACTCAAAACGTCAACAACTTCTTCACCCCCACAGATGCTGCTTGACCCACTGATAGTCATAATTCAAAGTTCAAAGTAAATTTATTATCAAAGTACATATATGTCACCACATACTACCCTGAGATTCGTTTCCTTGAGGGCATTTACAGAAAAATAAACAAATGCAATAGAATTTATGAAAAATCTATACATAACTTAGACTGACAAACAACAAGTGTGCAAAAGAAGACAGAGCATGCAAATAATAAAAAACTAAATAAATAATACAGAGAACATGAGTTGTAGAGTCCAAGAAAGTGAGACTATAGGTGGTGGAGTTAGCTCCGTGTTGAGGTGAGTGAAATTATCCATGCTGGTTCAGGAGCCTGATGGCTGTAGGGTAATAACTATGCGAAGGTTTGCACAGTTTATGAAGTATAGTACAGGTTTTGCTTAGCAACGAGGATCCACCTGTACATAGAAAGGAACCTGACCAAATTTGCAAACATATATTTCCTCACATACTTTAGAGAAATGACAAATATCTCAATGAAAAACCCTGCTCCTTTTATCACTCCTAAGCTAACACTGTCCCACTTCTGCAAGCTGTAATATCTCAGCCTGACAAATGACAACTGGCTTAAGATGTCAAACCAACAGGTTTGTTTCTTATGCCTTTCTCAGCGTTTCCAACTACTACCAGTCTGTTTGTTGCCATTAATATTCAAGCAATTGCCTGCGATAAATCCCAGTCCTGAAGGCTGGTATAATGGTTTGATGACTCTGTGTACTGGTTCATTGGCCCTGTATGATGTGCTAAAGCCCTGCATAGCAGTTTGATAGCACTATAGCATAATCTGATTGTCCTATATAATATGTTGATAGCCCTGTAGTGTGATGGAATAGTTCTATATAACAGTGCAATTACCTTATACATTGACTGATGGATTTGGACAGTGTGTATAATGATGGCCCTATGTCATGGTTTAGTGTAATGTTGCAAACTGGATTTATCTGTGTGTGCAATATAATAATATAATGCTTCCTGTAACAATGCAAATGTTCTCTAAAGCAGTACAACCATACCAATAGCATTACACTGCTATATGTTTAACTACATATTGTAAATGCGCTTTAAGTCAATCTACAGAATGTTTTATCTGTTAATATTGTTGTGTCAATATTATTTGATATGCTATGTGTGATAATGTCCTGTGTTATGCACCTTGGTCCCAGAGGAACATTGTTTCATTTAGCTGTATACATGTGCCCAGTTGAACGGAAGTAAACTTGAACTTGAGAATGATCCAGTTAAGTTTACAAAATATAATTGTGACTCTGCAATTGTTTTAATGATTCAAGGGTATTGTGCATTGGATCACTAATGATGGAGCGGTTCGTTTAAGTGTGCAGTGACCCTGTTGAATGGTGCGAAGTCTCTATACAATACTGCACTCTCTCAATATAATGCTGAAAAGTGGCCTCTTGTTTTCCCTGACCCAGAATTGCAGTTGCACTCTCCCTGGTTCCTGTCTGAGTGTCTGATTGATCAGCTTTAGTTTTGTAAGCATCAGTCCACTTTGGCAATTCAGCTTGTGAGGCTTTTCCTTTCATGATGTCGTGTGATAATTATCAGATCACTTTTCTTAAGCCTTGGAATTACTCTGTTGAAACATTCTGCCTTCGTCAGTGGATGTCCGTCACAGATGTAAGACTATAAGGCATGGAAACGAGAATGGCTGTTAAACTCCCCCAAAATTACCATTCATTAAAATCCTGGCTGATTATTTCCATCAAGCTATCTTCCCATCTGATCCCCTTAACCACATGATTCCTTTACTGCTCAAAATCTTACTGATCCCAGGATCCAATGTCCTCAACAACTGCGCATCACTGCAGGATAGAAGTCAAAAAGCCTACCCACTTAAAGACATTCTCCTGTAATTCCTATATGCTGACCTTCCTATTCTGAGTCTACATGGCTATTTCCTGATTGTTTGGCATCCGCACTGTCAATCCTGCCTCTAAAAAAGTAAGGTGACCTTTCACCTCAATGCCATTGTCCATATTCCTCAGTTCCCTAATATCCCAGACAGTACGGTAGTGTGGTGGTTAGCACAATGCTTCGCAGGCCACCCAGGTTCAATTCCTGACGCTGCCTGTAAGGAGTTTGTATGTTATCCCCGTGACCGCATGGGTTTCCTCCGGGTACTCTAGCTTCCTTTCACAGTCCAAAGATGCACCAGTTGGTAGGTTAATTGGTCATTGTAAATTGTCCCGTGATTAGGCTCAGATTAAATCAGGGGATTGTTGGGCCAGAAGGGTGTATTCCATGCTGTAGCTAAATAAGCATATCTATTGATGTCTGTTTTGAAGAAACTCAATGAGTAAGTCCCAGAAGGTTTCACAGTGTGATGTGAAGACCTTGCATTCGAATATTTTATGAGTACTATGCAGTTTTATTCAATTCAATTTGATTCAAGTTTAATTGTCATTTAATCATATATGAATATTTATGAACATGGCCAAATGAGACAGTGTTACTATTCTCTCTTCCCCCCAAAAACCCTTATTAAATCAAGGACCTAACAACCTCCGCTCTATACCATGGACCCCTACCATTAACCGAGGTCCATGGAACCCCGATTGGGAACCCATGCTCAAGAGTGTGTTTTGCTTTTCTTGACTTGCTCCTTTTCATCTTGCAAGCATCGGATGCCTCTTGCAGAAGATACTAAACTACTCTCCACATACAAAGATGACAGTCTGCATTTAAGAGCTTACTACCTGATTACAATCCCTAAGAGCTTAAATTTACAAAATTGGTACTTGCTTGCAGGTTGAATTAAGTGCATTTAATCTTAAGCACTACTGAAGGTTTACAAGTTCTTATGAGCCTCTTCCACTCTAAATTGAATATGGGGAAAGAAGAAGCTGCATTATCAGCATTACAACAAACATCTGTAAAGGAAATAGTCCCTAGTTTCCATCTTTTAAACCCATTAAAGCCATCAATTCAAATGTAGGCATTGAAGAGTAAAACCTACTCAAGTGATATGTTGAAGCCTCAGTGTGGAGTTCTGGAGGAAATTTCCAATGGATGCCAAGAGATTCTGCAGTCATTTTCTATTGGTTTAGCTTAACCTAGCAAATTATCTACAAATGCCCCAAACGACCACATCATCTGCTAAAAAAATGACTCCCTGGATAAACCAGTCAAAATTCAACCAAAACTGAATTGTATCACAAATTCTGACTGTGCTTCATTGACGTGTCTTCTCCATATCCTTATTCCAAGCCCAAATCAGATGTATACCAGGAAGAAGTTCATGCTGGGATGTACCAATTTCACTTAATTCCAATTACGCTCCCTTTCAAGTGATCACAAATTTATTTAGCTAATTTAACGCAACAAGCCATTATGCTTAAGGGCTTTTATAGAAGACTATTAAATGACATTGATGACGTGACGTCAAGGGGCCAAATTGCCTCCTTCTGTGTCATTTTAATTCTGTAATTCTGAAGGAATACTTACCTTGCAGAACCCGGGCCTCTGTACCTCCCTCTGCAATTGGATTCTTGACTTCCTAACCAGAAGACCACAATCTGTGCGGATTGGTGATAATATATCCACCTCACTGACGATCAACACTGGCGCACCTCAGGGCTGTGTGCTTAGCCCACTGCTCCACTCTTTGTATTTACATGACTGTGTGGCTGGGCCTAGCTCGAATACCATCTATAAATTTGCTGATGATACAACCATTGTTGGTAGAATCTCAGGTGGTGATGAGAGGACGTACAGAAGTGAGATATGCCAACTAGTGGAGTGGTGCTGCAGCAACAACCTGGGACTCAACGTCAGTAAGATGAAAGAGCTAATTGTGGACTTCCAGAAGGGTAAGATGAAGGAACACATACCAATCCTCACAGAGGGATCAGAAGTGGAGAGAGTGAGCAGCTTCAAGTTCCAGGCTGTCAAGATCTCTGAGGATCTAACCTGGTCCCAAGATATCGATGTAATTATAAAGAAGGCAAGACAGCCTTCTTTATTAGGAGTTTGAAGAGATTTGGCATGTCAACAAATACACTCAAAAACTTCTATAGTTGTACCATGGAGAGCATTCTGACAGGCTGCATCACTAACTGGTATGGAAGGGCTACTGCACAGCACCAAAAGAAGCTCCAGAGGGTTGTAAATCTAGTTAGCTCCATCTTGGGTATTAGCCTACAAAGTACCCAGGACATCTTCAGGGAGCAGTATCTCAGAAAGGCAGGGTCCATTATTAAGGATCTCCAGCACCCAGGGCATGCCCTTTTCTCACTGCTACCATCAAGTCGGAGGTACAGAAGCCTGAAGGCACAGACTCAGCGATTCAGGAACAGCTTCTTCCCCTCTGCCAGCTGATTCCTAAATGGACATTAAATCTTTGGACACTACCTCACTTTTTTTAAATATACAGTATTTCTGTTTTTGTACTTTTTAAAAAATCTATCTAATATACATAATTGATTTACTTGTTTATTTATTTTTTTCTGCTAGATTATGTATTGCTTTGAACTGCTGCTGTTGAGTTAACAAATTTCACGTCACATGCCAGTGAGAATAAACCTGATTCTGATTCTGAAACTCACATCTCATTACTGAATAAGATACTCAGTGGCCACGTTATTAGGTACACCTAACTACCTGAATATTCATGCAAGTATCTAAACAGCCAATCACATGCATAAAAGCATGCAGACATGGTCAAGAGGTTCAGTTGTTGTTCAGACCAAACATCTGAATAGGGAGGAAATGTAGTCTAAGTGATTTTGACTATGGAGTAACTGTTGGTGGTTTGAGTATCTCAGAAACTCCTGGGTTTTTTTCTCATGCACAACAATCTCTAGAGTTTACAGAAAACGATGCAATAAACAAATAACATCTGGTGAGTGGCTGTTCTTTGGGTGAAAATGTCTTGTAAATGACAGTAGTCAGAGGAAAATGGTCAGACTGGTTCAAGCTGACAGGCAGAAACCGAATCAGAATCAGATTTAATATCACCCGCATGTGTTGTGAAAATTGTTAACTTCGTGGCAGCAGTAAAATTCAATACATGATAATGGAGTGAAAAAGCAACAGCAACTCAAATAACCACATGTTATAACAGTGGTATACAGGAAAGCATCTCTGAATGTACAACACATTGAATCTTGAAGTAGATGGGCTACAGCTGCAGAAGACCAAAGGAGGTACCTAATAAAGTGGCCACTGATTGTATATTCATTAGGGTAACAAGCACAGAAAAGGAACTAATCAGGATATTTACATTAAACAGCAATGAGAGTATAACGCAGGATATTTGCTGCAGAAAACCCCGCCATGACCCTTGCAGCTGTCTTCACATCTCATTGAATTTGCAGAGTTACATACAATATTTTCACAATTTCCATTTGTTAATATTTTATCATTCTTTGCTGGATAGTCAATAGAATACTTATTAGTGAGGGAAAAAACTAATAAAAAGTGATTTGTTTATGCTTGGAAGATATTATCTACACTCCACAGTACAATCTATAAAAAAATGTAATGAAAAATAACAGGCACAAAAAAAATTAAGTCATCCACAACTCCATCAGTGAAACCCAAGGAAGCAATTAAGTGTATATTTTGATCCAACACACATTTACCATTACAGACCACTCAATATCAACCTCATTACCTCGCTGTCTTCATTAGACTGTGACTTTTGTACTCTGACTGCATCTACGTCTCTATTCTGCTGTGAGAAAGACTCTGTGGTCCATTTAAAACACTAAACTCATTTAAGCACAACAGTCAGCCGTGTAGGAAGTAATAAAAGCCACTCCAACTAAATAAGCAATGAGTAGACAGGCTTAAGCTTTCATGACAGCAACTTTTTAATAGTAATTTGGAGGGTAAAATAACCAACTGAGAGGTTTGCCATAAGACTGGAAGACATAGGAGCAGAATTAGGCCATTCGGTCCATCCAGTCTTCTCCACCATTTCATCATGCCAGATTTATTAACTCTCTCAACCCCACTCTCCTGCCTTCACCCTATAACCCTTATTAAATCGAGACCTCACAACCTCTGCTTTAAATATGCCCAATGACTTGGCCTCCACAGCGGTCTGTGGCAATAAATTCCACAGATTCACCAACCTCTGACTAAAGAAATTCCTCCTCATTTCTGTTCTAAAGGAATGATTAGATTAGACTATGAGGACACTCAGTCCTCGCTTACTGTCATTTAGAAATGTGTGCATTAAAAAATGATACAACGTTCCTTCAGAATGATATCACAAGAAAACACAGGACAAATCAAGACTAAAACTTACAAAACTACATAATTATAACATATAGTTACAACAGTGCAAAGCAATACTATAATTTGATAAAAAGCAGACCATGGGCACAGTAAAAAAAATAGTCTCAAAAGTCCCGATAGCCTCATCGTCTCACGCGGGTGGCAGAAGGGAGAAAGTCTCCCTGCCAAGCACCGCAAAATAGCCGATGCAGCACCGTTGGAAGCACCCAACCACAGCGGACTCTGAGTCCATCCGAAAACTTCGAGCCTCCGACCAGCCCCTCCAACACAGCCTCTCCGAGCGCCATCCTCTGCCAAGCGCTTTGACCCCATCCCGGCTGCCGAGCAACAAACAAAGCCAAGGACTCGGGGCCTTCCCCTCCGGAGATTCTGGGTCACACAGTAGCAGCGGCAGCGAAACAGGCATTACAGAAGTTTCACCAGATGTTCCTCCGTGCTCTCACGTCCGTCTCCATCAAATCAGGATTGTGCATGGCGCCCTACTTGACAAATAACAGACATCACCACCGGAGTGACCGCTGCAAGTTGTGTCACGCCGCCTTCTTCTCCTCCCTCCTGCCTCCCTCCTCCCTCCTGTTCATCTATTATAAAGGTGTGCTTCTAGTCCTAGACTCCCCACCCCCCACCCCATTATAGGAAACATCCTCTCCACATCCATTGTTTCAGAACAATGTGAAGCTCTAAATGAAAGCCCTCTTAAGGACTCCTTCTTCAAATTTACTTCCCATCCTATCCTCTCTCCACTGGTTTCTGGACCAATTTTGAAAGTGGAATTATGTGCAGAGGCTCACTGACCTTTACTGGCATCTTAGCATCTTTGTTCAGACATGTGCCTGAAGCTGATGTGTTGAGGTTTAGTCTACAGAATTGTGTCCATCAAATAGAATTGGATCAAACTTTCAGCCTCCATTTGCAGACTACTTCTGTGTTCAAGGTCCACACCATTTTAAAGATGCATGAGTATAGCAGAACATAGCAACAACAAATGTTTTTTTAAACTGCAGATGCTGTAAACCCAAAATAAAAACAGAAAATGATGAAAAATCTCAAGAGGTCAAGCAACATCAGAATCTCAGTCAGGTTTATTATTACTGGCTCATGTCAAGAAATTTGTTGTTTTGTGACAACAGTAGTACAGACCAAGACATTAAAAAAATTAGTATGTTATAAATAAATAGATAAATAGTGCAAAGAGGAATAGTTAAGTAGTATCCATGGACTATTTAGAAATCTGGTGGTGGAGGAAAAGAAGCTGTCCTTAAAACATCGAGAATGGGTAGTTGATCCTTCATCAAAATTTCCGCCTAACCGGTTGAGTTTATCCAGATTCTTCCGTGTTCAGTTAGCAACAGAAAGGCCAGTTTTACATTGCACAGATCCAGTAATTTCTCCCCTCTCCCCTTCTCTCCTTTTCCATTCCTCATTCTGACACTCCTCTTACCCCTTCTCTTCTCCTCACCTCCCTCTGGTGCCCCTTCTCCTTCCTTTTGTCCCAGGGTCCACTCTCTTCTCCTATTGGATTCTTTCTTCTTCAGCCCTTTACCCTTTCAACCTATCACCTCGCAGCTTCTCACTTCATCCTCCCTCCCCACTCACCTGCCTTTCCCCTCACATGGTTTCACCTATCACCTTCTAGTTTGTACTCCTTCCTCTCCACCCACCTGCTTATTTTAACTTCTTCCCCCTTTCTTTCCAGCCCTGATGAAGGGTCCTGGCCCGAAACATTGACTCTTTATTCCTTTCCATAGATGCCATCTTACCTGCTGTGTTCCTCCAGCTTTTGTGTTGTTATTATATTACACACAGATTGGTCTCACTGTTATGGCTATGTGGCTTCAGAGGTGTGTGCCCACTCAGGAGAGGCCACTTTGCAAATCCTCAAAGCAGCCTAAGTATGCAGGAGTATGAATCACAGGTAGAAAATCCATGGTGATGTTCAAAATGCCATATTGGTAGCTGATAACATCTCAAAGTCTCACAACTTGCAATTAAATGACTGACTAATGAAACAGTAGGAGTGTGCCAAACTCAGAAACATAAATTAAGTAAGACAGTGTGGACTTTATTTCCACAGAGACAGTCGCTGAACTTATCACTGAACACAACCTATGGACTCACTTTCAAGGCCTCTACAACTCATCTTCTCAGTATTATTTATTTATTTGTTTGTTTGTATTTTTACAGTTTACAAATACAAAAAGAAAGAAATAGCAATTTATTGCTCATCTATTTATTGTTATTATTTCTTTCTTTCTGTATTTGGACAGTTTTGTGTCTTTTGCACACTGGTTGAATGCCCAAGCTGGTGCAGTCTTTCATTGATCTTTTTATAGTTTTATTCTATTGTGGATTCATTGAGTATGCCCACGTGAAAATGAATCTCAGGGTAGTATATGGTGACATATATGTACTTTGATAATAAATATACTTTGAATTTTTTGAACTTTGAACTTTGAAACTAACTTACTAATTTATTATTTGGCTTTTCCCTTTGGCTATTCACTGCCCTATAGGGGAAGTTCAGAATGGATACCAGACTATTCAGCAGACTCCTTTGCACATTGGTTGTTTGTCAGTTTATTTGTGTGGAGTTTTTCATTGAATCTATTGCATTTCTCTTTTTGGTACTGTGAATGTTTGCAAATAAGTGAATCTCAGGATTGTATATGGTGACATATATGTACTTTAATAATAAAATTTCAATTGGATAATATTTCGAAAAGAATTCAAGATCACTGCATTTAAGAGACAGCCAATTAAATAGTTGAGGCCTGGAAGGACATTAAAGAGACATTTGGACAGGCGAGGCATGGATGGATATGGACAAAGTGCGGAAAAATGGGACAGGTAAAAAGATCAGCATGCATGTGGTAGGCTGAAAAGCCACGTTGTGTGGTGTGTAACTCTAAAAAAATGGGGAAAGGATAAGATAATGGATTTTGAGTCGAAAATGCTGCTTAAACAATAAAGACTGTCACGAGTTCAATGGGCTGAATAGTTTTCTTCTGAGCAGAAATGCAAGAAGCTGTTGTTCATTTGCCAGGAATATAAGCACGGTAATTCAATGAAGAATAAAGAGTAGTTCTCCTACCTTGTGAATGGCCTTAGGTCAAATCATTCTGCACTTGCATTTATCATCTCAGTGACATAATCCTTAGGAAAGGAGCATTCTGTTTGTTATCTGGCAATGCATGCAATTGTTTTGCTTAGCACAATGATGAATATTAAAAAAATGATGAGCTAGGTTTCAATAACGCAGAACACAGGTAGTATTATAACTAGATCCCCTATTTTGAAGATACTGTACATAATGGAAATAGTGTTAAAGCTGAGAGCTTTCTAATGGTGAGAAGATGCTACACTGAGCCTAAGGAAAGTAAAATATTTAAAATGTTATAGAAACTAACCTTAAAATAAAGATAGAGTATAATAGCAGTAGGCCAATAATGGAGTTCTGGATTCCCAGGTGTGTTTTATAGCCTGAAATGCACAATGACTTTTTTTTATTCAATCATGAGATGTTGATATCGCTGACAAGGCCAGTGTGTACTACCTCGCACTTATGCTCTTGAGAAAGTGGCAGTGTGCTGCCTTCTTCAACGACAGCAGTCTGTGTGCATGTTAAACAGGAATCTCCACCATTCTGACCCAGCAATAAAAATATCTCTGAGAAAGCTGTGACTTGAAGGGGAACCTGTAAGTGGCAAGCCTGATATCTTCACACTCCAAGGTGGAAGAAGTGGCAGGTTTAAGAAGTGGCGTCAAAGAAACCTTGGCAAGTCGCTGATGTGCATTTTGTTGAACATGGCTGTGAAAATCTGCAAATAAACAAATATTATGATAAATGGAAGCTACAACTTTACAATTTGTAAAAAGTGAACAAATGGGAACTCGGAATGCACAGTTGGTCACATCAGAAGCAAACTAACAAGGCAAACAGCTTGTTCTTCAACTTGGCATTATTCTATCAGTTGTTTTTCATTGTTTATTCTAACATCACACAAAATAAGCACAGCTTCCTCTTAAGTGAAGATTGGCAACAGAAAGCCAAGTGCAATTTTGTAAAATAAAAACTGACATTACTCCAAGCTGTCGCACAGCCACTTGAATCACTAACACTGAAAACACATTTCAATTTCAGAATACCGCAGCCGGAGTTCACAAATCACAAGTAGTAGCAGTAATGCAGTCACTCGGATCAGTACGATATCCTCCTAAGAGGTTGTCTTCAGGGGCTGTAGAGGTCGAACCGGGATGCACACATTTCTGGTGCACAGTGGCCAAGAGTAACCCTGCTTCTCATCCTTCAACTGCCAATCGAACTCCCATCATTGTGGATCCTGGGCTCATCAAGCCCTCTTCACCACTTGCTGATCACCACAGGACTTAATGCAGGATGCCAGGGAGGATTCCTCGAATGAAGAATGCCGATGTGTGACTGTGTTTTTACGTGGGGAGGCTGATGCACGGGCAGCCACCACACGTTCCTTGACAGATCGGGATGAGGGTCCAGTGGCGTGGCACGCAAGGTGACTGGGAAACAGAGTGGGGGGGCATGGGTCAAAAGGCTGGAAGGGCCTATTTTGCGCTGCATCTCAATCAATCAATAAATAAATATCTACATGACGATACATAAAAGAGTGTAAAACAACAGAAAGTGTGCAGCAGCAGTCCATAGCTTTGGAGCAGCTGAAAGTGGCAGCTGTCAGTGTCTGAAAGGTTCATTGGAGTACCAAGCACTCATCCTGTGAAGAAACATGAGAGTGACTAATTTGAAAATACACTCAGTGGCTAATTTATTTCGTACACCGGATACACCTGCTCGTTAATGCAAATAACTAATCAGCCAATCACGTGGCAGCAACTCAATGGATAAAAGCATGCAGACACGGTCAAAAGGTTCAGTTATCGTTCAGGCCAGACAACAGAATGGGAAAGAAATGTGATCTAAGTGATTTTGACTATGGAATGCTTGCTGGTGTCTGACGAGGTGGTTTGAATATCTCAGAAACTGCTGATCTCATGGGGTTTTCATGCACAACAGTCTCTAGAGTTTATAGAGATGAGATAAAACAAAAAAATAGATCCAGTGAATGGCAGCTCTTTGAATGAAAACACCTCTTTAATAAGAGAGCTCAGACAAGAAAGGTCAGACTGGTAAAGGCTGACATGAAGACAATAGTAACTTGAGTAACCAGGCATCACAACAGTGGTGTGCAGAAGAGCATCCCTTAATGCACAACATATCAAATCTTGAAGTGGATGCACTACCACAAACATACACTCAGTGGCCACTTTATTAGGTACAGGGGGTACCTTACAAAGTAGCTACGGAGTATGTTTTGGATACAGCAATCTTCCAGTTATTTCACAATTATCTGGATTTCCTGCACAACCACACCAATTCCAATCAATCCATAGGAGTGATCGCTTATTGGTTAAGTTTCTGAACCAGTAGTTCAGATACTTGAACCAGAGTCTCAGGTTCAAATCTCAGCAATGCAATTGGACTTAAGTAATATAGAATTCCCAACAAAAGTAGGTTGTAAAATGATGAGATTGCCATAAAAATTTATCTGGCTCATTAATATCCTTTATCTGCCCCTTCATTTCTAGTCTGGCCTTAATGCGACTCCAGACAAACAACAGTGTGACATATATTGACCTCTGGACTGACCTCTGCAGTTACTCAGTAGAGGGCTATTTCAGGTAATTAATGATTGTCAAAATCTCAGAAAGTGGATTTAAAAAAGAAGGTAAAGCAGACTTAGAGGAAGTCTGCAAGCTCAAGGTATGGGAAGTAATAGAAGAATGGAAATTAATAATAGTCACAAAGTGATGGTTTCCCTCCACTACAGAGCTAATAAAATTATTCTATCAAAAAAAGGGCAATAATTGAGAATGAAAACATTGAAGTGAGAAAATGTCATTAGAATTCAGTGTGAAGCTCAGATGAAGAGACAAAAAGAAAACAGTGAGCATCCACCTAGCCCAAAACCAATGGTGTTAGAAACAGACATGAAACAGAGAATCCATGAGCACAGATAAATGAGCAAATAAATTTAGGCAAAAATTGAATAATTTATTTTTGCCATTTAATTCTATGTAAACAACACACTTTCCCTTTTTGAAATTTAAAGGAACTACAGATGCTAGGAATCTGAAATAAAATTAGATAATTTAGGAAACTCTCAGCTGGTCAGGCAGGATCCATGGAAAGAAAAAAAGATGACCCTTCAGATCTTAAACATAAGAGATTCTGCAGATGCTGGATATCAACTGCTTATTCCCCTCCATAGATGCTGTCTACCCTGCTGGGTTCCTCCATCATTTTGCATGTGGTGCCTTTATCAGATCTGTTTCAATGATGAAGGGTCCCAAACTGAAAACACTACCTTTTTTCCTCCCTGCAGATGTTGCCTGAACTGCTGAGTGTTTCCAGCGTTTTCAGTTTTACTTCTTTCTCCCTATGCATAGGGTTTTTCAAATGCGTTATAATTTGATTTTTGAGCTATGTAAAACCTTGGACTTCCAAGAAAATTTTTAATTGGGTTCTTTTGGGTTTCTTGCTTTGCGACTGTCTGTAAGCAAACAAATCTCAAGGTTGTATAATTTATGCATTCTTTGATAATAAATGTACTTTGAAGATTTGAAGATTTGAAAATGTTAAATGTAAACCAACATAGAATCATCAATACAGGCAAATATGTAGAGAGACTTACATACAGACACCTCAGAATCCACAGTTGCATAATGGTTACACAATGCTATGACAGCTAGGGCGTCAGAATTCGGGGTTCAATTCCAAAGCCATCTGTAGCAAGTTTGTACACCCTTCCTGTGAGCATGTGGGTGCTCTGGCTTCCTCCCAGTTAGTAGGTTAATTGGTCATTATAAATTGTCCTGTGATTAGGCTAGGTTTAACTAGGTGGATTGATCACTAGCTGGGCTGGATGGGGCTGTCCAACACTGTATTGCTAAATTGCTAAATAAACAAACAAATAACCCGCTAACCCAGGGTGGAGGCAAATGTCAGTCTCAAGGGACCATTAAAAAGAAGTATATATAATACACACATATTATATATACATACACTGATAGATGCAACTTAATTAACTTCCTGTATATAAGGTAAATCTTATATAGATAGACCACAGTTTGAAGTAGCAATAATCTATGTTAATCAATACCACAAAAGCAATACCAAATGAATTCAATTGGGTATCACTGATGGGGAATATTGTTGCTTGCAACTCATTCCTGCTACACCTACTGTAACTTGTCACACGTAACAGATGTAAAAGTTGTTTCACCCTTCCTCAGCAGGATGTTTGGGCAAGTCATCATTTTTAGATCCATTTATAGAGAACTTTATTCAATATGGAAGCAATTAGAGTCAGAGTAAGTCTGCCACAAGAGTTCTACTTTTGGTTCGTCACATTTCCATTTCACTTCATTTAAATCTCTTACGTATCAAAAGGTAACTAAAAGCTTATTAAAGCCCGCTGATGATAATCTTTAGCTCTTGTTCTTTGTTTTGTGTGTCACCCAAAAGTTAATTTTATGCAAATATGGGCTTTGAGTTACATCAGAATACCAGAGAAACAAAATTTCTGTCATGACAGCAAAAATACATTACTTCAAAGACTTCAGGAACATTATAAGCATTGATATAGATTTCATATATTTTTACAAATGTTTTGTATTAATAAGCTCAATAAAGAAGATGAAATATGTAACATCCAAAAATATTTCCTTTGCTGTTTTTGGAACAAATGTTATAAAAGGGAGATTCTATGACAATTGCACATGTAAGGAGAACTTTGTCTGAACTTTTCATCAATTTACTAAAGCAGCTGCTCACCATACAGCTCCAAAGCATTCAGATATTGTGTGGTGCCCTTAAGGTTTACTTTAATCTCTGAATTTCAGATAATGACTCAATTGATTTTATTAAAAGAAAATATGTTGAACTGCATCTGGTCTACATGCATGTCCTAGAAGTCAAAATATAATATTAACAGAGTGATTTGTTCAGGATACCACTGGGTTACATATAAATCATTTATTGGCACTGTAGTGTGGATGGTCAAGAGCTGAAATGAGGTACACACACTCAGTGGCCACTTTATTAGGTACAAAGTAGCTGCTGAGTGCACGTTCACAGTCTTCTTCTACTGTAGCCCATCCGCTTCAAGTTCGATGTATTATGCATTTAGCACACCGCTGTTGTAAAGTGTAGCCATTTGAGTTACTGTCACCTTCTGGTCAGCTTGAGCCAGTCTGACCATTCTTCTTTGACCTCTGTCATTAACGAGGTGCTTTTGCCCACAGAATTACCACTCATTGGATCTTTTTTGTTTGTTTGTTTTTCGCACCATTCTCTGTAAACTCTAGAGTCTGTTGTGCATGAAAATCCCAGGAGAACAGCAATTCCTGAAATACTCAAACCACCCTGTCTGGCACCAACAATCAATCTACAGTCAAAGTCAGTTAGATCACATTTCTTTCCCATTCTGAAGTTTAGTCTGAACAACAACCGAACCTCTTGATCAATCTGCATTCTCTTGTATATTGAGATGCTGTTACATGATTGGCTGATTAGGTACTGTATTTGCATTAACAAGCAGGTGTACATAATTAAAGTGGCCACGAATTACTGTATATAATACTGTCAGAATAATATTGAGTTACATGTGAAGAACATTATGTATTTCATAGGTGAAACCTACACAAACCCTACACTACCAGCTTCCTTTGGCCAGTTTGTGTTGTATTTTCATCAAATAATTTGAAAAATCAGAAGTGAGAATCTGCAAATTTATCTGAAATAAAACTGCAAATTTATCTGAAATAAACTGCACGTTTATCTGAAATAAAAATAGAAAATGCTAGAAGCACACTAACTGGTCTACAAAGATAAAAGGTTAGCATTTTTATCATTTGCCCTACATCAGAACTGGTGGGGAATCTAGAATTGCCTTTACAGAGTTGACTAACCCTCAGTAAGACTCCAGCCTTTTTTCTGTGAGTTGCTATATTTCCAAGCCACCCCTATTTTGAGTTCTCACCTGGGTCCAAATACCCAAGCTAAATGCGTGACGCATTACAAACTAATTAAGGCAAGTAGAGGTTGAAAAACACTCTTGTTGTGTTACAATAGCTTTCACAGAAGCCCTGGTGTATGGTGCTGATACTGTTTGAATTGCTAGCCACAGATGGGACCACCACATTCCCCCTCATTTTGCAAAGTTGCTGATTTTTTTTTGTCAAGCTGAGAGTTGGCCGTTGGCTGTATTTTTTTTCCCCAAAAACTGCTGCGTTGGAGAGAATTCGGCAAGCAGGAACTGGGGAGGTCATTTCGTACAAAACTATAAATTCAAACACTTAAGAAAGCAAGATGTTCCTTTAACATCATTTTCCAGGTGGATTTCAACATTCCATCCATGAAAGCAGAATGGCCTCCTGAATAAATGTTGTAGACTGTTTTCTGAAGGTTTTTCTTAAATTAACAAAAGAAAATCGGGAAGAGGAACTGATAATTAGTAGCTGATATCCCTTATGCTAATATTCAAAGTAGTTCCCAAGGAATCAGTTCGGATTTTCTAACAAAATAAACTACAACTCTACATCTTATATTTTCCAAATATCACTTTGGGCTCCTGTTTTAATAAATGTTCAAAGTTCAAAGTTCGTATGTTACCATATATTACCTTGAGATTTATTTCTTACAGGTATTTACAGGGGAAAAAAGAAATATGATAGAATTTTAGAAGAAACTAGACATAACCAGACCAAACACAAGGAAATCTGCAGATACTGGAATTTCAAGCAACACACATAAAAGTTGCTGGTGAACGCAGCAGGCCAGGCAGCATCTCTAGGAAGAGGTACAGTTGACGTTTCGGGCCGTGACATCAACTATACCTCTTCCTAGAGATGCTGCCTGACCTGCTGTGTTCACCAGCTACTTTTATCTGTATAACCAAACCAAGGCTAACAAACGCCAATGTGCAAAGAAAGACAAAATAATACTGAGAACATGGAAGTGAATGTGTAGATTGTAGAATCAGTTCAAAGCTGCAGTGAATGAAGATATCCATGCCTGTTCAGTAATGGTTCCTGAATCTGTTGGTGTGGGTCCTAAGGGTTCTTTCTGTATCGTCTACCTGATGATAGTAGAAAGCATGGCTGGGAGGGTGGGGATCATTGATGATGGATGCTGTTTTCTTGTGGCAGCGCTCTGTGTAAAAATGCTCAGTAGTTAATACCTGCCTGATAATTTCCATGCAGTTTCCGGGGTGACACAGGAGCAGATTGGTTAGCACAATGCTTTACAATACCAGCAACCCAGATTCAATTCCCGGCCACTGCATGTAGGGAGTTTGTACATTCCACCCCCCGTGACAGCGGGGGTTTCCTCTGGGTTGTCCAGTTTCCTCCTCCAAAGACCTACCAGTAATTGGTCATTGTAAATTGTCCCATGATTATGCTAGGATAAAATCAGGGGATTGCTGAGCGATGCAGCTCGAAGGGCCGGAAGGACCTATTCCACACTTTATGTCAATAAAGAAAATAATTTTTAAATGAGAATGCAGTTGCTGGAATCCGGAGCAATGAACAATGTGCTGAAAGAATGCCACAGGTCAGGTAGCATCTTTGGAGGGAAATGGACAGCTAACATTTTGGGTTGAGAGCCTTCATCAGGACCCTGCGTTTCAATATACCCATTTATATTCAATAGCTGAGTGCATGTTAGCACAGAATTCTGCACTGATTCCTCCCTTTGCATCAGAACTGAAGCAGAGTAATGTTTAATAGATGCAAATAACCACTCAGTTTTGACGTAACATCTTGCCTGTTTACTGTGGTATTGTGGAGGTTTGCAGCAGTGGAATCACAAAGACAGTCTTTGGCATGCTCTGCTCTAACCATTGGTGTCACCATAGGAACATAAGACGTAGGAGTACAATGAGGCCATTTGGCCCATTAACTCTGCCCATTCTCTCTCAATCCCATTCTCTTCCCCATAACCTTTGACCCCCCTGACTAAACAAGAAACTGTTAACCTCCACTTTACATATACCCATTGACTTGGCCTCCACAGCCATCTGTGGCGATGAATTCCACAGATTCACTATCCTCTGGCTAAAGACATTCTTCCTCATCTCTGTTCTAAATGGACATCCCTGTGTTCTGAAACTTTGCCCCACAGTCCAAGACTCAACCAATATTTGAAATATCCTCCACAAATCCACTCAATCAAGGCCTTTCAATATTTGTTAGATTTCGATGAGATTCCCCTTTATTCGTCTAAACTCCAGTAAGTACAGGCCCAGAGCCACCAAACATTCCTCATATGTTAATCCTTCCATTCCCAGAATCATTGTCATGAACCTCCTCTGGACCCTCTCCCATACCAGTACATGTCTTCTTGGATAAGGGTTCCAAAACTACTCACAATACTCTGAGTGCAGTCTGACCAGTGTCTTATAAAGGCTGAGCATGACATCTTTGACTGTTGTTCTAATCATTTTGAAATAAATGTTAATAATGCATTTGCCTTGCTCACCACCATTTCAACGTGCAAGTAAACCCTTAGGAAATCCTGCACAAGTGGTCCCAATTCCCTTTGCACCTCTGATTTTTGAATTTTCTTTCCATTTAGAAAATAGTCTATGACTTTATTCCTTTTACCAATGTGCATGACCATACACTTCTCTACACTATATTCCATCTGCCACTTCTTTTACCATTCTCCTAATCTGTCTAAATCCTTCAGCTTACAAGGCTGAAGCATTCACAAGCACCTCCACACAGAAGCCAAGGAGTCCACATTGAGAATGTCTGAAAACGTACACTCAATGTTTTAGAAACAGCATCTCAGGGTTCAGTCTGCAGGGGTCCATGGTGCCTTTAATTCGCCATTCCATCAGGAGGTGGGGCAAGTGTAGCAATAACATTTAAACATTTTGTCATGTACATGGACAGGAAAGAATACAGGCCAAACATAGAAAAATTGATTTAGTTGAGATGGGAGTCTTTTCAGAATGGACGAGTTGAGGTAAACGATCTTTATCCTTGCCTGTTTAACTCCACGAATCCAGGAAGAAAATCAGCCATCCTCACAAAAATGATTAACTCTAAGATAGCCTGTCAAATCATTAAAAGAGTAATAAAAGGATTTTAATGATAAATGTTAGCTTTGCTGGTGACATTTATGTGTCATGAATAAAGTGAGTCAAGACTTTTTGCTCTTGATTGCCATGCATTGAGCACTGGGAATGGGGGCGTTAGGAGAGGGAGTATCAAGTTCGGGCTCTGAATCCTTCTCTGTACGTTAATACTTATAATCGAGGAGAGTAGCAGTGCCCATTTCTCTAGTTTTCTCAACTATCCTCCTACTTAAATAGAAGCCAATGTGTTTGAAACTGCAACTTCACAGCAATTAGTTCCTTCAGAGGAGTAAATAAAAAGGAAAATTGACAAAGAAAGGTCAAATACAAATTAATGGAACTAGCATAGGGGAAGCTGTAGAAGCACACATGGCTGAAAGGAAAGAAACGGCTTTCTGAGAGGGATGGATCATCCTTTCCCAACAGACTGTCATTTAGTTCATGAGTATCCTTCATAGAGGAAAATTGTTCTATTCCGTATGTGACTCCCGCATACAAACATGGTTAACTCCAACCTTCCCTCTGACATGACCTTCCAAGTATCTCAGATCAGAACTAATTTGATTTCTTTAAGTATTCTGAATGGTCTATGAACGCCACTTTATTATTCCTCTTTTTCTCATCCTTTGTTTATTGTGTAATTTATAGTAATTTCATGCAAAGCAACAAAATTTCACAGCACAAATCAGTGATAATAAACCTTTTTCTAAATTCTGAAGAATGAACATTAAATGTTAGCCTAAACAGCAATGCCAATATGTCACAAAACAGTACATTAATAAAAGATGAAAAGTGCATACCAGAAGGGACAAGTGGGGAGAATTTCCTAGTAATTAACCATTTTAATTCCACTCACCATTACCATTCTGACATGTTGCTCACTCTACGGTCTCCTCTACTGCCACCATGAGGCCACACTCAGGTTGGAGGAGCAACACTTCATATTCCATCTAGGTTGCCTTCAACCAGACAGCCTTAACATCAATTTTTCTAACTTACAGTAATTTCTGCCCCTCTCCCTTCACTCATTTTCCATTCCCCATTCCAACTCTTCTCTTCTCCTCACTTGTATGTTTCTTTCTTCTGTTGCCCATCCTCTTTTGCTTTCTCCCATTGTCCACTCTGCTCTCCTATCAGATTCTTTCTTTTTCAGCCTTCAACTCCTAGCTTCTCACTTCAACCCCCGTTCAGCCACCTACACACCTTCCCTCACACAGGGCTTCACCTATCACCTTCCACCTAGTACACCTTCCGTCTCTCCATCTTCTTATTCTGGTTCTTCCCCTTCGCTTTTCAGTCCTAAAGAAGGGTCTCAGCTCAAAACATTGACTAATTCCTCTCCATTGATGCTGCCTGACCTGCTGAGTTCCTCCAGCATTTTGGGGGTGTTACATTGGGTTTCCAGCATCTGCAGCATCTCAAAATCAGGTTTCAATTCACTAACATATGTCCGGAAATTTATTGTCTTTGCGGCAGCAGTAAAATGCAATACGTACATAATAATAGGGAAAACTGTGAGTTACAGTAGGTACGTGTTTATTAAATAGTTAAATTAAATAAGTAGTTCAAAAAGAAAAAGAAAAAATAGTGGTGAGGTAGTGTCAACGGGTTCAATGTCCATTCAGAAGTCGGATACCAGAGTGAAGAAACGGTTCCTGAATGGTTGTGTGTTTACTGGACAGAATGGCCTTGTTTCTGTGAACACTGAGAGGAAGGAGGGCAAATTCTTCCCCTCAAGAAGATTGCCTTGGCTTCCTAATTCAGCTCATATTGTAGGAAACCGGTACAAACTTCAGAATTAGTATAATGTAGCTACAAGCTTACTTAAATCCCATACCAATTTTCAAATTAGAAACTAAATTAAATGTGATTGATCAGACAGAGTCAATAGTGATGGTTCTGTGCTTCAATGGTCACAGCTGAAAGACAAGCCAGCTTTATTTCATCTACTTTTCCTCACCTTGTTAAAAGTATCATTGCAGCAAATTGGAGGAATCTACAGTAATAACAATAATGAGTGAATATTGAACATGATTACAGTCGACACTATGTCCCATAAAGTGATCTTTGGCTCCTATCAGAAAATTCTCCCCACCCACTACCCAGAGCTATCTGCACCACGCTTAAAGTTATTTCCCAGCTACAATGCCAGCATTACCAAGCTGAATCAATCATAACTAATTAAATATAATACTGTTATGAGCCACATTTTCATCAGTATCAACTCCTTTATTACACACATTATCAATATCATTGAATTGTATGAAAAACACTCCCAGGAAGCTAAAGGTAAACATGAATCACGGTGCTGATGAATGTGGAATATACTACAAGGATATTCCCTCTGAAAATAGCACGGAATATTATCAGAAATAAGACTAATTGTGTGCCTTGTAGCATATGATGAGCAATTAATTTGTACAATATCAGCAGTAATGCTTTTAAAGGAAGGGGTGATGAATGTACAGAATGATATCTAAAGCAATTATTACTGGATGGGTCTTTTCTTAAACTGCACTGATGTAATGGAAACTCATAGGCAAGTCTACTTATTTATTTAAACTGCAAATTATTAGTAATTTTGAAGCCTTGAATCATAAGACATTATCATGCATGTGACAACTATATCTGCAAATGCGGTATTGACAGACAAATTATCTCAATGGATGTCGAGACATCTGTTCTGTGTGCGAATGTGAATAGACACCCAGTGGCCACTTTATTAGGCACACCTGCTCGTTAATGCAAATATCTAACCAGCCAATCATGTGGCAGCAAGTCAATGCATAAATGTATGCAGGTATGGTCGGGAGGATCAGTTGTTGTTCAGAACCGACATCAGAGTGGGAAAGAAGTGAGATCCAAGGGACTCAGACTGTGATTCAAAGGTTTAAAGGTCCACCTATTATAAAGGTGTACAACTCTGAAATTCTTCAATTTGCTGGATAGCCATGAAACCAAGAAAGGCAGTATGATCATCAACCCCTAAATCCATCCTCCCGCATAAAAAAACTAACAAAGCGGATCAAGCACATTGCCCCTAGATTCCCCTACCACACAAAAAAAATGCGATCAGGTGAAAAAACAAAAATATAAAAACTATAAGACTGATAAAAAGAGTGTATAGTCCTAGTCCACATCCAAAATACAGAAAATACCTGGGCAACGCTCCCCAGCAGCGGGTCTCCCCTCTCCTGTACAGAGCAATTGATCAAAGGGCAAGCAGCCAGCACTCACTCACTCACGTCGTTGCTTCAATCGCTCTAGTCGCTTACTCGACAAACAATGGAAGCTTCAATCAGTGAAATGGAGCCAAATATCAGCTCACTACCTCCTGGAATCCTCTGAAGCACCCAAACGATCTCCAAACAGCAAAACACAGGGTTCATCTGTTCCAGAATCACATTCAAGATGAGGAACAAATGCAAAAGGCATAAAAGAAGTGAAATATATAGTTTCATGATCTATCCAGAACATGTCAGCCAAAGGAGTGTTGTACGTAGGCACCATCTTGACCAGAAGAATAGCGGGCAGTCATGTCAGGCGGAATATTTTCAGTATCTCAGAAACTGCTGATCTCCTGGGATTTTCTCTGTCAACAGTCTCTAGAGCAGGGGTTCACAACCTGTAGTGCACAGCCCCTTTACTTAATGGTATTGGCATAAAAAGGGTTGAGAACCCCTGGTGTGGAAAGGATCTAGTGCTTTTCTGGCATATATGACAAATAAACTCTTCTTCTCGGTTGTCCGGCCAGGTACAGGTACCGATTATAACTGGCATTACGATGACAAACTTTGCCATCTTCTGCAGAGATGATGCCTGGGTATGTCTAGTCCTGTGGTATTTATACCTCCACATAGTCCATCCTTCCTGATTGGTTAGTCTTCATCCAATCAGGTTTCCATTCTCCCACCTTGTTTACAACTGAATTCCAGTTCTTACTTTGAGCGAGACCTGGGTCTTTGTTAAAATTCTTTTCCTTTAGTTTTATTTCAATGGTTCCTTTATCAGGCAGTCCCAAAAGCAATTGGTGCAGCACGGTACTTTTGTGTCATCAAAGTCAATCCTATGGCCATTGCGAATGCAGTGTTCCACTACCACTGATTCCTGCGGATAACCCTAACAGACTCAGGTCTGCTGGCTTTTACAGGGTTGCCTGTGAATGCGGAGCAGTGTTTATCAGCCATAGTGGAAACCCGCATCAAGGAGCACAGGAGGTGTATCCATTTGAGTTACTCGAGAAATTGACGGTAGCAGAAAACTACAGGAAGGTGGCAGTAACTCAAAAAACCACACTTTACAATAATGGTGCTCAAAAGAGCATTTCTGAATGCACAACATGTAGACCCTTGAAATGGGTGGGCCACGGTAGCAGAAGACCGCACCAGGTTCCACTCTTGTATCTAATAAAGTGGCCATGGAATGTATGTAATTGCCTGTATTTTTTTACAAATACAAGTGGTGTATGCACAGGGAATCAAAGTCCAAATCCATGAGGACATCATGAGGCCTGGACACAGGGTATACGTATAGGTAATAGCCTATTGAGGTAATGTACGGTAGACTCTATGATTACCAAACACAAGAAAGTCTGCAGATACTGGAAATCCAAAGCAATGCACATAAAGTGCTGAAGAAATTCAGCAGGTCAGGCAGCATCGAAGGAGAAGAGTAAACCATCGACGTTTTGGGCTGAGACCCTTCTTCAGGACTCACAGTTGCCTTGGTAGCTGTAACACCTAACAAGGCACTGGTGAAAGCCTCATATCAGCAGAGCAGGTGGAAAATATGTCTCTCTTCAAGAGCTGAAAGGGTGGATAAGGGCTGCAATTGTGACCAAGTTTGTGCGTAAGCTGGCACATAATGGTCTCTTCATACACAGGCATCTTACATTGTTACCTCCAGCAGAAATAAGGCAACCAAAGAAGAAGGGGAATGCATGTCATAGTCATAGTCATAGTCATACTTTATTGATCCCGAGGGAAATTGATTTTCGTTACAGTTGCACCATAAATAATTAGATAGTAATAAAACCATAAATAATTAAATAGTAATATGTAAATTATGCTAGGAAATAAGTCCAGGACCAGCTTATTGGCTCAGGGTGTCTGTCCCTCCAAGGGGGGAGTTGTAAAGTTTGATGGCCACAGGCAGGAATGACTTCCTATGATGTCAATGTTGTATCTCAGTGGAATGAGTCTCTGGCTGTACATACATTAGTGTGGGTGATGTGTGTGTGTGTGTGTGTGTGTGTGTGTGTGTACTCACACAAGACGTGAGAGTAAGAGTTTTTGTGCAAGGTGACAGTTTCATTTGCCATGTGACTGAGGGATGCTAATCTAACTCATGTTTTTGTCTGTCACAGACTATATTCTCAAATCATCTTGGCATATCAGTGTCATCTCACATGCTTGCATATGCGTGTCTCTGCACCTATAGTTACAGTATTTACAAAGTGCACTTCATCATTGACGTTTGCCTTTAATGAAAGGTTAGCACTTGAGGTATGGGAAGTGATCCACTTTCACTGGGGTCTCATCGTGAACTTCAACTGTTGGAGCCAATCTTCAGCAGTGAGGTTGGGTTGATGAAGAATAGTGTCTTCTGGATATTTAGTGAGTTTCATTCCCTGGCATGCTGCATCAACAATGCTTTGGTGCTCAGCAACCAAGCATCCAAGTACACAAACATCATCTGCATATTGTTGCTCACAAAAGTTGGTGGTGGAATCTTGGTTCTGAAATGGAGGTGATGAAGAATAACATTTCTCCCTAAATTTCAATTTGCACCAGTCTAGCGGAGAAGTAGGTGAAGAAGCTTTCACGGTGTTGAAAATAGGGAAGAAGCTTGGTGCAGTGCTATAGCCTAATTTGAACCAGTCTATGGTGATCTACTGGTGGAGATCAGGGGAAGCAAGGAGAATGGGGTTGAGGGGGATAGTAGATCAGCCAAGATAAAATGGTGGAGCAGATTTGATGGGATAAATGGCTCCTAAGTTTTATGGTCTTATGGATCATGGTTCGAAGGTCAGTTCTGGAACAGATGGGCAACTATAACAAATTTTCTGAGGACAGCCAATTTTATAAACAATCCTCCATAATTCCTTTTTGTTGACTCTTGATTGTTTTAAGAGGTTATAAAAGACCATGGTTGTTATTTCTCCATGGCTTATGATCCAGTGAAGATCAGGCACATCCACACTCTACTTTTGAATGGAACTTTTCAGCCACTGTGAAGAATGGTCAAGGAGGATTTTTGTAATGACCTTTCCTCCACCCAACTTGCCTTCCTCCTTGAAGGTGTTCATGTTTGTGAGATCCTCAGGTGTGCTTTCCTCTCCCTAAATGAAAAGTTGGTTCTTCAAAGTCAAAGTCTCATATGCACATGTACATGTAGGTGCAGGTGCATATTTTCACCTGCGTCACAGGCATAAAACATCATCAAGCACTGTGAGGGTCATGTTTTTTGACTTCTCCAGTTCATTCAACACCATCTGCCCTGCTCTGCTGGGGGAGAAGCTAACAGCGACGCAGGTGGATGGCTGTCCCATCCTAGTATCATGGATTCTTGATTACCTGACTGCAGACCACAGTACGTGTGCTTGCAACACTGTGTGTCAGACAGAGTGATCAGCAGCACTGGGGCTCCACAGGGGACTGTCTTGTCTCCCTTTCTCTTCACCATTTACACCTCGGACTCCAACTACTGCACAGAGTCTTGCCATCTTCAGAAGTTTTCTGATGACTCTGCCATAGTTGGATGCATCAGCAAGGGAGATGAGGCTGAGTACAGGGCTACGGTAGGAAACTTTGTCACATGGTGTGAGCAAAATTATCTGCAGCTTAATGTGAAAAAGGCTAAGGAGCTGGTGGTAGACCTGAGGAGAGCTAAGGTACCGGTGACCCCTGTTTCCATCCAGGGGGTCAGTGTGGACATGGTGAAGGATTACAAATGCCTGGGGATATGAATTGACAATAAACTGGACTGGTCAAAGAACACTGAGGCTGTCTACAAGAAGGGTCAGAGCCGTCTCTATTTCCTGAGGAGACTGAGGTCCTTTAACAACTGCCGGACGATGCTGAGGATGTTCTACGAGTCTGTGGTGGCCAGTGCTATCATGTTCGCTGTTGTGTGCTGGGGCAGCAAGCTGAGGGTAGCAGACACCAACAGAATCAACAAACTCATTCGTAAGGCCAGTGATGTTGTGGGGATGGAACTAGACTCTCTCACGGTGGTGTTTGAAAAGAGGATGCTGTCTAAGTTGCATGCCATCTTGGTCAATGTTTCCCATCCACTACATAATGTACTGGGTGGGCACAGGAGTACATTCAGCCAGAGACTCATTCCACCGAGATGCAGCACAGAGCATCATAGGAAGTCATTCCTGCCTGTGGCCATCAAACTTTACAACTCCTCCCTTGGAGGGTCAGACACCCTGAGCCAATAGGCTGGTCCTGGACTTATTTCATAATTTACTGGTATAATTTACATACTAATATTTAATTATTTATGGTTCTATTACTATTTGTTATTTATGGTGCAACTGTAATGAAAACCAATTTCCCCCGGGATCAATAAAGTATGTCTATGACTATGACTATATAAGCAGGATTCACAAGGAAAACACAATTTTTACAAGAAAGAACATAATTAGAACAAAGAAATAGTCAATTTTAGTGTTGATAAACTGTAGTAATTAGGTTGCACTGGCTGGTTCAAGAATGGAATAGCTAAAGGGAAGTAGCTTGAATCTGGTGATGTGAGTAGATGGCATTGACCAGATGTCCACCAGCCTCTGGATGATTGCAGAAAAGAACGTTCAATAATTAAGATCTCCAGTCCATCACCGTGATTACACCTCTTCTGTAAGATACCCACCTGCTTCAACAGGCTTCAATTATACTGGTGCCCATAAAAATGTGTTAACCTGCTCCAGTGAGTATCATCTAATAACACTTACATCCACTGTGATGAAACACTTTGAGAAGCTGGTGATGAAACATATCAACTCCCGCCTGAGGAGCAACTTGAATCTGCTTCATTTTGCCTACCGTCACAACAGGTCAACAGCAATTGCCATATCATAGGCTCTTCATTCAACCCTGGAACATCTGGATAGTGAAGGTGCATACATCAGGACGTTCTTCATTAATTACAGCTCTGCATTCCCTTCAGAACTAATCAATAAGCTCCAAGACCAGGGCCTCAATACTTCGTTGTGCAATTTCTTCACTTGCAGTCCCCAGCCAGCTCAGTTTGGCAACAGCATCCTCTCCGCAATTGCAATCATCACAAGTGTCCCACTGTGTGCTTAGCCCCCTGCCCTACTCACCTTATACTTATGACTGTGAGGCTACGCACAGCTCCAATGACATATTTAAGTTTGCTGACAATACTATTGTCGTTGGCTGAATCAAAGGTGGCAATGAATCAGCATACAGGAGGGAGATTGAAAATCTGCCCGAGTGGAGCCACAACAACAACTTCTCACTCAATATCAGCAAGACCAAATAGTTGATCATTGACAGCAGGAGGAGGAAACCGAAGGACTATGAGCCAGTCCTTGTCAGCTCATGGACATCCTGTTTCCTCCTCCTGCAGTCAAAGATCAGAGGTGGAGAGGGTCAGCAGCTTTGAATTTCTCAGTGTAATCAGTTCAGAAAATCTGTCCTGGGTCCAGCATGTAAGCGCCACTACAAAGAAAGCACGGTAGCGTCTCTACTTTCTTAGAAGTTTGCAAAGATTCCGCATGTCATCTAAACACTTGACAAACTTCTATAGATGTGCTGTGGAGAGTATACTGACTGGTTGCATCATGGCCTGGTATGGAAACACCAATGCCCTTGAACAGAAAAGCCGACAAAAAAGTATTGGATACAGCCCTGTCCATCACAAGTCAAGGCCTTTCCACTATTAAACACATCTACAAGGAGCAGAGTCACAGGAAAGCAGCATCCATCATCAAGGACCTCCAGCATGCTCTCTTCTCACTGCTGACATCAGGAAGGAGGTACAGAAGCCTCAGACCCACACTACCAGGTTCAGGAACAGTTGTTACCCCTCAACCATCAGACTCTTAAACCAAAGAGAATAATCTTCACTCACTCCAAAACTGAACTGTTTCCACAACCTATGGACTCTCTTTCAAGGACATTTCGTCTTATGTTCTTGAGATTTAGAGCTTATTTATTCATTATTAATTGTTTTCTTTTTGTATTTTCACCTTTTGTTGTCTTTTGCACACTGGCTATTTGTCTATCTTGTTGTGTGTGTTTTTCCAATGATTCTATGGTGTTTCTTTGTATCCACTGTGAATGCCCAGAAGAAAATGAATCTCAGGATTGTATATGGTGACATATATGTACTTTGATAATAAATATACTTTTAACTTTGAACTCTATCCATAAGTTTCATGGACAAATCTGAAGACAAGAGAGTGTAAATGCTGAAATCCAGAGTAAACAAACAATCTGCTGGAGAAGGTCAGCAGGTCAAACAGCTTCTGTAGTGCCAAGGTTGTGGGGAGGCAACTGAATTAGAGAGGAGAAAAATTTCTTCAAAGTTGGCATTCCTCAAAGAGATTTCACAGTCGACATTTCAGGCCATGACCTTTCCTCAAGGCTGTCTTTTACTTTCTGTGGCTCTGGATTTCATTGTACTCAGTTTTCTGCATTTCCTTTCACTTTATATTTATCCCATATCATTTCTCTCTCTCATCCTTACAAAATGGGTACGAGGCCATCTCATTCTTTAATCACTTCCCTCTGCGCATTTTTTAATCTCGCAGCCAATTCTTCGCCTAAAGTTGAAATTTATCTTTTCCCCCTGCCTCCCCGTCTTGTGGAACATTATATGCTCAAATGATCGAAGAAGCAGATTGAAAGCTGAGTAAGATGTGGGAGCAGCGGAACACCACAGTCGATTTAAAAGTCCACATCAGCACGTTTGCAATGTCCTTGAATCTGGGTCTCAACCATAATCGGGACTCTAATTAGTACCAGGACCAGAGGCACAGTAGCATCAACAAAAAAGTAATTTATATTTTTGATCAGGCAAATACACAACCTATTGTTTTCATGTTGTTTTTCTCCTTATTCTACCTTGTGATTTTGTTTTCAATCCCACTTTTCCTTGCAGAGAAGTAGCACATTAAATCCTATCCCAGCAATGAAAACAGTTCTTGAATACAAGCAGAATAAATGGTCTATGTGGAACAAAATTACCACTGATGTATAAAACAAATTGATGCTTTCCTTATATTTTGGAAGATCAAGACAAATAAAATATTGCAAGATTCACAGTAGATGCCTTTAAAAAGAAATCAATGTATGAACATCGTAAATTAAACATCAAAGCAATAATGCGAGGCTCCATTTTAAACCTGTCATCAGTCATCATTTTTGAGACTGGTACCAATGTGATTCAGCAGTTAACTCTCTCAGAGCTGTGCTGGCATTTCTGTGGACAAATGCAAACATGAGATTGTATCAGCTAACACAACAATTATCTTATCTGTGCTGCAGCAAGACATCCCAGACCACCTCACGTGCATGTTATCAAAGAGTGAAGTTAGTCACATCAGAATCAGATATAATATCTTCGACATATGTCATGAAATCTGTCGTTTTAGCGGCAACAGCACAATGCAATGCAACATAATGGAAACAAATGTGAATTTCAGCAAATATGTATAGTAGTTAAACTAAATAAGTAGTGCAAAATAAAATAAGAAAGTAGTGAGGTAGTGTTCATGGGTTTAATGTTCATTCAGAAATTTGAATGGCAGAAGGGAAGAAACTGTTCCTGAATTGTTACGTGTGTGCCTTCAGGCTTCTGTACCTCGTTCCTGATGGTAGTAATGAGAGCAAGGCATGGCCTGGGTGATGGTGTTCCTTAATGATGGATGCCACCTTTTTGAGGCATCACTCCTTGAAGATGTCTCACAGTTTCCTCATGATCAATCATAGTCACACATAGCACATATAGTCATGATCCAGCGCATTTGAAGGCTTGAGCCCAAGATGGAGCTGACTGAGCTTACAACACTGCAGCTTACTTCAATCCTGTGCAACACTCACAACACGCTGGAGGAACTCAGCAGGTCGGGCTGCATCCGTGGAAACAATCAGTCAATGTTTCGGGCCGGAACCCTTCGTCAGGACTGAAGAGGGAAGGGGCAAAGGGAAGGGTTCCGGCCCAAAACATTGACTGATCATTTCCACGGATGCTGCCCGACCTGCTGAGTTCCTCCAGCGTGTTGTGAGTGTTGCTTTTACCCCAGCATCTGCAGAATATTTTGTGATTTCAATCCTGTGCAGTAGCCCCCCTCCCCCATACCGGAGGGTGATGCAGCCACAAACAAGAGGAAATCTGCAGATGCTGGAAATCTGAGCAACACACACAAAATGCTGGAGGAACTCTGCAGGCCATGGTACGTCCGCAGAATGAGGACTTATTGGAGCTGACAACCATACACTTGGCTAGTGATGTGTCTTAGAAGAGATAGAAGGGTCAAGAGTTAAAGAACATAGATGAATGTCTAATATCCTGCTATGACACAAAGAGCAAGGAATGATTCTTCTTCAATGGGATAAAATAATCAAGAATTCCATCATGAACTTCCTACAGTTTACAACATAAGTGAAAATGCTCTTGAAGTTTCCATAGCTATGTTAATATAAGACATACCGGTTAGTAGGTTAATTTGGTCATTATAAATTGATTAGGCTCGTGTTAAAATAGGTGTGTTGCTGTGTCGTACAGCTCACTGGACCAGAAGAACCTGTCTCGCACTGTATCTCTAAATAAATAAATAATAAATAACTCCTGGTTATATAATGAGCAAAAATCATTTCAATTATCCGTATATTTTAAGTTTACACAATAAATCCTTCATTCTACATATTAACACTAAATAATCTCGACACTCCTATATTTGCAGATTAAACAATAAGAACAGTATTCTCCAGATGTTCCCTCATTCTGCACATGAAGTGCCATCTCGTGGACTATTCTGCATGGCCCTATTTTCTGCAGATTGCTCTAGGCAATACTTTGCTCTGCTGACGGTACAGTAAGATTTTGTGATGAAAGATGTTTGAGACATTCCTTTGTTGATGGGCAGATGATAAATGGGACATTTTCTGACGATCACTCAGTCTTCAGAAGTGGGCTGCGTGACCTTGTCCTAAAGGTTAAAGGGGAACATTTCAGGCATTCCCCTTCATCTTTCTTTTTTTCTTAATAAACCCAGAAAAACAGTCTCTCATTCTGCCCAGAAAGACTTGTTTCTCAGACTGGCTTATAAACATGTACCTCGCAATTTAGGCCAACCTGTCAATCTTCAGGGATTTGTGCTAATGTAGTGCTTCCCAGCGGGGGCGGTTACATGTCCTAAGGGGGTGTTAGGGGAAACAGAAGTAGTCAGGGACTGTTCAAGGTTCTTGCTGGGGCGGTAAGCAGCACCCTAACTTGAGGCATGAGACCTGACCGACCGTTAGCAGAGCAGGAACTTCCAAAAACAAGGATGAGGCACTGGAACATGGGTAAAACCAGAGTTTTAAAGGTGGTGAGCACTTGTTATCACAGGGTGTCTGAAACCCAACCATCTCATCCGACCTTACCAACCAAACAGATATTATTAGCAGCTAATGTAATTGTGTGGCTGTATGCGCTGGATCGTAACTGTATGTGCTGTGTGTGAAGCATGCCATCTTACTGCAAACACCACTTGGATTGGTTTGGCACCCCCAAAGCATTCCTCTAGCATAGGGTTGCCAACTTTCTCACTCCCAAATAAGGGACAAAAGTAGCAGTCAAACTTGTGTTTACCCCAAGAAAGACTACCATGACCATGAAGCCTTGTGTGGGCACTTGTGTGCGCATGTGTGACGTGCACATACGTGACGTGCACATGCATATATGTGCTGATTTTTTTCTACAAATCCGTTTTGGCTTAATCTTCCCGTTTCTGTTAAGTGAAACTACACTGTACATACATTATTTCTACTTTATATAGGTTGTGTATTTATCGTATCATTCCTGCTTTTACTATATGTTAGTGTTATTTTAGGTTATTTGGTATGATTTGGAAGGTTTTTTTTTGGGTCTGGGAACGCTCAAAATTTTTTTCCCATATAAATTAATGGTAATTGCTTCTTCACTTTACGCCATTTCGGCTTACGAACGGTTTCATAGGAACGCTCTACCTTAGCGGGGGAAATACAGGACAAGCGCGGTCCCATATTGGACAAACCAATTTATCTCAATATACGGGATATTCCAGCTAATACGGGACAGTTGGCAACCCTACTCCAGTGACAAGGTGTAAAACACAGAACCACAGTCACACAAACATACATTTACCAAAACATAATATTAACAAAATAATGATACAGCCCAAGCCCAATATAAGTGTCATGGCCTGTAGAATGATGATGCACAGATGTCGTCCTGGGGCCAGGTTTCTGCAGCCTGCAGCAGTTCAGCATGTCAGGCAGACGAATGCAATCCAGTTTGTCTTCCACCAAGCAAGTACTGGAGGGCAGCACTGACGGCAGTGTCCAGTGTCCAACCCAGCACAGAATCCAGCCAGTGCACAGCCAGCTCCAGCACCTCCTTCCTCAGCGGCCGCCACAAGCAACGCCGAGGCATGAATGTGGCCTAGTCCATGCCACAACCAAGGCCATACAGCTCCCCCACCATCAGTCTCACCAATGAACAAGACCCACGGTATTCTACATTACCAATGTCCAAAAGAGTCTCACAATCACAACAAAAATATCCACCTCCATGCATTGGATTGCACACTGTCTCCCCGCACCACTGTCGCCTTCTACTCTGGGTGGCTGAAGCAGGCTGCGAAACAAGTCTAGCTCTATCGCTATCCAGCAACTCGCTAGTGTGGTGGATCCGCAGTACTTGATGTCCTTGATAGCTGTCGGTGTCTTGCGATTGTGAAAAAGTGGTCAAGGACGAACAATCACATCTTTGGCTGGATACAGAGAAGTCTCTGAATCCAAGCACATCGCCATTTTAGTGGAAAAACCCCTTGGGTTGATTTGACGCCCCGAAAAGATTTGTCTAAATAGGGGATATTTAGAGCGGTGAATGAGATCATTTACATGAAGTACTTTTAAAGAGTTTCAAAACCTCCAATCTCCACAACTAAGAAGAATGATAGTAGCCATATAGAAACATTCACATGGAAAAAATAATGTTCTTTATTCGTTATCAGTAGGCCAGAAACCTACAATGCTTTCTCAATTAAAAGACATACAGTCGATGGGAGCAGGATATTTGGGAGGTAAATGTGATCGGGAGAAGGAAAGTTAGAGCTGTCCCTCTTGTGGATGTGTCCTGCTTTACTCTCCTTATACAGATTCCACAAAGATGTTCCAAACACCTGTATTTTGCAGTGTATAAGGAACATTAATGATATTCTTTATACTACACTTTGATACTCAATAGAAAAACGCTGGAGCACCACAAAATGAATCAAAATCTTCAAAACTTCAAATCCTTAATAGGTCTAAGGAAGTCACACTTGAAGAAGACTTTGAATATTCCAATAGATCCTTACAACAAGAGGTTATTGCCACAAGGGCTTGGATTTTAATAATTTAGGATTCAGAGTATTTTATTATATTCCAAAAACTTTATATAGAAAAACTGAAAAGCAATTCAAATGTTTTCTGATCCTTGCGATCCCCCTCTCTCTCTTAAACTAATAACACTGAACATCCCAAACATGTCACTTTGCGTTGCATAATTCAGCAGGAATGTGGATCCTGGTATTATAAACCCAAATATAATAGAAACTCATGGCAACTTCAGGGAAGCTCGATGACTTTTATTTATCAGGCGTCTTTATTAGATAACATGCATTATGAATACCATGCAATTTAAACAAAAGAAACACGAATAAAAGCAAATTCTTTCTGTTCTGTGCAATTACTTCTTTGAATATGATATTCCAAGCCGGTGTATCAGACTTCCATGTCTGTCAGGCATCAGAAGGATTTTAGGTATTAATCAATGACTGAAACAAGTCAACGTGCTGTAACTTTACAAAATGTCCTGATTATCTATTAATTCCTGCACTGAATATTTCATGTAATAAATATATGCATAAATAGAATTATATTGCATTTATCTTGTGTGATGTAGATAACAGTCATTTTCTCGTTTTAAATATACAAGATGTCAAAAGGAAAAGAGCACACGAAGAGGAGGGGGAGGGGGTGGGGCACCTTCTTCTGCCAGCCATGCAAAACATAGACAGAACCTGCAGAATATCTGAATAATTTACCGGAGCTCCTTATTTTTATTTAAATTTAGATGGACGTGCATATAGCACAGAGATTCTGGTGTACTTTGCATTGTCTAATGATAACACATTGTGTTCAGTTCAACAACTTTGGAAGGATTTTTTTTTAAATGACTTGCAATTGTTTCAGATGCAACCTCTCTTGCTCATGTAGAAACGAAATATTAAGGATATTAACAGCTTCCGAAAAAAACAATGCTCAGCTATCCTTTGCTCTCCACTTAATTGTTGATGGTTTGATAAACTCATTCCCAACATTCAAATGTATTACCTTCTATTGTAATATTCTGCCCTTTCTAAACTGTTCACCAAGGAGCTGATTACTGAATCCACTGTGGGAAATACAATGAAGAATTGTCATTTTAGAAAAGACTACTGCTGTTATAGCTTTAATTTGTGTGCTAATTTGAAAATGATGTGATTAAATACAACACAATCCAGTGCTTTCTTGTCTTGTGCCTGAAATGCCATAACTTCCCTGCCCTGATATCACTGAAACAAATCTCTTGAAGATCTGGAAAAAAAACTGTTCCTTTAAAAATAAAACACAGAATATGATATGGTCAACTATTAAATATTAATAATTCTGAGCATAGATTTCAAAATGTGTAGATTTCAAAACCACCAGCCACTACGATATGGCCATTCTAAAATATACCAAAATTAAACACTGAAACTGTTGATTGGAATTGAGTTGACTTTATTTCTTACATCCTTCACATTAGGCATCCGTTAGTCTCATGAGACCATGGATTTGTGCCTTGGGAGGTTTCCAGGGCACAGGCCTGGGCAAGGTTATATGGAAGACAGGCAGTTGCTCATGCTGCAAGTCTCCCCTCTCCACACCACTGATGATGTCCAAGGGAAGGGCACTAGGGCCGATACACTTTGGCACCAGTGTCATCGCAGAGCAATGTGTGGTTAAGTGCCTTGCTCAACGACATAAAACGCTGCCTCGGCTGAGGCTCGAACTAGCCACCTTCAGATCACTAGACCGATGTCTTAACCACTTGGCCACGCGTTAACACATCCTTCACATAGATGAGGAGTAAAGATCTTTACGCTACATCTCCATCTGAACATGCAGAGTGCAATTTATAAGCGGAACAAGTGCTACACATGCCCTTACACTTCCTCCCTTACCACCATTCAGGGCCCCAAACAGTCCTTCCAGGTGAGGCAACACTTCACCTGTGAGTCGGCTGGGGTGATATACTGCGTCCGGTGCTCCCGATGTGGCCTTTTATATATTGGCGAGACCCAACGCAGACTGGGAGACCGCTTTGCTGAACACCTACGCTCTGTCCACCAGAGAAAGCGGGATCTCCCAGTGGCCACACATTTTAATTCCACATCCCATTCCCATTCTGACATGTCTATCCACGGCCTCCTCTACTGTAAAGATGAAGCCACACTCAGGTTGGAGGAACAACACCTTATATTCCGGCTGGGTAGCCTCCAACCTGATGGCATGAACATCGACTTCTCAAACTTCCGCTAATGCCCCACCTCCCCCTCATACCCCATCTGTTACTTATTTTCATACACACATTCTTTCTCTCACTCTCCTTTTTCTCCCTCTGTCCCTCTGAATATACCCCTTGCCCATACTCTGGGTCCCCCCCCCTTGTCTTTCTTCCCGGACCTCCTGTCCCATGATCCTCTCGTATCCCTTTTGCCTATCACCTGTCCAGCTCTTGGCTCCATCCCTCCCCCTCCTGTCTTCTCCTATCATTTTGGATCTCCCCCTCCCCTTCCAACTTTCAAATCCCTTACTCACTCTTCCTTCAGTTAGTCCTGACGAAGGGTCTCGGCCTGAAACGTCTTCCTAGAGATGTTGCCTGGCCTGCTGCATTCACCAGCAACTTGTATGTGTGTTGCTTGAATTTCCAGCATCTGCAGAATTCCTGTAGAGTGCAATTTATAGTAGTTTATAATAAATACTATATACAACAGGACAGTCAATATAGCATAGAAATACAATTGTATCAGTGTGAATCAATCAGTCTGATGGCCTGGTGGAAGAAGCTGTCCCAGAGCCTGTTGGTCGTGGTTTTAACGCTGCGGTACCATTTCGTTATATAATGACAACCTCCAATTTACCAAGTTGCATAGTTTTGGACTGCTTAAAACTCACTATGCATGCCCATCTATGTGCATTCTTTCATAAATTTAATTACCTTAATGGAAAAATGAATGATCAATATTAAATAATGCTGGAATCCTTAATTCTCTTAATGAAAAACATTTATCTATGACTTTGTTTAACATAGGAAGGCTGATACATGGGCATCCATCAAAACAATCCCTGACGGATCAGGGTCAGAGTCCAGTGTCATGGAATGCAAGACAACTGGGGACGGTTCGGTGCTGCAGCCTTCCTCCGCCTTCACTGTTGTTGTGATGTGTCATCAACTTCTGCCAACTCCATCGCTGAGGTCTTGGTTGGATCACTCTTTGTCTGGAATTTCCCCTTGACTGTGGGAAACCCTACCAGGAGCTAAGTGCCAGACGGCTAAACTCCAGGCGGCATCACTCTCGAGATCTCAGGAACTCGCAACCCTCTCCACCACAACAAGGTGAAAATCCTCGAAGCATGCAGCACTAAATATCTTCCCAATTCTGTACAATTTGCTAATCAACATCGTAATCTGAATGCCAGTGCAGGAACTTCTGCTTTGGTGTAGCTAGAAAGCTGAGCTAGAGTAGGGAATCATGTATTTCCAGAAGACCACTCTCTGCTCACACCCTTATGTAGTGCTATTGAATAACATCAAAATCCCTTTGTGCTTACTTGGAAATAGTTAAAATTTTTTCAAGATGTTGCTTTACCACTACAGTCTACATCATGGTGTTCTTGGAGCACAATGTAACAGGCGCAACTGTGGCCCAGTTTCCCTGCTCAATACTGGAGTCCCCATTCGCAAGATCTAGGTATGAGGTAATTTGAACACTGGTGTCTATTAGTGGGTGGCAGGATGGAGAAACACCACTACCAAAGGAGGCGTATGGTGCTTCTTTCTTCTGTTAGCCTGCAAGTCATCATTGGACAAGGTGTAGCACGTGCTTATCCCACCCACCCCCGATCAGGATCACATGAAACCATGGGAGCAGGTGGCACCTATCACAAGTCCTGGTTATGCAACCACTGATGTCAGGCAGACAGCCTCTGAGGAGTATTGATAGTGACTGGGATCACCCATCTTGTAAAGGCACTGCCCAGAAGGAGGCCATAGTAAACTGCTTCTGTAGAAAAATTTGCCTACAATCAGAGTCCTGAGACCGCAATCGCCCACATCATACAACAATGCGCATAATGATGATGACGATGTCCATTAGGCTAAATCAGCTGCCTTCACCCTGTGCACACCAACCTGTTGAAGCCAGACCAGATCATCTGGGGTGGACAAAGAGCAGTTTTAGGTCCAGCTATCATCATCTTTTGGAACCACATTAACAAATGAAGATCATCCCCAACAGGATTATCTGTTTTATTCTGCTAAGGTTTAAGGTCTTTTCATGTTCTCAGACGGACTAGGGCCACTTCTCCACTACCTCAGGATCTAATATAATCCGACAACCATCTGGCTCCTGAACAATGAACTGACTGCACAACCAATGGACTTACTTTCAAGGACTCTACAAGTCATGTTCTCAGTATTATTTATTTACTTTTTTTATTATTTACACGATTTGTCTTCTTTTGCGTATTGTTGTTTGTAAGTATTTATGTATAGTTTTTCCATAAATTCTATTGTATTTCTTTGTTTTCCTGTAAATAGCTGCAAGAAAGTGAATGTCAAGGTAGTATATGGTGATATATATGTACTTGGATAATAAATTTACTTGAACCAAGGATTTTCAGGAGATTAGGGAAGGAAGAGAAGGAACTCTCAAGCCACCAACATTACATTACTGCAGAAGGACCAGTGAATGTACAAGCATTCAACATGACCACTTTTGAACACAGTTTTAACTTGTGCACTGAGCCCATGTTATTCTATTGTGTTTATTAGTTATAGATGCGATTACTCCCAGACCACAAAAGCTCACTTCTTTCCCAGCTAGGTTTTCTACCCATTCTTGGGTGCAGTAATTCCAATCTAACGATAGCCAAATTTCTGGATAATTTCCTTCCCAACCCCACCATGCCTTAGAATTGTACTCCAGTGTTTAGAAATCTTAACATTGACTGATCAGAAAGACATAGTGTAGGTTTGTGTCAGTTCGGGACAAGAAAGATCTCTCCAAGGATTTATTAAGAGGGTACTGCCTGGCTGCAGCCTGAACAGCAGCCACTGATCTTCGAACAGGAGCTACAGTATAAATATGCCTCAGGCAATCACTTTAGTTGTAAAAGCCTTAATACAGCACAGTGTACATCAGCTAATGAATAAGCTCAGCAAATAACTTGAATGGAATTTTTACTGACCTTGATAATGGACGAGGGGTTAATGAAGACATTGGTTAAACAGGAACACTAGCTTAAGCCCCTAGTCGTTCTATATAGGTTCATAAGCGTGAAATTCAGCAAAGCAAAGAGCTTGCTTGCCACTATCATTTTATTTCCCATGTTATGTTTCAAAGTGCATTGAAACTAGAAGAAAATAGGAGAAAAAATTCTATGAGAAAAAATTGTTTTTGGAAATATTGTTTCATTTTCCGTATGAAAGCATGACTTGCAAGTCATATTTCTGATTCTGAAATATACCAAGGCAAATATTACTTGGCCACAACCCTTGCCCCAACCCACCAGCTCTTCTCCCAGTCCATGAAGCAATCATAACTTGAATCGCATTTGGCTTCAACACAATATAACTTTGGTCTGATGCATATTAAAAAGGATCCAAACTTTATAATATTTCAAATGCAAAAAAAAGCAAAAAATCACTCTCCATCTTGCAGCTAAACATAAAACTTATTCTTCATGAAATGACTTACTGCATTATACGTAAGTCCCAGTTTACATCCCCATTATGACTGAGCCCAGTGATATCATTCTGGAGCTTGTTAGAAGCTGGATCAGAGGCAATAAAGCGTCACAGCAATATCACTTATATTCATTAATAGTTCAGTTTATTTAATAGCTTTACAAATCCTTCTGGTTAGCAATAATTGCAGATTTTACACTGCCAGTCTTATATTCTCAAAATCTACAGGAACTACTCTTCAGAGATTTCTAATTTATGGAATCATCATGTAGTCATATACACATGGATTTTGTATATAGAAGTATAAAATACAGATTCTAACAATGCAACACATACATACAAAAAACACCCTAAACTTGCAAGTATATTCTTCAGTTAATTGCATGCATAAATTATTATCTTTAGCTATTGCAGCCTCAAAAAATGTGGAAATGAACTTTGATAGAAACATGGGAAATAGGAACAGGGTAGGACATACAGATCTGCAGCATATACTGCCATTCTGCAAAATTATCAGTATGTATTTACAATGCAAACAGCATTATAAAAGGTGGTTTAAAGTGCTTACAGTGCAGTGACTGAGGTGATAGATAGAGAGGGGTGAGAGGGAGCTAATCTGAATGGGGGAAGAAACTTTTAAGATGACATGAATTTTTTGTTTTAAAAGCCTCCAATTCCATTTTGCTGCCCAGTCCCCACTACTTCTGATTCTTTTATATTACAATGATCTATTTCTGCCTTAAACGTTTTCGGTAACAAGCATTCACATCCCTCTAGAAGAGAAACCCTCATTTCACAACAACAAAATGAAGTCCCTCATTCATTTCAGTCTTAGCTTGTCAACCCTTTGTTAAAAGACAATTCTCCCTGGTTCTAGATTATTCCGACATGGAAAACATCTTCATAGCATCTGTCCTGCAAAATGCCCTGAAATTCTAATATGGTTCAATGAGATCACTTTGATGTAAATTCCAAAGAGTTTATGAAGCATAGTAAAGCAATATAGACATAATTTAATCGTACTGCAAATGAATTCAAGATACATTGGAAGTGCATTTTAAAGATTCACATTTCATATTTTGGAAGAATGTATGATACAAAAAGAGGACAATTCACTCCCTTCATCTCTATTTAAACCAGACCCACTACCAATTCTCAGTCCATAGCCCTTGAAGTTGTGGCACATCACATGCACATCCAGCACATTTTCATATATAGTATTTTTGCTTTCAGACATAAAAGCAGAAAATCCTGGAAATATTTGGCCACTCAGAAGTTAAATATGGAAAGAAAAGTAGAGTTAACAATTCAGGTCAATGAACTTTATAAACCAAAAGGAAATGGGCCATCGAAAAGACCAAATGGAAATCTGACAGAGAGGGGGAGAAGAGTTGTTTGAAGATGGATGTTTCCTGCAAGTAGCTGTGAATTACACAGCAAACAAAAAGCAAAGAACTACAGATAAAGAAAGCCTGAAATCAAAGCTGGATACAATAAGTTAGGCGGCATCTGTGAATAGAGAAACAGAGCTGATATTAAAGATTAGCTTTATTTGTCATTCGTACATCAAAACATAGTGAAATGCATTACTTGTGTCAAATCTAATCAGCGAGGATTGCGCTGGGCAGGCCCCAAATGTCGCCATGCTTCTGACAGCAACATAACATGCCTGCAATTCACTTATCCTAATCTGTACATTTTTCGAATGTAGGAGGAAACTGAAGCGCCCAGAGGAAACCCACACAGTCATGGGGAGAATGTAAAAAATCCTTACAGACAGCAACAGGAATCGAACCGCAATCTTACAGCTGGGGCTATAAAGTGATGCACTAACCATTGTGCCACCATGCCACATTTCAAGTCAATCACAATCATATTGTTACATATGTCAAAACACAACAATCAGTAGAGCATTTGCAACTTTGTTTTTCTGCTTTCAGACAGTGAGTTTAAATCTCCCGGCAGTTTTCACATAAAAGAAATGCTCATCTCCCCTTCTAGTTGTTGTATTAATTTAAATGTAAACCCTCTAATTATTGTCATAATTGTGAAATGAATTAGCTTCTTCCAAGACATTAAAGCTTCTAGGATACCCATAATTTTAACACTATGATTAATTTCACTTCAGCCTCATCTGTTCTAAAGAACGCAACGTTTTTGTAAAGATTAATACAGCTCTTGTCGGTTACAGGCAACCCAATTTGATCTCCAGCTTACTAGCTATCAAAGACCAAAAAAAAGTTCATCTTATCGAGTTTTGCTCTTCTTAATCGGCTTCAATTAGTTTTCCAAAGGAACAAGGGAAAACAAATAATCAGATGAGAAATTGTACCCACATTTGTTACAATGACTATTAGTTGTGATATGACATGTGCCGTAATATGGTTATGGTAAGGTTTTTAACGACAAGATTTTATAACTGGTAATTTATAACAGCTTGTCATAAACAGAAGTTTGTAATATCAGGATTTGTCATACAGCTGTTCTGAGTAATTATATCTTTATTATTCACAAATTCCAAACAGCATATTTTACAAAGATATTTTCTGGGCATAATAGCATAAAAAGAACATAACCTGGTCCTCTGTCAATAAGAGGAATATGTATGAAGTACATTAATAATTTAATTTAATGAAATGTAAAATCTGTGTAAAAATGCATTGGAATAAACATTGTGGTGAGTTATTAACATTGAAATGCAAATAAAATTCATATTTAATATCTGCCTCAATACAATGCAAGGCAATACTTTTTTTTCAAATTTCATTTCTTCCATATTCGACGATTATGTGATGGGCCCAACAGTGCATCTCTGCATTTCAAATACAATTCTCAATTATTTTTAAGCTTTAATAATTTATAAGTCAGTTCACCTTTTGAAATAATTCTGGCATTCTCCTCACGTGTGAGTTTTGGCATCAACTACTTTCAAATCATGTTTTAAAAAATAAACAATCCACCCTTATCCTACCTACTAATTCAGGGGGCTTAATATCTTTAATAACAACCTGTCCCCTCCCCCAGTTTTTCCCCAGTAACTGGAGCAGTAGGAGTGTTTTAATAATCAAATCTGTGATGCTTTGACTATCCCTGATGGGAGTCTGCAATTAGATAGAATATTCAATTCAGAATAGTTTAAAGCTTCAATATAAAAATACTCCTTTCTCATGCAGCAGTCAGTATTTTGTCAAGGTGGTTCAAAGGATTGCAGCAATTGAAAAATCTTACCCCAAGAGGAGGAAAGAAAAAGTTATAATCCAAGTTAGATAGAACAACATTGTGAAGTCTTGAGGGGAATTCTTCCTGGTCACTAACAGGTTAGGGTTGGGGAAATTGAAGAGAGATGGAGGAGCTAGAAGTGATGTTTGACTGGTTGGAAAAAAAGAGAAGAGGAGAGATTTAGTCTTGGTGCATCTGGTTCAAAGTTAATCACAATGATCTGCTCTAATATATTTGACTATATGAAATAGGAGCAGGCCATTCAGCCACTCAAATCTGGTCCACTTTTTAATGACATCATGGTTAGTTTGATTGTAGCCTTAATTCCTCATTCTCATCTTCCAGCTGTAATCTTGCTTCCCAAACTAAAACTCTAAGAGCCTAAAATTATTTTACACTGTTAAACCTTTGATGTGTTTGGTGCACTGCTAAAAATTCATTGAGATTAGTTCTATTGCCATAACCTTTCATGTAAATTTAAAATCTTTGAAAATTAGCATGAATATCTTTAAAAATTCATCAATAGATTCACAAAAGACGGTAAAAGACCAAGCATGAATCTTAAACTGATTATCATTTAACCATGTTGGAACCTTTTTTTAAAATTGTAGATCTATTGTGCAGTAATCTTGAATCTGACAACATTGCAAACTCTCTCTAAGTAATCATTATCTTTATTACATATTCCCAGTTAATTGAAAGATGTCAGAGAGTAACTGGCAAATCAAAGTTAAATAGACATCTGAAATCACAGTGAACTTTAAAAACCATTTATTGCTTAGTATAGTCTGAAAATCAGAGAGACATGTTTTAAATTACTGTAAGATTAATGTATTTTTGAAGTTATTCTCTAAAACAGGAATTATTTTAACTTGTTCTGAAAAGTAGAAAGCAAATCTTAAATTATTGGATAACTGATGAGGTATGTTAAGTTCCAAAATATTTTATGAATTCTAAATAAAAATGTTTAAATGACTGATAAATTTTACTGCATTCTTGTAAAAGAAAATCGATCCAATACAAGAGAACATTCGGAATTCATTTTAGTATTGGGAACACAAGGTAAATCTGCAGAGATATTTTACAATGTGCACAAAACAATTCAGTGGGATAAAGAATACTGCAAAATAATTATTCTTTTAAATATATTAATTGGAAAATTTTAGTAACGCGGAGAACAGAGTTATGCTATGAAGATACAAGCCTGAACGTAAAAATAGGCAAGTCATTCAAACGGTATAAAATCGGTGTTTGAGTGAAATTATTCCGTAAATAGTGTAATAAATGCGGGTTCCCTTGTGAGATATTCTGCAAACTATTGTGAAAATGTTAATTAATTGGAAAAATAATGGATGTATTTTAAATTGGTCACAAACAGTTATTTCGGCGTCTTTGCAAACAGGAGTAAGTTGCAAAGTGAAAAAACTGAAATTAAGAAGGAAGTCGAAGAGTTTTTATGCTCTCAGGGTGTGATGCTAATCTAGGGATAAAATCTTTTTATTTCATAAAAGTAAGCCTTTTTCTTATAACACAGAGAAAATGGGTTATCTTTATCGGGAGAGGTGGGGATGAACATTTATTATTTTCATGGATCCACAGTTCTAATTAAATCGGTTTATCTTATTCTGCAATCAATAATAAAACAAAAAGGATAACTGTGGCGGGTTGATATCCGTGTCACGGTGCTCCTCGGCAGGGAATAAAACTGCACCGTAACCCCACGCCCGAAGTGAAATCACGGTGATATTTATACATCTTGAAGAACGCGTCGCTAAACGCTCGCTTCTTTCTTGTTTTGTGTCAGTAAGACACCATCTGAAACACGAAAGATTGCGCCCATTAGAGATTTCACTTAGTCGACAGAAAGAATAAATATAATGAATTGTAGCCGGATGCCACGACTCTGCCACGTACGTCCCTGTGCACGCTGTCATCAGAGTAGCGCTAGCCACAAATCAGTATCACCAGCGTTTTTCCTTGCAGTCAAGAGTCAGTCCGAATCCCTTAATAATTACTGCTTTACATATTAAAGTTTCAATGCACGTGAGTGGTCCTTGGGTGCTAAATGGAAATAAATTCACTCAATTCTGCAGACATTTTAATTTAGCAGTTCATTCTTCTCCCATTTTGATCTCCTGTTTACGTTGCCCTTGAACTCCATCGCCCAACTGCAATCCGATACAGTTCTCAGGTGTTAGAAAACAGCTTCTATATTTAGCCCAGTGTTTATTTCCAGCCTCCTTCGGAAGTTAAAATTGAGTTAATTGGTGTTTGAGACGAAACCTTTTCGCTGATCAGTGTTTATTATGAACGAAGGGATCATTTTTGATGTTTCCGTTAGAGTGTGTGTTTTACTCATTACAGAGAAGTTCTATTTCAAAAATATTTTTTTTTTAATTCTGTCCTAAACTGGGCTGGACTGCAGCATTTTTTAGTCATTCTCTTGGGTTCCTTTTTGAGCGCATCTCTCGGTGAGAGAGAAGGGGAAAGAATCCACCTCGTGGCTGTGTTCGTGCTGACTTCAGTCCTGCTGCGGTGAGTTACTTCACATCTGCGTACTAATGACAGTAAAGATTAATTTCTATGAGCCACAGTCAGTACCAAAAATACCACCAGAAATCCCCTCAACAGACACCTCAAGGAGGGAGAGAAACTGCTTTCTGCTGAGCTGGTTTCTCTTTCACCGCTATGATGCAAAATAACCTCAACTGAGTTCTTAACAAAAAAAAAGCAGTGAACACTAAAATAACTTCTTGAAAGACACCGATTTAAACTGCTGGCCTTGAGAGCTTGTGTACTCTGCAACATGGGATGAAATGGGGCAGGGATCCGAGCTTCTTATCAACCATGTCAACCCTCTTTCAGTAACAGCCCCTTCTTTGTAAGGGACTGACTGAGTCAAGCCTTGTATGCAACAATCTGTTCCTACTCCCCCTCTCCATTACTTGCTACCATGAGGTAAAATTCAGCATCATTGTAATGGGTTTGACTTCAACCTGGTTGAAAATGACTGTCATTCTCTCAGAGCAGACGGATAAGTAACTTCAGCAGCTTTTATACAAAGCAACACACACAAAATGCTGGAGGAACTCACCAGGCCAGACAGTATCTGGGAAAAGAGTACAGTCCTGCCATAAGAACATAAGAAATAGGAGCAGGAGTAGGCCATCGGGCCCAACGAGCCTGTCCTGCCATTCAATAAGATCATGGCTAAACTCAGCTCCATCTACCTGCCTTTTCCCCATAACCCTTAATTCCCCTACTATGTAAAAACCTATCTAACAGTATCTTAAATATATTTAGTGAAGAAGCCTCAACTGCTTCCCTGGGCAGAGAATTCCACAGATTCACCACTCTTTGGGAAAAACAGTTTCTCCTCATCTCCATCCTAAATCTTCTCCCCTGAATCAGCTAGTTTTAGTCTCACCTACCAATGGAAACAACTTTCCTATTTCTATCTTATCTATCCCTTTCAAAGTTTTGTATGTTTCTATAAGATCCCCTCTCACTCTTCTGAACTCCAGAGAGTATAGTCCCAGGCAACTCAATCTGTCCTCATAGGTTAACCCCATCATCCCTGGAATCAACCCAGTGACCCTCCTCTGCACTGCCTCCAAAGCCAGTACATCCTTCCTCAAGTATGGAGACCAGAACTGCACACACTACTCCAGGTGCAGCCTCACAAGTACCCTGTATAGTTGCAGCATGACCTCCCTGCTCTTGAATTCAATCCCCCTAGCAATGAAGGCCAACATTCCATTTACCTTCTTAATAACTTGTTGTACCTGCAAGCCAACTTTTTGCAATTCATGAACAAGCACTCCCAAGTCCCTCTGCACAACAGCATGCTGCAATCTTTCACTATTTAAATAATAATCTGCTCTTCTATTATTCCTTCCAAAGTGGACAATCTCACATTTACCAACATTGTACTCCATCTGCTAGACCTTGGCCCACTCACTTAACCTGTCTATACCCCTGTGCAGGCTCTCCACATCCTCTGTACAATTTGCTTTTCCACTCAGTTTAGTGTCATCAGCAAATTTTGCTACGCTACACTGAGTCCCCTCTTCCAAATCATCAATGTAAATGGTAAACAGCTGCAGGCCCAGTACCAACCCCTGCAACACCCCACTCACCACTGACTGCCAACCGGATAAACACCCATTTATACCAGCTCTCTGCTTTCTATTGGTTAACCTATCCATGCCAATACACTTCCTCCCACTCCATGCATCCGTATCTTATTTATAGGTCTCTTATGCAGCACCTTATCAAACACCTTCTGGAAATCCAAGTTGACGACATCCACCTGTTCCCCCCTATCCACTGCACTCATTATGTCCCCAAAGAACTCCAGTAAGTTTGTCAAACAGGCCCTGCTTTTTCTGAATCCATGCTGCGTCTGTCTAATGGAACCACTCCTTTCTAAATGTTTTGCTATTTCTTCCTTAATGACAGCTTCAAGCTTTTCCCCAACTACAGACATTAAGCTACCTGGCCTATAGTTGCCTGTCTTTTGCCTATATCCTTTTTTAAAAAAGTGGCGTGACATTTGCTGTCTTCCAGTCCGCCGGGTCCTGCCCAGAGTCTAGAGAGTTTTGATAAATGATTACCAACGTGTCTACTATAACCTCCACCAATTCCTTCAGCTCCCTGGGGTGCATCTCATTAGGACCAGGGGACTTATCTACCTTCAGGCCCTCTAATTTGCTCATCACTATTTCTTTAGTGACAGTTATTTTATCAAGGTCCTCACCTCCCATTTTGTCCATAACATCCTTCTTTAGCATATTAGACTTGTCCTCCGCCGTGAAGACCGACACAAGATAATAGTTCAATGCCTCAGCCATTTCCTGATCACCCAATATCAATTTCCCCTTCTCGTCTTCCAGGGGACCTACATTGACTTTAGCCACCTTCTTCTGCTTTATATATTTATAAAAACTTTTGCTATCTGTTTTTATATTTTGTGCTAATTTACTTTCATACTCTATCTTCCCTGTCCTTATTTCTTGTTTAGTTGTTCTCCGTTGCTTTTTAAAGTTTTCCCAATCCTCCAGTCTCCCATTACTCTTTGCGACTTTGTGCACGAGCTTTTAATTTGATACTATCTTTTATTTCCTTAGTTATCCAAGACTGGCTCTCCCCACACTTACTGTCCTTACTTTTGACTGGAATATACTTCTGTTGAGCACTGTGAAAAATCTCTTTGAAAGTATTCCACTGTTCCTCAACTGTCCTACCAAATAGCCTGTGCTCCCAGTCCACATTAGCCAACTCCTCCCTCATCCCGTTGTAGTCTCCCTTGTTCAAGCATAATAATGCCAAAGAGTTTGGGCCCAAAACGTCGACTGTACTCCTCTTGTGCGTGTTGCTTGGATTTCCAGCATCTGCAGATTTTCTCTTGTTTGAGCTTTTATGGCATCTATAAAGCAACAAACAAGTTTACACTAAGAGCGCATCAGGGGCTGATGTTCAAAAGTAGGCTTTCAGGAGGAAAGCATATAGATGCAATTGCAAAGAAAGCACACCAGTGGTTATGTTTCATTAGGAGTCCGAGGAGACTTCCTGTGTCAGCAAAGACGAGCAAATTTCTACAGATGTACAGTAGAGAGCATTTTGATCAGTTGCATCACTGTCTGATAAGTCGGTTCCAATCCACAGGTAACAAAAAGGTGTAGAGGGCTTTGAGCTCAGCCAGCTTTATTTTGGGCAATAGTCCCCCCCACCATCGAGGACATCTTTAATAGGCAATGCCTCAGGAAGGCAGCATCCATCATTAAGGGCCTTCACCATCCAGAACATGCCCTCTTCTCATTGCTACCATCATGGAGGGAGTACAGGAGCCTGAAGACACACACAATGTTTTAGGGACAGCTTCTTTTCCTCCGCCAATAGATTTCTGAATGGACAATGAACACTGCCTGACTTTTCGCATTACTTACTTTTTAAATATTTCTTATTGTCACTTACTGCTGCCACAGAAAAACAACAGATTTCATGAAGTACATCAGTGATAATAAACAGATTCTGATTCTGATGGCCTAAAGATAGTTTAAGGAGTGAATCCTGAGTTAGGGCCAAACTCCAGCCACTTATCATAAATTCAAGAATGAGCAAGTGAACAAAATTATACCTGGATGTAATAGTTCAGTGCTCTAGGGTACTCTTCCATTGTCACCGCAAATGTTGACGTGATGCTGTTGAAATAACTGCTTGGCCAGTTGTAACCTTATATGTCCAGGCATTCAAATTAAGAAAGGCATTCATAGCATCTCGTAAACACAAAATAATCTGCAGAAGGGTTCCGGCCCAAAACATCGACCGATCTTTTCCACAGATGCTGCCCGACCTGCTGAGTTCCTCCAGCGTGTTGTGAGTGATTCATAGCATCTGATTAGAACAATTCCCATCATACAGTACAGGTAATTACTAAGGTACAGTGTAGATTGGCTGGATGCTGCTGTTGAAATAAGCGACGCTGTAGACTATAACATCAAAACAGCTGTGGCGGGAGTGATATCTTTCTCTCCCTCATTAGTGAGAGAGAGAATCTATGGGTATCAAAATGTTGGGATGAACGGTGTTTTTTTGATGGACTCTAGATCCTGGTCTCCTTGGGGGTTTTGCTATTGCTTGCATGACGGTGGTGGGGGACGATGTTTTTTACTGAGACAGGTGGGAGGAGGGGAGGGGGAGGATTAATGCTTCTGCTGCTGCTTGTGTGTGTGGGGAGGGGGCTTTGGGGTTCTAATGTTTTCTTGCTATTCATTCTTTGGGGTTTTTCTTCTGTTTTGTGGATGTCTATGAAGAATAAGAATTTCAGGTTGTGTACTGTATACATTCTCCGATATTAAATGGAGCCACTGAGCACAGGGGAATCATAGGATTGGCCTGAGAGAGTTATAGAGTTGTATAGTACAGAAGCAGTCCCTCTGACGCACTATATTCAAACCATCCACACATACAAAAATAAATAACGCATGATGCTGATCAAAGGTTTTGGCCCAAAACGTCAACTGCTTATTCCACACACTGGATGTTGCAAGACCTGCTGAGTTCCTCCTACATTTTGTTTATCTACACCGGTCCTACTTGCCCACGTTAGATCTGTAGCATTCTATGACTTGACAAGTCAAGAATATACCTAACTACTTCTTGCATGTTATGAGAGTATCTGCCTCTTCAATCAGAGCATTTGAGATGGCGAACACTCTCTATGTGACAAAAAGTCCCCCTTGGATCCCCTCCCTCTCACCGTAATCCAATGCCCTATTGAGATTATGAACAGTGTTGGACAGCATAGTATGGATTACCTAAAGTGAGGAACAGGCTTCAGGAAGTTAATCCTGTGAAATGACAAAGGGAAAGAAAACCGATAAACGTTGCTGCTGTTATTGCGTAGTTAGACAGGTACCCCTACCACTTAATGCACAGTTCAGGACACATCTATTTCCACACAAAACCTTCTGGTTGGCTGTATATTCATGGAGCCATCCCTCAATACTGTAATAAAAGGGATATAATTTGACTGTCTAGGGCAGAGGTTTCCAACATTTTTATGCCACGGACCCCTACTATTATGCAAAGAGTCCGTGGACTCCAGGTTGGGAACTCCTAGTCTAGAGGCTTTTGGAACAGGCACCACTATTGAATATGCAAAGGAGCTCTGCACATTAGGATGTTCTACCATTATAAATATGAAATTCTGTAAATTTACCTGATATATTCCAAATGTTAAGGTAGGTGATGACAGCAAATGAAACTGTAGTTAATTGTTTATTATTATCTTTGTGTTGAAGAAGTATAAAATATCACGTCAAGAGAGTGAGATTCTCTTGGTTTCTCCTGGACATTCACTGCTTGAGTAAAGACATTTTTTATTTTCCAGTTACAGTTTCCATGTGGCTCAGTTTTTACAGTCATAACAATTATCTACCCTATCAATCGCCTCAGAATTGTACATACCAGGACAGTGTCAGCTTCTGCCTCTCCAGGGAAACAAACTCAGCCTACAAAGGCGCGCGTACACACACACACACACACACACACACACACACACACACACGCACGCACACTCACACATACACATACATACACACACACAGACGCACACACACTCACACACAGACACACACACACTCACACACAGACACACACACTCACACACACACACTCACACACACGCACGCACACACACATACACATACATACACACACAGACACACACACTCACACACAGACACACACACACACACAGACACACACACACAAGCTGAAGGAACTCATCTGTTCAGGGAGCATTCATGGAGAGGAATAGAAAGTTGATGTTTCTGGTTGAGACCCTACATCAGGTCTCTCTTATTAAAGTTTTCCTTATAATTGCTATGCTCCAATTCTGGTGAATCTCCTCTGCACCCTCTCCAGCACAATCATAGTATTCCCATCGTACGGTGACCAGACTATACACATTACTCGTGTGGTGGTCTAACTCATATCCTGACATGATGTCTCAACTCTTATATTCTAACCTGATGGAGACAAACATTCCATATGCCTTCTTCACCCCATTATCCACCTACTGCAATTTTCATGGACGTACTCACAGGTCAATCTGTTCATCGACAATCCACCGGGCCCTACAATGTTCTGTATATATCCCAATTGCATCACCTCACAGTTATCAGAATGGCTGTATTGCTATGTCCGGTTGTCCAGGTGATCTGTATCTTGTTGTAGCTATAAACAGCCGTCCTTACTAACTACAACACCAATTTTCAAAGTAACGTACTGTATATCTTCATGTTAACATCTCATCTGGAAGCTTCCACCTCCTACTGTGGCTTCACTGCCAAGATGCTTTTACTCTTGCCATTATATTGTTTGTTAACAACAAATTGAAAAATCCAAGTATAGCAGCAACAAGAACCATCTCCTTGGCATTACACTCCAAGACCACTTCACTAGGTACACCTGTACACCCGCTCATTAATGCAAGTATCTAATCAGCCAAAAAAAGGGACAGCAACTCAATGCATAAAAGCACGCAGACATGGTTAAGAGGTTCAGTTGTTGTTCAGACTAAACATCAGAATGGGGAAGAAATGTGATCTAAATAACTTTGATTATGGAATAATTGTTGGTGCCAGTGGGCTGATTTTTAGGTACTTAATACTGAGTGTATATCATGATTTAACTTTCATGCAAGTGCTACTCAATGCTTGTTTACCACTGTTGATACACAAGGTAAGGCAACAATAGGTTATAGTTCCATAAAATATTACAGCAGAGAAGCAGAGGATTTGATCAATATGTTCCTGCTGGTGTGTATGTGTTGCATTTACCTAACATTAATTTTTTATCATTCATCCTGCATGTTCTCATTCAGCTTCTTCTTAAATTCTTCAGTGCCACTTACCACGGTCAGGCCACGTGACTGTGAATTTCATAACCTCACCACTCTTGTTGGTACAGTAACAACCAAGTTTGTAGTGTCAGTCACGTTCTCAATGGATTTAACCACTACGATGACTTCTCATCAAAGATATCAGCTGTGAAACATTTTGGAATGTCCCGAGATCACATAATGATTTACATAAATTTCCCATTCATTGGAAGTCAAAATACTGAAAATTTACAAATTACTAAAACATCTACAAATGAATAATAACATATTTAAATGGAGAAGGTAATTAGGCTGCAAGTAAAATACATGTTTTCCTATCTGCACTGTGACTGATTACAATTACATCGTGGTGCTCTGCACCATAATTAAGCCAATGTATCTACACAATAATGTAACAAATTCAGAAGTAACTGTTTTGTGCATCTCCACTGTTATTACAAAGCAGTTGTACTGTAATTACACTCAGAAGGTGTGCAACTTCTTTTGATTCATTCATGGAACATACTGTGAGGTCAAGGCAAAGAGTGCAATCACCATGATGTTCTTTGTTTGGCAAGACTACATCTTGGTCAAGCAAACCGTGAGCCTGGATGTGATCAGTTTGGCAGCCATCACACTTCCAAGGAGCGAGTGGACATGAGCAATTGCAATCTGTCATTATCAACCACAAATGACCGAAGCAGGGTCTAAGTCTCTTCCTTAATTTCTTCAGAGTGGATTTGAGAAATGAGGAGTGCACTAGGAAATGGATGAAATACAACCTTCAACTTTTAGTCTTTATCATCCCTGAAAGATGATAAGTCTTTGTAGTTTTAAGTTTAATCTCTCTTGACAATAAAAAAAAGATGGTGGATGGGGCATTATCATTATTGATGCAACATTTTAGATAGATGCATGGTAGTTCCTGCAGTAACTGGAGTGTTGAAAGTTGCATCTGCTAAACTCCAACAATATCATTAGGGACATCCAGAGATTTACTTAGTTAGTCAAACTGTAATCACTTCCATGGCTCAACTGATGGTGTGAACAAAGCAATGAAAATCAATTCAAATTTTGAGTCCTGATCAATAAATCTATATTAGAATGATAGCCATAATAGAATCAATGAGTAAGTAATTCTATGGTACTATTTCAGAAAGATCAGTGGTCAAAAATGATATCCTGACCAAACTCTGTCCCTCAACCGACAGATTATCTAATGAGTTATCTCACTGCCATTTATGGGAGCTTGCTATGCATAAATTGGGCAGCCAAATTCCTGTATTGCACTCACTGGCCATGTTTCCAAAGTGTTTAAGACCATAAGACCATATGATATAGGTGCAGAATTAATTTGGGAACGTCCATTTCACACCACTTGGTCCTCATTAAGCTACATAAAGTAGTCCTGTTACAACAAGGATGTGACCATTTTGTCCTGTGGTGCTTCATGAGATACCCTTTGATCAGAGAAGAACAGAGCCTCTTAAATCATTCCATAAGACCATAACGGAATGGAGCAGAACTAGGCCACTTGGCCCATCAAGTCTGTTCCACCATTTCATCATCACTGATCCAATTCCCTTTCAGCCCCAATCTCCTGCCTTCTCCCTGTATCTCTTCATTCCATGACCAGTCAAGAATCTGTCAACCTCTGCCTTAAATATACCCAATGACTTGGCCTCCACAGCAGCCTCTGGCAACAAATTCCACAGATTCACCACTCACTGGCTAAAGAAATTCCTCCTCATCTCCGTTAGAAATGGACGTCCCTCTTTTATGAGGCTGTGCTCTCTGGTGTCAGACTCCCCCAACACAGGAAACATCCTCCCCGCATCAGCCCTATCGAGGCCTTTCGACATTCGATAGGTTTCATCACTGTAAGCTGTGGCTGAAGCAGTGGAAGCCACTATGGAAATGCTCATACTACTGCTGTTCTTTTAAAAGGTTATATATGGCAGGTATCAAAACATTGGTGCACTGACAGAAAATTCAGGCAGTTTCCAGGAGAGACCAGAATAATGACAACTGAATATACAGCACCTCAGTAAAGCTGCTGTGTAATAACTCCTGACACTAATAATTATTAAGTGAAGCTTTTGCATGCATAGGCTGTTAGCTTAATAACAATTCATGCTATTGCAGCCCCAGTTATGACACACTGAATATGCAGACTATAAATAGTTGGTATGAAAATTATTGGAAGAATTAATAACATTGCCTCAGGGTTACAACTAATTCTACTAAGACTTCATGTGACACTTAACAGCTATTATACATGACAACACAAAAGCATTGTCAATTTGCATTGTAAGACATGAATTCTTCTCACTAGAAGCTCGGCAACATTGTAATAAACTCCCTGTGCCTTGCCTTTTCCTAGTCCTTTTTATACACTGATCAGTTCAAAGAATCCATTTTAATTTAATAGCCAATACCTCCAAGAAGCTTATTCTACTCATCAGTCTCCTCCCATCCAACTAACAAATCATCAAGCAGTCATTTTTCTTCAAGCGCTTTGAATTTATTGAATGATTTCTGAAAATCAGAGTCAGTGCCGGAGCAGGGGGAAACGAATCGTTAGCAGTTAGGAGCTTATGTTGTTCTTTCCTCCTTCAGATGCCGCTCGACCTGCTGATTCCTCAATCCCGAAACGTCAACTATCCTTTTCCCTCCATAACCGCTGCCTGAGTTCCTCCAAACACCAGGTATTCTGCAGATGCTGGAAATCTTGAGCAACACGCACAGATATGCTAGAGGAACTCAGCAAGTCAGGCAGCAGCTATAGAGGGTGATTTTCAGGCAGAGACCCTTCATTAGGACTGGACAGGAAGGGGACAAAAGCAATGTTCCCTCTGAGGTGTGCACATATGCACGCGCGCACATCTTTTGTTACTAGCCCACAAAGGAATTTAAACTGCGCACAAAAGGTTGTCACCTTCTAACTCGTTGTCATGCTAAGTATATTTCACGATTGTACACAATCACATTTCCTTTTCCCATTTCTCATGTGGACAGTGTTGACAATGTGGAGTTTGCGATGGTTTGTCTGCAGACTTTAGACCTGATTTATTTATACTGTTTTTATTGAAGGAATTATTTAGTGCACACATGTTGTTGTCACTGGACAAAAATTTGCACAGCTCCAGAATTTTGCACACACTGATCATTATAAATTAGAGGGAACATTGGGCAGGAGCCAGACATTTCCCTCCATAACTATTGCCTGACTTTCTCAGTCCCCCTCCAGCATTTTCGACCATAAGACCACAAGACATATGAGGAGAATTAGGCTCACCATGGCTAATCCACTTACCCTCTCAGCCCCAATCTTCTGCCTTCTGCCCTGACTAATCTAGAATCTATCAACTTCTGCCTTAAATATACCTTAAATAAATGACTTGGCCTCAATAGCCACCCGTGGCAAAGAATTCCACAGATTCATGACTCAGGTTAAAGAAATTCCTCCTCATCTCCGTTCCAAAAAGACACCCCTTTATTCTGAGGTTGTGTCCTCTGGTCTTAGTCTCTCCTTGAATCAGATGCAGGGTATCCTTTCCTTGTAGCTGGTTCCCTGTGTACTACCTGACTTGCTGAGTTCTCCTAGCATTGTGCGTGTGTGTGTGTGTGTGTGTTCCTCCAGTGATTTGTGTATTACATTAGATAGACATAGGAGATTAACTGCTCCTTAATGACTACATTATTTCACCTTATCCACCCATCACCTTCTCCCACCATCTCTGCTAACTTCACCAACATTTTAGTTCTTCCTCAGGTCTGAAGAAGCCTTTGATCCAAAAGATTAACTGTTTCTTTCCATAGAATCTGCCTGACCTGTTGAGTTTTTCCTGCACATTCTGAATTTTACTACAACATTTTTACCTTATTTTTTGAGATTCCTCTATTCCCTCACCCTTCCTCTGGCCACTCAACATCAGTAAGACCAAGGAATTGATTGTTGACTTCAGGAAGGGGAAGTGAAGGGAAATCACACCTGTCATTGTCAAGGGATCAGAAGTGAAAAAAAGTGAGCAGTTTCAGCTTTCTGGGTGTTAACATCTCTGAAGGTCTATTCTGGGCACAACATACTGATGCAGTTATAAAGAAGGCACAAGCATGGCTATATTTCCCTAGGAGTTTGAGGAGACATGGTATGTCATCAAAGACTCTCACAAATTTCTATTGGTGTACGGAGACACCTGGTACAGAGGGGCCACTGCACAGGATTGGGAAAGGCTGCATAAAGTTGCATACTCAGTCAGCTTCATCATGGGCACTAGTCTCCCCAGTACCAAGGACATCTTCAAAAGGTGATGCCTCAAAAAGGCATCATCCATCATTAAGGACCCTCATCACCCTGGACATGCCTTCTTCTCTTTGCCACCATCAAGGAGAAGGTACGGGAATATGAAGGCATGCACTCAATACACACACACACACACACACACACACACACACACACACACACACGGTGATTGATAAGTTCGTGGCCTAAGGTAGAAGGAGTCAATTTTAGAAAACCTAGCACATTTATTTTTCAACATAGTCTCCTCCTACATTCACACACTTAGTCCAGCGGTCGTGGACCTCCAGAAAGTCTGAAGTTAATAACTCATCAGGGGTGATTGATAAGTTCGTGGCCTAAGGTAGAAGGAGATGAGTTATTAACTTGAAACTTTCTGCATGATCACTCAGAGTTGACCTGCACGTGCCTGTAACGAGAGCTGTATAACTCATCTCCTTCTACCTTAGGCCACAAACTTATCAATCATCCATCTGTGGACGCTTTCTGGAGGTCCAAGATCCGTATGCTCCACGACCGCTGGACTAAGTGTGTGAATGTAGGAGGAGACTATGTTGAAAAATAAATGTGCTAGGTTTTCTAAAATTGACTCCTTCTACCATAGGCAATGAACTTATCAATCACCGTGTGTGTGTGTGTGTGTGTGTGTGTGTGTGTGTATAATTTTAAAATTATGAATTGCAATGTACTGCTGTCAAAAAACGTACTTCATGACACACCTATGCCAGTGATATTGAGATTCTAATTCTCCTGCCCTGTCATCGAGTTCTGTAAACCCCTAAGGCATCTGTACTCCTGAAATTCAAGTCCCAAAAGGTCTGGAATTTTCAATGCCACCCCAAACTTTTTCCTCAAAGAAAGTCCTTAATACCTCGCAACAAAAGTAAGTCTTTAATTATCTGCCTTAATATCTGTTGATGTGGTTACAATACTGTGCAAAAATCTTAGGCACATATATATAGAGTGGCTAAGATTTTTACACAGTACAGTATATTATGTCTTTCCTGATATCAAATAACACTTAATACTACTGAGCTAATACAAAGTTAAGTACTCCTATTTCTGTTTCCCAACCACCTTCCTATTTTAACCAATATACAGTACTGTGCAAAAATCTTAGGCTCATATATATAGCCAGGATGCATAAAACTTTTGCACAGTACTGTAATAATTTTACATATTGCACTGTATTGCTGCAAAAAAAAGATTGATGACATACGTGAGTGATGACAAACCTGATTCTGATACAGGTCTCTATTGTGGACTGAGAGAGGGAAGGAGGCAGGGAGAGGGGAATCATGTTGGAGAAAGAGGAAGGGAGAGGGAAGGGAGCAGGAAGCACTAAAGAGACATTCTGTCATGGCCTTGCCTGGTGTCTCAGGGCTGAGTGTGTCTGCACCTGTCCCAGCACGCCTTCCCTGCCACCTGTCCCACACCCCTCCAACCTTGCCCTTTCCAACATCCTTTGCTCCCACCATAATTACCATCACATTCCCCACTCCACTTTGACAAAAGTCTGAGGCACCCTAGTGATATATATGTGCCCAAGACTGTAAATGCTAGGGATTTTTTTATTACACTCCAGTCATGTACCCTGGGATAGTCTTACAACTCTTTATAACTCAAAGTTGTTGTTGCTATCCATTTTTTCTCGTATCACTGTCACCTCCATCTCTCCATAATGAATCTCTGTGCTGGTTTCTTGAAATAAATAAATGACGATTGAAGCAAATTGCCAGTCCTATGCTGTGTGATTCTAGACCTTTGCTTTTACAGATGCAAAGACTGCAAAATCAGATATTAAAACAATCACATTGAATTTCTAAATATATGTGTGGAAACAAGGTTTCTTACAACAAGCTGAATGTCTTTAATATGTCTTCTCAACCCTGAAATAATTTTATGAAATCACTTATTTTTATGCCACCCTGTTAAATTTTTGGACTAAACGCCTGGACATTCATGGAAATCTCTTAAATACATTTCCATCCTCTCCCAGAAATTTAATATGAATATAAGCTTAAAATAGCTCAAACTGTAAAAAGTTCTAATATGCACTAAATACTCTGTGTTGCCTTTTTGATTAATACAGTGACTTCAGCTCCAGTCACAGACAAACATCCAGACAGTAAAGTGGAGACCAGCTTTTTTTTGTAAAGCAAGCTGAAGATTTATAGCTTCCCCTGTCACCTCTATGAACTTGAACTTTATTTCTCCTCAAGGAAGATCACCCTGGTGACATACAGGTGGGACCTGAACACAGGGGTGAGATAATAATGTCACTCAGCACTTGGGAGCGGGTCAGCTGAAAAGATCTGAACACACAGCTTGCCTCAGTGCGGCAGGGTCACACAGCCCAACACTGCCATCATGTGGGTGGATTGGGTATGAGACCCTCTACCCCAGCTGACAGCGGATTTGGTTGAGTCAAAGCAATACTCTATGAAACCCTCTCCACTGACACCCCCAGCCTCCCCCCCCCCCCCCGATCCCAGCTCTCATCCATGCCGGGTCTTTACCATCCCCTCCGACCTTCAACTGTCGGAGGCAGAACGCTCTGTTCTCAGTAAGGGCCTCACGTTTGTCCCCCTTCGCCCACACCTCAGCGAGTTCCGTGTTCGCCACGATGCGGAACTTTTCTTCCGCCGTCTCCGTCTCCGAGCCTACTTCTTGGCAATGACTCTTCCAGCCCCACCGATGACCCCTTCTTCCGTCTTCAACCCTCTTCTTCATGGACACCTCGCTCTGGTCTTCTGCCTGCTCTGGATCTCTTTATCGCTAATTGCCGACGGGACATCAACCGTCTCGACTTTACCGCACCTTGTCCCCATTCCAACCTCACTCCTTCGGAACGCTCTGCTCTCCACTCCCTCCGCACTAATCCTAACCTTATTATTAAACCCCCCGATAAGGGGGGTGCTGTTGTAGTCTGGCGTACTGACCTCTACCTTGCCGAGGCACAGCCACAATTCGCGGATACCTCCTTTTATTTACCCCTCGATCGTGACCCCACTAAGGAGCGCCAGGCCATTGTCTCCCACACCATCACCGACTTTATCCGCTCAGGGGATCTCCCATCCACTGCTACCAACCTTATAGTTCCCACACCTCGCACTTCTCGTTTCTACCTCCTACCCAAGATCCACAAACCTGCCTGTCCTGGCCGACCAATTGTCTCAGCTTGCTCCTGCCTCACCGAACTCGTTTCTGCATACCTCGACACGGTTTTATCACCCCTTGTTCAATCCCTTCCGACCTATGTTCGTGACACTTCTCACGCTCTTAAACTTTTCGATGATTTTAAGTTCCCCGGCCCCCACCGCTTTATTTTCACCATGGATGTCCAGTCCTTATATACTTCCATCCCCCATCAGGATGGTCTCAAAGCTCTACGCTTCTTTTTGGATTCCAGACCTAATCAGTTCCCCTCTACCACCACTCTGCTCCGTCTAGCGGAATTAGTCCTTACTCTTAATAATTTCTCCTTTGGCTTCTCCCACTTCCTCCAAACTAAAGGTGTAGCTATGGACACCCGTATGGGTCCTAGCTATGCCTGCCTTTTTGTTGGGTTTGTGGAACAATCTATGTTCCGTGCCTATTCTGGTATCTGTCCCACACTTTTCCTTCGCTACATCGACGACTGCATTGGCGCTGCTTCCTGCACGCATGCAGAACTCATTGACTTTATTATCTTTGTCTCCAATTTTCACCCTGCCCTCAAGTTTACCTGGTCCATTTCCGACACCTCCCTCCCCTTTCTAGATCTTTCTGTCTCTGTCTCTGGAGACAGTTTATCCACTGATGTCTACTATAAGCCTACTGACTCTCACAGCTATCTGGACTATTCCTCTTCTCACCCTGCCTCTTGCAAAAACGCCATCCCCTTCTCGCAATTCCTCCGTCTCCGCCGCATCTGCTCTCTGGATGAGGCTTTTCACTCTAGGACGAGGGAGATGTCTTCCTTTTTTAAAGAAAGGGGCTTCCTTTCCTCCACTATCAACTCTGCTCTTAAATGCATCTCCCCCATTTCACATACATCTGCTCTCACTCCATCCTCCTGCCACCCCACTAGGAATAGGGTTCCCCTGGTCCTCACCTACCACCCCAACAGCCTCGGGGTCCAACATATTATTCTCCGTAACTTCCGCCACCTCCAACGGGATCCCACCACTAAGCACATCTTTCCCTCCCCCCCTCTCTCTGCATTCCGCAGGGATCGCTCCCTACGCAACTCCCTTGTCCATTCGTCCCCCCCATCCCTCCCCACTGATCTCCCTCCTGGCACCTATCCGTGTAAGCAGAACAAGTGCTACACATGCCCTTACACTTCCTCCCTTACCACCATTCAGGGCCCCAAACAGTCCTTCCAGGTGAGGCAACACTTCACCTGTGAGTCGACTGGGGTGATATACTGCGTCCGGTGCTCCCAATGTGGCCTTTTATATATTGGCGAGACCCGACGCAGACTGGGAGACCGCTTTGCTGAACATCTACGCTCTGTCCGCCAGAGAAAGCAGGATCTCCCAGTGGCCACACATTTTAATTCCACATCCCATTCCCATTCTGACATGTCTATCCACGGCCTCCTCTACTGTAAAGATGAAGCCACACTCAGGTTGGAGGAACAACACCTTATATTCCGGCTGGGTAGCCTCCAACCTGATGGCATGAACATCGACTTCTCTAACCTCCGCTAAGGCCCCACCTCCCCCTCGTACCCCATCTGTTACTTGTTTTTATGCACACCTTCTTTCTCTCACTCTCCTTTTTCTCCCACTGTCCCTCTGAATATACCTCTTGCCCATCCTCTGGGTCCCCCCCCCTTGTCTTTCTTCCCGGACCTCCAGTCCCATGATCCTCTTGTGTCCCCTTTTGCCTATCACCTGTCCAGCTCTTGGCTCTATCCCTCCCCCTCCTGTGTTCTCCTATCATTTTGGATCTCCACCTCCCCCTCCAGCTTTCAAATCCCTTACTCACTCTTCCTTCAGTTAGTCCTGACGAAGGGTCTCGGCCTGAAACGTCGACTGCACCTCTTCCTACAGATGCTGCCTGGCCTGCTGCGTTCACCAGCAACTTTGATGTGTGTTGCTCTATGAAATATATTGTCATTTGGTGTTGAGTAAGTGTTGAGGTGTAGTGATCCTGCCAGGTGTACGTGGATAAATTGGGGGGTTACAGTGTTAACAGGTACTTCTCAGGCATTTTGGGTGAAGGTTTCATCCCCACATTGTCACATTATGTCTGTTTACTGAGCTTTGATCATCTGCCTTAAAATATGCTGATGTGTATTTTAAGTACCGTTCTTTTATTACTCTGGTAATGAGCTCACCTTAAAATGGCTGAAGCAAGAATGCCAACACCCCATATACTGAATACGAAACAGGTCAACTCTCAGGCCAGTGTCCCAGTAGGAAGAGCAGAAGCAGAGCCTGTCCTATGCGTCAATCAACGAAGTGGTGCAAGTAAATGCCAGTAGTTTCTCACATCTCAACTGAATAGTGAACAAGCAGCAAGTTCCTGGATTAGCCAGCTGGTGGTGTAGTGGCATCTGCATTTGACTTCGAGGCGAGTGGTCCTGGTTTCGAATCCGGCTGCCACCTTGCATGCTTTCCATCCCTGCTGGGTTGAGCATTGAGCTAGAAACTCGGCCTCATAGACAAAAAAAATATGAAAGGAACGGCAAGATTGCTGCCCGATGTGCCACAAGGCATGGAAAGGAACATCAATCAATCAGTCAGTCAATCTCCTGGATGCCAACAACTTGGAAGATTTTTTTCTGGGCTCAATGCATCAATGCACTCATGAAGCAGGCATGCCATCGGCTCTTGTAAACTTCTACGGTGGAGAGCATTCTGGCTGGTTGCATCAGAGCTCTCATGAAGGTTCCGATGCACAGAACTGCAAGAGTCTGCAGAGGATTGTAGGCTCAGCCACCTCCATCACAGGCACAATCTGCCCCACCGTCGAGAATATCATCAAGAGGTGATACCTCAAGAAGGTGGCATCCATCACTAAGGACCCTCACCATCTGGGACATGCCCTCCCATTACTATCATCAGGGAGGAGGCATGGGAGTCTGAAGACCCACGCTCAGTGATATAGAAATGGCTTTCTCATCTCCACTATCAGCTTACTGGATGGTCCATGAACACATGAACACTACCTCATTGTTATTTTTTTTGCATTTGATTTTATTTTGTAGTTTTTATGTCTTTGTATCATAATGGCCCCACAAAACAACAATTCTTACTTCTTATAAGGCAGTAATAGTAAATCTGATTCTGAAACTAATAATAGAATTGATTAAAACTTTACAAATGAATTGCCGTCAGAGCATGCACATCCATGTGATTATGCTATGTACAATTTTGAATCTTCCAGATAGCCTTTCAAAGAAATGTACTATTGCTTCATGGAGTATTATACAATTTGCTTACCATGAGTAAACAGGAAGAAATCCTATAATCTTCCTGCTTAACTTGTGTAATTGCTCCAGCAAAGGCAGACTGTAAGGTCAACAAAGATTTACCTCCTGTGTCAATCCGTATTGTCAGTTCCAGCCAAATGTGCCGAGTTTTTGCTTAATTATTGCTAAAGCAGTCTGTTAATAGTGTTGGTAATGGCTGATCTTGGTTATCTACCTTCAGCAGTCCCATCGTTAATTTCTAAATTGGCTAATCCTTGTCTGATGAAATTCGTCAGCTTGGGTATAGAATGTTGTTGGATTTTGATGTTTTTGCAGTTCAAAGGTTCTTCAGAAGTCAAAAATAAGGCATAAAACTTGTTGCTTTATGAAGTGTTATAAGAGTAGAAAGCAAACAAGAAAGAGGAGCTGAGAGAACAAAAGAATGCTGAAAAAAAGCATTCGTAGTCTTCTCATACTCAGACTAGAGATAAACAAAATTCCAGTAATAACAATGAACCTATGAATAGTGAGATTCAAGTAGCGTGATACCTGCTACTGAAAACTAAGTTTCTAGAAAATTATAGAAGCATCTGTAGCATACTTACTGCAAAATTCACTGAACAATTACCTGTACAGTACAGTGCAAAAGTCTTTGCTAGATGCCTAAGACTTTTGCACAGTACTGTAGTAATGTTATGTATTGTACTGTACTGCTGTTGCAAAAAACAAAGTTCATGATATATGTGAGTGATGATAAATATGATTCTATTAGGGGTCTCCATTGTGGACTGAAAGTGGGAAGGGGCAGGGATTGGAAGGAAAAGGAAGCCCCGAAGAGAAATCTGTAATGATCAGTAAACCAATTGCTTGGAATCCAATGATTTGCCCTGGTGTCTCAGAACTGGGTGTGTCTGCATCTGTGACATCCTCTGCCCTGTCACCATTCCTATGGCACTCCACCCTCACCATTCCCAACATCCTTTGCTCCTGCCACATTTACAAACCTGTTCTCTGCTCCACATTGACAATCAGGTGCTGTGCAAAAGCATTAGGCACCTTAGCTATATATACAGTGTGTGCTTCAGACTTTTACACAGTACTGTATAAGAGTGATTTTATAAAAATTACAAGCAAGCATAGGAAAGTTAAATACAAGAAAAATAACAATTCTACACCCCAATCTAATCCAACGATGTTCATTTATTAGTTTGTGTAAGAATATATTGCATTCTTACTTCATACTCAGTTGGTGACAACTCTCATATATATTGCCCATATCTCAATACCCTTGAGAAACCTTCATGCCAGTTTGCTGCAATTTGTGAGGAAGGAGTTGTAGAATTTTATTCTGGCACCATTCGTAGAACATCATTTGCGTGTCCTGATTCTGTTAAAGGGTTTTCAATCTGAACCATTAATTCTGTTTCTGTATCTGCCGATGTTGTCTGTCTTGCAGAATGCTTCCAGCATTTTGAGGTTTTATTTCTGAATAAAACAATATTCTGTGCCTGATGATAAACACAAGAGATTCTGCAAATGCTGGAAGTCCGGAGCAACACGCACAAAATGCTGGAGGATCTCAGAAGGCCAGGCAGTATCTATGGAGGGGACATAAGCAGTTGACGCTTTGAGCTGAAACCCTTCATCGGGAATGGAAGGGAAAGGATGCCAGAATACAGTAGTGGGGAGAAGGAAGGGGCTATAAGCTGGCAGGTGATAGGTGAGTCCGGGTGAGGGGGGAGGATAGGTGGGTAGGGGTGAAGCGAGAAGCTGCAAGGTGATAGGTGGAAAAGGTAATGGGCTGAAGAATCTGATAGGAGAGGGGAGTGGACCATGGGAGAAGGAGAAGGAGGAGGGGCACCAGAGGCTGATGATGGATGAGTGAGGGAAAGAGATGATGTAAAATAGGAGCCAGAATGGGGAATGAAAAAAGAGAATGGGAAGGAAGGAGTAAGTACCAGAAGTTAGAGAAATTGACCTTGAAGGAGAACCTGAAGTGTACGATGACCATTATATATGCTTACTCTTTTTTCCTTCTCAGTGACAGAACCTGCGGGCTTATGAGGAACTGACAAAGGTAACTGTGGTGAATCAATTCAATTCAAGTTTGTCATTCAACCATACATGAATACTCATGAACACAGCCAAATGAGGCAGTGTTACCCTGGAGTCAAGGTGCAAAACACATGACCAACAGTCACACGCAGGAACACATTCATGGAATAAAAGAGCCCTGATGTGCTCCCCTCCACCACCCCACCCCACAACACCATAGCTTGATTCCCAGTCCTCGCACATACAAGTCAACAAACCCATATAGAATATCGGTAAAATACGACGACGCAGAATATGCATATCATTGAAAATAGTGCACAGTACAAGCATGTTACGTTGGGTGTGGAAGTAATCATTCTCATTGCATGTCCACCATTCCCATTACTCAATTCTCCACAGCTTTGCCCCCTCTGAAGTCTTAGCTTCTACATAACATCAGTTCACCTGACCAACTTCTGCTCTGCTCTTGGCCTCCAGCCTCCAACTGTTAGAACTCTGACAATGAAAGATTAGCTTTGCCATAGGTACATCAAAACATACGCAATGAAATGCATCAACAACCAACACAGTCCGAAGATGTGCTGGGGACAGTCCGAAAGAGCCACCGTGATTCTGGCCCACAACTTACGAACACACCTGACTTTGGAATGTGGGAGGAAACCGAGGCACCTGGGAGGAAACCCCTGTGGTCATGGGGAGGAATTGAACCCTGATCACTGGCGCTGAGTGTTACACTAACCTCTGTGCTGTTATACCATACCACACCCTTGCTGATGCTGGGTTAGAAGATTTTCCTGATTAATGAATTTACTCTGAATGTTACCTAAAGAAGCTTTTATTTCATGTTTTTACATGTATGGTCATTTTTCCAGTGAATCCAATGAGTTAAAAGGGGAAGGGAAAAATACAAGCACCTCTGTCCCCTGCCTTTGGTTACAAACTTGGGGTCTAGATACCAGCACAGCAGCAGTCTAGACACTGGCTCCAGCCACAAGCTCAATTTGCACTTTCGATCTCCAGCTTGCATTCCTGCGGAATGAATGAATCAAGTGCCAGACCAGCATAGAAAACATAGAAATTAGGAGCATGCTGATCATCCAACTCAGAACCCTGCACCCGCCTTCTCTCCATACCCCCTGATCCCTTTAGCCACGAGGGAAATCCAGGATCCAGCTATCCAGTTACCTTGGTCTTTTTAGGTAGCGGAACAGTGGTAGATGTTTTGAAGCAGGAGGGCACTCTACACTGGGAGAGGGAGATATTAAAAATCTCTCTCTATCTCTTCTATCAATGTGGATGCTTTCAGATATTTTTATATACCCTCCCTACAGTGCTCTAACTGCCAAAAATTCACCCATTTGTTTTTGCTGGAAACCTGGCCTCATCAATCTCACAACTTGTACTGCCTCAGTTTTGCATCATCATAAATCTTGGATATTATCCAGATTTCAAACAGCTGAACTTCAACACCAACCCTACAGTACACCATACTTGGTCTTCAAAACCAAAAATGACCCATTTATTTCTGTAAACACGAGGAATTCTGCAGATGCTGGAAATTCAAGCAACACACATCAAAGTTGCTGGTGAACGCAGCAGGCCAGACAGCATCTCTAGGAAGAGGTACAGTCGACGTTTCAGGCTGAGACCCTTCGTCAGGACTAACTGAAAGAAGAGCTAGTAAGAGATTTGAAAGTGGGAGAGGGAGAGGGAGATCCAAAATGATAGGAGAAGACTGGAGGGGGATGGATGCAGCCAAGAGCTGGACAGTTGATTGGCAAAAGGGATATGAGAGGATCATGGGACAGGAGGCCCAGGGAGAAAGAAAAGAGGGAGGGGGGAAAAACCCAGAGGATGGCAAGGGGTATAGTGAGAGGGAAAGAGGGAGAAAAAGGAGAGAGGAAGAATGTGTGTATATAAATAAATAACGGATGGGGTACGAGGGGGAGGTGGGGCATTAGCAGAAGTTTGAGAAGTCAATGTTCATGCCATCAGGTTGGAGCTACCCAGACGGAATATAAGGTGTTGTTCCTCCAACCTGAGAGTGGCTTCATCTTTACAGTAGAGGAGGCCGTGGATAAACATATCAGAATGGGAATGGGACATGGAATTAAAATGTGTGGCCACTGGGAGATCCTCTTTCTCTGGCGGACAGAGCGTAGATGTTCAGCAAAGCGGTCTCCCAGTCTGCGTCGGGTCTCACCAATATATAAAAGGCCACATAGGGAGCACCAGACGCAGTACATCACCCCAGCCAACTCACAGGTGAAGTGTTGCCTCACCTGGAAGGACTGTTTGGGGCCCTGAGTGGTGGTAAGGGAGGAAGTGTAAGGGCATGTGTAGCACTTGTTCCGCTTACAAGGCTAAGTGCCAGGAGGGAGATCAGTGGGGAGGGATGGGGGGGACGAATGGACAAGGGAGTCGCGTAGGGAGCGATCCCTGTAGAAAGCAGAGAGAGACGGGGAGGGAAAGATGTGCTTAGCGGTGGGATCCCGTTGAAGGTGGCGGAAGTTACGGAGAATTATATGTTGGACCCGGAGGATGGTGGGGTGGTAGGTGAGGACAAGGGGAACCCTATTCCTAGTGGGGTGGCGGGAGGATGGAGTGAGAGCAGATGTGCGTGAAATAGGGGAGGTGCTTTTGAGAGCAGAGTTGATGGTGGAGGAAGGGAAGTCCTTTTCCTTAAAAAAGGAGGACATCTCCCTCGTCCTGGAATGAAAAGCCTCATCCAGAGAGCAGATGCGGCAGAGACAAAGGAATTGCGAGAAGGGGATGGCGTTTTTGCAAGAGACAGGGTGAGAAGAGGAATAGTCCAGATAGCTGTGAGAGTCGGTAGGCTTATAGTAGACATCAGTAGATAAGTTGTCTCCACAGATAGAGACAGAAAGATCTAGAAAGGGGAGGGAGGTGTCGGAAATGGACCAGGTAAACTTGAGGGCAGGGTGAAATTTGGAGGCAAAGTTAATGAAATCAATGAGCTCAGCATGTGTGCAGGAAGCAGCACCAATGCAGTCGTCAATGTAGCAAAGGAAAAGTGGGGGACAGATACCAGAACAGGTTTGGAACATAAATTTATTTCTGTTGTGTTTTCTATCCATTAAGCAATTCTCAATATAACCTTCTATTAGGATTACTTAATGATCGAATGCTGAATTACTGATATTTTATTATCCTCCCAACAGCTTCATCTTATTTGTAGTTACTCTGTGTAATGATTCCAGATGTTCTCCACGCACCTAAAAAAGCTGTGCAAACCCAGTTTATCAGAATCAGGTTTATTATCACTGATATATGTTGTGAAATGTGGTGCTTTGTGGCTAAAGCACAGTGCAATACATAAAATATATAAATTCAGTGGCCACTTCATTAGGTACTTCCAATATCTAATAAAGTAGCCACTAAGTGAATGTTCATGGTCTTCTGCTGCTGTAGCCCATCTACTTCACGGTTCTACATGTTGTGGATTGAGAGATACTCTTTTGCACACCACTGTTATAACACATGGTTATTAGAGTTACTGTCACCTTTCCGTCAGCTTAGACCAGACTAGCCATTCTTCTCTGACTTCTCTCATTAACAAGATGTTTTGTCCCACAGAACTGCCATTCACTGGGTTTTTCTTCTGTTTTCACACCATTCTCTGTACACTCTAGACACCGTTGGGCATGAAAATTCTGGGGATCAGCTGTTTCTGAGATACTCAAACCACCCCATCTGGCACCAACAATCATTCCACGGTCAAAGACACTAAGATCACATTTCTTCCATATTCTGATACTTGGTCTGAACAACAAATGAATTTCTTGATCATGTCTGCATGCCTTTATGCATTTACTTGCTGCCACATAATTAGCTGATTATATATTTGCATTAATGAGCAGGTTTACTGGTGTACCTAATAAAGTGTCCTAATAAAATATGTGAAAATAATTAATTAAGTAGTGCAAAAAGGAGAGCAAAAATAGTGAGGTAGTGTTCATAGGTTCATTCTCCATTAAGAAATCTGATGACTGAAGGGAAGAAGCTGAACCTAGGACGTTGATTGTGTATCTTCAGGCTCCTCAACCTCATCTCAGATGGTAGTAGGAGAAGAGAGCATGTCCTGGGTGGTTGTGGTCCTTAATGATGGATGCCACCTTTGAAGATTTGACTTTTGAATATATCCTCAATGGTGAAGAGCAAGTTTCCACCACAAATTCATTTTATTATTAAAAAGTTAAATGAAATCAAAATAGCAAAATAATTTTTATTCCAGTTACCAGGTTTGAATGATCTTTTGCATTCTTTCCAATTTCCAAATGTATACTTTTCTCTCACCCTTACAACTTATTTCTAATATTGCCCATAAGACTTAGGAGCAGAATTAGGCCAGTTGGTCCAACAGGTGTGCTTCGCCATTACATCATAGCTGATTTATTATCCCCTTCAACCCTGTTCTCCTTCCTTCACCCTGTTACCTTGATCCCCTTACTGATCAAGAATCTATCAACCTCCACCTTAAATATACTGTATCTTGTTCCTGTGCGTTACTAATGCAGACGCACATTGATGGCCACTATACCCATCCCCTGGATCACAAATTAGCACGATGGGAATCGAAACCGATCAGCAATCCACCATGCCCAGCAAATTCCTCTGAACGCTGAGGAGCCACACAAACCCAGGACAGCACAGGAACAAACCCTTCAGACCATGAGGTCTGTGCCAACTATGATGCCAATTTAAACTTAACACCTGCCTGTATGTTGTCTACCTCCGTCCATTCGTGCCTGTTCATGTGTATCCCAAGGCCTCTTAAACATCATTATATCTGCAGCATACTCCAGGCATTTATCACTCTCTAGAGATGTTCAGAGTTCAGAGGACAGATCACTTTGAAACCTATTAGATACTGAAATGCCTGGACAGAGTGAGCCAGAGTGAGCCAAAAGATCCATTCCTCTGGTGTACTATCTCACTATATTCAATTGTCTGCACTGTTCACATGACTAACACAAAACTCCTGAACAGGACAGAGTAGTGCCCCTGTCATGAGTAAAGAATACCCACAGCCAGATAACTCAAGAAAGGAAAGAAGAGGATAAAAATCTAGAGATCAATGTTACTTACAATTATATAACCATCCTTCAGGAGTGAAATCATTTTAAAACACACCATTTTCTTTAGGGGAGTGGTAATGCGTCACTGTGAAGATTTTGCTGTGTCTCCCTTGCCCTTGCTTGCTTTCTCACTTGTTTTTAAAACTAGAGTTCTCTCCCTTTTATTTTTTTATGTCAGAGGAATACTGAAAAAGCAAAGTAGCTGCTGTTACTACACAAAATTAATCATACCTTGCAACCTGAACTGGGATAGACTTGGAGCTTTTACTTATTTGTGTGTGTGTGTGTGTGTGTGTGTGTGTGTGTGTGTGTGTGTGTAAGTAAAACTCAATACGACTAACACATTCATCTGCAAGTAAGCACCATCAATCATGGTACAGTCAAAAATTCATGTCTACTTCTACCTGCTAGTCACCAGCGTGACTCGCAGAGTCTCTAGAGCAAATGGTTGGTTTTGTGTGAAAAACTACTTGGCAGCAGACAAATGGCAGGTGTGTTAGGAAACATTTTAGATTTTACAAAGTTCTTTATTTTTAACCTTCTTGCGTAGCAGGTCGATACATGAGATGGCTGGGGCATCCGTGAGGGCTACAAGCAGTCCGTCCACAATCCACCTCCATCTCCCTTTTTTTTTGTGCGGATTTGTCAGGGAGCGCTTAAAACCCTTTGCTTGGAGCGTTCCTCGGTTAAGCCGAGAAAAGCCACTTGCTACTTCAAGTGAAGCTCAACTTCAAATGGCACTATTCCCCTGTGAGATGAATATCTCACAACTGCAAATTATGGAACAGCAGGTCGGGACTATCTTCATCATTTAGGAGCAGATAGGTGAGAGTCAGCATCAGATTAAGGAAATGCTCAAGGGTTTTCTCAGCTTTCATAGTACTAATGAAGCCTGTCATTGCGTTTATATGGAAGCAGCTGAATTGCTCAGTCTGTGGTTTAAAATCCACTTATTAAGGCATAATGAAACTAAGCACACTGCTATCGCTGAGAACTTGTAAGTGAGAGCTATGAAAACAGGTCTCACTGTAAGCCACTATAATGACATGTTAGAACTACTTCCATATGGCAACCTTTCAAGGCTTCTTCAACACCCATACCATCACCCTGCAAGCTTAAGGCAGACTTGTCAGCTGTGCATTTTGTGCTCATAATGTTATTCTAACTCAGTTATTTATGCAGAGTAACTGGAGAGCAGAATTAGAATCAAATGATACAACTTCACTAAAGTTTTTCCGTTCAAGCTTTGCACATCTGTAATAGCCTCCCCAGTCCTCCAAAAGGAAAAGCCTAAATCCGACTATTTATAGCTCATTAGTGTCAGAGCTGTACTTGCTTCGCATTCAGCATGGGAATGTTAGTCTTGTGTTGCCAGTCTGGTCAGTTGTTTAGGATATGGATTCCTAGGAGGGAGCTTAAGGAAAAGGAACCTTTAGGAGGCAATGATCATAATATTTTGCGACACACAAATACTGGAGAAATTCATCAGGTCAGGCAGCATCTATGGAAATGAATAAGCAATCAACATTTCAGGCTGAGAAACTTCATTAGTTGGATCATAATATGATGTCAGTTTAAGATGACGCTGGTGATGCCCAGCGACTTCTTTTCAGTGGCAAAGTAAATGACTAAACACCTTAATAATCATGATCAGTGGTAACAATGGAGAGGTATGCAGAGGTGAGACTAGGTAAGCAGAGGTGGGAGGAGAAGGCAAAAATGAAGCTGATGCATGGCAGAGGCAAGTGGAAGTGGGAGTAGGAGGAGTCATGGCAGAGGCTGCAGGAGGAGGAAGTGGAAGGGAGGCATGGCAGAGGTGGGAGGAGGACGAGGAGGCAGAGATGAAGGCAGGATCGAGTACAGTCCTGATGTCTGATCAATTTAAGTGCCAGGCCATACTGGAAAGGTAGGTATGGGCAGAACTATGCCAGTGGGGCCAGGCCTCAGAGCTGTCTGAGAATGAGGAATGATCACTTTTCAACATAATTGTATAAGGGCTAAAAGTGTTGTAAAAGCAAGCCTGAAGGCTTTGTGTGTCAATGCAAGGAGCATTTGTAACAAGGTGGATGAATTAAAAGTGCAGATTGTTATTAATGAATATGATATAGTTGGGATCACAGAGACATGGCTCCAGGGTGACCAAGGATGGGAGCTCAACATTCAGGAATATTCAATATTCAGGAGGGATAGACATGAAAGAAAAGGAGGTGGGGTAGCATTGCTGGTTAGAGAGGAGATTAACGCAATAGAAAGGAAGGACATTAGCCGGGAGGATGTGGAATCGATATGGGTAGAGCTGCGTAACACTAAGGGGCAGAAAACGCTGGTGGGAGTTGTGTACAGGCCTGACAGTAGTAGTGAGGTTGGGGATGGCATTAAACAGGAAATTAGAAATGTGTGCAATAAAGGAACAGCAGTTATAATGGGTGACTTCAATCTACATATAGATTGGGTGAACCAAATTGGTAAGGGTGCTGAGGAAGAGGATTTCTTGGAATGTAATGTGGGATGGTTTTTTGAACCAACATGTCGAGGAACCAACTAGAGAGCAGGCCATTCTAGACTGGGTATTGAGCAATGAGGAAGAGTTAATTAGCAACCTTGTCGTGAGAGGCCCCTTGGGTAAGAGTGAATATAATATGGTGGAATTCTTCATTGAGATGGAAAGTGACATAGTTAATTCAGAAACAAAGGTTCTGAACTTAAAGAAGGGTAACTTTGAAGCTATGAGACGTGAATTAGCTAAGATAGACTGGCAAATGATACTTAAAGGGTTGACGGTGGATATGCAATGGCAAGCATTTAAAGATCACATGAATGAACTACAACAATTTTCATCCCAGTTTGGCAAAAGAATAAATCAGGGAAGGTAGTGCACCCGTGGCTGACAAGGGAAATTAGGGATAGTATCAATTCCAAAGAAGAAACATACAAATTAGCCAGAAAAAGCGGCTCACCTGAGGACTAGGAGAAATTCAGAGTCCAGCAGAGGAGGACAAAGGGCTTAATTAGGAAAGGGAAGAAAGATTATGACAGAAAACTGGCAGGGAACATAAAAACTGACTGTAAAAGCTTTTATAGATATGTGAAAAGAAAAAGATTGGTTAAGACAAATGTAGGTCCCCTACAGACAGAAACAGGTGAATTGATTATGGGGACCAAGGACATGGCAGACCAATTGAATAACTACTTTGGTTCTGTCTTCACTAAGGAGGACATAAATAATCTTCCGGAAATAGTAGGGGACTGAGGGTCTAGTGAGATGGAGGAACTGAGGGAAATACATGTTAGTAGGGAAGTGGTGTTATGTAAATTGAAGGGATTAAAGGCGGATAAATCCCCAGGGCCAGATGGTCTGCATCCCAGAGTGCTTAAGGAAGTAGCCCAAGAAATAGTGGATGCAATAGTGATAATTTTTCAAAACTCTTTAGATTCCTGAGGATTGGAGGGTGGCTAATGTAACCCCACTTTTTAAAAAAGGAGGGAGAGAAACCGAGGAATTATAGACCAGTTAGCCTAACATCAGTGGTGGGGAAAATGCTAGAGTCAGTCATCAAAGATGTGATAACAGCGCATTTGGAAAGCGGTGAAATCATCGGACAAAGTCAGCATGGATTTGTGAAAGGAAAATCATGTCTGACGAATCTCATAGAATTTTTTGAGGATGTAACTAGTAGTGTGGTAGGGGAGAACCAGTGGATGTGGTATATTTGGATTTTCAAAAGGCTTTTGACAAGGTCCCACACGGGAGATTAGTGTGCAAACTTAAAGCACACGGTATTGGGGGTAAGGTATTGATGTGGATAGAGAATTGGTTGGCAGACAGGAAGCAAAAAGTGGGAATAAACGGGACCTTTTCAGAATGGCAGGCAGTGACTAGTGGGGTAGCGCAAGGCTCAGTGCTGGGACCCCAGTTGTTTACAATATATATTAATAACTTAGATGAGGGAATTAAATGCAGCATCTCCAAGTTTGCGGATGACACGAAGCTGGGCGGCAGTGTTAGCTGTGAGGAGGATGCTAAGAGGATGCAGGGTGACTTGGATAGGTCAGGTGAGTGGGCAAATTCATGGCAGATGCAATTTAATGTGGATAAATGTGAGGTTATCCACTTTGGTGGCAAAAACAGGAAAACAGATTATTATCTGAATAAGCAACACACATAAAAGTTGCTGGTGAACGCAGCAGGCCAGGCAGCATCTCTAGGAAGCGGTGCAGTCGTTATCTGAATGGTGGCCGATTTGGAAAAGGGGAGGTGCAACGAGACCTGGGTGTCATTATACACCAGTCATTGAAAGTGGGCATGCAGGTACAGCAGGCGGTGAAAAAGGCAAATGGTATGCTGGCATTCATAGCAAGAGGATTCGAGTACAGGAGCAGGGAGGTACTACTGCAGTCGTACAAGGCCTTGGTGAGACCACACCTGGAGTATTGTGTGCAGTTTTGGTCCCCTAATCTGAGGAAAGACATTCTTGCCATAGAGGGAGTACAAAGAAGGTTCACCAGATTGATTCCTGGGATGGCAGGACTTTCATATGAAGAAAGACTGGATGAACTGGGCTTGTACTCGTTGGAATTTAGAAGATTGAGGGGGGATCTGATTGAAACGTATAAAATCCTAAAGGGATTGGACAGTCTAGATGCAGGAAGGTTGTTCCCGATGTTGGGGAAGTCCAGAATGAGGGGTCACAGTTTGAGGATAAAGGGGAAGCCTTTTAGGACCGAGATGAGGAAAAACTTCTTCACACAGAAAGTGGTGAATCTATGGAATTCTCTGCCACAGGAAGCAGTTGAGGCCAGTTCATTGGCTATATTTAAGAGAGAGTTAGATATGGCCCTTGTGGCTAAAGGGATCAGGGGGTATGGAGGGAAGACACATACAGGGTTCTGAGTTGGATGATCAGCCATGATCATACTAAATGGTGGTGCAGGCTCGAAGGGCCAAATGGCCTACTCCTGCACCTATTTTCCGTGTTTCTATGTTTCTATGATCGAATATTTGGTTGATTTAAGCAGCGAGCCAGATTGAAAAGGTCAGGGTGTCTGGGCTGGAGGCGAGGGGTGGGCCGTTTCTGCTCACTGCTCCACAATGTTTACTCGGCTCTGCGCTGAACTGAGGCTGTGGCCTACTCTGGATGCAGTGATACCTGACTTTGCATCTGTGGTCTCACGACATTTACGCGTTCTGCAATGAACTCAGGCTGTGGCCTACTCTGAAAACAGAGATACTGACTTCGCATCTGTGGTCCCGCGAAATATATGCATTCTGCTATGAACTCAGGCTGTGGCCTGCTCCAGCTGCAGTGATACCCAGCTTCGCGACTTTCATAAAATTTAGTTCTGAATGCTATTTGCTTACTTTTATTGGTTGAGTAATTTTTTTCCCCTTTCTGCGCTCTGGGTGCTTGACGATCATTTTTAATGGGTTCTTTTGGGGTTTCTTTGTTTTGAGGATTCCTGTCAGGAGATGAATCTCAAGATTGTATACTGTATACATAATTTGATAATAAATGTACTTTGAACTTCGAAATTCACCCAGCAATTTGAAAGGGAGAAGATAAAATCGAATATTTCAGTATTACAGTTGAGTAAAGGTAACTACAGAAGCAAGAGAGAGGAACAGACCAGAGTTGATTGGAAGGGGTTGCTAGCAGGGATGATAGTAGAGAAACAGTGACAGGAGTTTCTGTGAGTAATTCAGATCAGTTCATCCCAAGAAGAAGTAATAGTATTCTAAATAGTGAATGAGGCCACCATGCCTAATAAGGGAAGCCAAAGGCAGCGTAAAAGCAAAAGAGAAGGCATACAATATTACAAAAATTGGTGGGAGATTGGGAAACCAATAGAAGGCAACTAAAAAAGCAATATGAGAGAAAAGATGAAATATAAAAATGAACTAGGTAATAATATTGAAGAGGATACAAAATGTTTCTTCAGATATACAGATATAATGAGTAAAAGAGAGACACTGGAAAATGATCAGGGAGAGGTAGTAATGAGGAACAAAGAAATGGCAGATTAATGCAATAGGTATTTTGCATCAGTATTTCCTGTGGAAGACATCAGCAGCATGCCAGGAATTCGAGTGTCAGGAGACAGAAGTGAATGCAGTCACTATTACTAAGAAGAATAAGGTGCTTGGGAGCTGAAAAATCTGAAGGTAAATAAGTCACCAGTACCAGATGGAATACACACCAGGGTTCTAAAAGAGGGAGCTGAAGAGATTGAGGAGGCATTAGTAGTAATCCTTCAAGAATAACTAGATTCTGGAATGGTTCTAGAGGACTGGAAAATCACAAATGTCACTCCACTCATTAAAAAGGGAGGGAGGCAAAAGACAGGAAATTACAGGGCAGGTAACCTGACCTCGGTAATTGGCAAGATGGGTAGACTCCATTATTAAAGATGAGGTTTCAGGGTAGTTAAGCCACATGATAAAACAGTTGGAAGTCAGCGTAGTTTCCTTAAGGGGAAATCTTGCATGACAAATCTTTTGAACACACAAAGTGCTGGAGAATTCAGCAAGTCAATCAGCATCTCTGGAGAGGAATAAACAGTTGACATTTTGAGTCAAACCACTACATCAGTACCCTTCAGTCTCAGCCTGAAACATCGACGGTCTATTACTTTCCATGGATGCTGCCTGACCTGCTCAGTTCCTCCACCATTTTGCGTGTGTGGCTTTAGATCTCTAGCATCTGCAGAATCTCTTGTGTTTATGACAAATCTTTTGGAATTATTTGAGGAAGTAACAGGCAGGATAGGCAAAGGAGAGTCAATGGACGTAATTTACTTGGATTTTCAGAAGGTCTTTGACAAGGTGCCACGTGGCCTGCTTAACAAGGTAAGAGCCCATGGTATTATGGGAAAGATACTAGCATGGATAGTAGATTGGCTGACAGGAAGAATGCAAGAGTGGGAATAAAGGGGCTTTTTCTGGTTGGCTGTTAATGAGTAGTAGTGTCCCGCAGGGGTCACCGTTGGATCTTTTGTGTTATGTGTTAATGATCTGGATGATGAAATTGATGGCTTTGTAGCAACGTGTGCGGATGATACAAAGATAGGTGGAGGAACAGGTAGTATAAAGGAAGCTAAACTCTGCAAAGGGACTTGGACAGATTAGGAGAATTGGCAAAGAAATGGCAGATGGAATGCAGTGCAGGGGAAGTATTTGGTTATGCACTTTGGTAGAAAGAATAATGGTGTAGACTACTTTCTAAATAGGAAGAAAACTTGGAAATCAGAGATGCAAATGGACCTGGGAGTCCCTGTGTAGTATTCCCTAAATACTAGGTTGAGCCGGTAGTGAGGAAGGCAAACGCAATATTAGCATAGATTTTGAGAGGACGCGTACATGAAAGCAAAGTTGTAATACTGAGGTTTTACAAAGCACTGGTTAGAGCACATTTGGAGTATTGTGAGCAATTTTGGGTCCCATGTCTAAAAGAAGATTTGCTGGCATTACAGAAGGTTGAGGGGAGTTTTTGAGAATGATCCCATGGTTAACATATGAGAAGCTTTTGATGGCTCTGCGACTGTACTCAATGGAGTTCAAAAGGATGATGGGGGATCTAATTAGAGCTTACTGAATATTGAAAGGCCTGGATAGAGTGGATGTGGAGAGGATGTTGAGGAAGAGATAGCAGTGCACCACGCGTGCGCAGCCCTCTGGTGAAAATGATATCATATCCGTTAAATAGGGGCCGTGGAAAATTCTGATTTGATGGAGACAGACGTGAAACACAGAGGAACATCTGGAGAAATTTCTGAAACGCCCGTTCACTGCTGTTGTTACTGCGCAATCAAGAATCTTCTGGAGCGAAGGCCTCAAAATCCCCGGCCTTGCCTGCTGTTGGCAACCGAGATTGAGGTTGAATTCGTTCGGATAGAGATGGTGCTTGGTACTCTGTGTCGGGGGCTGATCGGAGGCTCAAAGTTTTCAGTCGACTCAGAGTCGGACTGTGGTCGGGCATGCTAGGGAGAGTTTTCTTCCTTCTCCCGTCTGCGTGAGATGTGGGACATTTGAGAGACTGAACTTCTTACTGTGCTCATGGACTGTTCTTCATCAAGTTATGGTATTGTCGCACTGTTGTAACTATATGTTATAATTATGTGGTTTTGTTAGTTTTTTCAGTCTTGGTCTGTCCTATGTTTTGTGATATCACATCGGAGGAATATTGTATCATTTCTTAAGGCATGCATTACTAAATGACAATAAAAGAGGTCTGCGTGTCTTCATAATCTAAAAAAAATATTGGTAGAGTCTAGGACCAGAGGATACAGCCTCAAAATACAAGGATGTCCCTTTATAGGGGAGGTAAGGAAGAGTTTCTTTAGCCACAGTGTAGTGAATCTGTGAAATACATTGCCACAGATAGCTGTGGAGGCTAAGTCATTACATACATTTAACGCAGGAGTTGATTATTTATTCACTAAGAAGGGTATCAAAGGTTATAGGGAGAAGCCAGGAGAATGGGATTGAGAGGGAAAATAAATCAGCCATGATCAAATGGCAGAGTAGACTCAAAGGGCTGAATGGCCTAATTCTGCTCCAGTATCTTATGGTGTTATGGATTCCTTCAAGCCATCTCCCTCTGACTGTGATATATGGATGGTTCAAAATATGGCTTTATTAATGTTGCGGGGATTAGAATTTGTTTTTGTTCCTTCCACACTGGGCATTGGCTGCATGTTTGTGAATCTGAATCCATCACTGATTGACCAAAGTGTTTGGTAATAGTGTACAATGATATTACTGGATTATCAATTTATAGTCAATGTCATATGACCTTGACAAATCCCACCAGAACATTTAATGAACTAACTTCAGTTAAATCAAAAAGTGAGTAGCAACAAATACAAATAAAACCATTTCCACTTCACTCTGCTGACCTTGTCTAGTTTGTCCTGCAAATTGAAGCCCCAAATAATGTTGTCTGAACTTGCCCTTAGAATGGCTAAGCAAGCTACTCAATTAAAAGGATTGGGAATTAATGCCAATGTTGCCAGATATCCACAAATTCTGGGAATGTGTTAAAATAATCCTTGGACTCACTTTACACCGCATGCTGTCGGAGCAGTGCTGCCAGGATAATCAAGGACACGACCCACCCAGCCAACACACTTTTTGTCCTTCTTCCCTCCGGGAGAAGGCTCAGGAGCTTGAAGACTCGTACGGCCAGATTTGGAAACAGCTTCTTTCCAACTGTGATAAGAATGCTGAACGGATCCTGACCCGGATCTGGGCTGTACCCTCCAAATATCCAACCTGCATCTCGGTTTTTTTGCACTACCTTACTTTCCATTTTTCTATTTATGATTTATAATTTAAATTTTTAATATTCACTATCGATTTGTAATCCAGGGAGCGGGAAGCACAGAATCAAATATCGCTGTGATGATTGTACATTCTAGTATCAATTGTTTGGCGACAATGAAGTATTAAGTATAAAGTAATCATTGGAGTATAAATATATCCTCCATTGCATCAGGTCAAAATATGACACCACGAAGTGTTCATGTTGCACTTCAAAGAACATAACCAAAACATTCTGATGCAGAACTGATCTATATATGTTATATCATTACAACAAGGCTGAGGTTCCACCCAGTAATCTCATACAGAGATTATGTAATGACAACCATACGGATGAGAAGTGCAACCAGACTTGCCCTGGAATCTGGAACAGAGCAATTAGCCAAACTAATGCTAATGCTCACTCAAACTTCAGTGTCCCTTGCCATCATGTTAGACAAGAACCCTTTTCTGTTTATCCATGCATTTTTTACATCCTTTGCATTATGGTTGTCTCAAGTACATCCCAGTAAACATTAGACATAAAACACATAACAATAACACAGGAACAGGTCTTTCAGTTTACAACATCTACTCTGAACACATTATCAAGTTAAACTAAAACTCTTCTCCTGCCATCCCTCTTCATTCTCTGCATATTCACATGTTTATCTAAAAGCCTCTTAAACATATCTGCTTCCACCACTACCTCTGGCAGCACATTGCAGGCACCTGCCATTCTCTGTGTAATACAAAATATTGCCCTGTACATCTCCTTAAATTTGCTCCTGGGTTTGATCTTTCAGAAGTGATCAAAGAGTATCTTCTTAATAAATTCACAAAATAGTTACAGACACGACTATGTAGTAGTCATAGATGTTTCATATTATATTACAAACTTCAGCAAGTAAAGTTTATAATAAAATAATTTAAATACCAACCAGACAAACTAGAAGAGAAATTTTAAAGAGATGTTCAGCGTAATGCATTTTTTCACACATAGTGAGTGGTAGGTACTTGGAATGTGCTGAAAGGTGAAGAGTTTAAGGGGAACGTGAGGGAAAACTTCTTCGCTCAGACAGTGGTGAGAGTGTGGAACGAATAGCCAGCACAAGTGGTGCGTGTAAGTTTGATTTCAATGTTTAAGAGAAATTCGGATAGGTACATGGATGATAGAGATATGGAGGGCTATGGTCCGGGGTCAGGTTGATGGAGTAGGCAATTTAAATGGTTCAGCATGGACTAGATGGGCCGAAGGGCTTTCTCTCTCTCTCTCTCTCTCTCCCCCTCTCCCTCTCCCTCTCCCTCTCTCTCCTGTAGTTTTCTGTGACTCTCTGACTCTTACACTTTATCTTCAGAAGTTCATTCTATAGGAACTCAGGATTTATATTTGATCACCACCTGTCTTTTTAAGGATACTTGCCTCAGACAGTCACACTAAATGCCTAATTTTGATGAAAGGTCTTTGGCATGAAATTTTACTCTATTTCTCTTTGCACAGATGCAGTCTAACTTGGTGAGTATTTTCAGTTCTCACACTGCACTAAATGAGCTATGTAGAAGCATCACCATATTGTAGTCTGAACACATCTGAGGTGGAGTACAACTGAATGATGTTACTACAAATGATCACAGACTCCTGACAAAGCCTGGCAATGCATTTTTCTCTGATGAACATTTCTGAGATATTCTCTCTCATTCTCTCCCTCTTGATCTCTCTCTCTCTCTTTCTCTGAGATGTGCAAGGCAAGTTTTCTTACACAGAGAGTGGCGGGTGTCTGGAATGAGCTGGCAGGCAGCTGGTAGGAGCAGACATGATAGGGACTTTGAATAGATATTTACTTAGATACATGAATAGGCAGGGAATAGAGGGGTGCAGACCACGTGCAGGCAGATGAGATTAGTTTAATTTGACATTTTAATTGGCACAGATAGACCTAAGGAATTGTTCCTGCCCTACGTTCTATGTTCTTTGTTCTATGATTAAAAGAAGTACAAAGGTTTTCATTGAATCTTCTACATGATATCACCATTGTGCTGACAATTTGATCTTAGAAGTATCAATGACATGGTTAATTCCACCTGACAATGCACACGACTGTTTAGTCAGGTCCATGATTGGGCCTGTGTAATTAAAGCCCTCCGTGGTTGGGGATGTCCATTTCACAACATTTGTTCCTCATTAAGCTACATAAATTTGCCCTGTAACAACAAAGGTGCAACCATCTTGCCCTATGGAGTTTCATGAGATACTTTTTGATCCAAGAAGGCTAAAGAACAGAGCTTCCTAAATGATTCCAGCCACCTGTGGAAAAATATCAATTCTCACCCATCAATACAACTATCCAGCAGCCTATATCTCAAAGTTCAAAGTAAGTTTTATTATCAAAGAATATATACGTCACCATATACAACCCTGAGATTCATTTTCCTGTGGGCGTACTCAATAAATCTGTAGAATAGTAACTGTAACAGAATCAATGAAAGATCAACCAGAGTACAGAAGACAACAAACTGTACAAATGCAAATACAGATAAATAGCAATAAGCAACAAGAATGTGAGTGTAGTTGTAAGACCATAAGATATAGGAACACAATTAGGCCATCAAGTCTACTCTACCATTTCACCATTTCATCATGGCTGATCCAACTTTCCCCTCAGCCCCAAGCTCCTGCTTTCTTCCCGTATTCCTTCATGCCCTGGCCATCAGTCTCTGCTCTAAATATACATAAACTGAATTGAATGGAATTGACTTTATTATTTACATCTTTCATACACATGAAGAGTAAAAAAATCTTTGTTGCGTTTTTGTCTAAATGTGCAGTGTGCAATTTATAGTAATTTATAATAAATAGCATATACAACAGAACAGTAAATATAACATAGAAATACATGTGACTAGTGGGGTACCGCAAGGCTCAGTGCTGGGACCCCAGCTGTTTACAATATATATTAATAACTCAAATGAGGGAATTAAATGCAGCATCTCCAAGTTTGCGGATGACATGAAGCTGGGCGGCAGTGATAGCTGTGAGGAGGATGCAGGGTGACTTGGATAGGTTAGGTGAATGGGCAAATTCATGGCAGATGCAATTTAATGTGGATAAATGTGAGGTTATCCACTTTGGTGACAAGAACAGGAAAACAGATTATTATCTGAATGGTGGCCAATTAGGAAAAGGGGAGGTGCAACGAGACCTGGGTGTCATTGTACACCAGTCATTGAAAGCGGGTATGCAGGTACAGCAGGCGGTGAAAAAGGCGAATTGTATGCTGGCATTCATAGCAAGAGGATTCGAGTACAGGAGTAGGGAGGTTCTACTGCAGTTGTACAAGGCCTTGGTGAGACCACACCTGGAGTACTGTGTGCAGTTTTGGTCCCCTAATCTGAGGAAAGACATTCTTGCCATAGAGGGAGTACAAAGAAGGTTCACCAGATTGATTCCTGGGATGGCAGGACTTTCATATGATGAAAGACTGGATCGACTAGACTTATACTCACTGGAATTTAGAAGATTGAGGAGGGATCTTATTGAAATGTTATAAATTCTAAAGGGATTGATGCAGGAAGATTGTTCCCGATGTTGGGGAAGTCCAGAACGAGGGGTCACAGTTTGAGGATAAAGGGGAAGCCTTTTAGGACCGAGATGAGGAAAAACTTCTTCACACAGAGAGTGGTGAATCTGTGGAATTCTCTGCTACAGGAAACAGTTAAGGCCAGTTCATTGGCTATATTTAAGAGGGAGTTAGATATGGCCCTTGTGGCTAAAGGGATAAGGGGGTATGGGGGGGAAGGCTGGTACAGGGTTCTGAGTTGGATGATCAACCATGATCATACTGAATGGCAGTGCAGGCTCGAAGGGCTGAATGGCCTACTCAATACCTATTTTCTATGTTTCTATTTGTATCAGCATGAATTAGTCAGTCTGATGGCCTGGTGGAAGAAGCTGTTGTTCCTGGCTTTTATGCTACAGTACTGTTTCCTGATTGGTAGCAAAATCTTGGCCTTCAGAGTTGCCTGTGGCAAAGAATTCCACAGATTCACCACTCACTGGCTAAAGAAATTCCTCCTCATCTCCGTTCTAAAAGAATGCCCCTCTATTCTGAGGTTGCGTCCTCTGGTCTTAAGCTCCGCCACCACAGGAGACATCTTTTCCGCATCCACTCTGCTGAGGCCTTTCAACATTCAATAGGTTTCAATGTGGTCACCCCTCATTCTTCTGAGGCCCAGAGCCATCAAATCTTCCTCATATGACAAGCCTTTCAAACCTGGAATCATTTTCGTGAACTTCCTTTGAAACCCCTCCAAAGTCAGCACATCCTTTATTAGATAAGGGGTCCAAAACTGCTCACTATACTCACTTTTTAAAATTTCTTGCTTTCCAGCCACCTGTGGAAAATTATCAAATCTCACCATCAATATAACTACCAAGCCGCCTGTATCTCCTTGATGAACTTATTTGCATATGAGTAAAACAACTCTTAATTTAACAATGAAAGTTTGGAAGAGAGGAAATTAGGTGTTTGTTTTCAAAAGCTGACTGTGCAAAACATACCATAGCTGCAAATTGCCACCCTATCAATTTGCATGGTATATGCTCACCGGTGATCAGCTCATTAAGCAGCCATGTGAGCAAAGCCATACATCTTCTTTCTAAACAGTAAGCCCCTACTGTTATCCTGCTGCCATCTGTGTGTTCAAGTGCTGGAACAGGCCAGGCTGTTTCCATGACAATAGTAGAGGACAGTGGCATTGCCCTGCGATACTGGCTGGACTAACGGGATCTTGTGCCATAAGAATCATAATGAAAAGTCGAGTGCAAGTTCATTTGACCCAGTGCAAGAGCTAACATTTATCACTTGCTTAGATTCACTTTCAGGGACTCTGCAGTTCATGTTCTACATATTACTTACTTACTTTTTTTATTATTTGCACGATACATCCTCTTTAGTGCAGTGAATAACAGAGTAACAGTGGATAACAGAGTAACACTTGACCACAGTTATACCGCCATCGACAACCCTTACCACGCCATCCCACGCCCACACTTTGGAAATGTCATACTTCTACATCCAGCGTATAGGTAGAGACTAAAAACCACAGCATCACTGGTGAGGACCAAGGAGGTATGGTCAAGGGGGTGGGGGTGGTGGTGGAGGAACGCTTACAGGATTGCTTCGAGTCAGTGGACTGGACAATATTCAGTGATTCATCTTTGCGTCTAAATAAATATGCCACACTTGTCACTGACTTCATCAAGATCTGTGTGTGGATGTGTGTGTGGCTTCATGTACTTACCCAAACCAAAAGCCATAAATGAACCAGGAGATTCATAGTCTGCTGAGTGCAGACTATGACAATAGTACAGGACAGTGGCATTGCCCTGTGACACTGGGTGGACTAACAAGATCTTGTGCCGTAGGAATCATAATGAAAAAGTTGAGTGCAAGCTCATTTGACCCAGTGCAAGAGCTAACACTGGTGATCCAGAACTACACATGAAGGCTAGGTACGACCTATGGAAGGCTATTTTAAGGGCAAGAAAACAATTCTGTTTGAGGTCAGAGACGGAATTGGATGCTCGTCAGCCCTGGTAGGGTTTGCAGGCCATTACTTCCTACAAAGCAAAACCTAACATCATGAATGGCAGTGACACTTGACTGCCAGATGAGCTGAATGCCTTTTATACACATTTTGCAGCATGTGGTGACCCTATGATCTCTGTCTCAGAGGCCAAAGGTAGAACATATTTCAAGAGGGTAAACCTTCACAAGGTATCAGGCCTGAGGGTGTGCCTGGTTGGGCATCGAAAACCTACGCCAACCAACTGATGAGTGTGTTTAAAGACATCTTCAATCTCTCACTGTTATGGTCGGAGGTTCCCTCCTACTTCAAAGGGACGACAATCATACTAGTGTCCAAGAAGAGCAGGGTGATCTGCCTCAATGACTATCACCAAGAGGCATTCACATCTACTGTGATGGAGTGCTTGAGAGGTTGGTCATGGCTAGAATCAACTTCTGCCTAAGCAATGACCTGGACCCACTGCAATTTTCCTATCACCTCAGTAGGTCTACTATGGATGCAATCTCACTGACTCTCCAATCAGCCTTGGATCTCCTGGACAATAGCAATACTTAAGTCAGGCTGTTGTTTATTGAATACAGCTCGACGTTCAACATGATCATATCCTCGGTTTTAATCAACAAGCTCCAAAACCCGGGCTTCTGTACCTCCCTCTACAACTGAATCCTTGGCTCCTTCACCAGGAGGCCACAGACTGTGCAGATTGGAAATAACATCTCCTCCTCACTGACAGTCAACACTGGTGCACCTCAAGGATGCATGCTTAGCCCACTGCTCTACTCTCTGTACACCCACCTGGCAAGCACCATCTATAAATTTGCTGATAACATTATTATTGCCAGAATTTCAGACCATGATGAGGATGCATATAGGAGGAATACAAATCATCTGGTTGGGTGGTGTCACAGCAACAACCCTGCATTCAACCTCAGTAAGACCAAGGAATTAATTGCGGATTTCAGGAAGGGCAAGTCAAGGGAACATACACCAATCCTCATCAAGGGATCAGAAGTGGAAAAGGTGAGCAGTTTTAAGTTCCTGGGTGTCAACATCTTTGAAGATCTATCCTGGGCCCAACATATTGATGTACAATGTCTATAAAAAGTATCCCCCCCCCCTTGGAAGAAGTATTCATGTTTTATTGTTTTCAGCATTGAATCACAGTGGATTTAATTTGGCGTTTTTGACACTGATCAACAGAAAAGGTTCTTTCATGTCAAAGTGAAAACAGATCTCTATAAAGTGATCTAAATTAATTACAAATATAAAACACAAAATAATTGATTGCATAAGTATTCACCCACCCTTAATATGATGCACCAAATCACATCTGTTGCCCGGATGTTTCACCAATCGCAGCTTTATGGGAGAGTCACTGTTGAAAAAAACTCACATGAAATCTCAGCTAGAGTTTGCCAGAAGGCTGTAGGAGACTCTGAAGTCAGCTGGAAAAAGGTTCTATGGTCTGATAAAACCAAAATTGAGCTTATTGGTCATCAGACTAAATGCTAGGTTTGGTATAAGCCAAACATTGCACATCATCAAAGGCACACCATCTCTACAGTGAAGCACGGCGGTGGCTGCATCGTGCTGTGGGGATGCTTCACAACAGCAGGCCCTGGAAGGCTTGTGAAGGTGGAGGGTAAAATGAATGCAGTAAAATACAGGGAAATCCTGGAGGAAAACCTGAATGCAGTCTGCAAGAGAACTGCAACTTGGGAGAGATTTGCTTTCCAGCAGGACAATGACCCCAAGCATAAAGCTAAAGCTACATAGGAATGGCTTTAAAAAAAAACAAAATTAATGTGCTGGAGTGGCCAAATCAGAGTCCAGACCTCAATCCAATTGAGAATTTGTGGCTGGACTTGAAAACGGGTGTTTGCTTACGATCCCCATGCAATCTTACAGAGCTTGAGCAGTTTGGTAAAGAAGAATGGGAAAAATTGCAGTGTCCAGATGTGCAAAACTGATAGAGACCTATCCACACAGACTCATGGCTGTAATTGCTACCAAAGATGCATCTACTAAATACTGACTTGAAGGGGTGAATACTTATGTAATCAATTATTTTGTGTTTTATATTTGCAATTAATTTTGATCACCTTGTAGAGATCTGTTTTAACTTTGATACGAGTCTTTTTCTATCAATCTGTGTCAAAAAAGTCAAATTAAATCCACTGTGATTCAATGTTGTAAAACAATAAAACATGAAAACTTCCAAGGGAGTAAGAAAACTTTTTATAGGAACTGTAAGTATTTGCATAGACATAAACACAATAGCAATTTTATTTCATTAGGAGTTTTGTTATGTCACCAAAGACACTTGCAAATTTCTACATATGTACCATGGAGAGCATTCTAACTAGTTGCATCATCATCTGGTATGGAGGGTTTTACTGCACAGGATCAGAAAAAGCTGCAGAAAGTTGTAAACTCAGCCAGCTCCGTAATGGGCACTAGTCTCCCCAGCATCGAGGGCACATTCAAAAGGTGATGCTTCAAAAAGGTGGCCTCCATCACCCAAGACATGCCCTCTTCTTATTGCTACTATCAGAGAGGAGATACAGGAGCCTGAAGACACACACACAACATTTCAGGAACAACTTCTTCCCCTCCGCCACAGATTTCTGATTAGACGATGAACCCATGAAAACTACCTCACTATTTTCCATCCTTTTGCACTGCTTATTTAAATTAATTTTCTTTTTGAATATATACTTATTGTAATTTATAGTTTTTATTACTATGTATTGCAATGTACTGCTGCCGCAAAACAACAAAATTTGATGACATATGCCAATGATATTAAACCTGATTCTGATTCTGATTTAAGTATCACTTTCTGTTGAGCTAATAATAATATCAAGCTATACTGTTGGTCATTGGATCAGATCTGGACTTCCAAACATGAATTTATATTCATAGATACTTAATTAGGTCCAGTTTGTGTCTATTCAGTGCTTAATATTGATGGAGGAAGAGAACAACAATTGAGGTGGGATTGTTCAATATCAGGGCATTTATAATCTAAAGCACACTCCACACAAATTTATTGGCATAGTTCTTTAGATAAGAAGCAGGTCATGGGATAATGCAGTGCTGTAATCCTGGCTTCAGCCTATTCAAAAGTGAATATTTTGTGTAGTTAAGAGATTTCCATGCACTAGGAGCCCACAGACAATCTGAAGCAAGTTGTAACATCACCCAAAAAGCCTCGAAATTCATTGTCAGTGGTGACCTCAATCAATAGCACAAAACAAACAGATACTCCATGATATCAATTTTTAAAATGCACCCATTCTATGAGAGGGTTAAGAGTTTCAAGTTCCTGGTCAGAGCATCACCGATAGCCTCTCCTATTTCAACCACACTGATGTCACGGCCAAGAAAGCTCACCAATCCCTTACTTCCTTACGAGGATAAAGAAATTTGGCATGTTCCTGTCAACGCTGACCACAGAACATATTCTGACAACTCCTCTGCAGGCAACTGGACACAATTCAGCACCACACAGGAACTAGCCATCCCTCTGTGGGTTCTGTCCGTTTTTCTCTCTGCCTCAATAAAGTTGTCAGCATAATCAAAGGCCCTAACCATTTCTCCGTTCCCCCCACCACCATCACCATGGCACTCTCTCTTCTCCCCTTTCCCATGGAGTTGAAGATACAGAAGTCTGAAATCACATAGCACCAAGGTCAAGACAACTTCTATCAAATTGTTGTCAGACTCTTGAATGGACCTTTTGTATAATAAGATGGAGCCTTGACCTCACTGTGATGGCACATAGAATATTATAGCAAATTTCCGGCCCTTTAGCCCACAAGGTTGTGAAAAACTTCGAACCTACTCTAAGATTAATCTAACCCTTCCCTCCTACATTGTCCTCTATCTTTCTATCATCCATGTACCTATCTAAGAGTTTCTTAAATATCCCTAAAGTATCTGCATCCATCATTCACCACTCTCTGTGTAAAAAACCTACTTCTGATATCCCACTATACTTTACTCCTGTCACTTTAAAATTATGCCCCCTCATATTAACCATTTTCACCCTGGGAAAAAGTCTTCGGCGATCCACTCGATCTAAGCCTTTTATCATCTTGTACACCTCTATCAAGTTACCTTCATCCTACAAGTGGGAACAATTATTTCTTTTTCTCCTAATACAGTGTAAGAATTGGTTTCTCTGTGCTTTTATATGAATGCCTCTCTGTTCAGCTGGGTAAGGATGAACAATCATCCCCGATGTACACCTCTATCATCTTCTTTCAGTCCTGAGAGAAAAGCCCTAGCTTGCTCAACCTATCCTCATAACGTGATTATTAGGATGAAGTGAATAGCGTTATCTACAGTAAGAATCGGTTCACTGTTTTCAATGTCTAACAGATTTACTACAACTCATTCTAATGAAAAAAGCAAAAGAATCATCAGTGGAGCACTAATGATTTAATTATGTCCTATACTCACACAATATGCATGGATCATATGGCACAGAAAGTGTCCCTCTAATCACCCATACAGGTTCTTTCAAAAAGAAATCCAACTTGTCACTGTTACGAGAATACACATAAAATTAAGATGTTTGCTGGCCTGGGCTAGCATCAGTGGCATCAGCAGTTGGTCTGCCAACTGCCCTCAGGGGAAGGAGAGATAAGGAACAATGGAGCAGCATCTGGAGATGTGTAATGAAGGGACGTGGGAGAGAGAGAGCTGTCTGGAGCGGCTCCCCCTTTGAACCCTGAACTGTTTGAAGTGATGGACAGGCGATACCCCAGCAGGGGGATAAAAAGGGACAGGTTCGCTAAGACAGACACACACGCCACCCGAGGTAACGAGACCCTGGAAGCGGTGCGCCTCTCACGAGTGGGTGAGAAGTACCAGACAACGACCAGGGTGGAAAGGTACGATCAGCGGGAACCCGGTGTGTGTCCGCCCTTGCCTGGGTGCCGGGTTCACTGCAGAGGATCGACCGCATCTGGAGGAGGGGTCACAGTCGGTGACCTCAGGTGACATCACCAAGGACCCGCCCAAAAAGTTGCTTGTGAGCCATCCTGCCGGTCTGTGAGTGAAGCAGTGTTCTGAATGATCAGTTGTTCCTGTTCTATCTCTCTCTTCCCCCACCTTGTCCATCGCCATGGCAACGATTACTGCGAACTGAACTTTGAATCACTTTGAAATTTGGTCATTTACCCCTAGACAACGATAGAGCTTGATTGATGCTGTTATTTTAATTCTGTGCACATGTGTGGTTAACATTGCTGAACTGTTGCATTTATTATCCTTTCGATTACTGTATTGCTTGTTTCTTTAATAAAACTTTTTTAGTTCTAGTACTCCAGACTCCAACTGAGTGATCCATTTCTGCTGGTTTGGCAACCCAGTTACAGGGTACGTAACATCACTCACCTTCATTCTTCCCCTATGTCCGTGCATTTCTTCAGAGTTTCACTTACTTTTGAAGGCTCTTACTGAACATATTTCAGCTGTATAACAACAAGCCAACTCTACACTTAAAAAAAAGTGTCCCTGTCTGTAACACACACAAGATGCTGGTGGAGCTCAGCAGGTCAGGCAGCATCTATGGAAAGGAATAAAGAGTTAATGTTTCAGACTAAGTTGCTTCAAGGGGGAAGAAGCCAAAGTCAGTCCCTGTGCCAATCACCTTGATCCCTATCTTCTAACTCCTGACACTTGTAAATAATTTCTCTTTACCTGCTCTGCCTCTAGAAGAGAACACATTTTGTCTTTTATTTCCAAGATAGCTGAATGAGACACATAAATTTTCTTCATTGTCTTTTCCCCCTCTGGCTCCCAATGAACCCAGGAATTAAAAGACTGGAAACAAAGCAAAAAAAAACAAACTTTTTACAAATAGATCAATATGCAATTATGTGGTGACTCTAAACTATCAGGTGGTAATGCAGGAATCATTTTATTTTATTATCCGTACAATATGCTTAAATGTATTAACTGTGATTTTCCAGTACAAAAATGATATGCTGTTATTCACTGATGGATCCTGAGGTGACTCCGTAATCTGATCCTAGACCCACAGATCTGTCTGTAGAAACCACAGATGCTTTCATGTGGGAGAACTGCCTGCGGAATGAGGTTTCTTTTCCTTTCCTTTTAACAAGTGCTTCAAGGGCAAAATAGATCTCTTTGAAACAAGCTGACTGAGGTTTAATACCATTAAAATTGGTCAGTTAACTTAATATTAGTTAACCTAAGGACTTCGATTTAAGCAGCAAATTCAGTGCAAAACGGTGGCATTTCCTGGAATATATTACATGGTTAATACAGTATTAGCAGAACTGTCCAAGTAGTTATTTGAAAAATCAGGCAAGCTAGTGTTATACAAGGAACACAAGTGATTCTGCAGATGCTGGAAATCCAGAGTAACACACACAAAATGCTGGGGGAACACAATAGATCGGGCTGTATCTATGGAGGGGAATAAACAGTAACATTTTGGGCCAAGATCCTTCATCAAGACTCATGAATGAAGGGTCCAGATGGAGAGCCTCTGCCTGAAACTTTAAGGATTTATTTCCCTCCATAGATGCTTCCTGACTTAATGAGTTCCTCCAGCATTTTGCGTGTGTTATTACATGATGAACCTACTTTTATCATTGCAAGTAGGCTTTGAAAGCTAAATTGAACTTTGAATGTGTGAGAAGAATTTTGTTTTGGTTTAATAGTTTTAAATGCTTTGAAAATGGTTTGGGTATCACAGAGAGATTATATTCAATAGAATCTAACAACTTCATTTCTGCCACTGAGAAGAGAATTTATAGTTAGTAAAAGCTGTACCAGAGGGTGGGACTCACAACAGCAGTCTGGATTGTCAAGACTATTAAAGTAACTGCTAGAGCTTGAGTTTGTGAATCTCAAATTGCGAAATCTGAATCTTATGGGGGACAAGAGCAAAGTCATTTTATTTTAAGGAGGTGTATTAATTTATGGAAGGCTGTACTCTTCCAACAAAGTACAATAAGTAACATACATCAAAGTTGCTGGTGAACGCAGCAGGCCAAGCAGCATCTATAGGAAGAGGCGCAGTCGACGTTTCAGGCCGAGACCCTTCGTCAGGACTAACTGAAGGAAGAGTACAATAAGTCTTGGTTTATCAAAGATGAAATTTCTCACCTCACTATTCTAACATACATGTTATTGTACTCAGATTAGCAAATCCTTTAAATAACTTTAGTTAGGAATTTCAGATTCAGGCACAATCATAGTTCTTATAGTGGCTTCAGGATACTTGGGCATTGCTGAATAGAGATGTTTATCACATTCACAAAGCTGTCTGTAACCCATTTTGTTCTTGTAATTATAATGGGGTTCAAGGTGCCTGGAGATAACCAGTGGCACAATTTCAAAACCGAACTGTTGTCTATTACTATGGTACTAACTATTCATATACTGGAATTTTTTTCTATTCTATTTCACAAGGTGTTTGGCGGTATAATTCAAGCAAATATTGTATCCAAGTGGAAAGGAATAGATTTTTTTTTTGTTAGTAACACATTTACCAGGGGGGAATCATTCAAGTACAGGCACTAACTAAGAACAACCAGCCTACAACCCTTTACAATCATAATCCAAACAGACAAAGGTATTTAGGAAGTCAGACTTCATTTTTATTTGCTCATGCATGTGGCTTTGAGAAGGTGGTGGCAATTTACTGTTTTTAACCAAGGTGAAAATACCCCCACTGTGTTACTTATTTACTTAATTACTGCCTGTTATGCCACTGGCATTTAGGGCAGCAATGAAGATCCCCCATCTCTGATCGATCCACCCCTGTGCTTAACAGTTGGACAGGGGTTCTTTTCATGAAATTCTGCACCCTTTTTTCTCCAAACATACCTTTGCTCATTGCGGCCAAAAAGTTCTATTCAAAAGATTCAAAGGAATGTCTAAACAAGCCTGATGCATTTTGGAAACTAGTCCTGTGGACTGATGAAGTTAAAATAGAACTTTTTGGCCGCAATGAGCAAAGATATGTTTGGAGAAAGAAGGGTGCAAAATTTCATGCAAAGAACCCCTCTCCAACTGTTAAGCACAGGGGTGGATTGATCATGCTTTGGGCTTGTGTTGCAGCCAGTTGCACGGGGAACATTTACTGGTAGAGGGAAGAAGGATTTCAATTAAATACCAGCGAATTCTGGAAGCAAACATCACACCATCTGTGAAAAAGCGGAAAATGAAAAGAGGATGGCTTCTATAACAGGATAATGAACCTAAACACACCTCAAAATCCAAATGGACTACCTCAAGAGGCACAAGCTGAAGGTTTTGCCATGGGCCTCACAGTCCCCTGACCTAAACATCATCGAGAATCTGTAGATAGACCTCAAAAGAGCAGTGCATGCAAGACGGCCCAAGATTCTCACAGAACTAGAAACCTTTTGCAAGGAAGAATGGGCGAAACCCCGAAACAAGAATTGAAAGACTCTTAGCTGGCTACAAAAAGTGTTTACAAGCTGTGATACTTGCCAAAGGGGGTGTTACTATATACTACCATGCAGGGTGCCCAAACATTTGCTTCGGGCCCTTTTCCTTTTCTGTTATTTTGAAACTGTAAAAGATGGAAATAAAAAAGTTTTCTTGCTTAAAATATTAAAGAAATGTGTCATCTTTAACTTTATGCCTTTTGGAAATCAGTCCATCTTTTACTTGTTCAGCTATTCACAGTAACAGAAATTTTGACCAGGGGTGCCCGAACTTTTGCATGCCACTGTGCATGATGTTGTAGGCATCACTGAATCATGACTGAAAGAAGATTATAGCTGGGAGTTTAACACCAAAGGATACATTAAGGAAGGCAGAGGGAGCAGCATTACCCTGTTGGTAAAAAGTGAAATGAAATCATTAGGAAGAGGTGACATAGGGTCAAAAAATGTTGAATCATTGTGGACAGAGCTAAGAAGACCCTGACCAGAGTTGTATACAGGCTCCCAAATAGTAGAAAGGATGTGGTCTACAAATTACAACGGGAGATAGAAAATGCAACCCAAAAGGGCAACATTATAATAGTCATGGGGGATTTCAGTATGCAGGTACATTGGGAAAATTAGGTTGGTGCTGGATTCGAGGAGGGGTATTTCTAGAGAGCCTGTGAGATGGCTTTTTAAAGCAGCTCATGGCTGAGCCCACTAGAGGACCAGTTTTTCGGTACTGGGTGTTGTGCAATGAACTGGAATCGACTAGAGAGCTTAAGGTACAAGAACCCCTAGGACACAAGGATCATAATATGATTGAATTCACCCTGAAATTTGGGAAGGAGAAGCTAAAGTCAGATGTATCAATATTACAGTGGAGTAAAGGGAATTACAGAGGCATGAGTTGCCCAGAATTCATTGGGAAAGAACTCTGGCAGGGATGAGAGCAGAGCAGCAATGACTGGAATTTCTGGAAGCAATTCAGAAGGCACAGGATATATACATCCCATGGAGGAAGAAGTATTCTAAAGGGAAGAAGACACAACTGTGGCTAACAAGAGAAGTTAAAGCCAACATAAAAGCCAAATAATAGAGGGCACATAATAGAGGAAAAATTAGTAGGAAGTTGGAGGATTGGGAAGCTTTTAAAAAGCAACAGAAGGCAACTAAAAAGTCATTAAGGTAAAGATGGGATACAAAAGTAAGCTACCCAATAATATTAAAGAGAATACCAAAAGTTTCTTCAGATACATAAAGTCTAAAAGAGAGGTGAGAGTGGATATACGACTGTTAGAAAAAATGCTGGAGAGGTAGTAGTGGGGGACAAGGAAATGGCAGATGAACTAAGTATTTTGCATCGGTCTTCACCGTAGAAGACACGAGCAGTTTGGTGGAAGTTCCAGGTGTCAAGGGTTGTGCAGTATGTGAAGTTACCGTTGCTACAGAGAACGTTCTTGGGAAACTGAAGGAGATGAAGGTAGATAAGTCACCTGGACCAGATGGTGTACATCCCGAGGTTCAAAAAGAGGTGGCTGAAGAGATTGTGGAGGCATCAGTAATGATCTTTTTAGAATCACTAGATCCTCGAATGGTTCCCAAAAACTGGAAAATTGCAAACGTCACTCCACTCTTCAAGAAGGGAGAGAGACAGAAGAAAGGAAACTATAGGCCAATTAGTCTAACCTCAGTGGTTGGGAAGATATTGGAGTCAATTACTAAGGATAATGTCTCAGGGTACTTGGAGGCGCATGACAAAATAGGCTGTAGTCAACATGGTTTCCTCAAGGGAAAATCTTGGCTGACAAAACTGTTTGAATTCTTTGAAAAAATAACAAGCAGGATAGACAAAGGAGAATTGTTTGATGTTATGTTCTTGGATTTTCAGAAAGCCTTTGACAAGGTCCCACACATGAGGTTGCTTAACAAGCTACGAGCACATGGTATTACAGGAAAAATTCTAGCATGGATAATGCACTGGCTGATTGGCAGGAGGCAAAGAATGGGAATAAAGGGAGCTTCTTCTGGTTGGCTGTCAGTGAATAGAGGTGTTCCGCAATGGTCTGTGTTGGGAGCGATTCTTTTTACACTATATGACAATGATTTGGATGATGGAACTGATGGCTTTGTTGCAAAGTTTGCAGATGATATGAAAATAGGTGGAGGAACAGGTAGCTTTGAGAAAGTAGAGAGGCTACAGAAGGAATTAAACAGATTAGGAGAATGGACAAATAAGTGGGAGATAGGATACAGTGTTGAGAAGTGTATGGTTATACACTTTCATCAAAGAAATGGAGGAGCTGAATATTTTCTAAATGGAGAGAAAATAAACTGTAGGTTTCCCTAAAGTTTAATTTGTAGATTGAGTCTGTGGTGAGGGATGCAAATGCAATGTTAGCATTCAGGGGTAGTGGAGGTATAATTTGTCCATCTGTGCTGATCACCCCATCCTTGACTAGGCTGTTTAACCATGAACACGATCTGTTATGAGTCAACATGATGCTTTCAGATCAGGTCATGCATAACACATACCTCCACCGCAGTGCTCAGGTGTGTTTCTGGGGTACAGGGGCTAGCGACCCTTGTGCCTGTTTTGTGTTCTGTCGCTGAGCAGCAGTGAACCATCTGATTGGCCTATCAGAGTTCTCTTTGGGAACTAGATGACTTGATCAGCATTTCTGGCTATTGTTCACAATTGCACTTAATAAAAAAATATTCAAGAGGACTGGAATATAAAAGCAAGGGTGTAATGTTGAGACTTTGTAAAGCACTGGTGAGGCCTCACTTGGAGAATTGTGAGCAGGTTTGGGCCCGTTATCTTAGAAAGGATGTGCTGAAACTGGAGAGGGTTCAAAGGAGGTTCACAAAAATGATTTCAGGATTGAATGGGTTCTCATGTGAAGAGGCTATGGCCCTGCATTCACTAGAATTCAAAAGAATGAGGGGAGATGTAATTGAAACCCATTGAATGGTGAAAGGCATTGTTAGAGTGGACGTGCAGAGGATACTTCCTATGGTAGGAGAGTCCAAGTCCAGGGAACACAGCCTCAGAATAAAGGGGTGTCCTTTTAGAACAGAGATAAGGAGGAACTTCTTTAGCCTGAGAGTGGTGAATCTATGGAATTTTTTGCCACAGGCGGCTGTGGAGGCCAAGTCTTTATGTATATTTAAGGCAGAAGTTGATAGGTTCTTGATTGGTCAGGGCATGAAGGGACATGGGGAAAAGGTAGGAAACTGGGGCTGAGAGGAAAATTGGATCAGTCATGATGAAAAGACAGAGCAGATTCAATGGGACAAATGGCCTAATTCGGCTCCTATACCTTAGAGTCTAAACGTCTTTTAAATATTGTAACTATACCTCTGCAACTTTCTTTGGCAGCTTGTTTCATACACCCACTACTTGGTGCATGAAGTTTCCCCTCAGGTCTCTTTGGAATTTTTACCATCTTACCTTAAATCTATATCCTCCAGTTTTAAACTGCCCTGCTCTGCCCTGTGCAACAGACTGTTACCTTATCTATGTCCTTCATGGTTTTATATACCTCTGTCAGTTCATCCCTCAGCCTCCTGTGCTCCAGGGAAAAGGTGCCAGCCTATCTGGTCTCACCTTTTATCTCATAACCCATTACTAACTGAGATCCACCTTCTTGAAGTGCTGGAGTCCTGGTAAGTATATTCGTCAGAGCGGCTAGTTAAGGAGCTCTAAAATTTCGATCCAGTAATGATGACAGGCCAGTGATATATTCCCAAGTCAGGATGGTGTGCCACGCGGAGGACGTGGTGCTTCCATGCACCTGTTCCTCTCATTCTTCTAGGTGGTAGAATTTGCAGGCTTGGGAGGTGCAATCACAGAACCCTGGGCAAGTAACTGCTGTGCATTTTATGGATGGCATGCGCTGCAGCCACAGCATCCACAGAAAAGGAAACGTTTGTCTGGGATGGTGAATGGGGTTCCAATCAACTGGCCCATTGTGGCTTGGAACTACCTACTCTCTTCAGAAGGCTGATTCTCCAGTAAGATTATGCCTCACACTTTACACAGCCATTCCCATCCCCCTTCCAATGGTTGCATTTAATAGGACTTGAAAAACACTAGAAGCTCCCTTGGGAAACCATTGAAACTACTGACTGAAGAAGTGATAAAGTCAGCATGCATATGAAATTTAGGATGGAAAGTTAATTTGTGCCGTAGTTTGAACATTCAGCTACAGAAGTATGATGAGGGTGCCCTGAAAACTAAGCCTTCGGGCCATAATTCTAGTCTGATTTGAACATGATTAATAGTCCCTTCCAAAATGCGAATATGATGTACTCACCCTGACACAGAATATTGATCTATGCTTGACTAAGGTCAAATACTGAATACCCAGAGGTATTTACTCAGTACTTTGAAGTAAATCCCCATCCTGAATTACTAATACTAAACTTTCTTTTAAATTCTGACAAGCAACTAACACCTTATTTTTGAATGACGTATGTTTAAATGTTTAAAACCCTGATCTTACCTACAATTTAATTGCCATACTGACACTTCTGTTCATTTCAGTAGCTTACCCCAGCCTCACTTCATTTCTGGTCTAGAATCAGCGTCATCATTTTAAAATAAGATGGAAAACAATTTTGGAAATTTTAAGTCTAATTTCAGCTTCAGCCAAGGTCCAGTTATAAGACAAGGTTTTAACCCCACTGTAAAGTCTCAACAGAATTATATGTATGTCGAAAGTGAGACGAATCATCAAAATTTAAAAAAAAACAAGTTAGTAAATTGGAGAAGGTAATTCTGCAAAGCCTAAAATCAAGTCAAGTTTATTGTCATTTAACTATATACATGTATATAGTTTCTCCAAACCAGGGTGTAAAGCACTGTAGTATAAACAACACACCTAACACATAATAACTTATGAAAGTAAGGATGTTAGCCATAGTTGTATTACACATAAATAAACAAACTAAAGTGCGTAAAATAAAAGATTCATACTTCCAGAAAACTGACAAGTCCCTCTCAACATCATCAGTCTGGGACCGAGGAGAGGCTGTTCATTGACAATTGAGTGGAAAGTGTGGTCATAGAATTCATCTACAGTTCTAGGCAATAATAGAGTTGGTGAAGATTTTCTACATTCATTTTTTCACCATGGCATACTGTACCCTCAGTGGCCACTTTATTACGCACCTCCTATGCCTAAAAAGGTGGTCACTGAGTGTACGTTCATGGTCTTCTGCTAATGTAGCCCATCCACTCCAAGGTGTTACGGATTCGGAGATGTTACTACTGCTTTAACGCGGGGTTATCTGTGTTGTTGTCTCTTTATTGTCACTTTGAACCAGTCTGGCCTCTCTCCTCTGACCTCTCTCATTAACAAGTTATTTCCGCCCACAGAACTGCCATTCACTGGACATCATTAGTTTTTCACACCATTCTCTGTAAACGCTAGAGAATGCTGTGCGTGAAAATCCCAGGAGATCTGAGATATTCAAACCATCATGTCTGGCACCAACAATCATTCCACGGACAAAGTCACATTTCTTCCCCATTCTGAATTTTGGTCTGAGCAGCAAGCGAACCACTTGATTATGCCCACATGTTTTTTTTTGCATTGAGCAGCCGCCTCATGATTGACTGATTAGATATTTTCATTAATGAGCAGGTGTACCTAATAAAGTGGCCACCGAGTGCAGGTGCCAATGCTTTATTGCTGAGACACATTAAATAATTATTCAATAACATTTCATCTACTCGCCTTAATATTACATCTGCCTGGAAATTCATTCAACATTGGGTTGTGTTAATTGCAGTATATGGTGGTGTCAGCACATTATATACTGAAATTCATTCCATTGATTTGACAATCATTAACAACAATATATTCTAATTCCCTCCCTTCCAAATGTAGAAAATATTATTCCCTACAAGGTTATGTGAACATTTAAAAATATTAAAATGCTGAATTTGAATTTCTTTAGTTTACACTGACTCACAATTTCATTCTTTGCACACTGTAATAGAAGATTAATAACCTTGGTGTCACAATGGGACCTAGGGCAGATTGTGCACTCAAAGCTGACTGGAGAGGGAGGTTCAGTAATTCATCTAACATTAGGGTCAGTGGTAGTTTAATATACCGAAAGGACATTTTTCCTGGAGAATTTGTGATGAAGTTTTATTTATTGTTAGTCCATAAACTTGTTAATTTGCTGGGCTGTTAATCAGCAACAACAGTAATTTTCTTTCTTTGGAAACAATTGGACTCTCAGTGTATGTGATTGTCTTTACTGCCCTAGAGTAAGATGGCTACTGCACAGGATCAAAATAAGCTGCAGAGAGTTGTAAACTCAGTCAGCTCCATCACGGCAGCTAGCCTCCACAGTATCCAGGACATCTTCAAGGAGTGACGCCTGAAAAAGTCAGCGTCCATCGTTAAGGAGCCCCATCCCCCAGGTCATGCCTTGTTCTCATTGCTACCATCAGGAAGGTGGTACAGAAGCGTAAAGTCCAACAGTCCAACAGCTTCTTCCCATCTTCCATCTGAAGTCTGAATGAACTTCGATCCCACGAACACTATCTCACTACTTCTTTATTTCTATTTTGCACTACTTAACATAATACAAAATAAACTGATTCCTAAGCTCCGGAACCTGGGCCTTAGCACTCAGATCTGCAGCTAGATCTTCAACTTCCTCACAGACAGGACCCAGGCTGTAAAAATAGGGGACAAGCTCTCCTCTACAATCACTCTGAGCACCAGTGCCCCACAAGGCTGTGTACTCAGCCCCTTGCTGTACTCACTGTGCACCCATGATTGTGTAGCCAAGTTTCCATCAAACTCAATATATAAGTTTGCTGGTGACACAACAATTGTAGGCTGCATCTCGGGTAATGATGAGTTTGAGTACAGAGAGGAAATTAAGAACCTGGTGGCATGGTGCGAAGACAATAACCTATCCCTCAACGTCAGCAAGACAAAGGAATTGGTTGTTGACTTCAGAAGGAGTAGCGGACCACACGACCCAATTTACATCAGTGGTGCACAAGTGAAACAGGTCAAAAGCTTTAAGTTCCTCGGGGTCAATATCTCAAATGACCTGACTTGGTCCAACCAAACAGAGTTCACTGCCAAGAAGGCCCACCAGCACCTTTACTTCCTGAGCAAACTAAAGAAATTTGGTCTGTCCCCTAAAACCCTCACTAATTTTTATAGATGCACCGTAGAAAGCATTCTTCTAGGGTGCATCACAACCTGGTGTGGAAGTTGTCCTGTCCAAGACCGGAAGAAGCTGCAGAAGATCGTGAACATGGCGCAGCACATCACACAAACCAATCTTCCGTCCTTGGAATCACTTTACATCGCACGCTGTCAGAGTAGTGCTGCTAGGATAATCAAAGACACGACCCACCCAGCCAACACACTTTTCGTCCCTCTTCCCTCCGAGAGAAGGCTCAGGAGCTTGAAGACTCATACGGCCAGATTAGGGAACAGCTTCTTTCCAACTGTGATAAGACTGTTGAACTGATCCTGACCCGGATCTGGGCCGTACCCTCCAAATATCCAGACCTGCCTCTCGGTTTTTTTGCACTACCTTACTTTCTATTTTTCTACTTTCTATTTATGATTTATAATTTAAATTTTTAATATTTACTATCAATTTGTAATCCAGGGAGCGGAAAGCGCAGAATCAAATATTGCTGTGATGTTTGTACGTTCTAGTATCAATTGTTTGGCGACAATAAAGTATAAAGTATCTTATGTATTGCATTGTACTGCTGCCACAAAGACACCAAGATTCATGTCATACTCCAGTGATATTAAACCTGATTCTGAATTCTGACTTCTATCCTGTTATTTTTGATTGAGGGAAATACACAAGGATGTGTAACTGTCCGTGAACAATGGGTGCAGTCTTACAGGCAATAGAGTGTAAATCAGAACATAGCATAGTCCCCTGGGAAGCTTGGAAATTCTCTATATGTAACACAGATTTGGAGTATGTCACACTGAGATGTATGGTAGATACTACACTTGCATTCAACAATATGTTGCATCAATGCAAACGGACATATCCAGTAAACACTTACGACACTCCAGCACAGATCACATTTCTGCAAAGATATCACTAAGCTTGAAAGAATGCAGAGAAAATTTACGAGAATGTTGCTGGGACCTGAGGACGCAAATTATAGTGAAAGATTCAATAGGTTAGGACTTTCTGGTGTGCAGAAGAATTAAGGGAGATGTTACAGAAGTATACAAAATTATGAGGAGTATAGATAGGGTAAATGTTTGCAGGGGCTTGAACTGGAGGTCATAGCTTCAGGGTGAAAGGTAAAATATTTAACAGGAATCTGAGTGTGAACTTCTTCACTCAGAGGATGGTGCAAGTGTGGAACGAGCTGCGAGCTGAAATGGTAGATGTAGGTTTGATTGCAATATTGAAGAGAAGTTTGGATAGGAAAAACGAATGAAAGGGGTATGGAAGGCTATGGTCCCGGTGCAAGTTGATGGGAATAGGCAGAAAACTAGGTCGGCATGGACTAGATGGGTTGAAGGGCTTGTTACTGTGCTGTAGTACTGTGTGGCTGATGAGTGTTCTTACCAAGGATGGTGGGAAAGAACATTTGTCAGCCACAGCAATCTGATAATGGCTAAATAATTGTGGGGAGTGGACAGCAGCTCGCTGAAGAATGGAACACTTATTAAATTCCTGCTTGCTGAATGCATGGGCATTCCATTTTAATGGCCTCACTCACTTTTCTGTGTTTGTTGTTGGTTTTCACAATTTACTTCAATGTAGAATGAACTTCAAAAATGAACTTCAGCAAGGACAAATAATTATTATAGAATCACCGAATGTTTTAATTTGTCCCATTGTGTCCACACCAGCTCCTTAAGTAGAGCAAATGCTTCATCCCATTCCAGCCCCTTCTCAGCAGCCTTGCAACTTCACCCTCACTGTATAAGTATCCAGTTGCCTGCTGAACAGTGGAACCTACCTCCATCACAGCTCCAGGCAGGGAGTTCCAGATTCCAAACAGAGATCACGCAAAATGTTTATCCCTCTGTAACCTCTATTCCTCTTTGCATTTTCCAGTCCTCAATTTCTCCCCTATGGTCAACAGCCACTCTCTATCCACATTATCAAGACCAATTATCATTTTATATACTTTTATCAGATCTCTCCTTAGCCTTCATGGGCTCTATCATTGTAAGCATAGTCCTTCATCCCAGGAACATTATCATGTCTCTGCCCCAGAACCTCTTCAAAACCTCTGCTCTGACCCTCTTCAAATCCTTTGCTTTGACCCTCTTCACAGCCTCTGCAACCCGTCAATAATGAAGTGAACAGAACTGAAAACAAGAGTCTATTTGAGGCCAGACAAATGTTTTAAGAAGGTTCAGCATGTCTTCCCTGCTATTGGAGTCCACCCTTTTATCAAGAAAACTCAGGATTGGTGTATGCCTTGTGAACTTCTTTCTCAACCTGCCCTGTCACTTTCAATAATGAATGCACCCATATCTTGAACTATTTCCCCCTCCTGTATCCCATCTTTTTTATACCATGGACCAATACCATTAAGGGGGCTGTGGACCTGAGGTAGGGAACTCCTGCTTTAGAGCAATATTCTTTATTATGTGTTGCTTTTCGTCACTCTTCCTATCAAAATGCATCACCTCACATTTCTCTGTATTAAACTTCATCTAAAATGCCCATGTATCTGCCCACTCTTCCCATCTGCTTATATGCTGCTGCAATCACTAATGGTATCCTTTCACAGTTCACAATATTGTTGAGTTTTGTGTCGATGGCTTGCACTCCAAAGTCTAGTCATTAATTTAGAATCAAAAACAGAATGACCTAACACCAATCATTGAGAATTGCTACTATTTATTTCCCTCCAGTCTGATGGACGACTGCCTACCACAACACTCTACTGTTACTTAGCCAATTCTGCATTCATGATAACATGTGATTTTATTCATCATGCTCCAATTTTAATTATTAAGTTATTTAGTATGTCGTAACAGGATGATAAAATGAATTCCATTCCCAACTCACCTTTAATTGATCCAAAAGTAAACACTTTGAATAACCTTCAACTGCCTTGAAGTTACCTTTAGAATGAATAAATCCAATTAAATATCTCTTCAACTAAATTTACAGTACTGTGCAAAAGTCTTAAGCACAGGTATATAGTTAGGGTGCCTAAGACTTGCACAGTTCTGTATTTGTCAACATAGAGTGGAGGCAGAGTTTGCTAATATGGTGGGAGCAAAGGATGTTGGGAATGACGAGGGTGGAGCACTGCAGGAGGGGTGTGGGTCAGGTGACAGAGAAGTGGTCACCAATGTGGTGTGGAACACTTCTGCTGGGTCACAGTATGAAGACTTTCCTTCTTCATTTACCAATAGTGGAAGACATAACAAGCCATCAGTGTTGCTGTGTTGCTTGGTACCCTTGAACTCTATGTCATAAAAGTGGGCTCCTAGGAATAGTGCCCAACATTGTAACCGGGTAGCAGTCATCACTGGAATTCCCTTTCTGGGACTGAAAATGGACACAAGGAGCTGGTGATCTGTCACTAGCAAAAACTTTTGTCCATAGAGGTGGTGGTGGAAGTTCTGTGTTCCCTGTATTAGACTAAGGGCCTCTCAGTCGATCTTTGTGTAGTTGCGTTCTGCGCTTGACAATGATCTTGAAGCAAATGCAATCAGGCGTTCAGATCAATCTTTCATAATGTGTGACAATATGGCTCCAATGCCATAAGCGGACACATCACATGCCAGTCTGATGGGCAGGGATGGGTAATTAAAGGTGAGCAGTTCATTGGATGTTATTGAGTCCTTGAATGGTTTCTCAGATCCTTCTAACCATTCCCACTTTGCTCCTGTCTGTAACAGTGCAGTCAATGGATGAGGCACTGTAGCAATGTTTGGGAGAAACTGCTGGTAGTAGTTTACAAGGTCCAAGTATGACCTGACTTGTGACACATTTTCTGGTTTGGGTGCCTGTATGTAGCAATGCTTCAGTCTTCTCTTGTGACTATTGTAAGCCATGCTTGTCAATGACATGCCTACAATATGAGATTTCATTTTTGAAAAACTCACATTTCTCTCTCTTTGCGCCCAGACCAAATACACTCATCCTGGTAAGCACTTTACCAAGGTTCTGGAGGTGCTCTTCATCATTTTTGCCAGTCACGATGATGTCATCAAGGTAACATTGTGTTTGTGGGATATCTTGGAGCTCTTGGTCCATTGCTCTTTGCCAAATTGTTGGAGCTGATGCGATGCCAAAAACAAGGTGATTATACTGGAACAGTCCCTTGTGAGTGTTGATTGTGAGGAACTTCCTGCTTAACTCCTCAATCTCCATTTGCAGATAGGCTTGTGTCAAGTCAATCTTTGAAAACCTCTCCCCATCTGCCAAAGATGCAAAAATGTCTTCTATTTGTGGCAGGGAACACTGAACAGTACGCAGCACCAGATTGATGCTCACCCTGAAATCCCCACATATGCGAATGGGTCCGGCCTTCCCGTTCTTGATCACCGGGACAATGGGCATGGCCCAATCGCTCCTCTCAGCCTTGGAGAGAATTCCAGATGTCTCCAAGCTCTGATGTTCAGCATCCACTTAAGGACATAGTGCGTAAGGCACTGGACGTGCTTTATGGAACCTTGTTGTTGCTGCTTCATTCAATTCAATTCTGACCTTCATGTCTTTGGGTTTACCAAACCCCTTCTCATTAGCATTAAGCAGCTGTGCCAGTCTCTGGTTAGTGCTACCATTTGGGCTGCCATTGTCTGTTGATGTCACACTGAGAGCTTTGATTGACTGCCAGTCTAGTTGGATTTCTCTCAATCATTCACGTCCGAAAAGTGCTGGCCCTCCACTTTTCAATGCACAAAGACCTAACTGTTGTGTTTGGCCTCCATATATCACATTTACTTTTAGTTTGTCTTTTGGAGACACTTTTTCGCCTGTGTAAGTCTTTAGCATCACAGAGGTCTTCTCTAATGGTATCTCAGAGAACAGTTGTAGTCAGCCTCTGGAAATATGGACAAAGCTGACCCTGTATGCAGCTCCATTTTCAGTTTTACATCAGACATAACTATTGTGATCCAATAATATTGTGATCTGCTTCAGTTATACTATGCAGTTCTAGACATGACAGTTCACCATTGTTAGATTGTTGTCTGATTCTGTTTTACATTTGGTAACTTTATGCATTTGCTTAGTTTTGTGTTTGAGACTTTTCACTCAGTTGTGCTTTTGGAGTGCCTTGCACATTCTCTCTGTGTGACCTTGTCTTGTATGGGGTTGAGTGGGATCTGGGATCAGACATGTTGGAATGGTGGAGCATACTTGATGGTCTGAATGCCCTAATTCTGCTCTTACATCTTATGGCCTTATGGTCTGCAACACTTTCTGCAGACTTTTTCTTTGAACCAACAGTCATTTGCATTATGGGAGGATTTGACACATCGATAACATCTTTGGCTTTTGGCACTATTCAGGGACATTTTGTGCATTTCACATTCTAACCTTCTTTTTCATAGTTCTACTGCAGCCTTTGCTGCAGTCTCTGACAATATTGCAATGGTCAATGCCCATTCTAAGGTTAGGTCTCTTTTGCATAATAGCCTCTTTTGAGTGCTTTAACTATGCATCCCACATACAAGCCGGTCCCTTAATGCATCAGAATGTCCATTTCTAAAGTCACAGGACAGGGAAATGTTGTGCAGTTATGCAATGCATTCAGAAATGCCCTCATGTTTTGACTGGTTCTTTTTGTAAAATCTAAACCTCTCAGCTATTACCAATGGTTTAAGGCTCAAGTGATTTTGTAAAATTGTGTCAGTTTTGTCGAGCACCTTGCTTGCAGGGGTTGCTAGGTTGCGTAAGAGACTGTACATCCTTGCACCCATAAAGCTAAGAAGTTCAGGGGCTTTCCTTTGCTCCTCCATGTTGTTTGTGTTACAATACAGTTCAACCCTCTCGATACACACTCCCAGCTTCATTAGCACTACCAAACTTGTCAACTTTCCCAACTGAAGCCGTCGCCATGTTATTTTCACTCTACATTCAGCACATCTTTCACTGCTACTGTGCACCATACTTACACCTTTGTTAGTGTCCTTGATGGCCTTCTTCATTCTGTTTAACCCTCACTGTTTCATCCCATAACCATGTTGTAACTGTCAGTGCAGTTCATGATATTTTCTGACAGTCAGGTTCATACTTATTGCCAATTTGTTGTGGTTGGGCATAACTACATATGTATATTAAATAAGGGCATGCACATGAGAGGTGACGCTATCTGGTGTACTCACATCTTAGAAAGAGAAGCATGCGTAGACAACAGCGCTTGCTCAGACAACAGATCGATACGTAGTGCTAAGTGGGGGCGGGGATCATTGCTCTAAAAGAAACAAATCCATACATTACAAGTTTCTCCATCATTTTTTGTGTTACTTTTGTATTAAGATCAGAAATGAAGCCCATTCAATGGTGTGTTCTAAAACAGGCACTGCTTGTATTTGAAAGAAGCAAATTGAGCCAATGAGGATAGCTGAGAGACAGGATGGGAAGTGTGTCCCTTCACTGCGAAATAAAACCAAATTCCTGAACACTATTTCCATTCCCAAACTTGATCACATTAAAAAACAACACAGAAAACACTTTAAATTAATTTAATAGCTGAGGAATGTCTCATGTATTCAGATTGAATATTCTGCTTACTTAAATATATACAATTCCTACTTCACAGGATATTGTGGTGTTTCCTTTCTGAGACTTATATTTGTTTTGATCTTTCTCATAAATTCAATTCTTTTAAAATTCCATGGTCAAGAATCAAATCACCAGATTAACATGCCAGCAGAAAGGAAACCATGTTATTTTGTACATGGGAACAATTATGTAAGGGCCAGCTTCAGGCGCTTGTTAATTTGAGTCAAAAATAACTTGAGTGCCAGCATTTAGTGCACATTTCAGCACAGAATAACGCTGACCATGCAACCTGCCAACCACTCACAGTCAACCAAGAATTCAATTCAGAATATTAGAAGCTCTAACTACTTCCTTCATTTTGTTTTTAACAACCTGAATGTGTGTATGAGGAAACTTGATCTCAACAAATTTATAAAATCATAGATCCACCATCGATCCTCGACTCTTAAGCACGTCTCAGAAGCACAGTGGCTGCTGAATCCTATCCCTGATAAAAGACACCAATTTAATTTACAAAGAGAAGCCCTCCTGGTCATTTTTCAAACCAGCTGAAGGGTCTAGTCTCTCGCTATTAAAGTGAAAACGAAAACATAAGCAGAGTCAGAATGTCCCGTTCTTCTTGATTTCATTTACAAACTAAACAACATGGTAAGATGATGTATACAGACAAGCAAGGAAAGAACACAATGAAGGAAAGCCAAAGGCTGGACAAGAGCAGAACTCCCAGAGAATGATTATTCATCAACATTTTCCCCATCCATATTTAGTTCATCAAAAGAAGAATTGATTTAAAGGGGAAACATTGAGGTGCTGTATGGTGTGGTTGGTTAGAAATATGCATTCACTGGAGGTGTGAATTCGTGTTAATATCTATCCCTTGAGTAAAATCTGAGCAGGAGTGAAATTTTGCCCGTGGGTTACATGGAAGGCTTGGAGGAATTTCTACCTAATGTTTCCACACCTAGGATTTAATAGCTTGAATATTTGAAATTGAGAATTAAAATTTAAAATATGTTAAGGAAGTAGAATAATTTAGCAGTGCCTGCACAGAATAAGTCATAGGGGAGTGATGCTACAAACCTAGAGATGCAGTGTGTTGCAGGATTTCAGAAAGCAGGCTACAAATATCTAATTGCTCATTGAGGGGAATTTGTTGAAAGGCACAACGATGAAGATCTAATGACCAGACCTCAAGTTAAATGGCAACATTGAATGGAACTTTAAAATATATCTCAATGAACAAAATGCTTCCTCCTGACCTTTATCTAAGGAGCTAGACTTGAAAGTTCTCAGGTATGAGTTCAGTATCAGTACACTGCTTCTGAACATATTAAATAAAAATGTTGGAAATACTCAAGTAGTATCAGTGGTGAGGCTCAGAATTAACTACTTCAGAATTGGAGAAGTTGAGGAGGCGGAATGCATGCAAGCTTCTTCCACTCAGATTGGGTGTGAACAGTACTAGAGACCATAGGTTTAGAGTGAATGATGAAATAATGTGTAATGAACCAGACTTGATTAGGGAGCTTAAGGTAAAGGAACCTTTAGGAGTAAGTGATTATAATATGACAATTCACCTTGCAATTTGAGAGAGAGAAAATAAAACCAGATGTATCAATATTACAGTGGAGTAAAGGGACTTACTGAGGAATGAGAGAGGGGCTGGCCAAAGTTGATTGGAAGGGGGCACTAGCAAGGATGACAGCAGAACAGCAATGGCTGGAGGTTCTTGAGACAATTCAGAAGGCACAGGATAGATACATCCCAAAGATGAAGAAGTATTCTATAGGGAGGATGATGCTACCATGGATGACAAGGGAAGTCAAAGACAGCATAAAAGCAAAAGAGAGTGCATATACCATGTGACAAAAATTATTGGGAAGGTAAAGGATTGGGAAGCTTTTAAAAACCAACAAAAAAAAAGGAGAGAAAAGATGAAATATGAAGGTAAGCTCTCCAATAATATCAAAGAGGATACCTAAAGGACTTTCATATATACAAAGAGTAAAAGAGAGTCAAAAGTAAGTATTAGGTCACTGGAAAACAATCCTGGAGAAGTAGTATTAGGGGCAAAGAAATGGCAGAGGAACTCAGGTTGGAGGAACAACACTTCATTTTCCATCTGGGTAGCCTCCAACCCGATGGCATGAACATTAACTTCTCTAACTTCCGTTAATGCCCCACCTCCCCTTCGTACCCCATCCCTTATTTATTCATTTATTTTCCCATTTTTTTCCTCTCTTTTTTTCTCCCTCTGTCCCTCTCACTATAAATCCTTGCCCATCCTCTGGGCTTCCCCCCCCTCCCCCTTTCTTTCTCCCTAGGCATCCCATCCCATGATCCTCTCCCTTCTCCAGCCTGGTATCCCTTTTGCCAATCAACTTTCCAGCTCTTCATTCCATCCCTCCCCGTCCTGTCTTCTCCTATCATTTCAGATCTCCCCCTCCCCCTCCCACTTTCAAATCTCTTACTATCTCTTCTTTCAGTTAGTCCTGACGAAGGGTCTCGGCCCAAAACGTCAACTGTACCTCTTCCTACAGATGCCGCCTGGCCTGCTGTGTTCACCAGCATTTTTTGTGTGTGTTGCTTGAATCTCCAACATCTGCAGATCTCCTCATGTTTGCGGAGGAACTTAATAAGTACCTTGCATCAGTCTTCACTGTGGAAGATACTAGCTGCATGCCAGAAGTTCAAGCATGTCAGGAGGCAGAAGTGAGTGTATTTGCTATTACTAAGGAGAAGGTGCTTGGGAAGCTGAAAGGCCTGACCAGATGGATTACACCCCAGAGTTCTGAAAGAGGAAGCTGTAGAGTTTGTGGAGGCATTAGTAATGATCTTTCAAGAATCGCTAAAATGTGGAATGCTTCTGGAGGACTGGAAAATTGCAAAGGCCACTCCACTCTTTAGGAAGGGAGGGAGGAAGGAAGAAGAAAGAAAATTATAGGCCAGTTAGCCTGACTTCAGTGCTTGGGAAGATGTTGGAGTCCATTGTTAAGGATGAGGAGATTTTGGGGTACTTGGAGGCACATTATAAAGTAGGCCAGAGTCAACATGGTTTCCTGCAGGGGAAATCTTGCTTGACACATCTGCTGGAATTCCTTGAGGAAGTAACCAGCAGGATAGACGAAGGAGAGTCTGTGGATGTTGTTTACTTGGATTTTCAGAAGGTGCCACACATGACACTGCTTTATGATATAAGAGTCAATGGTTATACAGGAAAGATACTAGCATGGATAAAGATTGGCTGACTGGCAGAATGCAAAGAGTTGGAATAAAGGATGCCCATTCAGGTTGGCTGCCAGGGACTAGTGGTGTTCTGCAGTGGTCGGTTTTGGGATTGCTTCTTTTCACATTATTATGTCAATGATTTGGATGATGGAATTGATGGCTTTGTGGCAAAGTTTGCAGATGATACAAAGATAGGTGGAGGGGCAGGTAGTGTTGGGGAAGCAGGGAGTCTGCAGAAGGACTTGGACAGTTTAGAAGAATGGGCAAAGAAGTGGCAGATGGAATGTAGTGTAGAGAAGTATATGGTCATGCACTTTGGAAGAAGAAGAAAATTCAAACATCAGAGGTGTAAGGGGTCTTGGGAGTCCTTGTGCAGGATTCCCTAAAGATTAACTTGTAAGTTGAGTTGGTGCTAAAAAGGCAAATGCAATGTTAGCATTCATTTCAAAAGGACCAAAATACAAGTGCAAGGATGAGACGCTGGGGGTTTATAAGCTATTGGTCAGACTGCATTTGGAGTATTGTCAGCAGTTTTGGGCACCTTAGCTAAGAAAAGATATGCTGACGTTGGAGAGGGTCCAGAGGAGGTTTATAAAAATGAATCTGGGAGCAAAGGGTTAATGTATGAGGAGCTTTTGATAGCTCTGTTCTTGTACTCACTGGAGTTTAGAAGAATGTGGGGGATCTCATTGAACTCTATTGAATATTGAAAGATCTACATTGTGGCTATGGAGAGGTGTTTCCTTTAGTGGGTGAGTCAAGGACCAGAGGACACAGCCTCTGAATAGAGGGAAATCCATTTCGAACAGAGATATGAAGGAATTTCTTTAGCCAGAGTGTGGTGAATCTGTGGAATTCATTGCTTCCAACAGCTGTTTAGGCCAAGTCATTGAGTATATTTAAAGCAAAGGTTGAAGGTTCTTGGTTAGTCAGGGTGTCAAAGGTTACAGGGAGAAGGCAGGAAGATGGGGTTGAAAGAGATAATATATCAGCCATGATGGACGGGTGGAGCAGACTCGATGGGCCAAGTGGCCCTAAATCTTCTCTTATGTCTTATGGTCTTATCTAAGGGGTATCTGAGGGAGATCTTCTTCGCTTAGAGGGTGGTGAATATGTATTATAGTTTTTAACTCCATAAATAACCAAAAGAGAAACATGGGAGATCAGGATAAATGTAAGTATATTCTTCATTTTTACTTTTAGTGAGGTATGCACTTATGGCGTGGTGATGTAATGACAGATAAATGCCATTCACGGACTTCACATATAACCTGTAATGAGTTCTGTAAACAAAAACTGCACAATCTAACAATATATTTACAATATTACTGAAATATTAAATACACAACCCTCTTCCTTGCTGAAGGTGGCACCAGCAAACAAAACAACCAAAAGCTACTTCTTACTTCTCCTTTCAAAGATGATTCTGCTACTACTGGAACCTGTGATGTTCATTTTGATGGTGTGTTTTTGGGCTGACTGAGCAATCTGGCACTTTGCTGACTCTGAGGTAGTGCGCTGAGTTTCCGAGAAGAGTGTGCGGCACGGAGACAAGAAGCAAGCCTACGATTGACGCAATTTCCTGCCAATCTTGCTGATTAAAGCATCGAGCAAGATTGAAATCAACAAGGATGAGAGCAGAAGGCAAGCAGATGTTCAGCGCCATCTGCCTGCCTTTGACTGGTCTCCCTCTCTCTCCCTCTCACTCACGGCTGCTGGAGGAGGGTGCCTGTGTTTGACCAGTCTCTCGCTCCCTCTCACTTGATACTGTCAGAGGATAGTGCCGGAGTTTTGGATCTTGGGCAAGGTTTAATCAATGTGATTTGTGGATTGGACTCTGTAATTCATGTGACAATGTATTTCTGGTTTCTAGTTACTCCTTTTTTACTACTATTTTATGTGATTTTGATCAGAGCAGAATAGCTCTGCAGCGGGCAGTCAATAAACGACACAGCGCTAAATTGAACTGAACTGAACTAAACTGAACATTCCTAGACTGTTTCAATGACTCTGTGGTCTGATATTTTATATTCTGTGTTTTTCCACTTTTTTTCCATTTGCATGGCATCTGTTAGTCTTGTGAGACCATGGATCTGCGCCTGGAAAGTCTTCACTCTCCAGGGCGCAGGCCTGGGCAAGGTTGTATGGAAGACCAGCAGTTGCCTATGCTGCAAGTCTCCCCTCTCCACAACACCAATGTTGTCCAAGGGAAGGGCATTAGGACCTATACAGCTTGGCACCAGTGTCGTCGCAGAGCACTGTGTGATTAAGTGCCTTGCTCAAGAACACAACACACAGCCTCGGCTGGGGCTCGAACTCACAACTTTCAGATCGCTAGTCGAACGCCTTAACCACTTGGCCACGTGCCCACACTCCATTTGCATGATAGTATGTTTTTGAGTGTTTGATGTTTTCTTTGAACGGGTTCCACTTGTGTTTCTTTGTTGTGTGGCTGTCTATAGGAAGTCAAATCTTAGGGTTGAATACTGCATACATCCCTTGATAATAAATGTACTTAGAGTCTTTGCTTAGCTATAAATGCCAACTCAATTCAAATATGTATCATATTGGTCTCTAGTCATCTATATATACACATTCAGACCAAAAGATTTAATCACTGTGGAGGATTTCTTGCTCTTGTGGGATAATATCATTCCTGACCAGCAAGGTCACTCAGCTGGGCAGATGAGACTTGTGGCTATGAAACAAATTCAGGTTCTAAAGTTGTAGGAGTTGGCTCTGGGGCTGCAGGAAGCTGTTCTGGCAGCTCTGAATACATTTCTTCTGGATGTGATGGCATCCAGAGCGGTGCAAAGCAAACTGCTTGATCTGCTGAACTATCTGAAGCAAAGCTTCAAGCCAGTGCTTGCATTTTCACCACGCCTAGATAACCGGCATGCTACTCCTCCAACACTTCAGCTCTCAGCTTGGATGATACAACAACTCTCAATCCCCATACAAGGCAAACCCCCCTCATCAGGAGCAAGTTCTTCCTGGTACAGTTAAAAATGAGAAACCAGAATTTCTACTGTACATTCCATACTCTCTCCCACGCAGATATTGGTTGAAATGTTTTACACCCCAAAGCAGACTAAAGGCTTCTCAGTCAATCTGTGCATACTTTTTTCTCTGCAGCTGTAAGGAAAAATGACTCTGGGTGTTCAGTTCCATCACTCATAACATGTGACATGACTGCACCTATACCATAAGGCAAGGCTCCCAGGCAAGTCTCACTGGACAGTGTAGATCATAATGTGGACTACAGTGTCTGATGTCACCAGTTCCTTTCTCTTTTTGGAAGCCACTTCACACTGCTTTGTCCATTGTCATTTCTTCCTGATCTGTAGTAATGAATTCAGGAGATGGAGCCAGGTTTGGAGGAACCTGCTATAGTAATTGACAAATCCTAAAAAGAACGTAACTGTGACAACAGGAATTCTGCAGATGCTGGAAATTCAAGCAACACACATAAAAGTTGCTGGTGAACGCAGCAGGCCAGGCAGCATCTCTAGGAAGAGGTGCAGTCGACGTTTCAGGCCAAGACCCTTCGTCCTTTGGCCTTGGGGCATCCACCGCTGCTTGAATTTTCTCAGCACACTTGTATAATCCTTGTGCAGCAACAGTGTGACCATAGTAAGTGATGCTTGGTTTAAAGAATTCACACTTCTTGTGTCAGGCTAAGCCCATTATCTTCTAAGATTTTTAAAACTGTCTTGAGATTTTGGAGATGTTGCTTGTCATCCTCACTGGCAACAATGATGTAACATTGGGGTCAGAGCAGCCTAGCAGCATCTGGTCCACAGCTTTCTGCCAGAGTACAAGTGTAGATGTTACACCAAAAGTAAGCCTGTTATAGCAATCAAGCCCTTTGCGAGTATTTATGGTGAGGAAGACCTTGAACTCTTCTTCCATCTCCATCTGTCTCAGCTGAATCCACTTTGCTGAAATGTTTCCTTCTGGAAAGGTTTGCAAAGATATTTTCTATCCTGGTCAGAGGGTATTGCTCTACTTTCAGTACTGGTTGATGGTGACCTTAAACTTACCACAGATCCTGAAAGACCCATTCTTTTTTGGCTACTGGAACCACTGGCATTGTCCAAAGACTCCTCTCAACCTTGGAATGAATTCCTTCAGCCTCCATGAGATCTAGGTCACTGGCTACTTTATCACAGATGATATAAGAAACCAGATGGGCTTTGAAAAACTTAAGTGTGGCATTCTCATTTAACACTAACATGGAGGAATATGGAGGGTTATGGTCTGGATACAGCTAAATAGTACTAAGCAGAAGACGAGGCTGACACAGTCTATTTGGACCAGAGGGTCTATATCTATGCTGTAGTGCTCTATGACTCTAAGTTAGAAATCAAACAAGTTTCAAGTTGAAGAGAAGGTGGGGCAAACTGTAGAGAACATAGAAGCCATGGACGGAGACCATAGAAGATCAAATAATGAAGTATTGGTGGCACTTTCTGAAACTGGATAGTAAGGGCATACGGTGGTGCTAGGAAGTTTGTGAACCCTGGAGAATCTTCTCCATTTCAGCATAAATATGATCTAAAATGTGATCAGATTATCATGCAAGAATTAAAACTAGATAAAGAGAACCTAATTAAATAAATAACGCAAAAAATTATACTTGCTCATTTATTTATTGAGAAAAATGACCCAATGTTACATGTATTTGTTGGAAAAAGTATGCAAACCTTTGTTTTTAGTAACTGGTGTGACCCCCTTGTAAAGTTATAACTTCAACCAAACGTTTCCGGTAACTGTTGATCTGTCCTGCACATCGGCTTGGAGGAACTTTAGGCATTCCTCCTTCTAAAACTGCTTCAACTCTGGGATGTTGGTGGGCGTCCTTGCATGATCTGCTTGCTTCAGGTCCTTCCACAACATTTCTACAGGATTAGGGTCAGGACTTTGACTCGGCCATTCCAAAACATCAATTTTCTTCTTTTTAAAGCATTCTGAAGTTGACTTACTCTTGTCTTTTGGATCATTGTCTTGTTGCATTAGTCAACTTCTATTAGGCTTTAGGTGACAGACTGCTACCCTGATATTTTCCTGTAAAATGTCTTGATACAATTTTGAATTCATTGTTCCTTCAACAATTGCAAGCTGTTTAGGCCTTGAGGCAGCAAAGCAGCCCCAAACCATGATGCTTAACAGTTGGGATGAGGTTTTGATGTTGGTGTGCAGTTCCCTTTTTCCTACAAACACAGCAATGTGCATTTCAGCCAAAAAGTTCAACTTTTGTCTCATCTGTCCACAGAACATTGTCCTAGAAGCATTTTAGAATGTCCAGGTGATCTTTTGTAAACTTGAGATGCGCAGCAATGTTTTTGTTGGAGAGCAGAGATTTCCTCCATGGTGTCCTTCCATGAACACCATTCTTGTTCCATATCTTTCTTATAGTGGACACTTCAGCAAGTACTAGAGATTTCTGCAGGTCTTTTGCTGTTAACCTTGGGTTCTTTTTCACCTCCTTCAGCATTGAATGTCGTGCATCTTTGCAGGATGTCCACTCCTAGGGAGAGTAGCAATAGTACTGAGTTTCCGCCATTTGGAGACAATTTCTCTTACTGTTGACTGATGAACATTTAGGTCTTTGGAAATGGTTCTGTAGCCTTTTCCAGCTTCATAAATCTCTACAAATCTTCTTCCAACGTCCTCTGAAAGTTCTTTTGATCGAGGCATGGTGCCCATAAACAGATCTTTCTTGCGAAGAGCAGGCTCTGTCAGTTACCTGACCTTGTGCGTCTTTTTTATAGGGCAGGGACCTCTACAACCCGCACCTCCAATCTCATCTCATTGACTGGAACACCTGACTCCAAATAGATTTTGTAGAAGGCATTACCCTAGAGGAACACATAGTTTTTCCAACAAATATGTGTAATTTTGGGTCATCTTTTCAAATAAGTAAATGAACAAGCATACTGTTTTTATGTTATTTATTTAATTGGGTTCTCTTTATCTAGTTTTAGGATGTACATGAAGATCTGATCACATTTTAAGTCATATTTATGGAGAAATAGAGAAAATTCTATAGGGTTCACAAACCTACTAGCACCTTGGTATCTCAAAGAGATGCAAACAACAGGAGTTGAATGAAATAAGAAATAACAGAAAAGATCTGAGAATCCTGGAAATGTGAGATATTAGACAGGAACTCTTACTATGAAATTTCTTCTGGATGAATAATTTGGAGACATGGGATCAAATTCCATCAAAATAATTAGGGAAAATATGCAATCAAATAAATCTGGAGTTGAAAATCAGTAGTTTGTAATAAACAGATTTGCCTACAGTACTTGACCTTGAAGATTAAGTAATAATGAGGATGACTTCTAGGGTATATATTGAAAGAAAATCTTGAGAGTTAGTTTAATGTTCTTGGTGCTTTATAATTAATGAAGTCTTTTAAGAATGCATTTGAATTATACGAAACCCAACAGCTATTTTCCACACAGCAAGGTATCCCAAATTGAGAAGATACAAGATGACTTGTTTAAGTAATGCTGCTTGAAGGGTATAATATGGTCTTGGACACCAAGATCTCACATGCAGAAAGGTGCTATTGGATCCTCTACATCCATCTAAAGAGGAGAGTTTGGATGCTACCCAGGACCAAACAGTTGAAAGACAATCACATGGGAAAAACACAAGGAGCACTAAGGTCCAGAAAATGTACTATGAATGTCAGATCACAAACAATTAACACTCCAGTAAAGAGAAGCAGCGCAAGCCAGACTAACACAACAGAATTACAAAGAACTACTGGGCATATCCATTGCATTATAAAATCACCATTTTTTTGTCCTTTATGAATGCAATGTTCCTGTAATTGGGACAAATCAGCACTCATAGATTCATCTAATTTCAGAAGTTCACACCAAACATCTCCAAGATATAGAGTAACCTGCCTTTCCTATTTGTATAATCAGCATCCACAAGGAATCCACTGGATTGGACAGAAGATTGGTTAATGTCCATAAGACTACTTGCTCCACCTTTCCACCAAGGCTGGTTTATTATCTGTCACAACCCCATTCTCCTGCCTTCTCCCCATAACCTTTAACCCCCTTACTAATCACAATCTAAACAATCTAATTCCACTAGAAGAACACTGAGATGACAACAGCATCTGAAATGGAATAAAATAAATATGTTGCAAGGATCTCACTCTCCAAAAAGACCCCTTTAAGCTACAACATTAGTGGTTGTAACAGTTACATATTTGCCACCAGATTAACATTGCTTGTTATCATCTAATAGGCTGCCCTATAAGGAAAGGAGGACAATACATGATAAAAAGGCTTTTTTCTCTGCAAAGGTGGATCTGTGTGTAATCTACTCTGTCCCCTTTCTAATTGCTGTAAATAGGCACATACTCAAGTTACCAGATAAGCATTTACTGAGGTCAGAGAATAAATGTTTCTCAGTAGCTTGCAGCTGTTTTTAAACCCCTGGCTGCTTCCCAAGACAAGAACCAGCAGGAAGAGTGTCTATCTCTCCTTTTGTAAACACTCTTGGTTCTATGAAGTATGATCCTTAAAGTGTTTGATACGCAACTTAGAAACAATCTTTCATGACATTGTTTGAAATATATCAATGCAAATTTGAACAAAACCTGAAGTGCTGGTTACTTTTTGTCACTAGTAAGAACTATTATGTTCACACCCATAATAGAAAACTGCCCACATAACTTTGGGAAGAGGTACAGTCAACGATTCAGGCTGAGACCCTTCGTCAGGACTAACTGAAGGAAGAGTTAGTAAGAGATTTGAAAGTGGGAGGGGGAGGGGGAGATCCAAATGATAGGAGAAGACAGGAGGGGGAGGGATGGAGCCAAGAGCTGGACAGGTGATTGGCAAAAGGGATATGAGAGGATCATGGGACAGGAGGCCCGGGGAGAAAGACAGGGGGGCGGGGGGAACCAGAGGATGGGCAAGGAGTATAGTCAGAGGGACAGAGGGAGAAAAAGGAGAGTGAGAGAAAGAATGTATGTATAAAAATAAATAACGGATGGGGTACGAGGGGGAGGTGGGGCATTAGCGGAAGTTAGAGAAGTCAATGTTCATGCCCCACCTCTCCCTCGTACCCCATCCGTTATTTATTTTTATACACACATTCTTTCTCTCACTGTCCTTTTTCTCTCTCTGTCCCTCTGACTATACCCCTTGCCCATCCTCTGGTTCCCCCCCCCCCCGTCTTTCTCCCCGGACCTCCTGTCCCATGATCCTCTCATATCCCTTTTGCCAATCACCTGTCCAGCTCTTGGCTCCATCCCTTCCCCTCCTGTCTTCTCCTATCATTTTGGATCTCCCCCTCCCCCTCCCACTTTCAAATCTCTTATTAACTCTTCCTTCAGTTAGTCTTGATGAAGGGTCTCAGCCTGAAACGTCAACTGTACCTCTTCCTAGAGAAGCTGCCTGGCCTGCTGTGTTCACAAGCAACTTTGATGTGTGTTGCTTGAATTTCCAGCATCTGCAGTATTCCTGTTGTTCACATAACTTTGCATGTGACAATCTTGAAAACCCTTCTCAAAATGTTGGTGCATTGAGATTCAATTGGAACTTACTAAAGAGGGGACTAAATTCACATGTCAAAGAAACACTGCAAAGCTTGGGGTGGGTGAGGGGTGGGGAAGGAGAAAGCAAGTGGACCAACCAAAGAGAGCTAGTACCAGCACAATGGATTTAATGGCCTTCTTCTCTGCTCTCTTGTTCAATAATTTATACTTAGTGTCCACTTTATTAGATATACCTGTACATCTGCTCATTACTTATACTTTACTTTATACTTTATTGTCGCCAAACAATTGATACTAGAGCATACAATCATCACAGCGATATTTGATTCTGCTCTTTGTGCTCCCTGGAGTACAAATCGATAGTAAATATTAAAAATTTAAATTATAAATCATAAATAGAAAATAGAAAAGGGAAAGTAAGATAGTGCAAAAAAACCAAGAGGCAGGTCCAGATATTTGGAGGGTACAGCCCAGATCTGGTTCAGGATCCGTTCAGCAGTCTTATCACAGTTGGAAAGAAGCTGTTCCCAAATCTGGCCGTACAAGTCCTCAAGCTCCTGAGCCTTCTCCCGGAGATTACTGCAAATAATCAGCATCTATTTGCATTAATGAGCAGATGTACAGGTATAATATGGCAGCAAACTATTGCATAAAAGCATGCAGTTGTGGTCAGCAATTTTAGTTGTTGTTGAGAATGAAGAAGAAATTGTTTCATCAGAATGAAGAAGAAATTATTTCTAAGTGATTTTGATCGTTGGTGCCAGATTGGGTGGTTTGAGCATCTCAGAAACTGCTGATCTCCCAGGGCTTTCACGCACAACAGTCTCGAGGGTTTGCAAAGGATAGTGTGATAAACAAAAAAAATAACGGTAAGCAGTATTCAGTATGCTTGTTAATGAAAGAGGTAAGAGAGATATGGCCACACTGGTTCAAGCTGACAGGAAGGTGACTATAACGCAAATCATCACACGTTACCACAGTGGTGTGCAAAAGAACATCTCTGAACACACATGTCAATCCATGAAGTTGATTGGCTATAGCAACAGAAGACAATGAATGTACAGAAAGTACTCAGTGGCCACATTATTAGGTACATCCTGCACCTAATAAAGTGGCCTCCGAGTGGATGTTTTAACTTAAAAACATTAAGTGGCCTCCAAGTGGATGTTTGTTCTGGAGAATGGCAAATGGAAAAATTTGAGAAAACAGCATGATTCCATTAAACTTGCCAATGAAATCTTCAAAATAAAATTTGAAGCGAGAGGGGTGGGGAAAAATGCAATTAGTTCTGCATTTTTCTTGTTGTTTTATAAATACCTGTGGCCCTGCAGCAAAGGCTAGGAGCTAGAGTTAAATCATCAACTGTCCACTTTGTTCACCTCCTGGTATTCAGTTCCATAAACAGAGACGGCCATAGGACAGAAGCACAACATGCCATTAACACACTAGCAAACATTAGTGACTAAAGATGATGTTTTTAAGCGTGAAGGTAAAGAGAAAGGAGAAAGGCTCAAAGAAGTTAAATGAAATGAGATATCAAAAGAAAAAAATGATTGGGAAGACAAGAAATAAACAAATTCAAATTGCCTATATTGCATGGAATATAAGAAAACAAATTTAACCAAAATCATTGATTAAATAGAACATTAAGCCCTGTTGTACTGTAGCCAGTGATTGTACTTATGAATAATTTGTTTGTAAAACTCGTTTTTTTAACCTTCATTTAATAAACACACAAGCACTTGGGGATAAAATAAAGAGCCACCAACATCAGGAGCATTATCCAGAACAGAGGTAACATCATTGTGTCTGTGCATATTCTCTATAATGTTGTCTTTATTGGATGAATTGCATCATTAAATTAAATTGCACAACTAAAAATGCACCATTAATTTCAGAAACAACAGTAAGTACATCTCATTTCATATGTACGGTCTGCATTGAAATATTTTGCCTGCAGCTACCTTTGTAAAGTATTAGAATCACATTATATAAACTATAATGATATAGTCACATTGCTAAAGTGTCCGTAATATGAAAATTAATGTCTTTTTAATTGTTTGTGACTTGTATGAAAGTACTCAGAGTGACTGACATTTGTTTCCATTCTGACAATGCATTGAATTTAAAATTCTCACCCTTATGTTAAGATCCCTCCAACTATTGTCTGTTGGCTACTCTTTCCTTTCTCTTGGGATCATATGCCTAAACCTCTCCACCTCTGTCTGCTCCTTTAAAACTCAAGGTTACAAACACGAGAGACTCTGCTAATGCTGGAAATCCAGAGCAGCACACACAAAAATGCTGAAGGAAATCAACAGGCCAGGCAGCATCTATGGAAATGAACGAACAGTCAATGTTTTGGGCCAAGACCTTCATCAATCCTGATGAAAGGTCTCCGCCCGAAAAGTTGAATGTTTATTCATTAAACCTCAAGCTTCTGGCTACCTGTATTTGTTACCCTGGAACTGAAATATTAAGTGTTGATCTTTCCGCAGGTGCTGTCTGACCTGATGAATTTTCTGCTTTAATTTCAGATTTTCAAGAGCTGTAGGTTATTTTGATTTTCATTGATTTATGACTGATTAGTGAAGAAGACAAAAGAGACTACAAATACTGGGATCTGGAGCAAAAACAAACAAATTGCTGGAGAAATTCAGCAAGTCAGGCAGCATCTGTGGAAAGAAATGGACAGTTGATGTTTCAGGTCATCTGACTGATTACTGCTGCATCGAGGGTGATATAGTAACGCAAGCTACTCTATTGTCTTAAACTCTTCAAAAAGGCTTAAAAGTTCATGACATCCATTTACACATATGACAACTAAAGGCTGATTAATACTTGTGCGTCAAATGTACACCGTAGGTACGGTGTAGCCGCAAACCCTACGCTGTATCTACGCTGAGCCCTACGCCCTAGCCTAACGTGCACCTCTCCTGAAATGTAACTATGCGTCACGGTGTCGCAGACCACAACAACAGTGATTGGTCCGCTTGGTAGCATCGCATTTCCTCCTACACTGCAATAGCTTGCCATTGGGCGACTGAAGGGTAGGGAAGGAACTCTGGCTGCAATGCTTTCCATAAAGCTTTACAGACCTCCGAAATTATGGAGGACCCTGTGCTTGATGCCAGTTTGTAGCTAGCTGCTACAGCCTGTTGACTTCCACCTGAAGCTAAAACTCGAATGGTGTTTGCCAGTCTCTGAGTATATGTGCCTACACTGATGCGAAATAAATGGTTGGAGACGATGAACCAAATCGTTAAATCTACCTGCTGACATCCAAAAATATTTGAAATGCATTTCCTCGTCCATGTCTCTCAATGGCCGGACAGGCACAGAAAATTCACCCTCCTTCAGTTTCAGTCGCTATTGTTTGAAGTTTGAGTTTCTTCGTGTTCAGTTTCAACACAAAGAAACTCAACATAGTTGCACAGAAACCCCACTGCCAACTAGCATTTTGGCGGTAAATTGCAGAGTGAAGCAGACACACCAACGCACAAGTATAAATGCTCACAACGGCGTAGCCCACTTGCGTAGGCTAGGCATAAGCTAGTATGCACAAGTATAAATCAGCCTTAAAACAGAAACAACAACGTAAGTGTTGCAAATCTCTTCATTTAAATCAAAATCCTTTTTCAAATAAAAAGAGCAATGGTAAGAGATCCATTGATAGATATCATCTGGAATTAACTGCCTTCAAAGAAATCTCTATCACACTTAAACATACATTAGTAAACACTTGATATGCTGTAACCTACTAGACTAGAGTCTAGAAGCTGAGATGGAATAACCTGATGTGCATTTATGACATGATGACATTATGACTATCTAGCCTCCAACAATGTCTTTGTGTGAACAGTGCAAGTCCTCAGTGAAGACTGTGAAGAGGGTGTAAAGGAGATTCACAAGAATGATCCTGGAAATAAAAGAGTTAATGGGTGAGAAGCCTTTGATGGCTCTGGGCGTGTAGAAGAACAACAGGGGATCTCTTTGAAACCAAATTGAATATTGAAAGGCCGAGAGTGGATATGGAAAGCGGGTTTCCTAGAATAGGGAGTCTTGGACCAGAGGACAAGCCTCAGAATGCAAGATTTTCCCTTTAGAACAGAGACAAGGAGAATTTTTTTCACCTAGAGAGGGTGGTGAATCTGTGGAATTCATTACCACCGAGAGCTGTGGAGACCAAGTCATGGGGTATATTCAAAGCAGAGCTTGGTAAATTCTTGATTAGCCAGGGCATCAAGGGTTCTGGGGAAAAGGCAGGAGAAAGGAGTTGAGACGGAAAATAAATTATCCATGATGGAATGGCAGAGCAAACTCGGTGGGCCAAGTGACCTAATTCTGTTTCTATGTCTTATGGTCTTACATTCTAGAGATAACAATAGTTAGTCTTGCAACACCATACACAATCGTGATCCTGTGAACACCCCATTAATATTCAAAATTTGGATCATTCTTTCAATATCCTCCACCACATAGATAAATAATACATTGGGAATGCCTAGGGTGGAGGAATTAGTTATTGAAGGAGATTAGTTATTTATAAAGGAAGTTATTGTGGGATGCCGTTTCCAGAGATGTTTGTTAAGTCAAGCTCAAAGGCTTTGCATTTACCTGCACCTCTCTGGTCAGGAGAAACTCAACTGATTGCACTAAACGGAAGGGAGAGATTGCATCCAACCATCACATTTCAGACAACACACATAAAAGTTGCTGGTGAACGCAGCGGGCCAGGCAGCATCTATAGGAAGAGGTACAGTCGACGTTCCAGGCCAAAACCCTTCGTCAGGACGAAGTCTCGGCCCGAAACTTCGACTCTACCTCTTACTATAGATGCTGCCTGGCCTGCTACATTCACCAGCAACTTTTATGTGTGTTGCTTGAAATTCCAGCATCTGCAGATTTCCTAGTGTATCACATTTCAGAGGCAATTTGGAGTTAGAGAGTTAGCCATTTATAGGTTAATTTTTCCAAAGGCTATTTGCCAAAGACATCCTCCAGTATTACAAAAACAATTCAGAAAAGTTACTGAGACTTTATTAAAAATGATGCTGAGAGTTGCATGCTGTCAGAAGTAGCATCTGGGTAAGATGTTAAACTATGATTTTATTGGCTCTTTTGGGTGAATTCATGCCACTATATAGAAGAAAACTGGGGTTTTGATCAATGCTTTCACTTCAAACCAACATCCCAAAACCATTTTTTGTTTTCTGGTGCATTTCTAAGTGGAAGTTTGCTGTACACAAATTGTCTGCTGCATTTCCAATGTCACAATGGTACCTCAGAAAGGTTCCACTGATTGAGACATGCCAAGGATTGCAATGAAAGAGATGTGAAGGGTGATGTACAAATACAACTCCTCATTCCTTTCAAGCATATACTCACTGCAAAGTAAACCTATAGCCTTGATCTCCTGCCCAAGCAGACAGCATGAACACATTCCTGGAGGAAGCCACAGCCAGCTTGAATTCATTCTAATGTTTAAGTAATACCTTTAATTGCAGCCAGCACCAAAACAGGGCTGTTGACCACTTGAAAATTTTCCATTTAAAATCAAAGCTATATACTCTCCCTACGCTACTCCCTTGTCCAATCGTTCCCCCTCCCCCCATCCTTCCCCACTGATCTCCCTCCTGGCACTTATCCTTGTAAGTGGAACAAGTGCTACACATGCCCTTATACTTCCTCCGTTACCACCATTCAGGGCCCCAGACAGTCCTTCCAAGTGAGGCGACACTTCACCTGTGAGTCGGCTGGGGTGATATATTGCGTCTGGTGCTCCCGATGTGGCCTTCCATATATTGGCCAGACCTGACGCAGACTGGGAGATCATTTCGCTGAACACCTACGCTCTGTCCGCCAGAGAAAGCAGGATCTCCCAGTGGCCACACATTTTAATTCCACGTCCCATTCCCATTCTGATATGTCTGTCCATGGCCTCCTCTACTGTAAAGATGAAGCCACACTCAGGTTGGAGGAATAACACCTTATATTCCGTCTGGGTAGCCTCCAACCTGATGGCATGAACATTGACTTCTCTAACTTTCGCTAATGCCCCACCTCCCCCTCATACTCCATCCGTTATTTATTTATTTATATACACACATTCTTTTTATTTCTCTCCTTTTTCTCCCTCTGTCCCTCTCACTATACCCATGCCCATCCTCTGGGCTTTCCCCCCCCCCTTTTCTTTCTCCCTAGACCTCCTGTCCCATGATCCTCTCATATCCCTTTTGCCAATCAACTGTCCAGCTCTTGGCTCCATCCCTCCCCCTCCTGTCTTCTCCTATCATTTTGGATCTACCCCTCCCCTTCCCACTTTCAAATCTCTTACTAGCTCTTCTTTCAGTTAGTCCTGACGAAGGGTCTCAGCCCGAAATGTCGACTGTACCTCTTCCTAGAGATGCTGCCTGGCCTGCTGTGTTCACCAGCAACTTTGATGTGTGTGTTGCTTAAAAAGGAACTACAAGCTGTGAACTATTTCCACTTTTTCCCCACATATTTCAACTGATAAGCTCTCCAAAAGTGACAGATAGAATTAAGAAGTGCAGACAGATTTCAATGTAGATTACTTCCCCTTTGTTTTAAAGGAACAGCAATTGCAGATTTCTCCTCCCTCTTTGGCTAACGTTTGAGGCCACCAGCCACCAAAGGAAATGACCAGAAGCAGCTGACAATGCTCTTCTTCAAATATGATGTCCGTACACTCGCCAAGGAAGAATGGCTCTTTCAGGACATCCCAAAGGGAGTAACACAAAACCTTTTACATAGTGGTATTGCTGCAGTAATGGTAAGGCAGAAGGACCAAGGTTCAACATTTTTTCACCATACATATTTACGTGGATTAGGAGTTTGTCAGGACATGACAACAAAAATCAACATTCAACAATTATAAAGAATATGATGAAAAAATACATTTACAAAGCTAAAGGTTAAAGGGTGGATATGGAATAAAATGCAGATAAATAAATGAATATCGGCATGTACTTACAATGCAAACAGCATTATGAAAACGCTTCACCTGAAAATCTTCTGGGTTTGTCTTATTGTTTCCAGTGCTCCTGATGTGGTCTCCTCAGCATTGGTTGTAAATCAGGTGACCACTTCATCAGGCAACTCTGCTCCATCTGCCAAAACTAGAACTTCCCTGCAGCCAAACATTTTAATTCCGATTCCAATTCCCATTCCAACATGTTGGTCAATGGCCTCCTCTTGTGCCATGATGAGGTCACCCTCAGGGTGGAGGAGAAACACTTTATATTTCGTCAAGGTAGCCTCCAACCTGATGCCATGAATAGTAATATCTCTTTCTGGTTAATAGGATATTTTCCCTCCCCCTTCCCCCATTCCCCACTCTGACCTCTTACCCCTTCTCACCTATCATTTCCCCCTGAGTCCCCTCCTCCTTCCCTTTCTCATTTGGTCCACTCTCCTCTCCCATCAGATCCCTTCCTCTCCAGCCCATTACCTTTCCTACCCACCTGACTTCACCTCTCACCTTCTAGCTATCTTCCTGCCCCTCCCCCCACATTTTTTATTCTAACATCATCTACCTTCCTTTTCAGTCCTGATGAAGGGTCTCGGCCCGAAACGTCGAAGTGTCATTTCCATAGATACTGCCTGACATGCTGAGTTTGTCCAGCATTTTGTGTGTGTTGCTTTACAAACAAGTGGTTTAAACTGTCTGCAGTAGTAGTAGTGCAATTACTTAGTAGAGTCAAATATAAAGTTCTCCTAAAGGGTTGCCTATTGGTAGGTCCTCAGGTAGCTGTGGAAGCCAATGGATCCACATTTTCTGCACAGTGTGGGCAAGAATAAGTGGTGGCTGTGGTTAGTGGTTGGGTCTTTTGGTTGTTCAGTCTGTGTTTTCACAATGCCACTTATTCTCTGCGACACAGTGGAGGTCGCTCCCTCTTGAGCAGATTTCCTCCAGGTGTATCTATTGATTACAATGTCTTCCCAGTTTCTGGATGTTGAATTTCTCCAGGCTGATTCTGATGTTATCGTTAAAGTGTTTCCTTTGTCCACGGGAACTTGCTGACCTTCTTTGTCTAGTGTATAGTGCAGTAACAGGGGAAATAGTTAGAGAGGGGTGTGGGGGCCAACTAGAATGGTTGACCAGGTCTGAGGACTCTGCTGGTGGCCTATGCCCCACAAGGGGTGATGGGCTTAAGAAGAAGAAGTGATGCATAATTCTACACATGTATAATGCTCAGGATATGAGGGCATACTTTTGAGAAACTCAGACGACCTGAACATCCCACTATTACTAACTGCAGAGTCCTTTATTGCCAAGCTAATTGTAAACACTCAAAATTCACATCCGTTCCAATGAGTTCAAATTGATTGCAGTAGACTGGTAAACAGTAAAGCCTAATAGGGCACACTGGGTCACCAAAAGCAGCTGGTGGACTCCTGCAATGAACTGCGCATGCATGAACATTCCAAAAAGTTTCCATTAATTTCTGGAATAGCTGTGACAAACACTGACAGTTTCACCGTGAGTTCCATTGCAACATCCTGTCCAATGGGTCACAAGGTAAACATGACAATTCCCTTAAACAGCAGCAGAAATACAAACTGTTGAAACCCAAAAAGGGACCATTTTAGACTTTTTAAATGGCCCATTTTGCAAGTTGACAGGAAATAAATCCCGTGGGATTTATATCTAGAAACAATTTTAATTGCTCCAAACCAGATATATTGTTCATTCTTTCTTAAAACATTGCCACTGCAATGTGCTCCACCAAAGCAAGCCCGTGCTATCAGTATCTAGCATCATTATCATAACACAGGTATGCACAAGTATTTCCATCATTATCTGACAGATTTTTCTTTTTAAAAGATTTGCTGTATAATTTATCAGATGCATGTGCATGCAGCAACTACAAGTGCAGTAAAATGTAAATATAGACTCCATTTTCACATTTTTTAAACTGCTCTGGGAATTTACAAAAGACAGCCCTTATTTACTGCATGCAGGGAGTGCTCGGTAATAAATTATCACCATTATGGACCTAAATAAGTCAATATGACAGTGAATAAATAGGAAAGGAAACTACATACCCAAGTATGTTTCTCAGCCATGCATAAGATGTGCTCTCCATATATGAAGTAAAAATGCAAATGCTTGTGTAATGAAGTTTAAAATAGCAGTGTTTTAAATTAAAACACTACAAATACGCCTTATTCCAATTCATTTAAAACAAAATTAAAAAAAATAGAAAACATCGAAACTTTCTCATTAAGTTTAATATACAAGGTGACATCCTGTTCTTTTAATGATATGGGGAAATGTCAGAACTGGTTTATTGAAGAATGTGTACAGTGCAGCTCACTTTAATTTCCCTCCCCACCAAAAAAAGATATGGAATAGTAAGGCATACCACATCAATATATTCCCACACCAGGAATGAATCCTGGACAGCAAAAGCAAATTCGAAGTATCACTCTTCTGTATTCAAAAAGAACCCCTTTCTCTTACTCAAGAAGATAGAACATAGAACAGTACTGCACATGAATTAGGCCCTTTAGCCCATAATCTCTGTACCAAACATAATGCCAAATGAACTAAACCTGTCCGTATCCATCCATTCCCTACTTGTTCCTGTGCCTGTCTAAAGGCTTCTTAAAAACCACGATCATACCTACTTCTACATTCACCCCTGACAGCACATTCCAGGTGCCACAATACTCAAAATCCCACCACTGCATGTAAGGAATTTGTACATTCTTGCTGTGACTGTGTGGGTTTCTTCCAGGTGCTCCGGTTTCCTCCCACAATCCAAAGACATACTGGTTGGAAATTCAATTGGTCGTTGTAAATTGTCCTGTGATTAGGCAGGGATTAAAATGGGGATTGCTGGTGGCATGGTTCAAAGTGCTGGAAAGGCCTTCTCTGTGCTGTATCTCAATAAATAAATAAATATTTCACAATTGGTTATGATACAATAGGAAGCTATTTGGCCTATCAAGTCTATGTCAGTTGTACTGCCCTCACTGAGGTTTTTTAACACCAAATGGACAGTCAGCCAAACTCCATTCAAAAATGAAATGAGAGTCAGAACGTAGCGTCCTAGCTCCTTGGTTTTATTGCAGACTCAATGGCTTGACATAGTGAATAAGGAGTTAAACTGAAAAGAATAACGAAATAAAGTGTAATTACCACATTGTTCCCTTCACACAAGTAAATATACACAGATAAGTATGAACTTGGTTAAGTTTCCTGTAGATAAATATTATAAGATTCCAACAAGTAAATGTTACAGGCAAGCAGTATGCATAAATCATTAGCATCTAAATTAGTGTCTAACAAACTCAAAAATAACATTCTATTTCAGCAAAATATTATTGATACTCTTAAGTTCTAAACAATATAACATCAACTTAAAAGCAATGCTTCTGAAGGAGAAACAACAGGATGGCTTTAGATAAAAACTTCTTTCATTCCTAACATAAACCTCTTGCCTTCAGCCAGCCAATGTGCTTTTCTGCTTACTACTTCCTGCCAGCAAAGGAAGTGATCTGAAACTGCTCGTTAAAATAAAAGCCGAATGTGCTTAATCGCAGAGAAAAACATAAGTGAATTGACTGAAGGGCAGAACACCAGCAATATTTTGTTGTAACCTAACAACTCTCCCTGATTCTCCTACCACACAACCACAATGACTGATGATTTACATTAGCCCAGAACATCTTTGGTATATAGCAGGAAGAGACAACAATGCCAAGGAGAATATGCAACAGCCACATGGGCAGTATTGGAGATCAGCATCGAGTCTAGGTCACTGGAGCCACAAGGAAGCAGTACTAGCTACTGCACCTCAAGAAATCAAAACTCCAGTCAAGGCACTTTGGCCAGAGCAGAGTCTGCACAGCTCTGAGAGTCTGCCAAGGAAGTCAAAGCCCAATGTCTGCAGGCCCGAGTCAGAGTCTGCTGGAGGCTGGATGCCTGTCCTGAGGTTAAAGGGGCTGTGGGTGGGAGGAACAGGGCTGGTTTTACTGTTGTCGTCTTGTTGCTTGTGGTGTTCTGTGCTGTCCTGCCAAGCATGGTGGGCAACTATGTTGGCACTGGAATGTGAGGTGACACCTGCGGGCTGCCCCCAGCATACCCTCAGGTGTGTTGGTTGTTAACAGTAATGATGCGTTTCACTGCATGTTTCAATATGTTCGTGATAAGTGAACTTGTACCTTGAACAAGCATCAGCAACGATGATCAAAATTGTCCAGATAACTAAACTGGGGATTGGGAAAACTTATCTTCATCTTCACCCCATCTGGTCTGTCATGTCAGATTGACATTCTCTAGATAATCAGTTGATTGAACCAGGAATCTATCAGTCAAAGGCCAATTGCAGATAATTATCTGAGGCTGCATATTCTACTGAAGCGCACATCCTATGAATGAACAAGAAAACTGGTTGCAATGCTCTGTATTAACCTGGGTTCAGGGGTTCATTAATTGACATTTTATATAATCAAAGCTTAAAAGTTAAGAGAGAGCCAAAAAGATCTTTTTTGTTTAAAAAAAAGGGCTTTATAAATTACTTGAGTATTCCAAATGGAAATTCTTAAATTTGCCTTCGTGTGAGACTCCCGCTGGAGGATCTCATATCTATTTGGTGGACGTTTAGTGTAATTACACTAACTCATTTTGGATTAATGCAAGCCAATATAATTAAGCCCAAGGAGTTTTATGGAAATTAAAAAATAATTCCAGTATATTTCTGTGTAGAGAGTGAACGGAGCTCTGTATTTAAAAGCGAATGAAACAAATTTTTGCAGGTCTGTGATTGCTGGGGAAATCAAATTAGGATAAATTTGGTGTAAAATATCAGTAGTCTCTCATAATTAGCTGCAAGTGGAGTTTCATTTGTCTGATCCTGAAACAAAAGTATGTAAAATTGTAGACTAGATCTAGTAACAGAGCAATATTTTACCTCTGTTCTGAGAAATGGGGCAAAGGATGAAGACGAAAGGGGGAAAAAATTCATGAGATCTGAATGGAAGATTTTCTGTACAGAAGGGAGTAGTTAGTTATACAGAGCAAATGCCAGAAGTGGTAGAGGCAGATACAGTTACAGTGGTTGAAAGGCATTTGGACAGGTAGTTGGAGAGGAAAGGAGCAGAGGGATACAGGCCTAATGCAGACAAATTGGAGGGGTATAGAGAGGCCCCACTCTTGGCATGGGCGAGTTAGGTTGAAGGCCCCACTTCTGTACTATACAACTCTATGACTATGACATACTGATGTATTGGTACAAAAACAGCATACTGGTTGTCAAAAGGTGAAAGCATCAATTCCCATGTGAAGTTCAGTTAAATTCTGCTAACTAAGAATGGATTGAGAAGATATTCTCCGAAACAGTGAGCATGGAACCATCAAATTTTCATTGACACCTGTTTGGTTCACTGACATCTTTCAGAGAATAAAATCTAATATCCGACATAATCTGGTATATCACTGACTCCAGACTCACTCCAGTTGGCTGTATGAGCCTAAAGTGCCCCCTGAAGTGACCCAGCCAGCCACTCAGTTCAACAGCTATGAGGGATTGACCATAATTGCTAGCCTCGCTACCAATGCTATTAAAAGTTATCTTCTGCCAGTAATACTAAATAAATGGTGTGTACCACAGATAAGTCACTGGTGGTGAAGGCAGTCAGCGCTGGGAGTACTCAGCATGGGTGGGGACAGAGACAGAGGTAGCGGGTCACAATGATGAACTTTCAGCAGAATGGTACTGGTGGTATCTGATTCTGACACCACTAAAGGCAGGTTTGTCAGGTCACTATCTCAGTTCCCTGAGGCAATGTAGGGAATAGTTTCATTGCCAAAGATAAACATCGCCTGTGAATGAGTTCTACCAAGTCTTCTCTCGGGACTCTGCCCTTTTATGGGCTGCTCAGGCTAATTTTCATCAAAGCCTGTGGGTAGTACACAATACAGGAGTCACACTACTCTTTTGATTATCAAGCAGAACAAGGGCCTGAGCAGGGAACGCAAGGCACTTTCAGTAAAACAAGATAGAAATCACACCCATTGTAACATCTACACAAAGACCCACAGGAAAACAGACAACCAGAAAATTATCAGCAACACGCACAAAATGCTGGAGGAACTCAACAAGTCGGGCAGGATCTATGGAAATGAATAAACAGTCAACATTTCAGGCCGAAGCCCTTCATCAGGACTGGAAAGAAAAGAGTAGAAGGCAGAAGTTTCTAGATTCTGCCTTTATCTTTTCCAGCCCTGACAAAAAGCCTGGCCCAAAATTTCAATAAAATCCACCCCCCCCGCCCCCCCCCATAGATCCTCCTGCATTCTGCAGATTTTCAGCATCTGAAGAATCTCTTGATAGGAGTTTAGAAAATTATGGGATGTAGAAATATGATAATTGCGACACAGTTAAAATGCTAAGAAGAACTTTGCCTCTGTTATGAGCCAGGTCCAACTTAGTCCTACTGATCTCGCACAGCCACAAACTAATGCAAGTTGTAATTATTGATAGGCAGTAAAGCTGTCTGTTTTTAACCACATCTTTTAGCCACTAGCAAAGATATACATTAGCACAGACTCGGAGACAGTTCCTCTCCTTGCACTTTCATTAGGTATGTGTAGTTTGGTGTGTAGTGCCTGTAGTTTATTTGTCCCTTAATACTACACGCTCTCCATTTCCAAACCTTGATTGCTAGAGTAGCTTTTCTTTTAATTTGTGATTGCCTTATCTGAGTGCTATGGGGGGCATTAACACTTTGTAGCCTTTCGTCCTCTGACGATAAGGTAGTTGACTCCTTAATCTCTATTTACTGATGTAATTCTTTGATCTGACAATAAAGGTTGGCTTCAGCTCCAGCATCTTTTCACAAAGGTTTATTGTAAAGACCTAACCCATTTTCCTTTTGTGCGCCAAATGTAAAAATATAACTTCCCAGCTTGCCTATGGAAAAGAAAGTGCAATGATCGGACATGGTAGTTAAAGGACCCATTAAGTAACATTAGACTTAAGTAGGGCTCGAGGGAATGAGTTAGTATGTAGAGAGTTGAGCATGTTGGCACTTCATTCATTGGGCCTTGGGAAAATAAGAGGCGATACTGTAGAGGTGTTGGCTCTGGGCCTGTACTCAATGAAATTCAGAAGGATGGGGAGGTGGCGGGGGGGGGGGGCTCACTGAAACCTATCAAATGTTGAAAGGCCTCAAGAGATGGCCGGCTGGTGGCACAATGACATCAGCACTGGACTCTGGAGCGAAGGTTCCTGGGTTCAAACCCAGTTGGGTCCGCTCCCGAGTATGCTTTCCATCCGTGCCAGATCGCAACTCGACCTCGTAAAATAAAGGGAAAATACTGAGAAATGTCTGTGTCAGGAGTGGTGCACCAGACAGTCCCTCTCTCTCACTCACTCTGCGACTTGAAGAGGCATGAAAAAGACATCGGCCCGCCAACAGCGCACAGACAGGCACGGACGCACAAATGCAAACGCACACGCACACGCCAAAAAAAAGAAAGGCCTCAATAGAATAGATTTGAAGAGAATGTTTCCTCTGGGGGTGGGGGTGAGTCCACAGGACACAGCCTCAGAATAGAGGAAAGTCCATTAAGAACTGAGATAAGGAGGAATTTCTTTAGCCATAGAGTGGTGAATCTATGGAATCCGTTGTCACAGGTGGCTGTGAAGGCAAAGTCATTGGGTATATTTAAGGCAGAGGATGATAGTCAGTATATAGAATAAGCTACCAGAGGAAGTGATTGAGTAAAGTATATTAGCAACATTTAAAAGGCACTTGGACAGGTACATTGGTAGGAACAGTTCAGAGCAGGGGTTCCCAACATTTTTATGCCATGGACCAATAAAATAATGCAAGGGAATCCGTGGACCACAGGTTGGGAACCCCTGGGAGGGAGATGATCCAAACACAGACAAACAGGATTAGCTTAGAATGGAGTTTGGTCAGCATGGACCAGTTGAGCCAAAGGGCCTTTTTCCATGTGTAACACACTGTAAAGTTTCACTGCTAATGTCATGGCCTCTCTGTAATGTTTCATGCTAATGTAATGATTTCTCTGTAGCAGCAGTGTTTGGGTTATGGCTAGAGATAATGGGGACTTTGGAATGTGCACTGGCCAATGAGGGGAGATGTCTTTCTTTCTTGTGTGCTCGAGCAAAGGGTTCACGGTCTTTTGTTCAGCAGACCGGCGGAAGAGAGAGAGAGAAGATGCCAGAACGGGGAAGTTGTAGTCTGCAGGACGAAATAGATTTGGAATGAGGTCAGGAGTCAACAACTAGGGGACAAATCGATGGAGAACGAACAGATGGGAAAACCATGAGCTCCAACATTGCGCATTAGACTGTTTCATGAGAATGGGCCCTTTTTCTTTTTGTTTCTTTACTAACCCTATAGTGGAATTAAGAATTGTAAATCTCAATCATTTCACTGCATATTGTGTACTGTTTGTTATTTTGTGGTGCTGATTTGTAACAGGAGAACACATCATGCAGCATCCACCCAAACAAGATTACTCGTTTGGCCGGGCCGAGGGCTGCCTTCCCCTAGATTAAGCCACTAGCCGAACCTGAGGGTTACACCTGCTTTATGACTATGATCCTATGACCAGGTATCAAAAACAAGAGCATGGTTTTAAGTGGAGTGGTAGGAGATTTAAAAGTGATCCTAGGGGTAACAGATTTTTTTTTAAATACAGAAAAATTGACATCTGGAATGCAGTGCCAGAGGAGGTGGTGGAATCAGATACAACTACAACCTTCAAGAGGCATTTAAATAGACACTTCAATAGGCAAGGCTTAGAAAGATCCGCCCTAATGTGAGGCAAATGGGATGAGTGTAAATGGGCAAAAAAGTTCTTCGTGTTCGTGATGGGTTGAAGAGCCTGTTTCCGTGTAACTATGAGTGTGGGAAACAGAGAAAAACCGAAAATATATTTCCTTTAGTAATTTAATGTTCTAATCATTATGCAAAAAGGATTGTTGTCAGTGTAATATTCTGCCAAGTGATAATGATGGATGACAATGTGTTTCCAAGTGTAAACACAGTATATTCCTAAGTGGTTGTTTGGCATCATTCTTGGCAACAGAGGTCACGGGGTTGGAAGTTGCTCCCAGAGTAACCTAGGTGAGCAGCTACAGTGCTTTTTGTAGGTGGCACGTATTTTAGCGACACTTTAATAATGCTGTACGTGGACAATGCCAGCTGAAAACAAGCACGTCCACATGCACAAACACACGCATTTGGACATGCATGCAAGTCAGCAGTCTGCATCTGCACAAAGCTTCGTGTAGAAACTCCAGACAACCACCAGCTGACTTCTACTGCAGGTGCATTTAGCCATCAGTTACAACTAATATGTGAGAGAATGATTTCTATCAACAAAGTCTGTCGCCAGGTAGGGTTATCAGTGAAAACAACAAATGACTCTAATGTGAACTCTGGGGTTAGGATGCCATATTCTACTTTGGCGAGCTGATGCTGTACTTGAATCTCCTTTGTTCTGAAGACTGGTTCATTAGTTGAAGCCTGTGACTGTGGTAAGTGCCACAGTTATCACTTAACATCCCAGAATCGAACCTACAAGTTGTTACTATGGCTACAGGTCTACTGCCAAATCTCAAGAATTTGTTAGCACTGAGACTCTTCCAGGTTCCGACAATGTTTCTTCCACTTTGAGGGCAAAGTTGTTCAGAGCAGTGCTAATCATGAGATAATTTCTTCTTGAGAAGTAGCAGGATGCCAGCACCTTTAGCTTTCATCTCCATTCCCTGTCTCACCCAGAGAGCCTGTCCAAGGCTGGTCAATGGGCCAGAATTAAACAGTGAGCCCATTGGGCCAGAAGGATCTGTCACCACAGTGTAACTCCAGACAAAAGATAGGCATCGCGCTAACGTAGGTGAGTAGCTGCAATTTTTTTTTGCATTAGAGTGATGAGAATTATAGACGTAGAGAGGGGAGAAGGGAGAAAATAAAACTGAGAATTTTAAAAGCATTAGTGTATGATGCAACAGCTTTGGTTTTGCATTTTAAAGGATGTGGACATTGCTGGCAAGGCTGGGATTTATGGTCAATGCATAACTACCCTCAAGCCGGCAGTGGCGATCCATCATCTTGAACCTACTGTGGTCCTGAAGGTAAAGATAAAGACCATAAGATATAGGAGCAGAATTAGGCCATTTGGCCCATCGAGTCTGCTCCACCGTGTCATCATGGCTGATCCATTTCTTCCCTCTCAGCCCCAACCTCCTGCCTTCTCCCCATATCCCTGCATGCACAGACCAATCAAAAATCTATCGACTTCTGCCTTAAATATACATCGAGACTTGGCCTCCACAGCCAAGGAGAGGTCCTTCTACAGAAGGAAAAAGAGCTCTACAATCTAGGCCAGTGTCAATGAAGAGATAACAGTATATTTTCCCAGTCAGGACGGGGCATCAGTTGGAAGGGAACCTACAGGAGATGGTGTTCCCATTTGCCTACCTGATGTCTTTCCTAGTAGCTGTAGTCAGGAGTTTAACCTAGACAAATAACGACAATGCATTTTGAAAACTGCGCACACAGCAGCCGTGGTTGAATGGTGCTTGAGGTACACAAACTGATATCAATCTAATACAAAGATCCACAAGAACACGCACATATAAACACACACACGTACATACAAACGTAGTCAACCAAGCTATTTGGCCAGGTCTAGTTCAAGACTAACCACCCGGTAGTTAGTCCAAAATGTTCCACTGTCAGAAGCACCAACTCTAACTCACTTTACATTTTTAACTCCTCCAGATGACAGGCTGCTGCATGGACAATGTGTCATCACTGGCCACTTGTTCAAGTTACAGATGCTGAGGAGTAACATCTGTTTGAAATATTCTGCAGTAAGATGTCAATTATGTGCACATATGGAGATGGTCCAATCTGTTATCTTACACCTCTCACCAACTCAAGAAAGTAACAACTACTTGTTGCAACTATGTAACAATCTAATATTCAAATTAAAAGCATTTTCATTGGAAAATCATGTGCTGCAACCCAAAAAAAAAGTTGGAAGTCTGGTTCCCTGGCATTCTGAACAATAGCCAGTACATTTTCTTCATTATAATTAAGCTGAAGTAATCATTTATTAGGGTGGCAGATACGTCTCTACCAAAGGAGGTGCAAGGTGTTCCTTCCTTTCACCCTTAGGCAAGTGATCATGTTGCTTGAAGCCATGGGTACAGGTGCTGGATGGTCGTATGAGCAGCTGGTGCCCATCTCAAGTCCTGGTTATGCGACCACTGACGCCAGGCAGACAATCTCTGAAGAGTATTGATAATGACTGGGGTCACCTGTCATGTAAAGACTCTGCCGAGAAGGCGGCAATGGCAAACTGCTTCTGTAGAAAAGATTGCTAGGAACAATTGTGGTCAAATTTATGACCAGTCATGTCATGCAGGACACGGCACATAATAAGGATGATGAATCATTTATTGAGACATCCTTTCCAGGGTCTAATCAATGCCCATGAACCATTGTTTTCTGTAGGGAAGATACCATGCATGAGACTCTAATAACAAAAACTTACATTTCTGTAGCATTTTCAACATAGCAAAAAAAAAGTCCCAAGGTGCTTCACAGGAGAGCCACCAAACAGAGTCTGACATCACAGACAACAAGATCTTGGTACTAAAAATTGGTTAATGAATAATTTTTAAGGAGCATCTTAGTTACAGTAAGATTCAGCACAGAAAAAGGACCTTCACCCTGTCTAGTCCATGCCTACCATCAACCACCCATTTACACTAATCTTACGAAATACCATTTTTTAATTCTCCTAACATTCTCATCAACAACCCTCTGATTCTATCGCACATCTACTCAGTCAGGTTACATTACAGTGGCCAATTAACCTACTAACCTGCGTGTCTGTGAGTGGAAACTTTAAGACCCGGATGACAGTGTCACAGTCAGAGGGAGAACATGCAAATTCCACATGGAAGGATTGAGGTGAGGATTGAACCTGGGTCCCAGGTGCTGTAAGTCACCGGCTCTACTGGTTGTACCATTGTGTTGTGTGTATACACTGTAGCAACCACTTAAAAACAAACTAAAAGTCACGGAGAGGATAAGTGAGGGAATATCACATTGTATGACGTGCTTCCAACTAACTGAATTCCAAATTGAAAAAGTGTATTTAATTCCTTATTACAAACCAACAATAAAA